>NC_137148.1:65864850-66547293 GCF_951394435.1 Stenella coeruleoalba
TAACACTTAATAAACATTTATGAAATGAATAAAATAGCAAAAAACAGCCACAGCAGACTGGCTGATCTATATTCATAACAGATGATAGTTCTGTGACAGTTGGGTTATTTTGAATTTGGAAAACCATGAATTTATCTTAATTTTTTAAATTTAATTTTTATGTGCCTAAGAAGCTATAGAAGATAGCCTGGAAGTTCTTCAGATTCACCTAAATGAATCTCAGTACACAGGTGTTGAATTATAATGCTATATACCTGAAACTTATATAATAGAAAATAATAATAATAAACATTTAAAATTAAAAAAAAATGAATCTCAGTTTGATCTTTTGTAAGGACACACACATTTTGTTAATAATACTTATTGCTGATATCAAATATTTCTGAAAATATCAAATATTTCTGACAATATCAAATATTTCTGACACTATGATTTATAAAACAGTTTATATTATCCCATGTAATCATGGTTAATATACATTTTTTCACAGAGGAACTTAGAGATTCTGTAATACATCAAAGGTAAATGGCAGAAATAAAGATCCCAACCCAGGTCTTCTGATTGGATTTTTCCCTATACTTCTTTTGAGTTCCATAAGTAAATAAGTTTTGATTAAAAAAATAAGATACACATTTCAAAATAAGAGTTCAAGTCATCACATTTCTCATGTGTAACACTATTGGGTAATACATTAGGAATATAGCAAACTATAAGGCATGGCCTCTAGCTGTTGGGTGTTCATAATCTATTTGGGAAATAGGAGATATATATAAAAAGAATAACAATACAAGATAGTATGTGGAAAATGAGTGGTTCAAGCTATAAGCCCTATAGAGAAAGGAGAGATTGCTATGGATTGGAACTACTAGGGGTGACTGAAATGACTGAAATGGGCTGTGCTGATTGGAAGACATTTAAGACAAGGAAAGTAAGGAACAAAAAAGGAAGATGTAGGAAGCCTGGAGCCCTTGGAATAGTTTATATTCTATGGTAGAAGGTTTGTGGGAGGTATGGTCAGAGAGGCAGGTGAGGGTCATGTTGTAGGGAGATTTGAATGTAGGACTAGGATCTTAGGACCTTATTTTATAGGTGATGGGGAACCACTCAAAGTTTTTTGTTTGGATATGGCATGTTGTAAATAGCATACATTTTTTTTCTGGTCTAAGGACCTGAAGATCAGAGCCTTCTTCTTTCAGTAATTTAAGAGCTAAGGAGCCATTGCCATGAATAACATGTCTCAGGACATTAATTTTTTTGTGTGGGAGGGAGGTGGATTCGGGGGCTGGAGATAGGTGTATATGTTTGGCGGGGGACCAGAAGGAGAATGGTGACAATCTCCATTACAGTTCCATAGACTCTTTGTGTATATGAAGATATGTATATTATGAAGAAGGAAAAAAAATCCATAGATATGAGATAATAAAGAATTCCTAATAAAATTAATTATAAATCTGAAAAATGATTTTTTAAAATATCAATATTTAGGTGTTTAATCATCAGAGACTTAAGTTTACCAGGTAGTTCAACTCATGGGGCTTAGGCAGTTTAGCCAACAGTGTCATTTCACTTCAACATTGAGAGCACCCAGGAAGGCCAACGCTCTGCCCCTCTCATGTCTGAACTACTGCTGCCAAACTCCTACAGTTCTTCTGTCAGATGAGAAGAAGTGTGGCTTTCTGTGGAGCCTCGTTTTACAATAACAAGGCTTGTGTGAAGATTCCCCATTTTCTAGAGGCAGTGAAGCTAATTAGAACTTGAAATTCATCCCACAGCTCTGCCAATCAGTATTTCAGCTGTAGTAAGTTAATTGGCAATAGTTTTTTCTTTTCTTTCTTTTTTCTTTTCCTTTCTTTTCTTTTCTTCTCTTCTCTTTTCTTTTCTTTTTTTAATTTCCTGGAAATGGTGAAAGACACATTGTTATGACAAAGAGACTGATGATAATATTAAAAACTGAGAATTCTGGTTGTGGAATCTCAGAAAAAATCTCCCCTGTCAATATCAGATTCATACTCTTCTGCCTGGATTTGAAAGCTTGCAAATTTATTTAACATGTCTCTCTATCTTCATTTTCCTTCCTCTCTTTACCTGCTGCCCATACTTATCCAGTCTCATTTCCTGCATCTTTTTCTCTCATGAACACTCCTCCAAACAGGCCACACTCCTTCTCATTACCCTTTGAACATTTGTTATTCTTTCCAACTATATTCAAACTCTTCCTCACAGCTAAAATGAGTATGTATTACCTGGTAAACTTAATATGAATTGGTTTTTTCCCTTAAAAATGGCATACAAAACTTGAAAGTGAAAACTTTGTCACCATTAAAAATATCTAGGGTTATGAATAATATAGACATTTTGGAAGTTCCATATTTGGCTTTGTGTAGATATAGTTCAGATCTCTTCTTTTGTATATAAAACAGCTTTGCTTGTTTCAAGATCCAGAATCATTGTTCAAGGTATCCAGAGTCAGAATAGAAATAAAGTATACAGCCTTGAGACCAAATAGAATGTGAGGACCAAACATCAGCAGAAGTAGTGGAGAGAGGTGGGATGGCTTGAAATTTGAGGAATGCTCGAGCTGAGCAATTTAACACGTAGGTACCAGATGTTTGGAGTAGCGCCTCATTTTCCTGGTTACTGGCATTGCAGTGTGAAGAGGAAAGGATAAGATGGAATGTTTTCCTTTTTTAAAAGGCTGTATAATTATTATCAAAACTTCATGTTAAAGACATATATATTAAGTGAAGCTATTACAATATGATTCGCTATTGCATGTATGTAGTAAACTGAAGGGAAAACTGTTTCTCATGGTGCAAACACAAACCAGAAAAGATATATTTGGTTTAACCAGTAATTAAGCTTATATGGTAGTCATTTTTCCTTACGGCAGTGTTACAGAGAGCTACACTGTAACTGTAAAGAGAAAGGAATAAAAATGGTGCAGTAAACTGACGTGAAACTCTTGGTTATACAAAACTCTTAAGTTCTTTGTGGTACATAATGGTAGCCACCAAGAAGTTTAAACTGTAGGAATAATAATAAATTATCAGATCAGGTTTTCCTACATATACAATTATCAGCTAAATATTTATTAACAAGTAAAGACAAAATAATTCATGAACTTGTTCTATAAGCTTGAAGAAGTTCCAGCTGTGTGTCCTTTTAGGTGTTCCAGTCACCCCTCATATAAAATGTTCACTTTTGACAAATATAAAGATTCCTGAGGTAGGAATGGCAATTTTTCCTGGCATCAGGCAACAGTAATCATCCAGAGTTCACAACTAGACACAGAACTACTTGAAGATTTAGCACAGGGCATCATCTCTAAGAGTAAACAAACCTCATTGGATTCTTATAGCCTGTTCATAAAATGGTGGGGAGTATCTCTAAAATACTTTAGCCGATTTTTGTATCTTAAATGCCTTTAATTTTACTCATGAGAGCTCATATGCAATATTCATCATGCACATTTTCATACCTTGTTTTCACCAATAGATACACATTTTTGTCGTTCAGTATACTAATTAGTAAATCATCAGTTATTGAGATGCAAATAAAATAAGTGCCTCTAGTAGCCCCCTCAAGTATATAGACTTTATTATTAGAATCCCAGAAAACTACTCCTGGTCCGTAATTCTTGAGTAGATGCCACACTCTTACTAATACACACCTTTAATCACATTGCATTTTAAAGTAAATTCTAGGCATTATAACAAATAATATAACCATTTGATGTATAAAATATCCTGTTGGGTGCCAATGCGTAAGTTGTTATCCGGAGTTTTGAAATGAATGGCAGAACTTTTATGTAACTTTATTTTTTAAAAGTTCACCTTACCTTTTAATTTAAACTTAACATTCTTCCCTCATAAATGTCCAACATGTCATTAAATGCAATCTTTCTCCATTTTACAAGTCTATCTACAGTTGAAGCATCCTCTAACTCTGATAATTTTGCTAGTTTTATTCATAGACAAGATTGTACTTTGTTGATTGCTTATGTGATTGAGTAAACCCCGTGTAAGAGCTGACTGGGTAAGAAATCAGAATTATCTTCCTTAGTCACCTCATAGCTTAATAAAAATCAGGGAATCATTCAGCTGGAATACGTTCAGAGAAAAAACCCCTTTTTATTTACCTTTCTTTACTCCCAATACATTTTTAGAGGTTAATAAAATAATGTATAAGAAATCTAATGGAACTTACATGTCTTAATAACTTAAGCAGCTTTGGAAAGTAAAATATGCTTTGATGAACATTCAGTTAATATTTTATCAATAAGTAATTTGCCTACCAGGCAGAAATATTTTTTAATTGTCATAATGATAAAATATAAAAGCAAAAGCTGTGTGATTTGGGCAAGTTACTTAACCTCTCTAAAGTCTTGGTTTCCTTGTAAATAAAATGAAGTTAGTAAGTACTTCACAAGGTTAAAGATTAATAAGATAATATTTATAAAACCCATAGCAAAGTGTCTAGCACATACATTCTCAAAAATGGTAGTTATTTCCAGGGAAAAAAAATCAAAAGAAGCATTTCAAGAGAGTGGTCAGTAGTGTCCAAGTGATATCAGGTCACTCAGAGAAGCCTGGACTGCACAGAATGAGAACTCAAAATGCAGACTTTTCTTCTAGAATGTGATACATGTGTGCCTGAACAACTACTCACTCTGCAAATTAGCACACTAAAATTAATAGAGCTTATGGGGAAAAAAAGTTAAGTTTTGGGCAGAGCACTTAAAGTCTATGCAGCTTTACATTGTTGTTGTTAGTTTCTCCAGTTACAATCCTAATCAAAACATTAACTCCATTAAATCTCTAACAACATTTGCACCAAGCATCACAGTCGGCAACCCTTTGCATCATCATACTTCCTCTTAAACGGAGGAGATAGGAGGTATTGAATGCATTTGATTGCACTAGTTTCATCAAAATTAAACATCTGATTTGAGATACAGGGAGAAATGTCTTCACAGCTCTTTAGGTATAATTGCAGCTTCAGCAGAGAGCTTAACTTTTGAAAAGTATAGGGTTCTTGACTCCACTAAACCAGCCCCTGTTTGTGCTAACGGGATGGACTTGTATAGGATTTTTAGACACTCATCTCCACTTTTTAAGGCCTTTATACATTGCTAAGGTTTTTCTCTTTAATTGGGGTGAAAGCTTGCCCCTGATCACTTTTAAACATTAACAAGCTGGAAAAAAATCATATGAACCAACAGGACATCCAGAGTCCAAATTATACTGATATTGTTCATGATTTACCAATAGCAAAGGAGCTCTTCTCTTTTATTTATTTATTTATTTATTTATTTATTTTTTTTTTTTTTTTTTTTTTAGCTCTTCTCTTTTACAGAAACATGTGTTATAGAGAATATACTGTGTATTGGATGGAACAATGAATATTCTGAACTCTCCTAAAGCTCTTGGCAATTAAGTTTTTCATAGAGAATAAAGGAATATAAATCAAGCCTGTTTCTATTGTTGCTTCTGTTTCATGTATATCAAACATTTTTCAGGGTAATTTAATGGTTTAGCCACATTAGAGACATCTGATAGTATTTTCTTACATTTTTCTTGTGCTTATTCCCTACAGTTGGCTAAAAAGTTTATGAAAATTATCTCTGGATCACTAGAAGTCCCCATTCCTGCTAACAATTACTGTTTTGCTGTCAGTTTGATTCATTATTCCCATAGCAGTATCCCCCCCACCAAACACCTTTTAGAGGTGCCTCTAATTCAGTTTTATCTATGCATTTGAGAAGGTTGTTGCTCAAGATAGGCAAAGACCATTTTGATCAAGTTGTTCCGTGTGTACAATATACTTCAGATTTTATATTGGTATTAAAGTATTATATACTATCTAACTAGCTCACTTCACCAAACCTGAATAAATAAAAAAAATAATTTTGCTATATTTCAATGTTGATACTGTGCTCAAAAATTATATGCATAATTTCGTTTGGTCACATTTTTATGTGATTTTATTTTAGCTGCTGTAAGAAGAGATGATTCCATTATTTCAAGTCCTGATGTCACTGATATTGCACCAACTAGAAAGAGGAGGCAGCGGATGCAAAAAAATCTTGGGACAGAGCCTAAAGTGGCTTCTCAGGAGCATCGGCTTCAAGAAAAGGAAAAGTAAGTCATTTTATTCTTTGTCAAATAGTGAGATGACATTTAAAAATCTAATATATAATCTTAAAATTATATTTTTATTTCTGAATTTACTTACAGCTATTTTTAAGAACAAAAATTATGATTTTGGAAATTGTAAAATGTTTGAATCAATTTATTCTCTGGTTTTTGGGTAATTCCTATTAATATTTAAAGCAGAAGTGCTAAAAATATAAGTAAATTTTTTTTCTTGTGGTTTTTATGGATTAATTAGAAATGGCATGTAGGATACTAAAAACATTAGAATCCAGCTTGTGTTCAGTAAAGAACTTCGATCGAATTTACTGCTTTAAAGAGACTCATAGAACATTCAACTTAGCCACTTGATTTGATTATGCTTGGTATTTTTTCAAGTAAAATATCTCTTTGTAGTAATCTATTTATTTCTATTAGATTTTGGAATTATAAACTGTATTTTCACTGTTTTTCACTTTTTGCTTCAGACTGCCCTCCTTCAGTATACATCCCAATTTAGTTGTCATATGTTGAGGTGTTGGGATAACTAACATTTCATTGCAGTAAAACAGTCTGCATTTATACGGAATATTATCAGTTGAATCCAAAATGAATGTACAAATCATTTGTACGTGTGTGTGAGATATATATCTATATACCCTAAGATTTTATTTCTTTTTCTCTAAACTTTTGATTAATTTAGCAAATGGTAGTTGAACAATAGCCTTGTGACAGATGATATTACAGACCACTGGTATTCAAAGTATGGAATGAGGATCTGAGGGTTCCCAAGGCCCTTTGTGACGATCCACAGGGTCATCCCTTCTTCAGTTCCATAGCTATGTGAGGCCAGATTTTCTTCGTATATTTTAATTAAAATAATAGGTCATATCTGTTTGAGTGCAGAAGCTAATGAGAATCTAACTGTTTTCATTCAAGCCAGCCATCAACAGATTTGCAAAACATTGACCTCGCAAGATTTTTTGTTTGGGAAATATAATGATTTTTGTAAAGAATATGTTATTCATGTTATCATATACTCGGTTTATTATTATTTTTAAAATATTTAATACATATTTTAAGTTTTTTCTCAGTTTTTATTTTGAATATGGCAAATACAGTCCACATGAATAAAAGTTCTTGAGGTCCTCAAGAACTTTTGAAAGTGTAAAGGGATCCTGAGAGCAAGAAGTTTTAGGATTCTGTTATAGACAATGAGGATGCCAAGACAGGCACAATCCATGCATTCAGGAAACTGAACCTGATAGGAGGGAGTTTTCAAGTTTCTTGCATAAAAGTTTGCATTGTACAGTTAATAGTGGCATTGTTTTGTTGTCTGTTTATCATTGGGTTTTGAGTTTATAGTTGCATTACCATGGCTTATTAACCATTATATCCCATTAAATTTAGCTAGGAAGCCTGACTTCATTACTTGTTTTCAATTCTAAGCATATGCTGGATTTCAAACATTTCTGTCAGTCGCTCACAATGGTATTTCCTCTGTATCTCCTGCAGTAGCCTCTCAGTAGAATTTACATTCATTGTATGACTACCACATGATTTCACATTGTCTAAGGAAATGCCCAGTAGTTACTGTTGTTTGTTGAGAACAAAATAATTGTAGCTATGGCTTTCCCTCATTCATTCATTCATGTATCATTCTTTTAACATATGTTTACATGCTGAGCAGACTTGACACAGTCCCTGATGTCATAAAGCTTAGTCTACGTGAGAGAAGACAAACATTACTCATACGATTACATAGATATGAGGAGTACAGTAGTGGAGTAGAGAGCAGAGATTTAGGCAGAGGAAACAGCCTGTAAACATGCGCTGAGGTGGACTGTGTGAGGGTGATGGCAGTGGAGGGAGCAAGGAAGGGAGGGCTTGCGATGAGGCTGAAGGCTGCTCAGAGGCCAGTCCAAGCTGGGCTGTGTGACCCTTGTTAAAAATTCAGCCTTTTCTCATGTATATGATAGCATTTCTGGTTCTCACATCGCAGAGGACTTTTCTTCTTGTTTTCCCTACCCTTTGATATTGCTTTTTGACTCTTCTTAAGGGTTATCAAAATATTAGATTGACTAGAAATCTCTGATATTTTAGTCATTATTGTGTCTTCTTAGATATAGTCATTTAAAATTATCTAATACTATCGTCCTTCCTTTCTTTTTCATTTTTTAATTCTGCTTTCAAACTGCTGAATGTTGTACAGTTTTGGATTCCCAGTAGTAAAACTTTCATTCTTTTGAAATACAGGAAACTAGAAAATTGAAAACATACTGAAACTTACGTACTCACAAGGATAATAGCCTAAATTGGCATGTGTTAGCAGTCCTGGGGTGCAGAATTGTACTGACATTTTGCCTTTTTCTTTGGTAAATATAAATTTTTTTCAGGAATATTTTTAGATCTTTGATGATCTCCCACTTTTAGTAAGACTCTGAAATCCTTGAATCTGGTACCTATTGATAAATATTCATTAAAAATTTCAGTGTGACCAATCCACACAATATGATTATACTTGGGGAACCCTCATCCTGTCTGTCAACTAGCATCAACACTAAGAGTTATTATTCAACATAACAATGTACTATACATTCCTTGCTATTTACTATCTTACATTACTTGAAATTATGATTTGTAGAGTTGTTTGGTATGTCCTTTTAATTCTACATATTAAACAAAATGAACCAGCTGACAAAGACTACAGAAACTGTGAACTTATTTTCATCCTTATATACTTTATTAATATCATCAAGTAAAATTCTGAGTGTAAACAATGTAAAATCACTTTCTATAAATATACAATGGCATGGACTTCCCTGGTGGCGCAGTGGTTAAGAATCCGCCTGCCAGGGCTTCCCTGGTGGCGCAGTGGTTGAGGGGACACGGGTTCATGCCCCGGTCCGGGAAGATCCCACATGCCGCGGAGCGGCTAGGCCCGTGAGCCAGGGCTGCTGAGCCTGCACGTCTGGAGCCTGTGCTCCGCAACGGGAGAGGCCACAACAGTGAGAGGCCCGCGTACCGCAAAAAAAAAAAAAAAAAAATTGAAAAAAAATTGAAAAAAAAAGAATCCGCCGGCCAATGCAGGGGACACGGGTTCAAGCCCTGGTCCGGGAAGATCCCACATGCTGTGGAGCAGCTAAGCCTGGGTGCCACAACTACTGAGCCTGCACTTTAAAGCCCGTGAGCCACAACTACTGAGCCCATGTGCCACAACTACTGAAGCCCATGTGCCTAGAGCCCATGCTCTGCAGCAAGAGAAGTCACTGCAGTGAGGAGCCTGTACACTGCAACGAACAGTAGTCCCTGCTGGCTGCAGCTAGAGAAAGCCCATGCGCAGCAATGAAGACCCAATGCAGCCAAAAATAAATAAACAAATAAACAAATAAAAGTAAATTAAAAAAAAAAAATATATATATATATACAATGACACAATATGTATTTAAATTAAATAACACTATATTTGGGCTTTATTAGACACCCAGCTTAAAGTTTTAATGCTTTATCATATAACATAATAATTGAGGAAGAATTTTCATTTCAATTTTTTAAATTTAAGAGCTCTTATTAATTCTTTCAACATCCTCAGAAAGCTAATATAATAAAAGTCTATTAATACCATTTTGTTGGTATGACATGAAATCATTATGGTTAGGGAGACTAGTTGGATTATTTTAACAAAATGATTAATCCAGTCATTATTTACTTATTTGTCTAAATTGAATCAACGTCCCAGTCTGTTGAAATTAGCAACCAGTTAACAAAGTCAGCCAATAAACAAAATGCTCAGTTTAAGTGATTTAATCAATACTTTAATGTCTGTTACTCCTTCAACTATTTCAGCTCATTTCTCCCTACCTGCAAATTCTGCTTTACCTTCTTTTGGCTGTTCTGTTTCTCATTTCTGTAGATTTTCTTTATCAAAAGCAAACTACTTTTTTAAGAGATACTGAAATTTGTATCTGAACAAGGGACCTATAAATGAAAACTTTCTCTTAGAATCAAGGCTCCAGACCCTGGGAGAGGTGGCCAAGAAGAGAGCCAAACCCAAGTTACAACCAAATCATGTTTGTACTGGAGACCAAGACAAGGAGCCAAACACAGGGCTACACCGTGCAGACCTAGTTACCAAAACCGGGATATGAAGTTTTTATTGGAGCAGGAACAAGGGTTATCGCAAATCTCAAGCAACTCTAACTTAATTCTGAGCTCCTCCTTAAATGACTCTTGACTAGAAAAAGCATTAGCTTCTGTGGTCAAAGGAGCTGCTAAATATATAGGTGGAACAAAATGCCTCTAGCTCTGAGATTTGAATAGTGGGGGGCAAGAAAGCTCAGACGTTTATTGAAGTTAAATGATATTGAGTACAGAATTTATTCTTTATGGTAACATTCACAGACTGCATTCTACAGAATTATATAGAAGGAGATCTTAATAGGTACCCCACAGAGGATTTCATATTCAAATAAGTTTAGAAATTGCAATTTTTAAATTCAGTTGGAATTTCTAAACTTATTTGAATATGAAACCCTCTGTGGGATACCTATTAGGATCTCCTTTTACATAATTCTGTAGAATGCAGTCTGTGAATGAGAAGGAAATCCAAAAAAGAGGGAATATATGTATACGTGTAGCTGATTCACTTTGCTGTACAGTATAAACTAACACAATATTGTAAAACAACTATACTCCAATTAAAAATAAATAAATAAAACTAAATTGCCCTCTCAACAAAAAAAGAAATTGCTGCATACCACAGCTACCACGCTCCCTTATGCTCCAAACCCTAAAACTTGGAGATTTATATGTTAAAGGATCTAAAAAAATCCATAGTAAATAATTCATTTGACTTGTTTAATCATTTTTCAAAAGTACTCAAGCATAGCACTGTCATGCAGTCTGCTTTCCTCCCTCCCAAAAAGGGATTAGTGACATTCCAAGGGATAGCATTCTTTAGGGCCGTAGTTTGGGATATGAACTCTCAAAATTCTCAAACATTAGTGATTTTAAGTATATAAGATCCTTTCAACCATAATTATAGAGTTTTAGGCATTAAATGTATCTCAAGAACAAAATGTTAGTTTGTATATAGGACCTTCCTCCCCATCTCCCCACAATACTACTGCTTAGAAAACCTCCTACTTGTCCGACCAACTGCCCTTCTGGGAGCAGCAGGGTCATTTTCTAAGAGAATTCTAGTGATTGGAACACATTCGACAGCCCTAAAAGAAGGAGTTCAACATCATCTCAGCTACAGGATAAAATCATTAAAATAGTTTGGGCCAAAAGTACAAAAAAATACTTGTATAGTCTTTAGACACTTTTATGTAGTCTTTCTTTCTGCAGGATAGCAAGTAAAAATATATAGGTTCACATCTCTTGTGTGAGGCACACAGACATGATTTAGTCTTCTTTGTGATGGATGTCTTCTGAAAACACAGAGTTCTAACACATTGTTCCAAACAACCTTAAAAATAATATCAAATTATAACTTTTCACAGATGTTGCTTCTTGAACTGTAAGGAAGAAGTTTTAACTCTGTGTTCTGAATCAACCTTTAAATGGTCCCATTAAGTAGTTGTGTAGCTGCAATATTTTAGGTGAGTGTTAGGTTGTAAATCAACACGTGAATCCGCACGCACATGTGGACTCACGCACCCCTACGTTGTTCACGATTTAATTAGCCAAGGTTGCACAATCTTATAGTCCATGTGGCTACACAGAGCAGGAAAAGGTGCAGCACATCTTAGCATAGTATTTCTTCACCTCCTTGGAGTGGGGTGAGGTACTACACAGCCACCACTGATACAATTTGTTTAAGATATAATCTTCCTCGACTCAGAAAAGCTCAGTCTTTCCTTTTTATTCTAGAAGCTTACAGCATCATCCTGGATGAAATTGCACAATCCATGCACTTTTGTTTAGAGGAATAATTATACACATCAGGCTCTCCTGGCTCTGCACCAAAGTTCTCATGTCTATCAGAGCCTTCCAGGGTCCTAGAGAGTCCACTTCCCCACTGTAGCCCAATTGCAGTCAAATAGAGTTTAAATAGAGTTTAAATCAGCTATATGCATATGTATATCCCCATATCCCCTCCCTTTTGCGTCTCCCTCCCACCCTCGTTATCCCACCCCTCTAGGTGGTTGCAAAGCACGGAGCTGATCTCCCTGTGCTATAGCTGCTTCCTACTAGCTATCTATTTTACATTTGATAGTGTATATATGTCAGTGTTACTCTCTCACTTCATCCCAGCTTACCCTTCCCCCTCCCCGTGTCCTCAAGTCCATTCTCTTCGTCTGTGTCTTTATTCCTGTCCTGCCCCTAGGTTCATCAGAACCATTTTTTTTAGATTCCATATATATGTGTTAGCATACGGTATTTGTTTTTCTCTTTCTGACTTCAGTCTGTAGGACAGACTCTAGGTCCATCCACCTCACTACAAATAACTCAATTTTGTTTCTTGTTATGGCTGAGTAATATTCCATTGTATATATGTTTTAGAGTAGTTTTAGGTTCACAGCAAAATTGAGTGGAAAGTACAGAGAGTACCCATGTACCTCTGTCCCCACACATGCACAACTTCCCCACTCTCAGCAACCCCCATCAAAATAGTACATTTATTACAATTGATGAACCTACCTTGACAAATCATTATCACCCAAGGTCCGTATTTTACAGGTTCACTCTTGGTGTTGTACATTCTATGGATTTGGACATATATATAATGACAAGTATCCACCATTGTAGTATTATACTGAATTGTTTCATTACCCTAAAAGTCCTCTGTGCTCCACCGATTTATCCCTCTTTCCCCTTAACCTCTGGCAGCTACCAATCTTTGAAATATCCCCATAGTTTTGCCTTAACCAGAATGTGTTATAGTTGGAATCATACAGTATGCAGCCTTTTCAGATTGCATTCTTTCACTTAATATACACCTGGGCTTCCCTGGTGGCGCAGTGGTTGAGAGTCTGCCTGCCGATCACGGGGATATGGGTTCGTGCCCTGGTCCGGGAAGATCCCACATGCCGCGGAGCAGCTGGGCCCATGAGCCATGGCCGCTGAGGCTGCGCGTCCGGAGCCTGTGCTGTGCAACGGGAGAGGCCACAGCAGTGAGAGGCCCGCGTACAGCAAAAAATAATAATAATAATAATATACACTTAAATTTCCTACATATCATTTGATGGTTTGACAGCTCATTTCTTTCTGGAGCTGAATAGTAATCCATTGTCTGGATGTACCACAGTTTATCCACTTACCTACTAAAGGAATCCATTTATTTCTCAATAAAATGAGGTTCATTTTCTTTGTTTCCCAATTGTAAAAGCACCGCATGCTTATCTCCCCCGCAAAAGCAGAAAGTATACAGAAACAAAATGGTAGCTAGGAAATGCATAATCCCACCCACACGGAGACCACCGCTATTAACACCATGGTATTCTGTATATTTGCAGATCTCTTCTCTTCCACACTTTACGTGCAAAACAAGGCTCATACTGTTTATGATGTAGCCTGCTATTTTAATATTTAAATATGTATTTCTACTTTAATAGATACATTGCTTCAACATCATTTTATATTTATAGTGTCCCATTGTGTAAATGTATCATAATTTCTTTAACCATTTCCCATGCTGTACATTTAGGCCTTATCCACATTTGTACTATCACAAAGAATGTTGTATATACTTGTACATAAATTTGCACATATGACTGATTGTTTCCTTAGTATGAATTCCCCAAAGTGAAATTACTAGGTTAGTAATGTACTTATTAGGTATATGTACTTGTTAGTCCTTTGTTATGTTTTGACAGAGTTCCTCCAGAAAGCTATCATAGCTGGTACTCCCACAAGCAGTGTTTGCCTTTTGTTCTTTTATTTTCCAATTCATTCTGATCATTGCCAGGTCATTTTAATCGTTTAATCAATAAATAGTATCTCATTGTTTAATTTTTGTACCTAACCTTTAGAGACATCCTTCTTCTCTGGCATTTATTGATTATTGACATTTCATCTTTTGTTTATTACCTATCCATAACCTCAGCTGATTTTCAGTGGAGGTCTTTGTCTCCTATTGCTTTATATCTAAGAGTATTAATTTTATTTTACCCAGACTATCATTTGCCTTTTAATTTTTGTTAATGATATTTTGTATTTACATAAGTTATTAGTTAATCAAATCCGTCTATCAATAATAATGATAATATTTAACATTCACTGAATACTTATGTCCTAGATACTGTGCTAAACCCTTTATATATGCCCTTTATATGTCTCACTAAACTATACCCATTTTATAGATTAGGAAGCTCAGTTCTAGAGAGATTAGATAACTTGCCCAAAGACAATGCTACATCTGTGATTTTGAATCTAGGATCATCTTATTCCAAAAACCATACTTTTTAGCTACTTTATTATACTGCTTCAATAACTAATATTTAATACGATTAGTGTGCGCCAGGGGTTGTGTTAAGCACTTAAATTCCTTTAATTCATTCATTTAATTCATTCAATTCTTACAGAAACTCAGTGAATTAAGAGCTGAGTAAATATCAGATTCAGTGACTTTCGACTGTTTGTTCAAAATTTCTACAATATCACAGTAGAGATAGAACTGCAGCTCTGTGAGTACAAGGACTGGTTTAATAATACCTCCTGCCTGCCTTTCAACATGTATGTGAGGGTCAGATGAGATCACATGAATGAAAGCACCATCGAAGTAGGAAGCTCTAAGACTGTGATACACTGTTATTTTTAAAGCACTGTTTTCCCAGGGCTTTTGGCTAAATCTTGGAAATCTCTTCCTGAAAAGGAAACTTTGTTTATGGAGTTTTTAAACCTGTAGTGTTTCCTTTCCTCATAATTCTTATGGAAATGAGGATTGCCCATACCTTTCTCAGCAAATCTTCTTTCCTTCCAATTAGCAGTCAATAAGATTATATTGAAGGAAAATAACACAATTGGAAGACCGTTGATAAAGCAGTTGATAATAAGTAAGTAAATAAATAGATAGATATTTACATTATATATATGCATTTGTATTCTATCATTTTGTTTCATTTAAAATTTAATTTCAAACTCATTCAAACATTTACTCATTTTTTACAGTTTATTCATTTGCATCTGCCAATTTAGAATATGGTAGTTGACCATCCTCTTCTTTCAAAAAGAACCTATTTTCATGTTTATACCTTGATTGCTTTTTTTTTCTAATTTAAACCGCAACATACTTGATGTGTGTGTGTATGTGTGTGTGTGTGTGTGTGCGCGTCTGTGCGTGTGTGTATTTAATTTTCATGGATAATATAATTTATCAGATTTAAATATCTAATTCTTGAAGGTTTTTAGTAACTGAACTTTAAACTTCTCTAGTGTCAAATTAGGGACATAAAATGTATGTGCAATTGCTATATATTTGCTTTGGTCATCATTAGCAAACCTCATTTTTTATACAACTTTAATTTTATCATAATGTTTATCTTAGTTGCAAAAGTAAACACAGTGGTGGTTTTAAAATGAGATAGGTTTTTATTAACTTCACTGTGTGTTTACCTAACTCTTCAGGCTGCGGCTCTCACTTTCCTTGCTGCATGTTTTGATTAATGGCCCCCTGGACTTGTTCCAGAATATACTGATTATGGTCAGTGCATTTCAAAGATGATTTATTAGTTGTGTTTGCAACTCAAAATAATTAAGTAAAGATTGATCATATGCATTATTATAGGTTTGCCAATAAAATCAGCAGTTACACTTTAAGATACAGGTTGCCTGAGTGGACTTTTTTAGCTATACAGAAAGGACAAAATATTAATATTTTTAAAAAACATATTCAATATCAACCACAGCTTTATGGCCTTTTAAAGCATGATTATTAAATGTGTCCAAAGTTTAGGCTTATAAGTACATGCATTTTAAGTTCTTTTTTAACATAATTTCAAAATAATATGTTTCAATGGAGATTACATAGATGTTTAAATAGAGTATTTCCATGTTTATAGCTCACCCTGGGAACAACCTGTACTACAATTCCCTCAGGCTATTACATGCATTTAGATTTCAAATTACTGACAGACTTGGATTTCTGTTTTAAAACAATTTTAATAAGAAGCTGTTATAATCTTTCTGTGTTTTAGGTAAAGGGAATTTATCACATATTTCATATATATTATATTTCTGTCACTTGAAAGACTTTCTCACATAAAATTTTTCCAAATTTCACTTGATAATCATTATTATTTCAGGCATTTTAAGTACTCTACCAACACAGAATAATGTGTAAATATTCATTATACCTGGTCAGAGGAGTTATTAATCAAAGGAAGTGACTCCCTGTTCATAATTTATAGTTTAATATTCAAAGAAAGAAATAGAGGTGCATTTATTTTTTATTATTTGGCATACTGTATTCAAAATTTACATTTTAACAGTGAAATTCTATAACTTAAATCATCTACTATGATATATAACTAAATGTTAAGTAGGTATTTGTTCTGTATTAAACATCCTGAAATGAAATAAAATGGCTGTTTCATGTTCTAAACTTGTGTGAAGGAAATCGAATATGAGGATAAAGAAACAAGAAATGAACAAACAGAAAACCTAAATAAACTAAAAGTATATAACTATTCATAAGTATTATTCAAGGATTTTGTTCAGTTTTGGTAAATCATTATGAAAGGACAAAGAATACAGACATGCTTTGTTTAAACATCATTATTAAAAGTTTTTTCAGTAAAATTTTAAGACATTGTTTACTTGAAAATCTTTTACAATAATTTTGTTTCTAAGTAATTCCTTAAATTATAATTTATCAGTGAATTGAATAAGGCAATGTTATCATTACCAGCATTATTGAATGCTGTCTTCTGCATACACCACTTCTAGAAATACAGAATAAAGACTGTGTCTTCTACAATCTTTGTATAGGAAATAAAAGAATGAAGGAAGATTAATCAATAGTATACATTTATCTTTTCCTTTTTGGCCACATTATATTTCCTGACAGACTATCTTTAATATGTATATAGCTAAAATGTGCTAAACTCCATAATAGGTACAAGAAGTTTGAAATTTCAGAGAAGGGAGAGTTGATATTCCATTCAGAGGACAATGGAATAAGCTGATGTGATAAGATCAGAGAAGACTGGCTAGAGGAAGGTGATATTTGAGTTTAGCTTTGTAAAGTAAATGGGGGTGTCTATAGACAAAAACTGAAGAAAGATAATGCAGAAACTGATAATTGAATCCAGGCTCCCAATTCCCCTTCTTTCTTTTAGTAATAGAACCCGTTCTGCCATCCCATGCATCTGCATGTTTTAACAGGGCACATGGCTCCCAGCCTAGAGGATACATTTCCCAGCCTCCCTGGCAGTGAGTTATGGCCATGTGACACAGTCCTTGCCAATAGGATGTGAATGGGAATGATATGTACAATTTGGGGATCTTGCCCATAAAATGATTTGACATACATTCTTGACAACCCTGTCTCTTTCTCCCTTCTCAGCCCATCTTCTACCAGGCATTTAAAGAAAACATCCTAGGAGATGGTAGAGTAAAAAAAGAGGAAGAATTGTGGTCCCTGGACAATCTCATGGGGCAGGGCAGCATATCCACCACGGACTACCCACTACCTTTAGACTATTGTGTGAAAGAGAAATAAATGTCTAGCTGGATTGAGCCATGGTGCTTTTGGGGTCTGTTTGTTACAGAAATGAAATATCTCCTGACTAAGAAGGGCCTTCCTGTCAGAGGAACAGAGTGCATAAGTAAATGTGTGGAGGAAGAGTCTGGAAGATAGGGAACCAGTGACCTTATCATGAGATGCAGAGAAATGTGAATAAAACTAGCGAGGTAGATGGAATTTGGTACTTAAATGCTAAGCTGATTTATTTGGACTTCTTTTATGAAAGCAGCAAGGACCTGTTAAACATTTTTAGCCAAAGAATATCATAATGAACAGTATGTTAGGAACATTTCTTTGGAAACCATACATTTGATGGAGGGAATGTTTACAGATTGGCAGTGAAGCTAGGATATTACGGTAGTCCAGGAAGAATGATCTGAAGAAGAATAATGATTATAGGTGTGAGCGTGATTGAAAAAAAGGGAAGGGATGGATTGAGAAACACTTAAGGTTGCTATCCTCTTACTATGGAAGAACTGGGAAACCTCATCAGTTATTGAAAGCTATTTGTTAAACATTGTCTTTATAAAAGTAAGTCATCTGTCTTACTTTAGAAATCAGCCTACCGCAAAAGCTGGATAAACAAAACTTGGTGGTCATGGGCATTGACTTCCCAGAAGACTGGAAAAGTTCTCTTTGTCAGGCTGGGATATTTGTACACTCAAATATATAGACATATACTACACTAATTTTATATTATTTTACTTCTTTTTATTCAATTTTTTAAAATTAATTTTTAGCATATAGGGAAGTATTTTAATCAGTAAACTATGTCCAAGTCACATTTTAAAAAATTATTTATTTTTGTTGTTGTCCAAGTCCCATTTTTAAAAAAGTTGTCATTCTGGAATGTGTACTATAGCCTCTGAAAGCCTTCCTTGATGTAGGTGGGGTTCTTGTTAGCTCCAATCCCAGGAAGTATTCCTTTTGGACATGTACTTTCATTGCAGTCTGAAGTTACGGGATTTTTCTTGCTTGGAGATATATTCTACTTATGGACTACAGAGAAAATCAACTTTTTCACTGTCACAATCTGTTATGGATATAGTGCTGATTTTATAAAGTGTTTTGCCTAGGGCCAAGATATATGACTTTGTAGGAATTTCCAGACTATAGGGGATAAAATAGGAATTGTACTCACAAGTGAATTTGGCAAACTAATGAAGTTACGAGATAATGATATAAAGCCAAACAGACCTATATATTCAGAAACCATGAAAATAATACTTTTTAATTTATTGAGGTTTATTTTTGGTTAAGCAATAAATAGCACCATATAAAGCACAGAAACCGTTAAAGAAAATATTTCATTTGTTTTCAACTGCTATGTGTGCAAGTAAGACAAATGAACATCTCCATATTCTTACTGAGTAATAAGATGGTCTTTCAGTCTAAAGTATACTTTTGGAGTCTTCCATATAAACTGTTAGGAACATACACCAGTAACTTCTAAAGGAGGAAAATAACCCAGCACAGGAAAGAAAACTGACCATTACAGATTATCATTAGATATGGTTATAGGCCTCTGTCTTTTATATCCTCCTTAATATAGGAATGGAGTACCTATTATATATCAAGCACTGTGCCTGGTGCAGGGCTACAGCACCAAACAAGATAGAACAGGTACTTCGCCTTTGGAAGGATATGATATAGTTGCAGAAACAGATCAGTAAATAATTACAATCCAGTGTGATAATGAGGCCATGTGATATGAGGTCCAGATACATTTGGAATGCCTAATTAAAATGAATACTAGAGGTAGGCACCAGTAACACAAAGGAAAAATTATTACCTTTTTTCCGTTAACCCAGGATGGACATGCAGATAAGTGACTGCAAATAAGAAAATATATTACATTTAATAGTATCATGCTCTGAATGACCTTGCCCCTGCCACTTGAATTAATTGTGTGATTCATTCATTTGTTTAACAAAGATTTGGGGGACACAGGCATATACAGTCAATTCTCATTCACAGTAGTTATGTTCTATAAAGTTGCTGGGGACACTGAATTAACAAATACTGTGTCATTGTCTCTAGGGGTAATACAGGGTTAAGTTCCTGGAGCCTCTGGTCACATTTTTGCCAACCAATCAATACATAACCTGGTTTTATGTACATTTCTGTTTAAAGACACCATATTTGATATATATTGTTGATTTATTAACATTGAACTCATGGCCAACAGCACTATAACTCATGCTTGAATGAAGCTTATCTAACACATATTTTCTCCTATAAGGAACATCATAGCCTTCTTGTGATTGGGAACATTAGGTAGCACTCCAGTTCTATGCTTGGGGGCCATTTAAAAAAGCAAAATCTGCAATAAAAAGCGCAAAAATGCAAAAAAAGGCACTAAATACACTGCAAAAAGGACACTTGTGTTTACAAGTATGAGCGGTGAAACTGGAAGATGCTAACCTTGTTCCACCTCAGCTGGGCACATGTACTTCAGGGACTCAAATTTTTCACTGATCCATGCATGTGCATGTCTGCAAATGACTGAGAGAACACTTTAAGTATTGATTTGAAGGTTGGAAGTAAATTTTAGCTAGTAGGTGAATTTGGAATTCATGGATAATGAGGATTGACTGTAATTAGTATTTAAACCATGGGATCAGAGAAAATTCTGAACAAAGGATACCCATGACTGAGCCTTTAGAACGTTTGTTTCAGGATTTGGGGATTAGGTTCTACATATATCACCAATGAGAGGCCAAGCTCTGAGAAAGGGGGACTATTACGTAGGAAGAAGATGAGGTGATTATGATTTAATAGAAGCTAAAAATATGTTTCAAAAAGAAAAGATCAACTCTCAACTGCTACTGAGTAATCAATAAGGACAGAGACTCTACCAGGGTCTCAGGGGGAGTTTTGAGACAGATGACTAATTAGAGTGGAATGAGGTGAGAATTAGACACACAGAATATGGGTAAAACTTTGAAGGAGTTTTGCTCTAAAAATGAGCAGACTAGTAGAGATGTAGCCAGAGAGGGCTGTAGGCTTGCTTGCTTGCTTATTTAATATAGGGAGTAAGAGAATGTGTTGTTATGCTTTTGTTAATGACCAAATCAAGTAGAAAATAGTGATCTTGACCAAGTTATTCAACATTTCTTGGCCTTAGTTTTTCTTTCTAAAAAATGTAGGACTTAACCAGACAAAATTATCTTGATTTACTTTATATGTAGTGAAACACCATATTATAGTGATTTAGAGTATGGATTCTGAAATCCAACTGCCTGGGTCTGTGTTTTAGCTTCACAACTTACTACCTGTCAGCTTGTGGACATCGCACTCAACCTTTATATGCTTTGATTTCCTTATCAGTAAAAAAAAGGGGTAATCATAATGCCTACCTAGATTTGTGAGAATTTTTAGATAGTGCGTGTAAAATGCTTAGCACAGTGCCTGGCACAAATACTAGCACTCAGTACATGTTAACTCTTTTCTATTTATCATCATTTTTATCATCTATCTCTAATATGCTATCATCTGTGAATTTCATGTTTATATCACTTGTTCTTTCAACTCTCTGCACATACTCTATAGTATATACATAGTGTGGAAATGTCTTCCACCATTTTCTATAATACATTTATAAACAATGATAATTTCTATTAGTGAACCAGTAGGAAGTCCCATATTTAAAGCAGGACTCTTTGGAGGAGATAGTTTTTCTAATAAAAAAATTATTCCGCAAATATTTGAAGGCCTAATATTTGCCAGGCACTGTCTTAAGTGATATAATAGTGAACAAAACAGAGTCCTTGCTTTCATGGGGCTGAAGTCTTAGTTGAAAAAGAGAAATCTTGAACTCATCACAAATTTCAATTCCTTTTTGAAGTCCTATAGCATGTGTCTTTGAAAATTTAGAAAAGCATGTCTTAAAAAAAAAAAGGAAAGGAAAGGAAAGATTTTTGGAAAGAAACAAATGTCAGAGGAAGAAGGAGAGGGAGTAAAAGGGAAGAAAAGAAAAAGGGAGGGAAAGAATCTCAGTATGATAATATGTAAAGGTTAAAAGTTTATTTTTCTGGTTGTCTGGAGTCTTGTGTTTATCTGCCAAATCCTCCTTCAGAAGTTTGCTATTAATAATTATTTTTCATGCTTTAAACATGCTGTCATTTAAAAAAAATCATCTTCTAACTCTAATCTTAAAGTTACCCGGTCAGTGGTGTTCGCTAATATGTCATATATATCTCATCTCAGAATTCAGGCCCACATTTATTGAGTACCAGGCACTGTACCATTCCTTTTTCTCAAGGAGCTAGCAGCCAAGTCATATAGTTAAAAAGATAATTTCTACATAATATAACAACTTTAAAAATACAGATATACACAGGCTACATATAGGAAAACAGAAGGAATTTTATTTAGCCCTTTATAATCAACTGCTGACTCAAATGTATTCCTGAATTATGTTTCAGAGGTAGTATTATACCTTGTCTTTTCAGTGAGCCCACCTGAAATTTTCTTTTTGTTAAAGTCACCTGAAACTTTGAAAAATCTTGTTTCTTTTGGCATTTACATTATTTTATTTCGTTTTCTACTGTCTTTTGCACTTTTCTTTAAACTTTATAGTTATTGTAATTCTGTTCTTTATTTAAAATAATTTATAACCATAAGACATCCAATCCAGTGACTCATTCAGTCTGAACTTTAGAGATATCATAGATCACTGATTTACTCTAAGATTCTTAAATTTATTACTTATTACACTCCCATTTGGATTTCAGGCAATGAAGGGGACGCTATTGTGCATGATCTAAAGTAGCAGACTGTAATTCGTTTCTTCCTACTATTTTATTTTCATTTTGCCCACTTGCTTCAGATAATTATTGTATTAGTATTGGAATAGAATTTATTATCTAATCCAAAATATATGGTCACGTAACCTTTATATAAATATTTTGTGGGACAAAAGTCTTACTGCTTTAAATGAAAGCCTGTTTCACATGCCAATGTCTACCTGTTAGCCCTACTTCTTCTGCCTTCTGTGTCATATGAGATATTCTACATTAAAGTCACTCATATAGTATAGTGGAGTTGTGTTCTCCAACTATATGACAGCTTATGCACATTCAACATACACTCTCCATTCCCCTCTCCCACCATAAAAAGGGGAGGAGGAGAGAGAGAGGAAAAAGAACAATTTAAATAGTTCGGGGCATTCTACTCAAACATGCCCAGGAGTGGATGTCAAGTGGGAAACATCTTCTTATCCCCTGTTTTCTCATTATCCTTCCATAATATGAGGAGCACATCTAAAGAGAAACCTTTTTCATACAACTGACCACTAAACACAAGATAACTACTTCACAAAAAGCCATTTATCAAAATAGCAGGAAAACCCCGTGGTGCTGGACCAATTGAAATTGGTATATCGTGATGGAGTATAATATTTTCCGAAGAGTTTTTCAGGATAATATGATTTTCACATTAAGATACCATTAAAACCCATACCCCTAACTATCACTCCATTTAATTTGGAGACCATTTCATCTTCTGAGTTTTCTCCTCTGCACACTGGAAGAGCCTAAGTTTATCAGCACTCCCCAAGTATAGCGTGGTTTTACATGGGCAGTCTCTTGGTTGGGGTTGCCTTTCACTGAACGTGTATAGTTTGCCAGTGTTCCATTAAAGTCGTGTTCCCAGAGTCCCCTTATATTTCAGATGTGGTGTGATCTATACAGAGAAGAATGAGACACCACACTTCTGTTAATATAGGATGTTCCGTTGCTGTTACACCTTTTATTCTTCAGATGTCACTAATTTTTTTTTTGAAAACCTATTTAAAAAGATAAGTATGAATGCCTTGACTTTCCTAAACTTCAGTTGTGCATGGGCCACCATTTGGATTTGCATTGTATCTGAGTTTCACTGCCTCCTTCCACGAGTTTTGCCACTTCTTGGTAACACTTTCACTATGAGTTAATTATTGATTAAATCACTTTACTTTTTAAATTAAATAAGCTTATTTAAAGAAGAAGCTACACTTTATCTTAAATGGAGAACCAGTATCACTTGAACGTAAATGTAAAATTTCATACAATATAAAGTTAATGAATACAGTAAAATGTGATCGTTATCTGAAGGCTCTGCACCTGTCTGTGGTTCCCTCTCTATTAAAAGGTCTACCAGGGCTTCCCTGGTGGCGCAGTGGTTGAGAGTCCGCCTGCCGATGCAGGGGACACGGGTTCGCGTCCCGGTCCGGGAAGATCCCACATGCCGCGGAGCGGCTGCGCCCGTGAGCCATGGCCGCTGAGCCTGCGCGTCTGGAGCCTGTTGCTCCGCAACGGGAGAGGCCACAACAGTGAGAGGCCCGCGTACCGCAAAAACAACAACAACAACAACAACAAAGGTCTACCAGCCATCAGCTCTTTGAGAGAGAGATCACTAATTTTACAGCTGTAGCAGCTGCTGCTCCTCAGTCAGGACTCCCCAGGCAACTGCCTTCTGAGGGCATGCCATGGAGTAAAGAATTAGAGATAGATTAATATCCTAACTCTGTTCCATGCTGTGTGATTTGGGGCAAGATACTTTATCATTCTGAGCCTTAATATTCTAATTCCTAAAGTGGGAATAGTAATACCCACCTCATTAAAATTGATGAGGGGACTAATATAATGTGCCAGTCACGTGGTAGATGCTCAGCATTGGTTACTACTGCTACTCGGTTCTTGTTCATTTTCTTTTTCCCTTTCAGTGTCTGACTGTCTAGGTTTGAATGCAAATTGTCTTCCAAGTTAACTACTGTGATAAAATTATACTATGAAAGCATTTAATTTATGTATTAGTAGGTTTAATAATTTATAATTAATAATTTTTATCACTGGAAATTCCAGAATAATTATAAAGTGGCCAAAGATGAATTTAGAAGTGTTATGTTATGTAACATTTGTATCTTGCTTGCTGATACCATGTACCTTGTACATACTCAAATCATAAATACCTTTTCAACAGATATTTGCTCAGTACCTAGCATGAGCCAGGCACTGGTCTCGTCACAGAGGATATGGCACAGCACAAAATAGCTGACGTTACATTCTAGTGGTGTGAAATAAGCAAACAATAAACAAACAAGGACACATCAGATAATAATCAAGAGATATGCAGATAATTAAAAGAGGGTGACGTGGGCTTCCCTGGTGGCACAGTGGTTGAGAATCTGCCTGCTAATGCAGGGGACAGGGGTTCGAGCCCTGGTCTGGGAAGATCCCACATGCCGCGGAGCAACGGGGCCGGTGAGCCACAACTACTGAGCCTGCGCGTCTGGAGCCTGTGCTCTGCAACAAGAGAGGCCGCGATAGTGAGAGTCCCGCGCACCACGTGAAGAGTGGCCCCTGCTTGCCGCAACTAGAGAAAGCTCACGCACAGCAACGAAGACCCAACACAGCCAAAAAAAAAAAAAAAAAAAAAAAAGTAACAAATGTTCAAGTACAATTGGTGTCTTAAAAAAAAAAGAGGGTGACGTAAAAGATAGTGATTAAATGGTTCCTCTTTATATAAAGAGGTCATGGAAGGTCTCTCTGAGGAATTGATATTTAAAACGGAACCTGAATGACAAGCAGACATTGCTGCAAAGACTGGGAGGAAACAAGTAATGCAAAGGCCCTAAGGTGAGCCAAACCTGGCATGCTGAAGAAAAGAGGGCCCATGTAGGGCGAAAGCGAAGGAGTGGTATGTATTGATAATATAACTGTGTGGTCAGTCAAATGGATTCAGTCAGATCATGCAGGGCTTTGAGGGCCGATATTCTTTAAATTTTATTCACAGTGTAATGGGAGATTTTAAGGAGGGAAATGTCATGGTCTGATGTTTGTTTAAAAGATTGCTATGACCACTATGTTGAAAACGGATGTAGAGGTGGGGGTTAGTGAAAACAGAAGATCAGCTAGGACGTTTTACAGTAGTCCAGGAGAAAGTCGGTCACGGCTCAGGCTATTTGGGGGAAGAGCGAGGCGTTCTTAGACCGCAGGTATGCTTTAGCAGTAAAGTTGCCAGGACTTGCTTCTAGGTTTGACTTAGAAGAATAAGGGATGGAGGGGAATCAGGAGGATTCCTATGCTTTTAGCTTGAGGAACTAGGTTAGTGGTGCTGTCTTCAGACACAGGAAGGACTAAGAAAGCAGATTTGCAGAGCAGAAAAATGAAAAGTTCTGTTTTGGCTAGGTTATGTTTAAAATACTTAGTAGACATCAAAGCAGAGATAGCAAGATATATGATTCTGGAGTTCCTGGAAGAAGTGAGGTCTGGAGATAAAGATTTGAGAGTCCTAAACATTTGGGATTTATGGCTATGATCTTAAAGTGAGAACACTTGGCATGAGAGAGTGTTTCTCTTCAGCAGTGCTTGAGTGGTTCCTAATGTGAAGCTTTAAACAGTAAATACAGTAAAGGTAAAGAGAGATAATATTGTAGTGTCAGAGTTCCAGGCTTTATTCTTTAATAGATTGTAACATCTGTGGAAAAATGAATTCAGTCCATTTTTGATTATCTATTTTATGATTACACCTGGCTTGCATAGCCAGGTGATTACTTTCTGGGCTTGCAATTCATCTGAATAATTTTGTTATCTATTTCTGACAACTTTACTGTATCAGAACTGAACTTTAAAATATAGTATTGGGGGAAAAGTTCCAAAAGGCCATAATTACTTTATTGAAATCACACTTTAATCAAGCTGTTCTCTTCATGTACTGGATCAAAAGAATTTGTTGGGAGCCTTTTAAGTCATAGGTTCTAACTTCACAGTCCAGCCAAGTAGAGAAAAAAAAGATACATGAAACCATAATAGACCAATTATTTGAGTGACTGTGATAGTCATTAGTTCTGTTCACTAAATATTTCCAGTTCTCTGTCATCTGGGCACATGGTAAAATTGAACTTCATAGCTATAGCTGAGTGCAGCTGTGATTCTAGTTCTCACTGGCAAGTTTTGATTAAAAGTGAGCGTCATGTGTAATTTCTGAGCCGGAGAACTTTCTTTCCTTCTGCCATGGTGACTGGCAATGCTGCTAACTGCCCTGTCATCCAAGGTCCTAGAATGAGGACAGCACAGAGTGGAGCCCCCAAGCTACCCGTGATGAACGTATGGCACTAACGAGAAATCAAAGCTTTGTTGTTTCAAGCCACTGATTTATTGGGATATTTGCTACTGTGGTGTAACCTAACCTATTCCAACCGATAGAATACAGAGTCTAGTCTACATATAGCATATTCTTAGTACCATCACAGTACTGCTTAAAAAAATAACCATAAGACAACATTGGTTGAAAGTTCAGTACCACTCCCATGAAGTAAACTTTGACACCCTTGCCATAAACAGAGTAGAGGGTCACAATAAGCCACTGTTTAGCTACATTATTACAAACTCAAAGATATATAACATCATTCCAGATGTTATGATTTGGAAGTTTTATTTTCTCTCTGTACCAATGTAATTGTGTAATATGGAAACTTTAGGAAACATCAAATTCTTCAACAGCTTTGCAAATTAATATCTTGTTTAATAAAGAAAAATACAGCATTTTCAGCTTTTTGTCAAGCAGGTAGTAGGGGTAGATTTTATTATTCACAGAGCTATTTAACAAATGCTCTTCTATAAACTCATCTGTGCCAGTCAGACAAATGGAGTCCAGCTCCCATCCAGAAGGTTAAGAGAGAAAACACTCAGAGATTTGACATCACTTCACCCCACCTAATGACTTCACTTTCCACTTGACTTGCTTGTTGTCTGGCTCCGTTATTCATTGAACTAAAAAATGTACTAACCAAATTAAAGCTGTAGTCTTCACTTGCACTAAGTGTGCAGGGATTAACCACAATGCTGATGATCCAGAAACTCATTAATTGAGTAATTGTTAGTCATAGAATTTTTGAGGCAGGAATGCAGTAAGATAGTCCCTTCTTTTCCTTTACCAAATACTTAATAATATCTTCATCCATTGTTTAGTTGTAAACTGGCATAGAATGTTAGCCAGTGAAGCATGGTAGATGGGCTTTATTCACGGTCAGTGTCTAGGCCCACTGTCTATCTCCTCGTGATTTCTCTGTATATCCTCTTTCCTGGAGTTTACTTTAGTGTAGAGTTTGCCTACACTATACTAATAGTATCTATAGGAAAAAATTCTGGTGTTTCAAGGTAATGTTTGCAAAGAATCTCCCCTGTAACTTATTAATTGCAAACCAAATAGTATTCTACTCAAAAAGGCATCCTACAATGTTGGTATAGTTATAAGAATATCAAGCAAGGGAGTAGGAGACCTACGTTCAAGTTTCAACTGTAATTTACTAAACTGTTTGCCTTGTTTAACATCTTTCAAATCTGCCTCCTCCTTTCCGTGTCCCTGTCACCACCTTGGTTTAAGCACTTGTTACATAGCAACCTTCCAGACTTCACACAGCTGCCAGAGTGACCCTTCTAAGATGTTAATCACTTCAAGTCTTTTAATGAGTCCCTACAGTTTTCAGGATAAAGTCCAAACCCCTCAGCTTAGTACACAGAGCCTTTCATGAGCTGCTCCTGGCCTAACTCTCTAGCCCTGAGGTTGTAAACTGGCAGGCTATTAGCAAAATTCAACTCACATATGTGTTTGGTCTTGTTTGTACCATGTTTTCTTTAAAATTTGGTACCAACACTGATTTAAAAATTAAAAGATTTCTGGCTTCTCTTCAGATTATAAGATTATCCCCTCACATGGTGACAATTGGCTATACTGACATTTGCTCTTTAGAGAGGACATTAATTTACCAGAGACCTCATCCATGAAGTTTCACCCATTTATGTAACTTGTGTGCATTCAAATTTTGACCCCCTAGTGTCCTCCTCTCCAGCCACTTTTTAAGGTTTATCCTTTAGAGTACTGAATTATTCCCAGTTCTTCCAAAGTTTTATGCTTACCCTTGCCTAGAAGGCCCTACTGCCTTGCTATTTCTTTATCTCACTGGCCCATTCACTTCCTTCAAAGTACAGTAAAACTGTTGCCTTCTTCAGAAAAGTCTTCCAACCTATCCTTCTGAGGTACCTACGTTACCTTATTCTCCCATAGTATCTATCACACAGGATAGTGTTGTTGATTTGTTGGTTGGTATTCCCGCTAGGCGGTCAACTCCTTGGGGACAGAGATAATGCATAATTTGTCTTTGTGTCATAATTTGGGCTCTAGGAAGCCACTGTGGGCCTTAGTATCATCATCTATAAAATGAAGAACATAGATAATCGCCAGGTTCTCTTCTTATTTGAAAATCTGCTTTATACTGTTCATTTTTGGGAATCTGGGGTCAGAGGCTGCTTTGAATAGATTTTAACCAAAGCTTAGATATAACAAATAAGACTTAAAGTAAGGCATGTTCTGCCCTAAGGCACCAAGTAACAAAGATATTCCCCTCCAGAGGGGTCTGTATGCTTTGGTTGGTCATTCCTGTATAGAAGCTGACTGCTTGACTGATCATTGTTCGAAGAAAGCAAAAGACTAATCCATTGGGCATCTGGTGGCATTTAACAAAAACGAATTATTGGTGCTTCGAAGAGGGCACTTATTTAACCTTAACAGCAACCTGTTTGGTATCATGAGGAAGAGACAGGGAAGAAGAGGAACTATGTCAGAGAGAAATAAAATCTGATTCAAATGTTACACATGGGTTAGTGACTGTTAAAAGCAGAGCAGAAAATGGGTACCTCCTCCTGGTGTCAACTGGTTTGGGTGTATTGCTAGCCTGAATTGGATCGAAATAAATATACTAGCCATTATCCCCATAATAATAAAAAAAAACTTTAACCCATTAGCCATTGAAACCTCCACTAAATATTTCTTAACACAAGCTACCACATCCATGCTACTTATAATAGCAGTCATCATTAACTTACTATATTCCGGCCAATGAACTATTACAAAAATATTCAACCCAACAACATCAACAGTAGTAACAGTAGCCCTGGCCATAAAACTAGGACTATCCCCTTTTCACTTTTGAGTGTCCGAGGTAACACAAGGCATCCCATTAATGGCAGGCCTAATTCTATTGACATGACCAAAACTTGCACCTCTATCAATCCTTTAGCAAATCTCACCATCAATCAACCTAAACCTAATACTATCCCTATCCATACCGTCCATTCTAATCGGAGGGTGAGGTAGATTAAATCAAACCCAACTCCGAAAAATCATGGCTTACTCATCAATCGCCCACATACGTTGAATAACAGCTGTCTTACTATACAACCCAACTATAACAACTCTAAACCTAGAGTTGGTTGAATAACATAGGTTGAATAACAGCTGTCTTACTATACAACCCAACTATAACAACTCTAAACCTAGTAATCTACACTATAATAACCCTCACTATATTCATATTATTTATTCACAGCTCGGCCACTACTACACTGTCACTGTCACACACATGAAACAAAACACCTGTTATCACAACCCTTACCCTAGGCACTCTACTATCAATAGGGGGACTCCCACCACTATCAGGATTCATGCCTAAATGAATAATTATTCAAGAAATAACAAAAAACAATAATATTATTTTACCCACACTTATAGCCATCACAGCACTACTTAACCTGTACTTCTACATGCGACTCACATACTCCACAGTGCTGACCACGTTCCCCTCCATAAAAAACGTGAAAATAAAATGACAGTTTGACTCTACAAAACAAATAATCCTCCTACCAACTATGATCGTAATATCCACAATACTTCTGCCCCTCACACCAATACTATCAGTGTTGGAATAGGAATTTAGGTTAAAACAGACCAAGAGCCTTCAAAACCCTAAGCAAGTATAATTTACTTAATTCCTGCCTAATAAGGATTGCAAGATTATATCCTACATCAACTGAATGCAAATCAAACACTTTAATGAAGCTAATCCTCACTAGATTGGAGGGATACATCTCCCAAGAATTTTTAGTTAACAGCTAAATACCCTAGTCAACTGGCTTCAATCTACTTCTCCCGCAGCAGGAAAAAAAAACAGCGGGAGAAGCCCCTGCAGGGTTGAAGCTGCTTCTTCGAATTTGCAATTCAATATGAACAATACACCACAGGGCTTGGCAAAAAGAGGACATCACCTCTGTCTTTAGATTTACAGTCTAATGCCTACTCTGGCCATTTTACCTATGTTCAAAAACCGCTGATTATTCTCAACCAACCACAAAGACATTGGTAGTTTATATTTGCTATTTGGTGCCTGAGCTGGAATAGTAGGTATAGGCCTGAGCCTACTAATTCGTGCTGAATTAGGTCAGCCTGGAACACTGCTCGGAGACGACCAAATTTATAATGTGGTAGTAACAGCCCATGCACTCGTAATAATTTTCTTTATGGTCATACCCGTTATGATCAGTGGCTTCGGAAACTGGCTACGCCTCTAATAATTGGAGCACCTGATATGGCTTTCCCCCATATGAATAACATGAGTTTTTGACTACTCCCTCCTCCTTTCTTATTGTTGCTGGCATTGTCAATAGTTGAAGCTGGTGCAGGTACAGGCTGAACCGTATATCCGCCCTTGGCTGGAAATTTAGCACATGCAGGAGCTTCAGTTGACCTTACTATTTTTTCCCTACATTTAACTGGTGTGTCCTCAATTCTAGGGGCTATCAATTTTATCACCACTATTATTAATATAAACCCACCACTATAAACCAATATCAAACACCATTATTGGTATGATCAGTATTAATCACAGCAGTATTACTTCTATTATCCTTACCTGTACTAGCAGCCGGAATCACTATACTGCTAATTGACCGAAACTTAAACACAACCTTTTTTGACCCTGCAGGAGGGGGAGATCCCATCTTATATCAACACCTGTTTTGATTCTTTGGACACCCTGAAGTATATATTTTAATCCTGCTCGGATTTGGAATGATTTCACACATTGTAACCTATTACTCAGGAAAAAAAGAGCCTTTCAGGTACATGGGTATGGTATGAGCTATAATGTCAATTGGATACTTAGGGTTCATTGTATGAGCCCACCACATATTCACAGTGGGTATAGATGTTGACACACGAGCATAGTTTACATCAGCCACTATAATCATCGCTGTCCCAACAGGAGAGAAAGTGTTTAGTTGACTGGCAACACTCCATGGAGGTAACATTAAATGGTCCCCAGCCATGATGTGAGCCCTGGGTTTCATCTTCCTTTTCACAGTCGGTGGGCCAACAGGTATTGTCCTAGCTAACTCATCATTAGATATTGTCTTTCATGATACTTACTATGTAGTCGCATATTTTCACTATGTACTTTCAATGGGGGCTGTTTTCGCTATCACAGGAGGGTTTCTGCACTGATTCTCACTATTCTTAGGATATACATTCAACTCAACATGAGCAGAAATTCACTTTGTAATCATATTTGTGAGTGTCAACATAACTTTCTTCCCACAACATTTTTTAGGTCTATCTGGCTTACCTCGACGATACTCCGACTACCCAGATGCCTATACAACATGAAACACTATCTCATCAATAGGCTCATTCATCTTATTAACAGCTGTCATGGTGATAATTTTCATTATCTGAGAGGAATTCGTATCCAAACGAGAAGTCCTAGCAGTAGAACTTACTACTACAAACTTAGAGTGGTTAAATGGATGTCCTCCACCATATCATACATTTGAGGAGCCAACTTAACGTCAGTCTAAAATAGTCAAGAAAGGAAGGAGTCAAACGCTCTTTTATCGGTTTCAAGCCAACATCATAACCACTATGTCTTTCTCCATAATTGAGATATTAGTAAAATTTTATGTAACTTTGTCAAAGTTAAGTCACAGGTGGAAATTCTGTATATCTCTATGGCATATCCTTTCCAACTAGGGTTTCAAGACGCAACATCACCCATCATGGAAGAATTACTACACTTTCACAACCACACACTAATAATTGTCTTCTTAATTAGCTCTCTGGTTCTTTGTATCATCTCACTAGTGCTAACAGCTAAGCTAACATATACCAGCACAATAGATGCACAAGAAGTAGAAACCATCTGAACCATCTTACCGGCCATTATCTTGATTTTAATTGCCCTGCCATCGTTGCGAATCCTGTACGTGATAGATGAGATCAACAACCCGTCTCTTACTGTAAAAACTATAGGCCACGAATGATACTGAAGTTATGAGTACACTGACTACAGAGACTTAAATTTTGACTCCTATATAATCCCAGCATCAGATTTAAAACCAGGGGAGTTACAACTGCTAGAAGTAGATAACCCAGTAGTGTTGCCCATAGAAATAACAATCCGAATACTGATCTCCTCTGAAGATGTATTACACTCATGAGCCGTACCTTCCCTAGGCCTGAAAACAGACACAATCCCAGGGCGCCTAAATCAAACAACCCTAATATCAATACGACCAGGTTTGTATTACGGACAGTGTTCAGAGATTTGTGTATCAAACCTTAGCTTCATGCCAATTGTCCTTGAATTAGTACCCTTAAAATACTTCGAAAAATGATCCGCATCAATATTCTAAACTCATTAAGAAGCTAGGTAGCGTTAACCTTTTAAGTTAAAGACCGAGAGCTGAGACTCTCCTTAATGGCATGCCACAATTAGATACATCAACATGATTCCTTACCATCTCATCTATGTTTCTAACACTGTTTATTATATTTCAACTAAAAGTCACAAAGTACACTTATTACCCCAACCCAGAATCAACACGCACCAAAGTGTAAAAACAGTCCACCCCTTGAGAAACAAAATGAATGAAAATCTATTTGCCTCTTTCATAACCCCAACAATAATAGGCCTCCCTGTAGTTATTTTAATTATTATGTTTAAAAGTATTTTATTTCCAACATCAAAATGACTAATAATCACATAATTTCCCTTCAACAATGACTAGTCCAACTTACATCAAAACAAATAATAAGCACCCATAATCACAAGGGACAGGCTTGATCATTAATTCTAATATCACTTATTTTGTTTATTGGGTCAACCAACCTTCTAGGACTACTTCCCCGCTCGTTTACACCCACCACACAACTCTGAGTAAATGTAGGAGTAGCAGTTCCCCTGTGAGCGGGCACCGTGATTACAGGTTTTCATAACAGAACAAAAATATCTCTAGCTCACTTCTTGCCGCAAGGCACACCCTCCCCCCTCATCCCCATACTAGTGATTATCGAAACTGTTAGCCTGTTTATCCAACCAGTAGCACTAGTCGTGCGATTAACAGCCAATATTACAGCAGGACATTTATTAATACATCTAATTGGAGGGACAACTTTAGCACAGCATCAGCACTACCACAGCTTTTATTACATTCATCATTCTTACCCTACTTAACTATCCTCGAGTTTGCCGTTGCTATAATTCAAGCCTATGTGTTTACCCTCCTAGTAAGCCTTTATCTGCATGACAATAATAATGACCCACCAGACCCACACATGCCACATAGTAAAGCCCAGTCCTTGACCCCTTACAGGAGCCCTTTCAGCCCTCCTAATAACATCGGGCCTAATCATGTGATTCCACTTCAACTCAATAATACTACTAATATTAGGCCTACTAACTAATACTCTAACAACATATCAGTGGTGGCGAGATGTTATTGGAGAGAGCACTTTCCAAGGCCACCATACACCAATTGTCCAAAAAGGGCTTCGATATGGGATAATCTTATTTATCGTCTCAGAAGTCCTCTTTTTTACCAGCTTCTTTTGAGCCTTCTATTACTCAAGCCTCGCCCCTACTCCTGAATTAGGCGGGTGCTGGCCACCAACAGGCATTTGCCCTCTAAACCCCCTAGAGGTACTGCTTCTCAACACTTCCGTGCTACTAGCCTCTGGCGTGTCTATTACTTGAGTCCGCCACAGCCTTACGGAAGGAAATCACAAGCACATACTCCAAGCCCTCTTTATTACAATTGCCCTGGGCGTATATTTTACACTCCTACAAGCCTCAGAGTATTATGAAGCTCCACTTACAATCTCAGATGGAGTATATGGATCAACTTTCTTCATGGCCACAGGGTTCCATGGACTGCACGTAATCATTGGGTCCACCTTCCTTACTGTCTGTTTTCTGCGCCAATTAAAATTCCACTTCACATCCAACCCCCACTTCGGCTTTGAAGCCGCTGCTTGATACTGACATTTTGTAGATGTTGTGTGACTATTCCTTTACGTATCCATCTATTGATGAGGCTCATAATTCTTTTAGTATTGATTAGTACAACTGAATTCCAATCAGTTAGTTTTGGTACACTCTGAAAAAGAATAAGAAACTTAATAATAATGCTACTAACAAATACAGCACTGGCCTCGTTGCTCTTACTCATCGCCTTCTGACTCCTTCAGCTAAACACTTAAAACAGAAAAAATAAGTCCCTATGAATGTGGATTTGACCCCACAGGATACGCCCACCTGCCCTTTTCTATAAAATTTTTCCTAGTAGCAATCACATTACCCCTCTTTTTTTTTTTTTTGCGGTACACGGGCCTCTCACTGTTGTGGCCTCTCCCTTTGCGGAGCGCAGGCTCAGCGGCCATGGCTCACGGGCCCAGCCGCTCCGCGGCATGTGGGATCCTCCCGGACCGGGGCACGAACCCGTGTCCCCTGCATCGGCAGGCGGACTCTCAACCACTGCGCCACCAGGGAAGCCCACATTCCCCCTCTTTGACCAAGAAATTGCCCTCCTACTGCCCCTCCCTTGGGCAACTCAAACAAATAATCTAAAAACAATACTTACCATAGCTCTACTTCTAATCTCATTATTGGCAATTAGCCCAGCCTATGAATGAACTCAAAAGGGGCTAGAATGAATTGAATATGGTATTTAGTTTAAAATAAAACAAATGATTTCGACTCATTAGATTATGACTAAACTCATAACTACCAAGTGTCTTTAGTGTACATAAATATTATTATGACTTTCACAATATCCCTGTGGGGCTGCTAATATATCGATCCCACTTAATGTCCTCACTGTTATGTCTAGAAGGCATAATATTATCACTATTCATCATGGCAACCCTAATAATCCTAAACTCAGACTTTACCTTAGCCAGCATAATACCAACCATCCTACTGCTGTTCGCAGCCTGCGAAGCCGATTATCCTTGTTAGGAATAGTATCAAATACATACAGCACCGACTACGTACAAAACCTTAACCTCCTCCAATGCTAAAATTTATTATCCCTACGATTATACTATATACAATGGGTGATCCTTAGGATAAGCTGGTATGACAATAAATACCTTAAAACCAGTTGATCCAGAAATTTAGCCTCCAGGAATTATCCTAAGGAAATAACCATGACTGTGCACAAAGATCTGAATGTTATTTATAAAAGCAAAAACAAACACACAAACAAAACCACAGAAATAGTGTAAATGTTCAGCATTAGGAAATTAAGTCAATGGTTTTAAAGCAGTACTTGTTTGAGTACAGGGCTCCATAGAAGTGTGTTGACAATCACCTCAGAAAAACCCTGGCCCTTCATCACCATTTCAGAGTATTTTCACTTTCATTTCTTGTACATATTAAGGTTACATGTGAGATTTTCTTTAGAAAAAAATGATTCTGCGCATAAAAAAATTTGAAAACCACTGGATTCAATACATTACAGTAATTGATATAACAATAGATATGGAAACAGGTATGTTAACAGATCAGGTTATCTTTGGGTAGTGATTATAGGTCATTCTTTTTCTTAGTTGGGTTTGTCTCTATTTTCCACATTGCCTACAGATAACGTGTAATTATTTCTGTAGCCAGACCCCAAAAAAATGGTTTTTGAAAAAAAGAATTAGTTGACAGCAATAAATATTCCACAAGCCATTAAAATTTCCCAGGTTACCATTTTTGGCATTCAAATCATAGGTTTTATAAACCCACTACCATTATGAAATTTTTCCCATGAAATATCATAGGCTGTAGAGAACATTGAAGATATAGTCCAACCTCCTCATTTTATATTTGAAGAAACTGTGATCCAAAATGTTTTAGTATATTGAAGCTAGGGCTGGGAGCCTGTGGTCTTCTGAGATTCCATGTGCTTTTTCTGCTGTTCACCTAATTTGTAGAATGGATAGTTATAATTTTCATTTCTCTCATTTTTGTGTACCTAGTCTGAGCATCTGTCATTGTTTTATTGCTTACTTTTTCCTATGACTGAAAATTTGAAGTACCAGTGGTCAGAATTTCTCTATTTAGAAAAATTGGCACAAACTATAAAACATTAAAATGGGTCCTAAAACTGTCATATGACTCATTGTTCTGATTTATACAATTAGAGTTTTATAATCTACTTTATTCCACTAACTCATTAAATGTGTATGCTCACTTAGATTTATAATTTAGAGTTGGATTAAATTGACCTCAAATAATTCTTACAGTTCACCTTCACTCTTGGCATCTAAAAGGTAGACATTAGATACATGTTCCATCTGCCCCGCCTTCCTTCTCAGACATGAATGTACTTGGAAATCACTCTGACTTAGTTGTGTTTCAGGATCTTAACTCAGCTCTGAGTTATCTTGCTATGATCACATTGACACCCCCCAAAATGTTATGGCTTTATGTAATATTTTTTACATATATGTATATACGTCGGTACTTTCCCGTTCTTTTTTTTTTTTATGACTCCGTGTGTTTGGGACTTCGTTTCTAGGGCTACTGGAGACAATAGTGACACCTCCCATTGAGAGGTGTGTTTGCCAGTTTAGTCATTTTCCAAATCAAACCAGGTCCCTCTGGGAGCCCTTTGTGATTCTTTTATTTATTTATTATTTATTTATTTATTTATTTTAACATCTTTATTAGAGTATAATTGCTTTACAATGGTATGTTAGTTTCTGCTTTATAACAAAGTGAATCAGTTATACATATACATATGTTCCCATATCTCTTCCCTCTTGCATCTCCCTCCCTCCCACCCTCCCTATCCCACCCCTCTAGGTGGTCACAAAGCACCGAGCTGATCTCCCTGTGGTATGCGGCTGCTTCCCACTAGCTATCTGTTTTACATTTGGTAGTGTATATATGTCCATGCCACTCTCTCACTTTGTCACAGCTTACCCTTCCCCCTCCCCATATCCTCAAGTCCCTTCTCTAGTAGGTCTGTGTCTTTATTCCCGTCTTACCCCTAGGTTCTTCATGACCATTTTTTTTTTCTTAGACTCCATATATGTGTTAGCATACAGTATTTCTTTTTCTCTTTCTGACTTACTTCACTCTGTATGACGCACACTAGGTCCATCCACCTCACTACAAATAACTCAATTTCATTTCTTTTTATGGCTGAGTAATATTCCATTGTATATATGTGCCACATCTTCTTTATCCATTGATCTGTTGATGGACACTTAGGTTGCTTCCATTGTCCTGGCTATTGTAAATAGAGCTGCAATGAACATTTTGGTACATGACTCTTTTTGAATTCTGGTTTTCTCAGGGTATATGCCCAGTAGTGAGATTGCTGGGTCATATGGTAGTTCTGTTTTTAGTTTTTTAAGGAACCTCCATACTGTTCTCCATAGTGGCTGTATCAATTTACATTTCCATCAACAGTGCAAGAGTGTTCCCTTTTCTCCACACCCTCTCCAGCATTTATTGTTTCTAGATTTTTTGATGATGGCCATTCTGACCGGTGTGAGATGGTATCTCATTGTAGTTTTGATTTGCACTTCTCTAATGATTAATGATGTTGAGCCCATGGTTCTTTTTTGTTTTAATATTAAGCAGTGAAAATTAGGTAGCCCTTTGAACTTGGAGATGCTGAAGAAATAGTGTGAAGTAATGTGCTTCAAATAAAGGAAATTGGAAAGGTTGAAAAACATATCACTCCCCCAAAACCTTCTCTGAACCCCCAGCTCCCTCCTCCCCACTAAAAGTGAGTAATTCATAATGAAAAGCAAACAGAACAAATACATGGCAGTTTTCAGTTTAGGTGAAGGTGATATTGTTTGTTATTGAAAAAAACTAGAAATGAGGGGGACTTTGTAGTGCATTCTTTTTTAACTATTTCCCCCAAGAATCTTAATGTCTGAATTTGCTTAAAATGCAGACCTTCCAGGCTTATATCTTATAAAGAGTATTTTGCTAAAAAGAGTTGAAACTTAAACTGAAATAATTTACAGAGTTGTTTTTACTAAAATAGTAGATTTGGGATAAATTTTAAAATATTTTTAAATGTCATAGTTTTGCAAATCTGTTTTCTGATTTAGTTATTCTGTTTTAATACATTAGGGCTGCTGTTCATTTACTCTAGGAATCAAGCACAGAAGCTCACAGAATTAAAAATTGAATCAAATTTGTAAACAGTTTAATAACTTGAGCTTACATGCAAATTTATTTTCTCATGATTAAACCTTTGATGTAATGCTTCCAATGGAGCATTCAAAGCTAGGAATGCTATGCCACTAGCTAAATGTTTCAGTATTGTGGCACTTCTTGGTTAAAATTTTGAGTTAAATACCTATAGTGTATAGTTTTAGAATAGTAGCACTACCTGATTTTATTTTCCAGATAATATTTAAGAAATCACATTTTATTTATATATAAAACTGTACAGCTTTTAAAGCACACACACATATTACTTCATTTAGTTTTTACACAAAACCTGTAAGAGAGGGAGATGGAAGATTATTCATAAATGAGGATAGTGGAGTTAGTAACATACCCAAAATTTCATGGTTGTGCACAGGTTCTTAGAACCTGCTGTGTGTCCACCATTGTTTCCACTAATCTTTTAGCCTCCATAAATGAATATGTGTACCCTAGAATTTCTTACAACTTAATAAAAGCAAGTTGCAAGATTGTGCATACCTTATAATGGCAATTGGTAAAAAACAGAACAGAAAATAGCAAGTATTTTCTATTGATGAATAAAGGTTTTGAAAGGTTACATATACACTGTTAATAATGGCTACCTCTGATGCAGATGGGGATTGGAATTGGGGGCGGGGGTGAGTATCTAAAAGGAGATTTTAGCCTTATCTAAAGTACAGTCTAAGTACATTCGTGTATGACTTGTAGAATTTAAAATAATTTTTAAAAACTGTAAAGAATGTAGAGTTGGATTCTGGGAGTTATTGGACTATACCAGAAAAGAGAAGGGATAGATTGAGAGGTAAGTGGGGGAGTTACTACGTTTTGTAAATAAAAACAGGTCATCAAGCTCTCTTTGGAATCTCTGTGTAAAACAAAGGAATGGAAAGTAACTATGTTTTCAGAATCATTCTGATTTGTTCATAGTTTTGGGAAATACTCTACAAAGAGAAACTGGCTGTGGTGCTATATTGTGCAACAAATTAATATCAATCAAAATGAGGGGGGATGTTTGTTTCATCACAAGAGCTTTGGTAAATTGAAAGTAATAAATCCCACTGAGAACCATGAGTATGTTCTTGTAATTCTGCACTGTATAACTTTTTCTGGTCCTGTGGGTAATTCCTTTGGGCTTTATTCAGAGGGGCGGAGGCATGGACTGTGGTTACCTCCGCTTTTCTCCACCCTCCTGGGATGTAGCGTCTGATTTACAAGAACTTAAAAACATGACTTTTCACAGGAGCTCACTATTACCTTTTTCAAAGTTTGCTTGAATCAGAAGTGGGATTCATGTAAAAATATCCCCTGACCTTGTCATGGGTTCCTTCAGAAAAGGCAGCAGATCCAGCCCTTAATGCTTGGTTAGTAAGAGAATATCCATAGCTGGGTGAGGTTCTAGAATAATTTAGCGCCCACCACACATCTCTGACTGAAACCTAAATGTGACTCTTGGGACCAATGGACTATGACTTGGACTATGACTTGGTCTGTGTGAATTTCAGTATCCTTTCTCCACTAATCAACTTCATGCCTAAAATCTCTAAAAGAAGCTCCCTGTTACAGTTCTTCTTTGACCTTTCTGACTCACACATTCGCTTTTCCGTCTGACAGCATGTCACCTCTATTCCACGCCCAAAGCAGCCAACTGTGGTCTTCACTCTCACTTAGTGGCTCTCTGAAGTGATTCTCCAAGATCTGCTCTTTATAATACAGGCAACCCTCTACATTTATTTGTGATAACAGTAATAATGATAGCAATAATAACAGCAGCCATAATTTATTTAGCACCTACTGTGTTTTCACCATTCACTACATAGATTCTCTCTAGTCTTTACAACAGTCTTGCAAGGTAGGTCTTGTTATCCTCATTCAACTCATGAAGAAACTGAGGTACAGGGAGCTTTCCCAAGCGAACTTTCCCAAGGATATGGCAAAGTAAGGATATAGATCCATGTCTAAATAGTATACTCCAAAATAAGCTTGCCTAATAGCAGATCTCACTCTATAGTGGTAACTATGAGGTTCCAATGAACACATATTGCTATCAAAATCAGTTTTTTGCCACGTATCAGTTTCTTGTTAATTTTGATGTTTGCTATAAATTAAACAGATATGAGTTAAACTGTTGAAAGATAGTTGCTATTACCTTTTCCTGGCATTTTCTGCTTCAAAGACTATGTTAAATGCTATTTTCAGATACTTATACTAATCTGATTATCTGTTAGTCACATTCCTATCCTAGAAATTGTTCAAAAGAATTGCGTACCACTGACCTCTGTTCTTCAGTAACTACAACAAAGTCAACACATAGTCAGTCACTGGTTTGGAAAGGTGGAATGAATTCTATTCATTCAAAATCATTTCTTGGTTAAATAGCAGTTAAGAACCCAGGCTTTAGAATCATAAGCTCCCAGCTTTTTTGACCTCAGGCAAATTACTTCATATCACTAAACTTTTTTCTTCTCTGTTAAAGGTCATATTAAGAGGTCATAGCTTATAGTTTTTTGTTTGTTTCTTTCCTCTTGTTTTGATGTTGAATGAGATAATTCATGTAAAACACATAGCATAGTGTATATCTTATGATAATAAATGTTTCTCTTTATTATTATGTAATTTTTATTTGAAAATAATTGTTTAACATTTGTAGCTATGTAGCATAACGACTTAACACATACTGTAAAAATTTGTTGATTTAGATCATAAAACATTGCAAGGTTTTGGTGAAAGTTTTTATTATTCTTAGCTAGACTGCAAATACATACTAATGTGTAGTATATATCTTGGAGCCCTTATAAGAAAGCTTCCTTAAAATTTTCTTAATTGGTAGTAAAGATGGAATTAAGAACAGAATTCGTTGTTTGGGACTTTTATCATGTGAAAACGTATTTTCCCATTGCTGCTTAGATCAGATGAAAATAAAAAGTTATTGAACATCATTATTCCAGGAACATGAGCCATCTTCTTGGTCCTAAATGTCAAAGACCTTAAGCATTGCATCAGTGTCACTGAGAAGCTTAAGGCAGAAATGAACAAATAGAAAATTTTGTGTCAGTCAAGCTTCTCCAGAGGAACAGAACCAACTGGAGAGGGGTGTGCGTGCGTGTGTGTGTGTGTGTGTGTGTGTGTGTGTGTGTGTGTATGTACACATATACATATACACTTTCATTCATACATATATACACAGATATGTATATGTATATATATGTATATATATGAATTGTGTGTGTATATACATAATATATGTATGTATACACACAGTTTTAGTCAACACATTCTTAGATAGGCAATTGGAAATGAAAGGCATACATACTAGATCTGTCAGTGGATTTGGTATTTGGTCCATTCATAAGGTTTCAGGGACAATATGAGGAAGAAAAAGAAAAATCTTCAGTGCAAAATTATTGACAGAAGCTTATCCATCTGACAAGGAAATCTGTTTTCAAACAATGTACAACTCAACATCCCAGGGTAACAGGGAGAAGATAGCACAGCTCTCTAGACCTTATTCTGCAAAAGTTAATCCAAAGGGTTGTAAAATAAAGGTGAGTTAAATTTTATTAATGTTGATGTTTGATTATTTCAGCCTGACAACTTACAACACCATTTTATAATGCAAATAGTTTTCTTTGCTAATCTTATAGATGATTCAGGATGGAAGTGCAGGCAGGTATCTAGAATCTAATCATAAAATCCTTGTGATATATCTCATCCATAAATTACGCAAAAGACTGTGGATTGCTGTCAGTGTTTTCACCATCTGTACTATGTTCAGTTTTCCCCCAAATGTTTAATTTTCTTATTTGGACATATTTTAAATTAATGAATAAATTCAGTATTATATAAAATATTTACAGTTTACAAGGTACTTCCATATACATTGTCTAATGTAATAATTTTTATTCATCTTTTCACGAAACAGCTTTTGGTTTAATTGATTTTCTCTATTGCTATTTTGTTTCCAATTTTATTGTTTTTTGCTCTAATATTTACTGTTTCTTTCTTCTGGTTGTTTTAAGCTTAAGTTAGTCTTCTGTCTCCTCAAATGGAAGCTTAGGTTATTGATTTTAGATATTTCTTCTTTTCAAATATATGCATTCAAAGCTATAAATTTCCCTCTAAGTACTGCTTTTCATCCGTCCCACAAATTTTAATAAGTTGTATTTTCCTTTTCATTTACTTCAGAGTTTTAAAATTTCTCTTGAGATTTTTTATTTGACCTATGTGTTTAGAAGTATGTTGTTTGGAAGTAATTAGAAATATGTTGTTTAACCTCCAAATACTTTGGAATTTTCCAGCTGTAACGTTTCTGTTACTGGTTTCCAGTTTATTTCCATTATGGTTTAAGAACATACTTTGTATGATTTCTGTTCTTTTAAATGTGTTAGGCTATGTTTTATAGCCCAGTGGATGGTCTATCTTTGTGAATATTACTTGTGAGCTTGAGAAGAGTGTGTATCCTGCTGTTGTTGGATGAAGGATTCTATAAATGTCATTTAAATCAAGGTGATTGATAGTGCTATTCAGGCCCACTGTATCCTTACTGATTTTCTGCCTGCTTGATCTGTCAATTACTCAAATAAGGGTATTGAATCTCCAACTCTAATAGTGGATTTGTCTTTTACACCTTTCAGGTCTATCAGTTTTGCTTCTTGTATTTTGACCCTGTTATTAGCTGCATACACACTTAGGATTATTACGTTTTGTTGTCTATTATATCTTTTTGATGGTTTTCTGAGAAAAGCATTCTTTCTCTGATTTTGAAGGATAATTTCACTAGATATAGACTTTTAGGTTTTTGGCTTTTTCTTCAACACTTTAAGTATTTCACTCCACTTTCTTTTTGTTTGCATGGTTTCTGATGAGAAGTCCACTGTAATTCTTTACTTGTTCCTCTCTAGGTAAGATATCTTACCTGCTTTTGCCTCTTTCAAGATTTTTTCTTTGTCTTTAGTTTTCTGCAATTTGAATATGATATGCCTAGGTGTATGTTTTTTGTTTTATTTTTTTTTTCTGGTGTTTGTCTAGTTTGGAATTTCCTGAGCTTCCTGGATATGTGGCTTGTTTTCTGTCTTTAATTTTGAAAAATTCTCAGACGTTAGTACTTCAGATATTTCTTCTACTCTGCTTCCTCTATATGTTATACTTTTTGAAATCGTCCCATAGTTCTTGGATATCCTGTCATTTTTCATTCTTTTAATGTTTCGTATTTCAGTTTTGGTACTTTCTGCTTACCTGTTTTCAAGCTCACTGATTTTTTTTTCCCTTGGCTGTGTGCAGTCTGTTGATGAGCCCATCAAATATATTCTTCATTTCTATTATAGTGCTTTTGATTTCTAGCATTACATTTTGATTTTTTTCTTAGAGTCTTCATCTCTCTGCTTACATTGTTCATCTGTTCTTGCGAATTGTCTACTTTTTCCATTAGCACCCTTAACATGTTCATTGTAATTATTTTAAATTCTCTGTGATGATTCCAACATCCATTCCATGTCTCAGTCAGGTTCTGATGCTTGCTTTTACTCTTAACACGGTTTTTTTTCCTTGCTGTCTATCATGCCATGTGATTTTTTGTTGAAAGCTGAACATGTATTGAGTAATAGGAGCTGAAGAGGACTTTAATGTGAGGATTTATGTTACTGTGCTAGGAATTGTGCAGTATCTAATGTTTATTGTCAGAAGCTTCAGATTCCCCCGGTGCCCTTGTTTTTGTCTCTCCTCTTATCTTTGGACTTCCCTGAATACTTCTCCTCAAAGAGAGTCTGCATCTTCCAGCTCTTTCGACTCTAATCAACTGTGTTTTACTGAAACCCTATTGGTGTGATGGTATGGTGTAGGAGAAAGGCATTCTACCTTTTTATGATTAAATATCAGTCTTTCAGCAGGCCTGTGTCTTGGGGCTGTGAGTTTCACAAGTGTTTATCTGGTGTTATAGCTCTTTTTTCCCCTCTCCTCTTAAGTGAAATAAGAAAGGGAGGGAGGCTGGAGCATGAGAAATATCCTTACCCCATGTGGGAAGAAATTCAGATCAGGTCTTTTTCCCTGGAGAGTAGGCCTTTGCTACAGAGAGTCTCTGGGTGTATTTCACAAAGATGACTCATTCCCTCCCCCCTGCTAGAATCAGGAGAGGATCTTTCTTGGATCTTTACTATGAGAACCTGGTGGGTTTCCTGGAGGCAAAATCCAGGAAAGGGTGGGGATTCCCCAAAACTGTGCCCCCGCCCCCAGGAGTTTCTTAATCTCCAGCTAGTCTACATTCAGCCTCCAGCAATGCATTGCCATTTAACCAATTTATGGCTCCCAGGTCCTCAACTCCAGGGAAACAGATCTCAGCCTTGATAATCTGGATTAACCTATCTCTCCAGATTTTGAGGTGGTGGTTTGCTCTCCAATCTCAATTATCTGATTGGTCCAACAAACTGATTTTCAGTTTGTTCAGCTTTATTTGTAAGGATAGGAGTGATGACTTCCAAGCTCATTACATATCAGAAATGAAACTGGACATCTCCCTTATGTAATACATTAAATTTACTTAATCCAAAACAGAGAACTGAAATATTGTTGACTAAATTCAGCTTTAACAATTGAGAAATTATAAAAATGTGGTTATGTATACATTATATAAGAATGATATATAAAGTGGATACTTTTATTAATTCTGTTTAAGAAAGTCAAAACTTAAATGTCTATCTGTATTTCATTCATTTTATAAATACTTACTGCATGATAACTACATTACAAGTACTCTGATTATATTCTGTACTATATGATTTATAAGGATTCTCTGCTAAAAATAAATCTTCATTACTTGGACACTTAAAAAGCACATTATTAAGGCTCAAGCTAGCAGTTTCTTGACTGAAAAATAGTTGGGAAGAATCTGTTTCACCTTATTATTTGCATAAAAGGAAATTTTTCATTATTTGTGACTTCTTGTTTAAGAGCTCATGTAGTAACTTAGAGAGCTCAGGGATTTTCTAAATTAATACAAAGAAGTCTAAATTCTCTACAGTTTTCTTTTCTCTAATCTAAATAAATTGAATTTTTATCCTTTTGTCAATAGTCACTATTCAGAGATTTGTAGAATGCTACAAAATTACCACCCCTTGTGAATATTGGCCGGTAAAGATGTGCTTTTCTTTGGGCATGATAATAACAGTATCACTTTTTTGGGGGGGGGGGGGCGCTGTGTTGGGTCTTAGCTGCAGCACCTGTGATCTTTGATGCGGCACGCGGGATCTTTTGTTGCGGCTCCCGGCCTCTTCGTTGCGATGTGCAGGTTACTCTCTAGTTGTGGCATGCGGTTTTTCTCTCTCTAGTTGTGGCACGCAGGCTCCAGAGTGCACGGGCTCTGTAGTTTGCGGTACGCAGTCTCTCCTGTTGTGGCATGCAAGCTCAGCAGTTGTGGCATGCGGGCCTAGCTGCCCCGCAGCATGTGGGATCCTAGTTCCCCAACCAGGGATCAAACCCACGTCCCCTGCACTGGAAGGCGGATTCTTTACCACTGGACCACCAGGGAAGTCCCAATAATAGTATCACTTTTGAAGGAGAAATGTACACTCACAAAAATCATTACTTTGTCATGTTTCAGCTTAGGTAGGTTATGCATGTGTTGTCAAGACTTCAAAATCAGCAGATGAATATGAATAAATTTAGAAAGGAAATAAAATAAACATTGTTGGTAACTTTTAATATTTAGATATGTAAGTACATAGAATACAAGCACAAAATGTATTACTATATCTTATTTTTCTGCAATGTGTGAAGATTTTCAAAAGCAAAACAAAACAAAAATGTGGGAGGCACTCTGGTGAATTGGAAAGCCTAGGGGACAAAGAGTTGAAAGATTTGGGTTTTAAACTCTGGTTAGGCCATGTGTTTGTGTGACTTTGAGTTCATTTATCACCTCTCCTTCCTTTTAAAATTTCATACATAAGTGAGACTTTTGGATCAGGTCATCAGTAAGAGTAGTTTCAGCTCATAAATTATATAATTCTACGTCACAGTTCACACTAGGATTATGCAATTATACAATTTATAAAATATGTATAAAAAATGTTTTGGGGCTTCCCTGGTGGCGCAGTGGTTGAGAGTCCACCTGCCGATGCAGGGGACACAGGTTCGTGCCCCGGTCCGGGAAGATCCCACGTGCTGTGGAACGGCTAGGCCCGTGAGCCACGGCTGCTGAGCCTGTGTGTCCGGAGCCTGTGCTCCTCAACGGGAGAGGCCACAACAGTGAGAGGCCCGCGTACCGCAAAAAAAAAAAAAAAGTTTTGTCATTTTCCTATAAAATGTGCCTGAATTTTCTTTCTCTATTTCTTTCTTTCTGTATTTTCTGTTTCTTTCTCTGTTTTTTTCTTTTGTGTTGGGAAGGGTAGAAGAAGAACATTGAGAAATTTAAATACTTTTCCCAAAGAATAATAGCAGTGCTTTCCTTGGATAAAAATTTGTTACTGGACTTACACGTAACAAGGTGGATAGATGCTTATGTAGCATAGTTGTTGAATCAGCAGAATAGAACATCTTCCCTCTGACTTAATCCACCTTCAAACTTCATTTTCTGTTTATGGTTTATTTCTTTAGGTTAAGACAGATAGCCCTATGCTTTTAAAATTTCTGTACACCTGATTATTACCAACTTTATCTGCCAAATTACGTGCTTTTCTATGACACCTGATTCAGAGGCACTATGTGTTAAGACTTTTGATTTGGGAGAAAGGGAAGGAGAAAACAACTGGATCCTGGGGCATTGCTCAGAGAGGGTAAATTTTGATAGGTAGATAGATATGAAAGATACATATTTAAAATTTTGTATTTGTATAACTGTGGCATATATATTGTGTGTATGTGTGTGTATTTATATATATTTGAGGTATAGGGCAAGATGTGGGACTTGAGGACATTCTGTGAATAAGACGTAAAGAAAGGTTAAGCGAAACTACCAAAGTTTGTAGGGAAAACTGAATCCCATCATTTCTCATAAAGCAGCATCTCAGAGTTTGTTCCTTGAAATAGTAAAAAAGAACTGTCCGGCAAGTAAGGGGTTCCCTAGTCATCTGCTTTGGGGAAACTTTGCAGGCTATAGCCCTTCCCTGAGATTCACAGTGAACGTTTACGTGTTAGCTTTATTGAATCAACATTTCCCAAATGTGTTTGAATTTAAAACACCTTTTGCTGGAGTGTCTCATGGGATTTTGGAAAACACTTGCAGAGAGCGCTTTCTGTTTACAATTATTACCAATTCTAGTAAGTATCCTCCAGAATAATTGGGATTGACTAAATGTTTTTCTGCTGAAGAATTCAGAGTGTTTTGCGGTATTCATTAGACACAAACTTAAGCTCTAGTATCTAATTTGAAGTAAATCTTTAAATATGTATTCGACTTTCCCACTGTTTGCCTTATGGTAATGAAGTGGCATTATTTTATTTCATAGAAATGAAAGTTTGAATTGTACCATATTTCCAAAGTTAATGAAATGATTTATTTTTGTAGATAAAATAATTTATAGCTCTGCAAGTTAAACACAGCAGGACTCTTTCTTTATTCTCATACTTACAGGTTAGTTAACATCCCAGTGAACTTAATGGACCAGCAATTCTTTCTTTCCTCCCCCCCACCTTTTATATTTTTGGTTTAGTTGTTTGATCAATTGCATATTAATGAAATTATTTTTTCATAAATTCACAATTTCATCAAATGTGTGTCTTTTGTTTATTTTCTAGACTAGCTGACAAAAAGTATATTTTGGATTTTTCTTAGTTCACTAGAAAAGAGAGGAACTTAAGTCTTTATTTTATTGTAGATTTAGTGACAGGATAAAGTGATCTTTTTAAACTCAGTATATAGTATATTATAGGAACTGGAATTAGTTCCTATTGTCATAAACAATAGAAATAATAGTGAGATTTATTACTGGCCCATTTCTTGCTCAATGTAGTTTTATTTAACAGTTACAATTTAAAATGTAAATAAAGATATGGATCTCCATTTTTGTCATCTGACTAAGCTGTTCTTTCCATGGATACATTCCCACCACATCAGCGACTTTGTCTCTAGTCATGGACCCAGTAGAAGATCTTCTCCACTCCTTATTATTTGTCACCAGTCATATTTGTCTTATATATCACCATAGCTTCTTCCCTCCTCTCCCAAAGAAAATGATGTCCTTTTTCATGACCAAACCTCCACAATCTTATCTCCTAATACTACCCTATGATTTATTATCAGTTACTGTTCTCAAATCAGACTTACTGAAATTCTGCAAATATTTCTCATCCCTTCACTTTTATGTTTTTGTTTTGCCTAAACTCTCTGCTTAAAAATTCTTATTTCCTACTTCTTTTATAGTCCTAGCCTTTAAAAGTCACCTCTTCTACCAGACTTTCCTGGAAATCCTGAGTACAATCTTTCCTCTTTGAGCTTGTAGGCTATTAAGTACATCATCTAATTTTTAATCCATTTTGCCTGGTATTTATGTATGTGAATTACCTCCATACTAGGTTTTTAAGCTGCTTGAATGCTGAGATAGTGCCCTGGCACCTTCTGTATTCCATGGCACTTAGCAAGATACTTGTACTTTGAGTGTTAGACAAACATGAGATATTTCTTGAATTAATAAATGAGTGAATGAATGTGATTTTACATCAGATTACCTAAGAAAAAGGTTAGAATATACAAGAATTTATAACTACAGAAGCTATTTTGAACAGAGTAGGTTACAAAAGTTTCTTTTAAATTAACACTGTAAAAGCAACCAATGTATAGATATTTTAAAGTTGGTTTCACTTATAAAATTGTAGATATTAATAATGTCATTAGTATCTAACTTTAACTCTTTATATCTCTTTTCCAAAATGGTCAAAGATGTTTAACTTTTGTCTTTTTCTCTTTTTATCATAAATAGGTATAAATAACACTTTAAACACTCTGTGGACTAAAGAATAAAATATAACAACAACAAAAAAATGACCATGACTATTTACACCATTTGTTGTTAGGCTAACAGACATACTTGTGCTTAACCAATGGCATGTATATCTACAAAAGTTCCTAACTACAGAGACGAAACTTAGAGATTTTTTTCTACTCAAATAGTATTTTGTGCCAAAGAAATAATCAAAAGATAATGGGAACAACAAAAACAAAGATTCAGTATAACTGAATTCAAGGTTTAAATTTTTGGTGTTTTGAACCAAAATAGTTCAAGGAGTAATAAAAATAGCTTCACCAATGGAAATTTATCTTCACTATATTATGCTATAAAAAGTCATGTACTCCAAGTATTTATGACTATCAGTGAAACTTCTAGTGAACTGGCTAAACAAAAATGTTTTAGGAGCAGTGGACATCCAAGTAACACTTACATTACTTCAAAGAATATGTGTGGCCTATAAAAACCATACCCAGAGATTACCAGTAGCAGCAAATTCTACCTGAATAGCTTTGTAGGAATTAACTGAGAGGACTTCTGGTTGCCTTATTGGATCACAAGAAAACAAACAAACAAACAAAAATAAATAAAATAATAAGAAGAACAATAACAATAAAACTTGCATAATTATGGTTAAAGGACCATGTTTTGAAAATAAAACACACAAAATGGAAAGTCTGGATCTAGGCCTGAATTTTAGGTATGCGTAAATTATTAGTGATTTATTACTAGTTCATCTAAATTTACTTAGCTTTAGTGATCATGCTTTTCTTCCACCTCTTGACATTGTTTTAGAACTTTTAAAGGCATTTTTAGGACATTTAAAGACATTTTTATAGAATAGGAGGGTTTGGGGGAGAACCATTTGGTGCTATGATGAAATCCTTGAATACATTTAGGTAGGTAAATAGAAAAGACGATGAACAAACTGTTCTTCCCTGGAACTCTATAGGATCATTTCTCAAAGTTTCTTATGTTGAACACTAATACCTCAAGAGGTTAATAAATGCTACTAAGTAAGAAAATGAAGAAGGAATTTGCAGAATCTACAAATACAGTAATCAATGGATTGAGTAAAACTAAAAGGATTCCTTTACTTCTTGAAGCTTTCAATATCCTAATGTGCATTGGGGACCCTCAAGAAGAACATATAGTTTGTAGCACTTGCAAAGAATTGTTTGACTTAGGACCACTTTTTCATCAAACGTCATGTATTAGTATGGAACACACTTTTTAATACACTGTGCTATTATTTCAAAGTAAAAAAAACAATGATGTGCCTTACATTAGAATAATGTAAGATTATTATAGAATAATCTACCTTACATTTCTGTAATAAAAAATTGTACATAAAAAGATGCCATTAGAAAAGATACACACCACTCTGTCATCATAGAGCTTCCATGTTAGGAAAGTAACTTTGTAAAAAGTTGACAAATATAAAAACTAATCGTACATTATGATGTATGCTAAAAACAGGGAGTTGAGATACGTGGTCAGGAAAGACTCGAGGCAGGTAATATTTAAGCTTCATGTAATCTGTTTACATAGGAATAGGCTTTTAGAAGTAAGGTATTCCGTGAAGAAAGAAGGGTATATGCAAATGTTCTAAGGTGGATAGAAACTCGCACGGTTGGGTAGTAACATACACAGGAGTTTAACACACACACACACACACACACACACACACACACACACACACACACACACGGAGAGGTAGGCAGGCCAGATCATGCAGAGCTTAGAGCCCAAAGTAAGGGAGGTTGGATTTTATTCTTTGTGCTTTGGGAAACTTGCAGGGTTTTAAACAGTGAATTTTGTTATTTGATTTACATTGTGAGATCACTTTTTCTGCTCTATGGTAGATTGATTGAAAGTGGTCCCAAGTGGAACTCTGGAAGACCAGTTAAAAGGCTGCTCTAATCCAGATGAAAGATGAAAGGGGTGATGTATTGTCAGATTCAAGATACAGTTTGATGCTTTGCAGTGGAAGATAAGAGAGAAGTAGCAAATAAACATGACCTTGATCTCCTTTTGCCCCTCTGCTCTTCTTTCCAGATAGCAGCAGCAGTGATACTTAGCATTACTTTTTGCCAAAGTGTAAATTATATAAATTACAAATCTCTCTTGAGATTGACTTTATTCGATGTAACGTTTGGAAGAGTTCCAAAATGATTGGCAGAAACAATGTGTAAAATCGCTTGGAATCACATCTACCTCTTTGCCTGTTCCATCCATCTTATTCTGACACTTTATTTCAGCACACCCTTTCATTTTGAATGAATCTCATTTTCTTTTATGACACTCTTGTATAGGACATGCAGATGAAAATTAATTTGGTACTATGAGAAATGAGAACTCTTCTAGCAAGGATATGCCACAATGGCATTCTCTGCAATAGCTGTCCGTATCAGCACTATCATTTACACTAGCCAACTGTTATTCCCCCTAAATTTAAATCTTGCTTCCTACCACTTATGGCCTTTGAGTCCATGATAGAAAAAGCAAAAGCAAAACTAAGTTGGGGGGGACCTCTTCCATATAGAATGCTTATGCTACACAGACATATTATTCAGACTAATTTTAACTTCACTTACTCAAATTTAAATTACATATACTTTTATATGTTAGCCAAATTCCAAGTAAATGAAAATTATAAAGAAAATAGAGTTTTCTTTAATATTCGCTTCATTTGTGTTAACAAACTGAATGGCCTCAAAAATCTGTGCATAGAAATATTTTCTCTTGAGTTTTCTAAGATTATTTAGCGAATACATTAATAGGCAAGTATTTTAAGTATCTGTTAATAGCAGGTAACAGAAATATGCAGTGTTTGCTTTGGGGGATTGGCTGTGAAGAAATACCTAACAGTGAGGATTATTAAACTTTAGACGATATTAAAGAGTGAGATCAGAGAATACTTTAAAAATAGACTTACTTAAAAAATAAATCTATATCTGTTATCTATATAATATATGTATATACACACAAATAAAATATACCATAGCTCAGTTGCTTTTCCGTGTAGGTCATAGAGACATTTGCCTTAAAGATTGTGTCTTAAATTCTCTCTTTATAATGAATGAAAAAATTATGTGCTTTAACATTTTCAGTTATTCACCAAAGAATTTTAAAGTAATAGCTATACATTTAGTAGACCTAGTTTCTGTTAGTTCTCTTTGGCACTGAAATTGTAAACAGGAAGATAAATATCTGTGAAGATATGTCCTTTCACACGCTCTTCAAGCCCTCATTATTTCTCATCTGATGTATTATAATTTTTCCTAACATATCACCTTGCTTCTAGTTTTCCCTTTCTCTAAGCCATTCTCCATCTTGCTGCCAAAATGATCTTTCTAAAACATATCTAATCATGCCATTCCTTGTTTAAGTTCATTATTTTAAAATCTAAACCATCTCTCATTGCATGTAGGACCCATCAGTGCATCATCTCTTTCTGTTTCTGGTTACACAGCTGACGTATACCATTGTTACCCCATTTTGAAGTTAGGAGACTGAAGCTCAGAAAGGCTAAAGAACTTCAGCAATGTCACAAAGCTAATAAGTGACAGAGTTTAGGTCACATGTTATATGGATTCAGTCCTTTGAAGTTTGTTGAAAATTTTCTTAGGCACCATAAATGTTCTATATGTGCTAGAAGAGAATATGTCTGCATTTGTTGGGTGAAGTGTTCTATATATGTTCAGTGGGTCAAACTTGTTAATCTTCTTATTAAAATCTATATCCACATCCATTTTCCTCTGGTTATTCTATGAAAAGAGATGTGTTAAAATCTTTCACTACCATAATAAGCTTGTCTATATCTTATGTAGTTGTTAATCTGAGTCTATGTTATTAGATAAAATAGTTTTATCTTCCTGAAAAATGGAATCTTTAAATTATTGTAAAATCACTCTCATTATTTCTAGTAATGCTGTTTATCTCAATAAAAGATATTAATATAACCACACGAGTTTTCTTTTTGTTAGCATTTACCTGGTATACATGTTTTTCCATCTTTGTTACTTTCTACCTTTAGATATCCTTACGTTTTGGAAATCTCTCTGGTATACTGCATTTAACTGCATTTTTTGTTTGTTTTTGTTTTGTTTTTTTAATCTCATCTGATAGTTTTTGTCTTTCAACTTTTGTCTTTTTACTGTTTTGGAGTAAATATACTGTTTCTCTTCTTTTAGTGGCGACTCTACAATTCCAACATGTTTTCTTAACTTATGAGAGTGTAGAAGTCAATCACATACCCTTTTGCTCCCATCAGAGAACACAATATTTGGAACACTTGAATTCCTTTAAACTTTAATTCCTTTAAATTCCTTTAATACCCAAATCCCACAAAGTTATATGTTATTTTAATGTATTTGAGGATAGTTAAATTCTGTCTTTTTTTTTTTAAAGACAGTCTTCTTATTATTTCATCTATATAGCCAGTGCTCATTTAAATTTATCTACAAATTTATAACTGTCACTGTTCTTATTTTCCTTCTTGGATTTAGAACTACTTGCATTTTAGAACTACTATCTGGGATTATTTTCCATTTATCTGAAAGACATTCTTCAGAATTGCCTTTAATGAAACTCTACTAGAGGCAAATTTTCTCAGTTTTTAGTGGGTTGAAAAATGTCTTTGACTTTTGCTCTTGTGAAAATTCTACTGGAGCTAGAATTTGGGTTAGCAGTTATTTTCTTTCAACATGCTAAAGATTTAATTTCATGGGAAACTGAACATTTGCTGACAGTCTCACAATCACTCTTTGGGAGGTAATCTGCCTTTTCTCACTGGCTACTTTTAAGATTACCTCTTTGTCTTTGGTGTTCTGAAGTTTCACTCTGGTACATCCAAGTGTGAATTTCTTTTTGGTTATTTTGCTTGTGATTTGTGATTTTTAAGAATGATTGGTCACTTTCATTGGTTCCGAAAATTTCTCAGTCATTATTTCTTCAAATATCTTTTCTGCCTTATTCTCTCTGTCCCTTTCTTTTGGAGCTCAAATTACACTTAGGTAAGGCCATCTTACTCTATTTTCTATGTCTCTTAACCTTTCTTTGACTTCCTATGCTGAATTCTGCATAATTCCTTCTAGTCATGTTTCAGGTTACTAATTCTCTCTTCATATCTGAAAGCCTAATCTCTGTTAAGCCTGACCATTGAATTTTGAATTTCAGGTATTATATTTTTTCTTTCTAGAAATTGTATGTGGTTCTCTTTCAAACATGCTTTATCATTGTTTATAGTTTCCTGTTACTATTCTTAAGAGTATCTTTTATTTCTTGAAATTTAGTAAGCATTGTTATTTTATTGCTGTTAGTTCTAATATTTGAAATCTTTGCAACCAGTTTCTGTTGTTCTTGTTTCTACTGTTCTTGTTCATAAGTGTTGTTTCTTTATGAGTGAAGTAATTTTTTACTGTGTGATACTCATTTTTCCGTAGAAAATTACTGGTAGGAGTTCTTTGAGACCTAGTATAAAGGTGTTTTCTCTGAAAAATATTTGTCATTGCTTCTGCCACAAAGAGGCACTAATGGTCTTCAACTACTTTAAACTACCTGGTTTGAGGTGTTTTTGTTTGTTTGTTTTTCAGTTTTATTGAGGTATAATTGACAAATGAAAGTGTAATGTATTTAAAGTGTACAACATGATGATATGTGTATATTGTGAAAGAATTACCACAATCCAGCTAACACATTCACCATTGAGGGTCTGATTTGGTTTGTTTGTTTTTTAAACTACCCAAGTCACATTAATTTGAGCTGCAAATATACCCAAGGGTAGGTTTGTGGTTACTAAATGAATCTCGGGTGACCCACTTCTATGGGGGAGGGTCTCCTCTTTGGGCAAGCCCTAAGCTTTGTCTCTGTACCCCTGTGCCCCGCAACTGTGTGAAAACTGCAGCTTAGGGTCACAAAGTTCCAGTAAATGTCCTCAGGCAAAAAAAGGCTTTAGTGCATTTTAACCCTCTAGGGTCCTGCCTTCCTTAGATTGTATTCTAATAATTTCCCTAGTACTTTATCAGCTCTCCAATGCTATTAAGAAAAATAACAAATGTATGTATATGTGTATACACACACACACACACACACACACACACACACACACGCACACTCACACTCCAGCATGTTTAGCTCTTTTAAGCAAGAGATATTATGCAAACACCTAGCCTTTCAAATATTGGAAACAATCATTCAAATTCATAAGCTAAAATTTAGCAAGATTTATACTAAAGGTATAAGCAGAATAACTTAATGGGTAAAGTTAATCACATGGCTATAAGGCAGCTTATTGTGACACACAAATTTCATCTTTAATAGAAAACAAATTGTAGAAGACCTAATTCAAGGAGAAATAGCTCATAAGGGTTCTTGGGAGGCTGAAAAATAACACCAGCAGAAATAATAATAGCTAATACTATTAAGGACTTAAAATGTAGCAATTTTTCAAAGTGCTTTACATGCATTACCTTAGTTAATCCTTCCATTAAATCTATGACATACCTAGTATTTTTATCCCCATGTTATACATGAGAAGACTGAGATGCAGAGAATCACAGATTATAAGTGGTATAAAAGGGAGTCAAACCTGGGGAGTAACAGTCTAAAATCCATGCTTTATCTATTGATATATTGCTGCCCTAACAGTAAAGGAAAATGATGGATATATATTTTTAAATTTATGTGTGAAGAAAGGTTTCAACTATATCTCATTGTGGGTAAAATTAAAGCAAAACATGCATTTGAAAGAACAGTTATTACATAGTATAGGAGACATCACATAAATGTTGGCTGGTGACTGAATGTTCTTATAAGAAAGCTTTGATTATTATTGTGGTAGTATAATATAAAGTATAAGGAAAATAAGTAACAGCAATAATCTACTATACTTCCAAATTGTAAAAAAGAGAGATTATTTTCATGGCAAATTTTAAAGAATGGGTCAATTAAAATAACTTTAATTTTATACTGCAATAACTTGTGAAAATCAAGTATAATCCAGCAAAAAAACCTACAAATAACACAATAGAAAATTCAATTAGAGAGACAAAGAATACCACATACCCTACTTATATTTAATTAATATTATGTGGAGTAAACTATGAATAAAGGATTTGAGGGAATGATTCAACTGAGTGCAGCTTCAAGTTAAAAAATGGTTACAAATATAATTAGGGAAAACTCTGATAATATTTGCAGATGACACATGGCAAATCAGGAAACAATTTGAGAATATAGTAAAACTAATTACTTGGAACTCAACTACATTCAACCCTTGTTTAACTGGCATAAATGGGGTGACGAATAGATAGAAAGGAAACCACAGACTACCCAGAATCATGGTTAATACAAAACTGTAAAACTAATAACAATATGACATAAAACAAATTTATGAATAATCTAGTAGTTCAACACAGTCCACAGATGTTACCCAAAAGTGTAAAAGAAATACAAGTACTTGGATTCAAGACCATGTAAATTATCTGCCAAAAAAGTACTGGGCTGTTAAACAACTCTTAGTAAAGATCCTTGTATTTATGAGTCTTGAATTAAGCAGACACATGCCTCCTTTCTCTTTCATTACTGCCCTTAATTAGAAGTTCAACTAAAATTCTTGCTCAGTGGTGTTAGAATACAGGCATACCTTGTTTTATTGAGCTTCACTTTATTACACTTCTCAAGTATTGTGGGGTTTTTTTGTTGTTTTGTTTTGTTTTGTTTTTTACAAATCGAAGGTTTGTGCCAACCCTGTGTCAAGCAAGTCATTTTCCAATAGCATTTTCTCACTTCATGACTCTGTGTCACATTTTGGTAATTCTCAGAATATTTCAAACTTTTTCATTATCATTATATTTGTTACTGTGATCTATGATCAGTGATCTTTGATGTTACTATAGTAGTTGTTTGGGGCTGCCATGAACCACACCTATGTAAGACAGCAAACTTAATCGATAAATGTTGTGTGTGTTCTCACTGCTCCACCCACCAACCATTCCCCCATCGTTCTCCTTCTCCTTGTGCCTCCCTATTCCCTGAGATACAATACAATGTTGAAATTAGGCCAATTAATAACCCTACAATGGCCTCTAAGTGTTCAAGTGAAAGAAAGAGTCTTACTCTTTCTGTAAATCAGAAGCTAGAAATGATTAAGCTTAGTGAGGAAGGCATGTCAAAAGCAGAGATAGGCTGATAGCTAGGATTCCTGTACCAAACAGTTAGCCACACTGTGAATGCAAAGGGGAAAGTTCCTGAAGCAAATTAAAATCACTATGCCAGTAAACACACGAAAGATAAGAAAGCAAAACAGCCTTACTGCTGATATGGAGAAGGTTTTTGTGGTCTGGATAGATCAAACCAGCCACAACATTCCCTTAAGCCAAAGCCTAATCCAGAGCAAGGCCCTAACTCTCTTCAATTCTGTGAAGGCCGAGAAAGGTGAAGAAGCTGCAGAAGAAAAGTTTGAAGCTAGCAGAAGTTGGTTCATGAGGTTGAAGGAAAGAAGCCACCTACATAACATAAAAGTACAAGGTGAAGCAGCAAGTGCTGATGTAGAAGCTACAACAAGTTATCCAGAAGATCTAGTTAAGATTATTAATGATGGGGTATACACTAAACAACAGATTTTTAATTGTAGACCAAATAGCCTTATACTGGAAGAATATGCTATTTGGACTTTCATAGCTAGAGAAGAGAAGTCAATGCCTGGCTTCGAAGCTTCAAAGGATTGGCTGACTCTTGTTAGGTAGAGGCTGGTGCAGCTGGTGACTAACTTGAAACCAGTGCTCATTTACCATTCCGAAAATCCTAAGGCCCTTAAGAATTATGCTAAATCTACTCTGCCTGTGCTCTGTAAATGGGACAACAAAGCCTGGATAATAACACATCTGCTGACAATATGGTTTACTGTTTTAAGCCCACTGATGAGACCTACTGCTCAGAAAAAAATTCCTTTCAAAATATTACTGGTCGTTGACAATGCTCCTGGTCGTTCAAGAGCTCTGATGGAGATGTACAATGAGATTAATGTTGTATTCATGCCTGCTCACACAACATCCATTCTGCAGCCCATGGATCAAGGAGTCATTTTGACTTTTGAGTCTTATTATTTAAGAAATACATTTCATAAGACAATAGCTGCCATAAAGAGTAATTCTTATGATGGATCTGAGTAAAGTAAGTTGCAAACCTTCTAGAAAGGATTCACCATTCTAGATGTCATTAAGCATATTTGTGTTTCATGGGAAGAGGTCAAAATATCAACATTCACAGGAGTTTGGAACAGGTTGATTCCAACCCTCATGGATGACTTTGTGGGGCAAAAGACTTCAGTGGAGGAGGAAACTGCTGGTGTAGTGGAAACAGCAAGAGAACTAGAACTAGAAGTGGAAGATGTGACTGAATTGCTGCAATCTCATGATAAAACTTGAGCAGATGAGAAATTGTTTATTATGGATGAGCAAGAAAGTGTTTTGAAATAGAATCTAGTGCTAGTGATGATGCTGTGAAAATTGTTGAAATGACAACAAAGGATTTAGAATAAATATTGCACAAACTTATTTAATAAAGCAATGGCAGGGTTTGAGAGGATTGACTCCAACTTTGAAAGCAGTTCTACTCTGGGTAAAACGCTATCAAATAGCATTGCATACTACAGAAAAATTGTTCATGAAAGGAAGAGTCATTGATGTGGCAAGCTTCATTGTTGTCTTATTTTAAGAAATAGCCACAGCCACCCCAACCTTCAGTGACCACCACCCGATGAGTCAGCAGCCATCAGCATCAAGGCAAGACACTCCACCAGCAAAAAGATTGTGACTCTCTGAAGGCTCAGATGATGGTTAACATTTTTTAATAATAAAGCATTTTTAATTAAAGTATATGCATTTTTTAGACATAATGCTATTGCACACTTAATGTTGCACACTATATTGTTGTGTGCAATAGCATTACAATATAGTGTAAACATACTTTTATATGCACTGGGAAACCAAAAATTTCATGTGACTCGCTTTATTGTGATATTCGCTTTATTGCAGTGGTCTGGACCCCAGTCCACAGTTATCTCTGAAGTATGCCTGTACCCCACAAATACTGCTGTATGAACTGAGGGATAGGGCCTAGTCTATCAGGCTATCTTAGATAGCTCTGTACCGTTTATTTATTACTACAAATATCTTTTGGTATATAGTTGTTTTATTCATAGTAATTTTCATTTCTTTACAAATGTACTCTTTATGATTAATTATTACTTTAGTTAATCTTCTACCAGATAATCAAGAGTTGAGTGCCCTCCCAAATATATAATCATTTAGATATTGTCTAGAGAAAATTTACCTTTGCTTTTTTGCTGTAAAATTTTTTTTTGCATAAATTGATATTTAGATAAAACTCTAGGAGTAATGTTTCCTTTGTTTCAGAAAACAAAAACTTTGTTTCCTTTAAAGACACACTCAGATTGGTTGGTATGATATAGCAACCTAAAAATATTTATTAAATTGAATTACTGAACTGAAGTTGAATTTCTGAATTAATAACAAACATGGAAATAAACTAATTCTAACTAATTCATATCCTGAGAACATTTTATAGTGATTGGGGAAAAAAGAAAAAAACCCAAACCTTACTAATCATTTTGCAGCTGAGAAGACCATTATACTGAGCTGACCAAGACCTCACAACAGCAACCTATTAGAACGGAATCTTCAGCTCCCAAATGAACTTTTTTTTTATGATGGACTATATTTTTTAGAATAGTTTTAATTTAGATTTACAGAAAAATTGAGAAAATAGTACAGAGTATTTCCATATATACCCCCCCTCATCTTCTATTATTCACATCTTGCTTTAGTGTGATACATTTATTACAGGTAACACACCAATACTGAAACCTTTATTGTGAACTAAGTCTATAGTTTAATTCTGAAAATCACCCTTTGGAAAATTCTGTCCTACAACATACCATGGCCTACCACATTAACTTAGACTGGTTTAATATATAAATCTAAAAGCATTAAAACTCAGTTTCATTAGAATTATCTCTGGAAGTGTAGCTAAGAAATTGATAATAGCAGTTAGTTCTTAGAGAGAGTTATTGGCTGAAGGTATAAAAATGAAGGGAAGATCTGTTTCTTGTGTACCACTGTGTACCTTTTAAAGTTTTTACCAAGTATATATATTACCTATTTAAAACTTAACAAAAATTAACAAAATGCTATAAATTTGATTACTCTGTAATTCAGTCTGTCCTGGAAAAAAGGGTTTACTGTGTAAATATGGATTTTGTTACCATAACTTTTATAATACATGTCCACAGCAATAAAACATTGTTGCTAACTAAAATCATACACATACAACCTGTTCTCAAATATAAGATGGTAAATTGTTTAACATAAAGCAATCAGTATAGGAGTATTTTAGAAAATAACTAACACACGATGTTCTTAGATAAGATAGTGAGAAATCAGAGAATTATACTCACAAGACATGCATGTCTATAATTTAATAAAATAAGTAGTATAGTATGCCTTATTGATTTTAGTTTTTAACTTAATATGAGTAATACGTTTTTAAAAGTTGGTTATTCTGGAGAAATTAACCCAAATTTGTCAAAGAAAATCAAAATAAAAGTTCATTAAACAATATGTTCTGCAAGGAGGGATTCATCATAATTTAGCCTCTATGCAAACAGCAACTTTCTCAGCCATTTCATTGGGAAATGTCTATCTAAATAAAATTGTTGTAAAATACTTGGCTAGTGGGGTCTGTACTATAGCATATTATTCTGATTTACAATAATAAAATTATAACCTACTTTCATTTATTTTCCATATATTTATACTGTTATTATCATTATTATTATTTTACCCTTTCAATAGTCCTGGGAAGTATACTGTTGATGCCACTTTCCAAAGCAGGGGATGGACACAGCAATCAAAGGTCTTTTTTCTAGGTTACCCAGAGATCTCAGAGCATTGTCAACTCTACTTTCTTGACCCAGGTCAAGGTACCCCCTCTTTATATTATACTCCCTGACTGTAACTACAGCTTAATTATACAAAGCCTTAATAATTAGAAATTCAAGCAGAATTAATTAAAAAAGAGAAAGATGATATTAAGTATTTTTAAAATAACAGTGTCCAAGGAGCTTCAGAATAATCTCTCAGGATCACAACGCAGTGAGAACTGATTCTCAGGATCATCACATGATGGAGATATTAAACTTTAATCTGCAGGCTCTATTAATTAAATCAGGAAAGTAGGATGTATTTCACAAAAGTTTTCAGCGAACATCTTTTGCATTAGTGCTCAGTTATCCCGAAAAAACTCAAAACTATTAACCATACCAATTTTATCCCTGAACAGTCCAGTGAATTTTCTACAGAAGACTGCAAATTCTTAGTGAGCAGAAACCATGTGGTCCTCATCAAGAGTTGTTATGATACCTATATGTGCTGTTGCATAATCAGTGCTTGTATCTATACATCAGTAAATATTCATGAGGACCAAGAAGTAGGAAAATGAGTAGTTATTAAAAACCATGGAATTTGTCATCACATTAAAATTTATTTAAGATTAATTTGTCATTCTGTGTTCATCTCATTTTAGACATGTAAAGAAAAATATTTCAGTAGACGAAATCACAGATTATTGAATTCCCATGTTAGGCTTTATAGTCACAATTTAAAGCGGAGCCAAACTTAAAAACATTCAAGTAATCAGGTAAATCTCTTAAGATTGTGGACTCTTAAGATTGACTTCGGGTGCCAAATGTTTAAGATTTTATGTTAACAAAAATAATTTTATGATCAAAAGAGTGTCAGTGTCATAGAAATGGAGTGATACAGTTCCCAGCCATTGTTGTTTTAGACTTTGTATAGTTTAGAATTTTCAACAATACCTGGCACTGGTGGCGAGTGGATGATGCGTGCAAAGCCACAGCAGCAATATTCCTCCCCAACTCCTGTGAGAGGGCCGATTAGGCAACAGGAATCTGCATCACTGAAGTGCTTCAGCTCAGCCAGTGTTTCTATCACAGAGGCTGGAAATCCTGACTCATCTTTGTGCCTTCTTTTCTTCCATTGTGAGGCACAAAATAGAGAACAGAGAAGAGAGCACAACAAAAAACAGAGGAAAGGAGAAAGGGAAATTTTGTAACTCTAAAATATTTCATTGTTCAACGCTTTGGTCAGACCTTATTTCTGCGGCAGTAAGTAGTCAGAATTACTCGTGTTGGGGATTCAAGGCTATTACTACACCAGAGGGAGAGCACAGTTTCCTTTATTCCCGCTCCCCCTGTTATGTATTCTAGCCTCACCCTGGCCAGATATTGAACAGAGGTACAAGACTTTTTCCCAAAGTATTTCAGTCCAGCACACTTTTTTGCTAATGGAAGAATTCGAAAAGCACTCAGGGAATTCGGATGGGATTTTTAATTTTATTAATTCAAACTAGTAATGTTTACTCACTTTTTTCTAAAAAGTGGTTATACATGGTTTCTGCCAGTTGTTTGGCATTTGGGGGCAGTGGAGGAGTTGTAGAGAATAGGTAATTTTTCTATCTATGGCCCTTCCATAAGCAATTCTGAAAGATCTCACACTATACTCAACACTGAGGGGCTACCAGCTTTCCTTAATGTAACTCCCTGGACATAGCTATAATTTAGCTGAGAGATGAACAAGTACACAAAATCTATACTTCAAGGCAAAGTAGAACATATATCTTAAGAAAACTATAAGAAAATATTTTTATTTGTTAAGAGAATCATAAGCAGGGTGTCGTAGACCGGGTGGAGGGCACACTGAAAGTCATGACTATCAGGAAGCTTTATACCAAAGTGTTAAAGAGCTGGGTTTGTGAATGGTGAAGGCAAGGCAGAATCCCAACAGAGAATGACAGATGTAGAAGCACAGGAATAGAAAAACAAACACTATGCATGAGGGGCAGAAAGCAGTTAGCAGTTCTTTTTTAGCTGAAATGTAGGGCATAGCAGGAAGATTGAGAGAACTGTGTAAGTAAGGTGAAGGCCAGGAGGCATTATGTGGTTATGTATTCAGTTCTTTACTACATGTACATGCTATAAAGGATTGCCTGTCCAGAACCATGTGGAATTACAGATCGAAAATTCCAGATCAAATAACTATAAATGGTTGAACCTTATATTTTAACTTTTGTGAAGAAAGCCCTTATGAAACACACAGTATACTTTGCGTCTCACTAAAGCATGTTATATATTCCCCCCTTTCCAACTGTGTTTCATGAAGCCCTAAAAATTTGTCAGATATATTTTGGAGGACCAAGGGAGCTGGTGGTAAATGAGACGGTCTTCCTCCTACCTCCTCTCCCTCATTCCCAGAGCAGTTTAACTTTTTACTGTTTTTCTTGTTAGATTACTTCTACAAGATTTCATTTGAAGAAGGAGTTCCACCAATAAAATGAAGTTTGAGTCCAGTGAGAAACCCTTGTGTAGTCAGATTACTAAGAAAGCATTGACTTATTGTAAGCAGTTTATTTCCTTTAATGTAATAGACATAAATGTCATGGATAGATGAATAGATAGAAGCATAGGCACATGGATGGAAGTAGTAGTACATGGTAGGGGATATTTGAATGAAAAAATATGTATGTGGGAAGAAGTTAATATATTATAGAAATAGACAACTTTTTCTTTTTTTTTTTTCCGGTACACGGGCCTCTCACTGTTGTGGCCTCTCCCGTTGCGGAGCAGAGGCTCCGGACGCGCAGGCTCAGCGGCCACGGCTCACGGGCCCAGCCGCTCCGCGGCATGTGGGATCTTCCCGGACCGGGGCACAAACCCGTGTCCCCTGCATCGGCAGGCGGACTCTCAACCACTGCGCCACCAGGGAAGCCCTAGAAATAGACAACTTTTAACCATTTATCTTTTGGAGAACATAGAGATCTTGTTTAATATATGGATACAGGCATTTTACAGAATAATTACCTGGTTTCCTTAGAAGGGTCAGTGCCAAAAGTCCTCCACACTTTTGAACATGTTTTTTGTCCTTAATTCAAAAGTTCTCTTTGAAAATTATTTACATCCTGAGAAAATGTAAGTACTTGTAATATTTGGCATGTTTGTTACCTAATAGAAAAAGGTTCTTATTAAATAATATCTCCTAAACTTAAAATAATAGTAAATAGGATCCTAGTTGTGTTTTTTAAATGAAATGTTTCTAACTGACTTTTACTTCTTGTATAATCCACAAGCCATTCTTTAAATTTTAACTTTCATAATCATTAAATCTTTGTGTAGCTTAGTCTTGATTCATAATTATTTCAATTAATATTTTTATCCCAATACTCAAATCTGATTTGAGTTGTCCAAAGTTCCATGTTTAGGAATTCATGATATGGAAACCATCCTTTTCATTTCTTGCATAGTAAGATCAACTCTTAAGAGAGTATTATCCGTAGAAAATGTAATTTGCCCTTTTGAGATGGCTATTTATGGCGATCACATTAAATTACAAACATTGAAATATTAAAATTGAAATTTTATCCATGCTCTGTTAAGCTACTTTTGTTAATATTTAGAGGAATGTGATTTTCTGTGCTTTTTGAACAGAAAGAATTATTTTGGGTCTTTTCACAAATGGATTAAGGATTTAGGAAAAAGGAACTTTTACATTTCATCTACTGTCATCTCTTTGCAGTTGGTGACTGGTCTAAGTACAAAGTGAAAGCACAGGAAATTAATAAGAATTTTAAAACTAATGTTTATGTAATAGGAAGTTTAGAGAACAAATACACATATTCTGTATACATAAAAATAGGAATATGCTAATAAATAAATGTATTAAACCTCCATGTTGTACACCTCAAATTTATACACTGTTACATTCAGTTATGTCTCAGTTTAAAAAAAAATCACTGTTGGGCTTCCCTGGTGGCGCAGTGGTTGAGAGTCCACCTGCCGATGCAGGGGACACGGGTTTGTGCCCCGGTCCGGGAAGATCCCACATGCCACGGAGCGCCTAGGCCCGTGAGCCATGGCCGCTGAGCCTATGCATCCGGAGCCTGTGCTCCGCAACGGGAGAGGAATCACTGTTTAAAAAAGGTAAACATGTTTTTTAAGCTTAGTAGCATGAATTTCCTTTTGCTGTATTCAGGAATGACAAATAATTAACTGCCTGTGAATGCAAACTAGAGTATCTGATGTCCAGGAGCTCACATTCCTTCTGAGGATAAAGATGTGGTCATATGTGAAGATAACTGCATACAGTCATAAATCTTATCATGGTAAAGGCAATATTACAGGATCCTAAAACTGTCTCTAACTGAAGTGATGGGGGAAGATTTTAGGGAGTGGGAAGGATTTCTGTTGGTCCTGGCAATAATGAGGGAGAATTGAGCTTTAGGGAGAGGAAGGAGGAGGCCATTCCACCTCCTTCCAGAGGGGGGAAGTTCATGTGGCCACCTGTGGACGCTTGATGTGCTCTAGCAGGAGGTTTATCTAGTAGAGCAGCAGGAGTCCAAGCTAAATAGGAAGGATGGGCCAGATGTGGGGAAGGTGGTAAAAGAAAAAAATTCTCCTGGCAGCATTAAAAAGTTTATTATTTTATTTTATTTTATTTTTTTAATTAATTAATTTATTTTTGGCTGTGTTGGGCCTTCGTTTCTGTACGAGGGCTTTCTCCAGTTGTGGCAAGCGGGGGCCACTCTTCATCACGGTGCATGGGCCTCTCACTATCACGGCCTCTCTTGTTGCGGAGCATAGGCTCCAGACGCGCAGACTCAGTAATTGTGGCTCACGGGCCCAGTTGCTCCGCGGCATGTGGGATCCTCCCAGACCAGGGCTCAAACCCATGTCCCCTGCATTGGCAGGCAGATTCTCAACCACTGCACCACCAGGGAAGCCCAAAAGTTTATTATTTTTATATCATGTTTTCACATGTGTTCTATACCTTTCTGTGGTAGGTAGGATAATGCTTTTTCCCACTCACCATCCCAAGATGTCAGCTTCCTAATGCCTGGAACCTGTGACTGTGTTATCCCATGTGGTGACATGTGAAAGAGGAAGGCGTAGTGTGGTAGGCTGAATAATAGTCCCCAAAGGCATCCAAGTCCTAATCCCTAGAACCCATGAACATTATCCTATATGACAAGTGAATTTTGCAGTTGTGATTAAATTAAGGATAATTAGATGCAGAAATTATTCTGGATTGTCCAGATGAGCCCTAAATACAATTACAAGTGTCCTTATTTAGGAGGAGGAAGAGGGATATTTCAGACAGAGGAGAAGGAGGCTATGTGACGGAAGCAGAGTCAGAGAAGATGCTAAGGTGCTGACTTTGAACACACAGGAAGCAGACATGAGCCAAGGAATACAAGAAATGTATTTCTATACACTGGAAAAGACAAGGAAATGGATTTATTCTAGAGCCTCTGGAGGAAGCTTAGTCCTGCCAACACCTTAATTTGAGCCCTGTAAGACTCCTTGCAGACTTGTGGCCTCTAACACTGTAAGAGAATAAATTTCTCTTGTGTGGGCCACCAAGTTTGTCATAATTTAGCCACAGAAAATTAATACACACAAAGTCATTGGAAAACCTGGACTGTGCTCTAGTGGACTTACAAGAATGGTCTACCTCACGCTGCCATGAGAACACAAGAAGTCATTACCATAACTCTAATCCAGTTGCCAGGAACCTCCTCTGCATGACACCCTAAAATTGGTGAGTGGCCACTGGAACTTGTATTCTGACCGTCACCTCAGCCACAACTGCCTCTTGACACACAGCCGAAAAATGGGCACAGGAATCTGCTGCAGGAAAAAAACAAACAAAAACCACCCCTTAACTTTCCATTAAGACTTTGCTTTTGGGGGTATGGGGGGACAGTAAAATAAGTCAAGACGGTGTCCTTTGCCGCCTTTTCACCTTCTAGATATCTCAGTAGTTTTACAAAGGAGACAGAAATACAGTTTTTAGCTTTCCAGCTCCTGCAGTAGTAAAAAGTTATCCTAGAAAGAGAATGAATGAAAGATGAGCAGAAAAATCCACAGAATTTACCACAAAGCCTTTGAGATTATTTACATGACCACTCTGGGCTCCATCATTCCCTATGCTTTTATAAAATTACAGTTGACCTTTGAACAGCATGAGTTAAAACTGCGTGGGTCCATTTAAATGTGGGGTTTTTTCCAATGGTAAATACTATGTGATCCGCAGTTGGTTGAATTTGCAGATAGAGAAAAACTGCATTTGTGGGGTGGATTTTGACTATGCAGAGGGTCTGCGCCCCTAACTCCCCATTGTTCAAGGGTCAACTGTACTTTCTAAGCAATGTGAATTAATAAAATTGCCAATTAATGCAGCAACATGAACAGAACATCTGTGTGCAGAGTATCATATGAGGTCAAGATAGGAAGATACTAAGGAAAGGAAAGACTTGGTCCCTGTTCTTTCAGAGAGTGCATGCTTAATGTGAAACAGAACTGATGTGTACATATAGTTAATACAGGATAAATTGTGTTTGGAAGTTCTGAATGAATTCAGAGAGTCGTCATGTGGGAGGAGAGTTTTGAAAGAAGAGACTTTCTCTGAGAAGAGTAGAAAATGCACCTCTGGATGATTGAGGACTTAGCTTATCTGTAGGATGCAGGCAGGAGGGAATGTAGTCATATGTGTGATTCTAGTTGGCTGGCACACAAGTAAGCATGGAGAAGTTATGGAAATGAAAGTGCTAAGGTTGACATTGTTGCTAAGTAGCCAAGAGGAAATTGAGGAACTGATTTTTCTTAGTGAAGTTATTATGACCTGGTAAAATCATCGGAATAAGCTCTGAGAAAGGAAGTTAGGAAACAAGAACACTTGTGAAATTCATTTAAGGATGCTGAGATGGCATCCAAACTACAAAAGGCAAAACTCTTACCTCAACTGCTGATGAGGTTTGACTGAAAAGAGACCATGCTGCAGATACACAAATAGCTCTTTTTCTTGTATTTTTAGAGTAAAAGTAATATGTAGAGATGGTTTTTTTTAAAGTACAGAAAAGTGTAAAATGAAAAGTAAAAACCTCTCTCATACTCCACTCCACTTCTGGATCTTCTGTCTAAAGGTTCCTGCTATTAACTGTTTCCTATGTATCCTTTTGGAAAGCATTTTTCTGACATAAAGACCACATGTAAATATACACAAATAGGATCATGGTATTATACAGTGCTTACCCTGGCCATTGAGATCTTTTAATACCAACACATTTAGGTCTAACCTATTCTTGGTAAGACTCTAAAAGTATCTCATTGTACAGAGTTCTCATGATACATATAATAAGTCTACTACTGCAGGATATTTATGTTGGTTTTCCCCCCAGTTTTTACCTGTCTGTCCCATTTACCTCTCTGAGCTCATCTACTCTTCTCTCTAGGGCTCACTCTGCTCCAGCCACACCAGCCTCCTGCATATTCTTCAGACACATCAGTTGTAGCTTCGTTTTGCACAAGCATTCCTCTGCCTAGAATGCTCTTCCTTTACATATCGACTTGCTTCCTCCTTCACACCTTAGCTCATATCTCAACTTCATCTTTGATTGTGCTATATGATATTGTAATTCCATCACACTTCCAATCTACTTCCTTTTTAAATTTTTCTCCATAGAACATTTCACTCTCTAAAATATCATATGCTAATTTATTTTATTTGCCTCTTTTTTTCCCTAAAATTTAAGTTTCATAAGGAGAGTGATTTTTGTATGTTATTTGTTACTAATACCTTTAGGAGTTAAGAATTGCTAGACATCTTATGTCTAGACAAGAATATAATCTTAAATAAAATCCTATTCTCAATCAAATTATTATTGTTTAATCACATCTTTGCTCCACATATCTCTCTTTTGATTTTCAAATATCTCCTAACACTGTAGACTTTTCCTTTTAGTAGATGTTACTTTAATATATATTCCTTTAAAGAGGATGATCTTAGCACATAGCAGACACCAGTTTAAAAACAAAAAAAAAAACTGTATTAGTCAAATAAATAAATCATACCCCTTGCTCTAATAAAGGGATAAAAGTAATATAGTCCCATACTCTGATAATTATCCGTTACCACCATTTTTAGGTAATATCTGACCTAGTGAAAGAAAATCATTTGATTGCACAAAAGAGTTTTAATTGCAGATAAAATTGTTATGCGTAATAGTCTGGATTCTCTGTACCCAAAATTGAAAGAGGGAGCAATTTAAATGATGTAAATGATAACAGCTTTCAATGGACACTGTTGTTCCAATATTCAGTAAACAATAGTTTTGAGCATTATGGGTGCTATAAGTTTATATCAGTTTCACTTCATTTTTTTCAAGTTGCAGAATTTGCCACAAATTTCACAGATATTTTGGAATGACATAGCAGGGTGCATCAACAAAATACCCAAATCTTTTGAAAGTAAGTGCTTTCAGAGATTTTAGATCCTTCTCCTTCATGGAAACTTTTATATTATTAACAAAGAGAAACTTAGATTAAATTATTTTCTTGGTAGCCTGGTATGTTCTATTAAGCCACAGCAAATATTTGTTAATAAGGTTAACAATAATTAAATATTTGTTAACAATATTCACTTTTTTATTTTTCAAATTGCTGTTAATCTCAAGTACACTTTGGAGAACAAACATACAAACAACTTGATACCTCATAATATAAAGTATGTGGGTAAGTTAGATCTGTCTACCTTACAGGCACAAGTATGGAGGGCTTATTTCATGGCATTAACTGGAATTGTGGAATACAGGTAGGAACATTAATGTAATTGCAGAGATGTAGTGATCCCTGAAGAATGGCCTCTATCATGACATTTATCATCCTTGATCAAGGTGTAAAGAAACTGTAATGTGTTGTGATATTTTCCCTTATTACTCATGATTAAGTCACACCAAAATGGCACGAAGACCAGGAAACCAGTTAGATGTTCACCAGTGGCATTCATATTTAATCTCTGAGAGATCTAATTGACTTCTATGAGTTAGTTAATAGTTCATTACCTAATATGTATGATTTTTAAATAAAACAACCCTTTTAAGGATAATAATTGCAAATATGTGAACTGTATTTTTAATTAGAAAAATAGTGAGCTTGTACTGGTAAGCTATTTCTTATCATATGGTTGGTGCTGTCACACTTAACAGTTATTTAATTATTTGTAAATTTTTCTGGTTGAAGAATTTTTTCCTATTTGATGTCAGCATAGTTTTTGAGTGTTGTTAGACATTAAATGGGAACCTAATTATAAAACAAATTCAGCTATTCAATATATATGGCCACTAATAACATTACTATTAGCCTGTGAAAGCCTCTAGTCAGTTTTTCTCAATACTGAATTCTACTGAACACTATAAACTCACAATTTTGCATGACTTTATATACAGTTAAAACCTCAGTGAAATTATGTGTTTGTTTATGCAACAATTATATAGCATTTACTCTGCGCCAGGTCATATACTAAGGACTGAAGGTATCAACATGAATAAGATACCTCTCCCTCACTGAGTGTGATAGACTGAATAATTGCCCCCTAAGATGTCCATATATTAATCCCTGGAACATGTGACTGTTACCATATATAGCATGGCACAGACTTTGTGCATGTGATCAAGTTAAGGATCTTGGGATTATCCAACGATTATCCTACAGTATTGAGGTGGACCCAAATGCAATTACACATATTCTTTTAGATAGAGGTACAGGGAGATTTGACACAGAAAGAAGGAGAGAGAGCATTGTGACGGTGGAGACAGAGACTGGGGTGATGTGCCTCCAAGCCAGTGGATGCTGCAACACGTATAAGCTGGAAGGAGCAAAGACCAGATTCTTCCCTAGTGAGTATGGAGGGAGCTAAGCCCTCCTGACCCCTTGATTTTGGCCCAGTGATACTGATTTTAGACTTATCGACTCCAGAACTGTGAGAGAATAAATGTGTTGTGTTTTGTTTTGTTTTTGGCTGCGTTGGGTCTTCATTGCAGTGCACGGGCTTTCTCTAGTTGTGGCGAGCAGGGGCTGCTCTTCGTTGCGGTGCGCGGACTTATTGCAGTGGCTTCTCTTGTTGCAGAGCAGGGGCTCTAGGCACGTGGGATTCAGTAGTTGTGGCACGCGGGCTCAGTAGTTGCAGCTCACGGGCTCTAGAGCGCAGGCTCAGTAGTTGTGGTGCACGGGCTTCGTTGCTCCACGGCATGTGGAATTCTCCCGGACCAGGGCTCGAATCCCTGTCCCCTGCATTGGCAGGTGGATTCTTAACCACTGTGCTACCAGGGAAGTCCCCATTGTGTATTGTTTTTAATCATCAAGTTTGTGATAATTTGTTGCAGTAATCACCAGAAATGAATATACTGAGGTACTCAACATTTAGTGAGAGACAGACACAAAAACTAGTAATTATTGTGCAGTGAGAGCGCTATGGGAGGTATGTGGGAGAAAGGAAGTGGGAGGACAGGCATGGAGCACTAACTCTGACAGATCAAGTTCTTATAAAGCTACTTAGAAGATCTGGACTGAGGCTTGAAGTAAAAATAAGAGTTTTCCAAACAGAGGAGTGCAAAATGGCAAAACAAAAAAAGTGCAGTGAGTTGTATAATACAAGACCGTATTTTGAATTGCATATTTTATTTCAGGAAACACTAAGCGCTAACGTAATTTTCATTGACTTTTAATATTTTGATTAGTTGTCATATTTATCAAAGAAGAGCCGTAAGGCTGTATGAAGCATTCTTGGAAAGAGTAATATATATACTACAAATAAGATAAAGGAATAATCCAGTGTTACAGAAGTAAAGAATAATTATTATTTCCTGTCATTGCTAGTAGCTGGGTGTTTTAGAGAGGTTATTAGATGGAAATTTTGATTAAAGTCATCTCAACAGTGTTGTAGTGTGATCAGTTGGAGAGAGAGATCATTTATTCTAGTTATACAAATAATCACCAGCCACTCAAATCGTAGTAAAAATAAGGCAACAATTTTAATTAAATCTTTCTCTTATCTTCTTTCATTTTATTTGGATTATTAAGTTTGCCTAGAAGTTTTGGGCCAAGTAAAAAGTAGAGAGAGGTCATTTCTTTGTATTCTCTTGTCAAAATTAAACAATAGAAGTAGTGATGATGACTGAACAAAACACCTGATACTGTGTTGCGGACCTCTAGAAATTGTGCAAACTGAACAGACTCTGCATGAGTTTTGAAATCTATTTTCAAAGTTGGATTAAGTATTAGAATGGTAACAAAAAGAGATCATAAATCAAGTGGATATTTATTATAGTGTGCATCAGGTATCAGTGATTTGGCTGTGAGAACAAGGTAAAGACAGATAAATTATAATATAAAGGACAATTAGATTATCCAGGGATGACAAGAAAAGTAAAATTTAAAAAGCAGCTGTTGGTTTTAGTTATTTTCCCAGAGCCAAGAAACTGGATTAGCTGATCACTAGATACTGAGAATTTCATTCCCACACCCTTCACAGCATTAGGCATTATCAAACTTTTTAATTCTGTAGGGAAAGAAGCCAAACACTGGCACTTCCCAAAACACTAGGGAAAACATTTTTTTTAATAGTGTTTGGCCGTATTCACTAGGTTTGCTCCCCTCCTCAGCATCTCCAGCTCACCTGAGGGCCGTGGAGCTCACAACCCCTCCCCAGACCTTCCTGGGACTCTGACCCAAACCCTAGGTAAAATGAAACATGTCTACACCCCACTCAAAAATAGATTTGTAAACTCAGCCACTCAGGGAGGTCTAATTTCACATTTCATTTTGGCAGAGGGTTTTCTGGGATAATTGCCTCCAATACAGTCTAAACAACTTTGCTATTAATGGAAATCGAAGCAGAACTGAGAAGGAGATTAGAATTCATTTAGATGGCAATATTCTGTTTTGTTTTGTTTAATCAGTGGTCCAAGAGAGCTTTCCCATTGATACAACTTTAAAAATACTTTAATCATATGCACAGTAACTAGAATAATGGATGGCGCTTAGTCTAGGAAATCCTCTTTCTCATTATTTCTGTGAGCATAGTTTCATTTTTTTCCTGTATATATCATTTTTTCCTCTATATCCTATAAAAATAATCAAGATAATAGTATAATAGTATGATAACCTATAGGAACAGTACATATGCTAAAATTCACTTATAGAAAAAATTTATTTTAAATATTTTACAATTTCTACTTCTCATTTTACTGCAAAACAAAAGACTTCTATGATTATCCTAAAAATATACTTATCCCTTAGTTTTGTAATGAGATACCCAAGTGTTTCATGTACATTGGTAGTATCCTCTGTTTACAAAGGCATATACCTTTCCATTAATTTTCAAGGATTTTTCATAAGTTATGTCTGTCAGCTACTCTGTTAACAAAAAATATCGTCTTATGCTGTCTCTATCTCTCTGGTTTCTATCCACATCAACCTAAGCCTGGAAACCAGTCATTCCAAAATTATTTAGTCTGCTAGTCTCTAGACAACAAATTATTTCAGTTAGTTACCATTTGACAATAATAGGGAAACTAAGCTGAAAAGTAACTACCAGTTTAATCAGCCAATATACCAAGGTGAATTTTACAAAAGTCACAGTTGTACTTGGGATACTGTGTTAATTTATTTAGAATGTTAACAGGTCTTATCCTTGCCCCAGCCTAACAGATGTAAGAGAGAAACAGTAAGATGTCTGCATCAATGCTTTTTTTTTTTAAGTACATAAGATGGGGTTGGCTTTTGCTATCCCTGCAGCTTTTTATGCAGCTGGAAGAAGGAAAATACAGTTTTTATTATTCTAGGAAGAATAAAATACGCTCTAGTAAATGGGATCTATTTGACATGAGGTAGTCACCTTAAGAAGGTAAAGATTTTGATTGATTCAAGATAATATACCTACTGTCACCATTTAAATTCAAAAACAAACCCACTCTGTAAAAACAGACTAAAAATCATTTGAAAATAGAATTATTGGGAACTCACAAGATTGATTTGGTCCCGGGTCATCAACTATAATGGGATCTCTCCCCACTTTTTGCTACTTTCACAGGTAAGATGGGAGCCCTTCAGGTGATTTTTTATGAAGTTGCTTCCTAGAACAATGTAGAACAGAATAGTCTTTCTTGACATGTAGGCATTTCCTATTCTATTCCCTACTACGATCTAATTCCAAAGTCAATATTCCCTTTTTGCAGTGAGGCTGGAAATGTTTCTGCCTCATAATCAAACTACCACATAGTTGAGCTTATTGTACTTTTAGAAATTGTGACTTTACTTGCTTTCAGCCAGATTCTCTTGTTACTAATAGGCAGTTTTCCTCCAAATTCCATTTTATTTATTCATGATAGAATCTGTGTCTAATTTTTTAAGTATGATTGAAATAAATTAAGTAATCCTTCTAACCAGGCGTGAGCCATTTCACATTTAATATTCTTTATGGGAAAATCCGTTTTGTATCTATATATTCTATTAATACCACGTTTTCCACTCTTCCATTTTGAACTACAATATGGTTTATTTCTTGAAGTTTGGCTTTGACAAGTGTAATTTTGTCATTGCATAACATTAGTTTTTAGTACTGTACATTTCGTTTGGTCTTATAGCAAGTAATTCTTGCCAGAAAGCATCTCATAATCTATGTCTTAAAGAGTGTAGAAAGAAATAGAAAATCTTAAGAAGAAACATATTAAACATCCCTTGACAGTTTGAAACTAACAAGCCCCTTTCCTTAATCACTTTCCTCCATTACCAGAGGCTTGGTAAGGAACTCTTATTGCTATTCCATGGATATGTGTTTCACAACTAACAATACACTGTATTTTTTTAATCAGTAGATTTTTAAAATAATTAACAGCATAACTCTGTATGTTAATCAGAGATGAAAAGCTCATCGTGAATATAGCTTGAAAATGCTCTTTCAGGGGAAAGATTGCTACCTGTTTTTAATTTGTATGTTTTGCTTATTGAGGTAAAATTACCATAAAGTAAAATTCATGATTCTTAATTGTATAGTGCTATGAATTTTGACAAACAAACAATAAAGCTAGGAAATATTTCCATCATCCCAAAAAGTATCTTCACGCCTGTTTGTAGTCTGTACTGTCTTCCCACACTTAGCCCTGGCAACACTGATCCGTCCCAATTTTTGCTTTTTCTGGAATGTCATATAAAATCATGTGGTATGTAGCCATTTTTGAGTCTGTCTTCTTTCACATAGCATAATGCCTTTGAGATTCTTCCATGTAGAACTGTGTCAATATTTCATTGCTTTTAATAAGTAGCACTCCATATGTGGATGTATCATGATTATTTATCTATTCACCTTATAAATTTTCCCACTATTAATTATATTATTATTGTTGTTATTATTATTTGGCTATTATTTTAAAGTACTTATTATGTGCCAAGTACCATGGCAAACTTTTTACGTAATTTGCATGATTTAATGCTTCAAATTATAGCACAGTGTTTTTTTTAACAACAGAGTCAGACTTTAGGTTTGACTCTTATCTCCTCCACTTATTAGTTTTATGGCCTTGGGAAGTTACTTAACACCCTTTAATTTTACACAACTATGCAAAGGTGATGATAATACTACTACTTCACAGGGCTGTTGTAAAGATTAAATGGGTTAATACCTATAAGTACCTGTAAGAGTGTTTGACTCCTAGTGTTCAGTAAATATCAGTTATATTTATATTTTGTAGGGGTTAGTCCCCAATTTGAAGAGGAGACAAGCTCAGAAAAGTTCAGACTTCCTCAAAATCACATGATAACTAAAGTGGAAGATCCAAGATTTTAATCCAGCTTTATCTGACTCCAAACTAGGTACCTCTTCCATGACAAGACATTACTTATTGTCAAATTGAAATCGCTGGATCTTTCTCTGATATTATGGCAAACTAGACATTCTGAGATCCACTAAAATGTAAAATGCTGAATTATGAATATACATATTTTTTCTAGTGCACACAAAAATGAGATGAAAATTATAAGAATCTTCAAGACCAAAACAGCAAGCTGAAGCCAAAGCAGGCACCTTGCTACAAGCAGTAAACAAACTGAAAAACTGTGCTGCCCTGAGATAAACATACTGATTGAATGCAGCCACTGAAGGACTACATTAGGCCCTGAGCACCCAGGGGTGGTACCCCCTGCTCTCATTAGAAATAAACACAAATCTTCTCTGGAGGAAGGTCCTCAGATTTTGCAAGGAACGAGTCATTTTAATATTATCAAACTTTTCTGGCAAAGTGAATGGGAGAACACTCCCAACTCATTCTATAAAGCTAAGATAACCTCAGTTCTGGAACCAAAAAAAAAAAGTAACAGCTCGACACAGAAAATTACAGACCCATATTATTGCTGAATATAGGTGGAAAAGAAAAATCCTGACTGGTATTAGAAAACTAAATCTAGCAATGCATATTTTAAGCATAAAAAATATATGATGAAAAAGTTGGGTTTATTTCCAGAAGGAATAATTATAATGTATCACATTAGTAGATAAAAGGAGAAAAAACACATGATCAACTCAATTGGTGCATAGAAATTTAATGAAATTCACCACCCAAGCATAACATTTCCTTGAAAATTAGGATTTATAGGAATTTCCTTACATACCTAAACAAGAGCTCATGAGAAATAGAAGCATTTTTTCAGATCAAGATTCCCACGATCACTACTTCAATTCAATATTGTATTGGAGATCCTAGCCAGTGCATGTAGAGCACAAAAAGAAATAAAATGTATAAATCTTGGAAAGAAAGTTTTCAATACTCATAGTTCCTATGACTGACTACATAGACCATCTAAAAGCAATCTACAATTGAATTTTATACACTAGCATCAAATAATTAGAAAAAAAATAATTAGAAAATGTAATTCAAAACATACAATGATTAGGGGCTTCCCTGGTGGCGCAGTGGTTGAGAGTCCGCCTGGCAATGCAGGGGACACGGGTTCGTGCCCCGGTCCGGGAAGATCCCACATGCCGCGGAGCGGCTAGTCCCGTGAGCCATGGCCGCTGAGCCTGCGCGTCCGGAGCCTGTGCTCCGCAACGGGAGAGGCCACAACAGTGAGAGGCCCGTGTGCCGCAAAAAAAAAAAAAAAAAAAAACAAGGATTAAATTATTAAAAGGTGGAGCAAATTTTAAACTTTGAAGGATAGGAAGATTCACTATCATAAAAATTTCAGTTCTCTCAAAATTGCCTGTAGATTCACTACATTTATAATTAATATCCCAACAAAATTTTGGCAAGTTGTTTCTGAAATTTACATAGAAGAACAAAAGGCTAAGAATAGCCAAAAGTAGTGCTGAAGAAGAATAAAATGGGGGAACTTTCTATACCAAATATCGTGACTTGTAATAGAAGAAGAGTAAGTAGTAAAGTATGATATTGACACTGACATAGACAGTTGTGTAAACTAGAGTCTAACAGTACACTCATGCTTATATACAGATTTTGTATGTGACTAAGTAGTAATATAGTTCACTAGGGAAAAGATCAACTATTTACTAGGACAGTTGGTTTTCTCTTTGAAAAATAATGAAATTTAATTCCCTCATCACACCTCCATGAAAATAAATTTCCAATGGATTAAAAATGTGAATATAAAGGGCAATAGTTTAAAATTTTGGAAGAAAACACAGGAGAATATTTTTAAGGTCTGGAGGAAGAGTTTCTTAAATAAGGCTGAAAGAGTGTAACCCATAGAAGAAAAGCTATATTAATTTCACCACATTAAAATAAAGAGCTTCTGTTCAAAAGATATCATAAGGAAAATGACAAACTACATACCGAGATAAAATATTTGTAACCTATATAATTGGAAAAGAATTTGTGTTCTCCTCCTAAATCAGCAAAGTAAAAGGCAGGCAGCATTAGAAAAATGGACCAAAGACTTAAGCAAGCATTCCAGAGAAGATATGCACAAATAGCTTTCAAACATGAAAATATGGTCACCTTCATTATTGCTTCATAAAACACATTAATGACAAAGGGGGAACAAGAAACTTTATAGTAGAGAAGCATGGCAGACAATACCTTGTGATCAAAGTGAACAGCATCAGTAATGGTACAAACTGAAATTATACACCACCTGAGCAGATGCGATAAGAAGAGCACAGCAGCACTTCTGTCATTGTCCTGCCAAAGGTCCATAACTTGAATCAAACCACGAGAAAAAAATCAGGCAAATTCAAATTGAGTACATTCTACAATATAACTGGCCAATAATTGTCAAAATTACCTCAAGAAATGACTGAGGTACTGAGAAAGGAGTCTAAAGAGATGTGATTACTAAAGTAATGTGTGATTTTGGACTGGATCCTTTTGTTAGAAAGGATATTGTTGGGACTCTTGGAACCTAAATAGAGACTGAGGATTAGATGGCAGTAATGTGTCAGTGCTGATTTTCTGATTTTTATGGTTATATTGTGGTTAAGTAGGAAAATGTTTACAAGGACATTTGTGCTCACCAAATACTCACTAAAGTAGTGAGGTAGCAGAGGCAACACATTGGCAACTTATTTTCAAATAATACTGTTCCTTCAACTTTTTCTTTCAACCTCAAAAATAAAATTCTTTTAACATGCTACAGAGAGGTACCATTTAACATCGTTTTGGCAAAAATTTAAAGTTCTGACGGTATCAAGTGTTGGAGAGGAATTGATCAACAGGAACTCTTAAACACTGCTAATAGGAATGAAAATTAGATCAAACACTTGGAAAAACAATTTGTTCTGTAAAAAGGTTAAAACGTTCACATACAGTATGACCTAGAAATTTAGATTCTAGACATATTACCAAAGAGAAATTCTAGTATTATGTGCTCTAAAAATTTCATATACGAATGTTCGTAGCAGTGTTGTTTGTATTAGATAGATAGATAGATAGATAGATAGATAATGTGTGTACATACACAACTATAATATGTATACATATGTATATAAAATCACACAATATAATATACAACAGTGAAATGAATGAGATGGAGGAATCATAGTTACTTAATGTTGAGTGAAAGAAGCAAGTCACAGAAGGCTAGCAATAGTGTGATTCCATTTTTATAAAGCTCAAAAATAAAGTAGGATTTATACATTATTTAGGAATCTGTACATGTGTAATAAAACTCTCCTTTTATGGCAAAGGAATGATTAACACATAATATAGGATACAGTTATAACTCTGTGGGGAGGCCAGGGGATAAGGTTGGGGAAGGAGCATGTTGAATGTAACAATATTGGTAATTTTGTATTCTTAAATTAAGCTGTAACAATGCATTAGTTTGATTTGTTATGATGATTTTTATATGTATTTATATAGTATGTATCAAATATTACATAAAACTATTTTTAAGTTATTGAAAACACTGAGTAATTTAAGGTAACAGGTTTGAGTTTTCCCTTTTGATGCTGGAGAGAAAGGGGAAGACAAAGCAAATCAATCTGCCAGAACATTTTTGACTATGTAGTCAAACAATAAAAGAAAACCCTGGGGCTAAAGCATTAAAATACAGCTCAGTATTATGTCCCAAGGGCCCAGGTTATTTGAGAATACTTACAACTGTTTCTACCTCAGCCTTAAACTACAACAGGGATGGTTGGGTACAATATTCTAGATACCTTTGATGCTGTGTGCCCACCTCGTATATAGTTTCCTAACCAAAGTGTTCCATAGAAGTAGACTTTGGCATGCTGATTTTCTTTGTTTTAAAGTGTCTCCTCGAAAAAGAAAATTAAACTCTTAAAAGGCTTTGCTGTTAACTAGAGAGGTCCATCTCTACTTGTCAGATGGTGCTCTGACACATGAAGAAAACAAGCAATCGATTATGTAAATAGGTAGACAGCTTTATGAAACACAGACTAGTGACCCTTGGAGCTCAGAGAATCAATGTTGTAAAACATAGATGATTCCTGACAGCTTTTACATGGGTTTTGTTTATCTGCAACGAATCCATATATATTGAATCAACATTTAAACTATATGCAAAAGAAAACATTTGTAGTAGTTTAATACTGAGCTCACATTCTGAGGTACTGTACATGAATACTTACCCTAACAATCATTAATTAGATCTATAGGAGTTGTACGGCCACTAAACATTTTATTTTCTGTTGAAGTAAAATCCTTTGAAAAGGAGAGGATATAATGTAAACTTTATTGGCACAATCTTTACTAATAAAATGCAGCAATAGACATCTGTCCCAAAGATATTTGACTGAACACATATAATCATCACTTACCTCACCACAAGGATAATATAGCAAAGCAGCAGAAGAAGAGTTTATATTTTAACATCTCAAAGTACCCATTTTTGTATTTTCCACTACTTCAGGATGGATAGTACCATATGGCTTCCACATAAGTGAACCTGTTACCAATAAACTAGGACCAATGTGTAATTACATTTTCAGTGATTCATCTGTGAAACACCCTGGGTTATTTTACATGGAAGCATCTGGTTCACATGTGTACAGTGGTTATTCTGTGGTGATTGACATCTGTATTCTTCTAATAAAGTCCCAGTCTCCCAGATGTGAGCCATTGCCTTCTTTCTTATACAGACAAAACCTGCGTTTGAAAAATCCTTACCTCAACCCTGAATATGAACACTTCAGCCTTCTACACACACACACACACACACACACACACACACACACACACACACACACACACACACACCCCACTTGCACTGTGACTAGAACATAATGTAAATATTTCATGCAGTGTATTTCAATTGTTGAACAGATGTATGTGAGCACCTTTATCTCTTTCTATGTTTGTTTATACCATGACATCTGTTTTAGATTTTAAGGTCAAAGAGGGCAGTGACCATGTCAATTGACTATTATGCAGACAATGTCCAGTAAAGCATAATTCACTCTCAAATGTTTATTAAGTATTTGTCCATTAAGATGGTGATGTTAAGGACTTTAAGGAAAAATAGAGCTTATAATCTGACTGTAAACACCTTTTTGCGCTTTAAGAAATATTTGCTGTAAATGGCCCTGCTTTCAATTTCACACATTATAATTAACCAGGTAACACATAAAGCTATGTTTTTTTGAGCAGAATTAGTTTACTTTATGTTAGAATAATTCTGTAGTGATGCGTGATATGAGATTTCAAAGAGGCAGAGTTCAGGGCAAGTTTCATGAAGGTGTAGAATTTTAGCTGAGCCTTCAACATTAAGTAGAATGTGGGCATGTAATAATGAAGGAAAAGACATCTGAGGCAAAGGGAAAAAGGGAAAAGGGCACTGGTTAAAAGCATGGAGGAGGCCAGCAGGCCTGGGTTCAAGTCTTGCATTGGCCATTTATGAATTGTGAGAACTTGGGTGAGTTGCTCAAATATCTAAACTTTTGGTTTCCCATCTGGAAAACAGAGACCATACAGGACATAAGATTATCGTGACAATTACATGAATCAGGAGTTTAACACAGTACCTGGCATAAGGAGAACATTTAACAAGTGTTAGCTGTTCTTCTCAGTGATAGATTAGCAACTTTGAATAGACTTTCAACAGAATTTTGAATATTGAATTTGAAAAAAAACAAGACAGGGAGGGCAGCTTCAGACTGTGTTGGAAGATCTAAAACTTCCAGGTGGGATTCTTATTTGTACCAAGAAAGGTCAAGTTTCTCTTCTAAAAAAGTTATCTTTTTCTGTCTTAAATTATTCTCTTCAGTTACGTATGTGGCAGAGTGACATCAGAGCATGATTATGTATACTTGAATTAAAATATCAATATCTCAATGAATAAAAAACTTTTCAATGAGTTGTCACCTTTGTTTTTTGTCCTTTTACTTATCCTCTGCACACGAGGCTCAGAAACATTGTATGCTCTGACTCTCCCTGAATTCTGTGAAAAAACTCTTTGCCTTATCTCCAAATTGATAATAACCATTTATTTCATGTTTAAGAAAGAGAGTTTGGCCCACACATCAACTAGCAGACACAAAACACTTATCTTCTGTAATAGGTCAGATGACCTAATCTAATTTCCCCAAGGAAAATAAATAAAAATAGCAGTCAGTATATAATATTTATGCAGTCCACCTCTGAAGTCCAATAGCAAAACCTTTTGACTTAGAAGCAAAGTGAGGGTGGTCTTCAATGAAAAACATAAAGAATTTCTAACTATTTTCTATGTTGGTAATATTTTATTTATTTTATTTTAATGAGTACTCTCTTCACTTTCCCAGGTTTTTTTTTTCTTTTTTTAATAAATTTATTTATTTATTTATTTTTGGCTGCATTGTGTCTTCATTGCCGCGCGCAGGCTTTCTCTAGTTGCGGTGAGCGGGGGCCACTCTTCATTGTAGTGTGAGGGGCTTCTCATTGTGGTGGCTTCTCTTGTTGCGGAGCACAGGCTTTAGGAGCATGGGCTTCAGTAGTTGTGGCTCATGGGCTCTAGAGTGCAGGCTCAGTAGTTGTGGCACATGGGCTTAGTTGCTCCGTGGCATGTGGGATCTTACCAGACCAGGGCTCGAACCCATGTTCCCTGTATCAGCAGGCGGATTCTTAACCACTGCGCCACCAGGGAAGTCCCACTTTCCCAGGTTTTAATCACTATTTTTTTCCAGGTTTATATGTGTTGTTACTGTGTTTGTTCTTAACATAGAACTTTTATCTAAAATTAATTTAATTTCCAGGTAGTTAAAATACATATATGCTACTTTCTTCGTTGTGAGCTGTACTTTTCCCCTGAGCATTCCTAAGAGTAGGAAATTTCAGGAACTATAGTCAACTATTTTCAATTAGAATTAAATAGACCTGTTGTCTTAACATTACTTAGAGTATATTTAAGGATGTTCATTGAAATGTAATTTATAACAAGTATTTAAATTATTTCTAGTATTTGTCTATGGATCAAGATTAGTTATAATTTTAAGGTAGCTCAGTGTGATGGAATACTATGAGGCCATTAAAAATGATTATGTGGACCCATAATTCTTGACAAAGAGAGGTATTCCTCAATTAATTTTTAAGAAAAATATAATAAAAAGTACTTTTCATAGTATAGTTATTTTAAAAAGACTTTGTATATATAATATCATGTATATAAATTCAAAAAAGATATACTAAATATCAACAGGTGAATAGACAGAGGATATCTTTATTTTATTCTAAAATATCAACAGGTGAATAGACAGAGGATAATCTTTATTTTATTCTATTTTGATGAAATTTTTGAAGTCTTTGTAATAGGCATATATATTACTTTATATACCCCCAAATAAATAATTTTTTGTTGCTTGCATCTACTAGGATTGTTAACAGGATTTTAGAATTTCTATATTTGAAATCTAAGTCTTCTTAAGAAATGATTAGGAAACTTCATTATTTCTTTTTACCAAATGTTTAAGAAGTAACAATTTCATGCTAAGGAATTTTTTTTTATTATGATTCAACACCCAAAATAAGTTAGGGAGAGAAGGTTATACAGAAAATTTAGATTCATAACTTTGGATGAAACCTAAAAGTTACACTAGTCTCTTCTATCCTGAAAATACAATACTAGAATTTTGGACCTATAAGGGAAATTCAGATGTGGAAATAACCTTTTAACCCCATCCGACCTAAATGTTGGCTATTTGGATTGGGTTTGTCTGGATAGTGTCTATCATTATTTTAATAAAATTCTCATGAGTATAAATAAATGTTTCCCTTAAATATTCAGTGTTCTGGGCTTCCCTGGTGGCGCAGTAGTTGAGAGTCCGCCTGCCGATTCAGGGGACACGGGTTCGTGCCCCGGTCCGGGAAGATCCCACATGCCGCAGAGCGGCTGGGCCCGTGAGCCATGGCCGCTGGGCCTGTGCGTCTGGAGCCTGTGCTCCGCAACGGGAGAGGCCACAACAGTGAGAGGCCCGCGTACTGCAAAAAACAAAAGAAAAAAGAAAAAAAAAATATTCAGTGTTCTGATACAGCAATCAATTCCATTTTCTTTATGAGAAAAGTTGCTTAAGGAAAGAAAACAGTTATTGCTATTGTGAGTAAAAATTACTTTTAATCGTTAATAATCAAGTATCTCTTCAAGAGTTATGGGAAATTACCATGTAGTAAACGTCAAAATGTGTAACATGTTAATTTTTATGTGTACAACTGCAAATACAAATAAACCTTCCATAAGCACAGATGTGTTCCTGACATCTACATTTGGAAAGTAAAATATTTTTTTAATCTTATAAATCAATACTTTGTACATACTTCATCACACATGTTATATTTAATTATTCAAATACATTTTTGTTCAACTGGACTGTGAGATTTTCAAAGTCTGGGATTATGTTTTATTTGTTCATCTCAGAAGCTGGCACAGTGCCTTATACTGAGAAAATATTGCTTGAAGTAAGGAATGTATGAAAAACAGATTCTTATAATTATGTTGACCACTAGTTCTCATCATTAATACTTTCTAATAGTTTGTCTATATCATAGGCTAAATAGTCTTAGTGGAACGATCTGAGAAAATCTATTATGTATAACATTTCTAAAAAATGTATCCTGAGTTTGTTTAAAAACAAACTCTATTAAGAACAATTCTTTCCTAAGTTGTAAATCTCCTGTATGTGGTTAAACTATACAAAGATAAGCATGGTTCCTGCCTTCTGGAAACTTAATACTCTTAAAAATGGAATTTTTAGGTGGTCCTTCTAGTCACTTCCAAATTTCTTAGTTATAGAAAAGTGTCCAGTGATAGATTAGGAAATGTCAAATATCTTTCTTCTTTTGCAGTATGATAAGTGGGCCTATTTTTACAGAAAGCAGTAAAAGAATGCACTGTAGACAGCAATTTAAATGAATTAAGATTTAAGATTTTCTCTGATTACCCATCCGCAGAGGCCTAGTAACATTTTGAGGGGACTTTGGAGGTTATATATATTTTAAGGGAAATTATGATCAGACTGTAGAATCTAGCTGAATATTTTCCATGCATGGTTATAGCCTGTTCAATTTTCATGGTTGTCTTTTGGGGCTGCATGTGAATTTATGGGTGACAGCTTTCCTAATTCCAAACAAGTGTTAGAATTTCTTGGTTTAACATTTAATTTCTGTTTATGGTTTCTGATTTTTGAAATCTGATTCTTTTTCTTCATTGGTCATTGAAGGTGAGATTGTTGGTGGTAATTCCGTGTTGCTAACAGGGGTCACGTTTCTTCTCAGAATAAAGGATGTTTGGAGATGAAGATTTTATTTCACTTCTGACTTTTACTTGCATTAGTAATGAAAGTGTGATTGCTTCTTACTGTTGTTGTTTCTCAATAACCAGATAGAAGAGGTTTAAATTAACTAACACTCCTAAAGCTTAAGTAATAATAATAATAACTTAATGAAACTTAAGTTAATAGAAAATCCAACTACCTAGATCCTTCTAGTAGTTGGATTCTGAGTGCGTGTTTATTTAGAAGTTGACCAGCATTTGCTAGTGAGGCTTTTAGCCATGAGGATTGAAACACCATTCATTTAACCATAGATCTCCCTTCCCAAACATTCCAGTGAAGTGGAGTATAACTAAACTAATGGTATTGTGTGAACTTGTAAGCATATAAATTTATAAACATCCAAAACTACTTGGAAAAGTAAATAAGTTACTTCATGATGGAAAGTGAGCTAACTAGTGGCCAGCAAAAGTTGTCAGAAATTAAAATTTCCTTGCTGAAGTATAAATTTTATGTGATTGTATTTCTAAAAATCTATATAGTTGCCCTTCTGATCTGGAATGGTTTTTATTCTGTGTAAATTGTATATGAAACTAGCTATAGCTTTTTCATACTCAGCTCTTAGAGAAAAAAGGCAAACACCCTCAATAAGACACTTCTTAGTCAGTTTCAGTGCACATAGTTCATTATTCTAGGAATTGTGCCAGATTCTGAAAGAAGCGGTAATTCTAAATCATAGTCCTTGTTCTCTGATTGCTTACAATATAAGTGACAAAGATGTGCAGAATTAAAGTCTGAGGTTGATATTCCTTCCTTTGAGAAGTGGTTTCTATATCCCCTCCCCTTGTATCTAGGTGGGCTTTTGACTCTTTTGTAAACAGTAGAATGCAGGAGAAGTGATGCTCTGTGATTTGCAGAGAGGCTAAGTCAACAAAGGCACCTCATGCTTACAGCCCTAAGCTTTCATGTAAAAAGTCTGACTATCCTAGGCTGCCAGGCTGTAAGGAAGCCAAGCCACTGAAGAGTCTCCAAGAGCCAGTCCTACTCTTTCAAGGTTCCCAGCCAAGCACCAGATATGAGTGAATGAGATTTTCAGAGGATTCCAGCTCCCAGCCATCATGTCAGCCCCAGTTTTTCTGGTATCCCCAGTTAAGGCCCGGATACCATGGCACAATGACAAACCATCCTCACTGTGCCCTGTGAGATTCATGGAAAGTATGAACATAATAAAATTGTCATTGTTTTGTGCCACTAAGTTTAGGGTCGTTTATTACACAGCAATAGGTATAGGAACAAAGAGCTGCTTGATTTAAGATGTACTATGGGAGAATAGGAGATAATTAATTCCTCTGCCTAGGAGGGTTTCCCAGAAGCAGTGACATCTGAACTTGGCTTTTAATGATGAGTAGGAGCCTGCTAAGTAAAGAAGGCAGGAGAAAGAGTCCTCAAGCTGAGGGAACTGTATGGAAAAGAATGGCAATGAAGACAGAATGATGCATTTGGGGGATGACAAGAAGTTTGGTGTGGAAGAGCATTGGATAGCTAGAACCAGAAAGGCAGACATGAAGCTAGAAATTTTGTGATTTTTTTTTTTTTTTTTTTTTTTTGCTATGCCAAGGGAGTTTCAACTACAGCCTTGTAGGAGTACAAAGTAATAATCAGACTTGTGTTGTAGAAAGCATTTGCAGCAGTTGGAAGATGGGCTGAAGGAGAAAACAATAAAAGGCAAGGAGAAATGTCAATAATTGTACAGTTCAGATGGCAGATGATCAAAGCTGAGATATATAGCCTTCTTATAGTAGCAAAATAAGATCAGTTAGGTAACAGTGGTTATTTAAATTGCTGATCAGTTATTTACTGAATGTGTCTGTTCCAGCCTTAATAATTAAGTGCTACAGCCAGTCCTGCATTTTGGCAAATCAAACCAATGCCTTTACAAGACACTGATCTCATTACATTTGTTAATTATAGTTCAGTGCCATGTAAAAGCTTCCTCCACTATGAATTTTGGAGAATTATGACTAAATAATATTATTTTTAAGACATAGATTGCAATGGGACATTTAAACGAATGAGAACAAACTGTACCAGTTAATACACTAATGGAACCATATGTAGCACTTACTCTACTTCCTCAAAATAAACATTAGTTCAGTAAAAAATCTTGAAAAAAATGGTAATTTATGTAATCATAAAGATATCACAATGAGAAAGGTATATAGTGCACTTAGTAAAGATAGTTATCTAGACATAACACACAACTGCAGTCAACATCTTTTTGTGTAGATTGGATTGCAGTTTAGCAGTGACATTTGAACTTTTATTGAAATCATAACACCATACATGTAATAAACTTTTCCAGGGCAAAAAGGTTAGATAGGTCTTTCTCCAGTCATTCTGAGCATATAGACTGAATCCTCCATGGCTTATACTGCCTTATCTCACAGTGACTTGCCACCAGTTGTGAGGTATAGTGATTTGTTTTAAAAACATTCTATACAACTTGGTTTTACTTTACACTTTGGTTATATTTTTAAAGTCAACTGAAAAATGTAATCTTTTTAATTCAAAATCAAAATCCACAGAATTTTGTAGATTGTTTCCATCTGCCTTCTTGCAGTGCTCTGACTCCTTTCTGGCATGTTTCTTTAAGACAGAACATCTCCCAGAATTTGAGCAGAGACTGTCTTTACATTTGCCAATAATACCACATTGAGTTAGTATGCTTTGTGAAGAGATGTTTTTTGTTTGTTCATTTTATGTATCAGTTATATGATACTCATTTTATCTAAAAGTTCTGTGATGTTGGTGGTGTTACAAAGTAGTCTGTCTTCTTTAAAATGTCTGACTGCCACATGATCCTTGGTCACCCATTCCATGAAAAGCTAGGAAAATATTCAGGAAGGATTTGGGGCAAACTGATACTCAACAAATCAAAAGGGAAAGAGATAGGTAGGCCACAGCACAGGATGGCACTGATGAGAGGTTTGCTGCTTTGCGAGCCAAGGAATTAATTAGAGTGGGTAGTTTTGAGAACACTAAGAATCAAGTCCACTAGCAAGGACTAAAATAATGGAAAAATCTGTTAATTAAAATAGAAACTGAATTCTCTTACTATAAAACAAAAGACAGTGGAGCTTTAAGAGAGAGAGAGAGAGAGAGAGAGAGAAGGCAAGGGAGGAGAAGGAGAAGCCTAACAAAGCAGAGTATTTATTTGCCGGGAAACTACATTCATTCTTATTTATTTACAGGTCAAAAAAAAAATTACCAGTGAAAAAATTCACCAAGTATTTCCCTGAAGAGAAAAAGCAAGTGCTTTTCAAGTGTTAAGAAGGAGGTTTACTGGTGGTTAGGCTAATTAAGGATCAAAACTCCATTCTGAATAGGACAGAATGAGTCCATACATCAGTACATAATTAGTTTAAAAAAAAATCCCATTGTTTATTGGTCCAGAATAAGTGTGAGCAATTGAGCAATTGTTTAGGTTCAGTTTGGGTCTGGTGTATGAAGGTCACTGAAAGTGCGTGGTCTGGACACACTACAATAATTTGCAGGACCAGTGTAAAATGAAAATGCAGAGCCCTTTTGTTCAAAATTATTAAGAATTTCAAGACAGTGACAACAGAACATTAAAGCAGGGATGAGGCCCCTCTAAGCTTGTGGCCTTGGGTGACTGACAGCACAGTAACACACCCATGAAGGTAGCATTGTCTGTGGAGCCTCACTCGTTAGAGCTGTCATAGTGAAACAGTCTCTGTGTTATCCCCTAGACAAGGGTTGTAGTTAGTGTATGTTCAGGGGAGCTCAGCCGCTCAGGGTTACCTCTGCCTTGGACCGTTTGTTTGTTCACTTTATATCCCAAGCATCTTGCACAGTCTCTGACCCTCGGTAAGCACTCAGTAAATAGTAGACACGGTAGGTGATGGATGATGTAGTTGACAGCCTATCTCAATGATTCTGGTTCAGTTCTTCTCTAGATAAGAAGCCCCAGTGTGGATTCTTTTGAGTTTCAGGTCATATTGCACAGACTTTGCAGATGCCTCCTCCAGCCAGCTTGAAGGTTTCTTTTAACTCTGGGCCTTGTGGGTCCTGCTCTTACTCAAAGCCTGTTTCTCTGTTAAGTGATCCTGAAACATTTAAACTGATAGATTACAGTTGAGCCCTAACCAAGTTAAGCCTGGAGCAGTAGGCAGAATACTGCGTTCCCCACCCCCTGCCACCAAAAAAAGGATGTCAAAGTCTTAATTCCTGGAACCTGAGACTATGTTAGAGCACATGGCAAAAGGACATTAAGGTTGCAGATGGATTAAAGTTGCTAATTAGCTGACCATAAAAGTAGCTAAATTATCCTAGATTATCCGGGTGGGTGCATTGTATCACAAAGGAAGAAAGAGGCAGAAGGAGAGTCAGAGAAAGATGTGACAAAGGAAGCCGGCTCAGAGTGATGTGATGTGAGAAGGTGTCCACCTGCCATTGCTGGCTTTGAAGATAGAGGATGGGAGTAGCCTCTGGAAGTTTCTCCGCTAGAGCTTCCAGAGAGGAGCACAGCTCTGCCAACACCTGCATTTTAGCCCAGTGAGATGTGGGTCAGATTGCCGACCTCCAGAACTGTAAGATAATGAATTTGTGTTGTTTTAAGCTGCTATGTTATGGTAATTTGTTACAGCAGCAGCAGGAAACCAACAGCTGGTTCCACATTGTGGTGAAACTATCACTCCTGGTTCCTGGTTCATTAGAAGTCACTAACCTCCATGGCTGGGTATTATTTTCTGCCCATGTTTTTTATACTTCTCTTGGTAGCCTGAAGTAGAGTTCTTTTTTTTTTTTTTTTTCTGTGTTTTTATTTTCCTTCATTGGACCACTACATTTTTGGGTGCAGGCTAGTAGGTATTATATTCTCAGGAAAGCAAGCAATGCAGGCTGTTCTAGAAACACTTGTTTCTTGGGATATTAGTAATTGAGAGATAGTGAGAAAAGAGGCTTTGACTGCCAAATTCATTTGTAAAACTGAGGATAAACAAGCTATTTTTTTCTTAAAGCACTTTAAAAAGATATAATCTGTGTATAAATTGTTTTTTTAATCTCAACAGTTTAAGAGACTATCCAGCAAAAATTATCCCTGGCCTTCAGCCAAAACTCCTCTCTCCAGAGTCGGCCATTGCTGGTTTCTTGTGAATCCTTCCAGAGATACTCTGATATTCTATATACATATAAATGCACACATACACACACACATATAAATTTGTACATATATTTATGTGTGTGTGTGTGTGTGTGTATATATATATATATATATATATACACTCTAATTTTCTACACACACTCTCCTGCACCTTGCTTTTGTTTTACTTAATAATTTAACAAGTTTATGGAATGACTTTAATAGCTTTAAATGTATAATATGCACATGAAACACTTAGAGGACTTAATGGAGAAAAATAAATACTTTCCAAACATTTTAGACTGCAGATTTTATTTTTTAGAGTGCCTCATGGAATTACTTTTTCAGACACACTGCACAGCACCAAGTTACCTTTCTCTGCAGTAGAAATAAGAATTAGTGACTCCCATATACTGCTATAGTAAGAAGGGTATGGATTTCGGAGTGAGGGAAACCTAGGCTAATACCCTGGCTTCACTGTTGACTTGCCTGCCTGCTCACGTTCATGTTTACTGGCTGTGTGGCTTTGGGCAGGTTGCTTAACTTTATTGAGGCTTCTTGTTAATACTGTCTACTTCATTCATTCAATCATTTGTTCATTAATTAATACATGCAATCATTGGAACGTTTATGAGCCAGGTCGTATAAAGCAGAGTCATTCTACTTGAGAAGCTTCTAATCTAGTGAGGGAGGCTTCATTTGTAGCATACCAAGTAGCAAAGAGCAATGGCCTATCTTAAAAATAAAGTTGTGGAAAATAATTTTTTATTAAGATGACAGTTTTCTGCTTTTATGCGCACAGATCACCAGTAGCAAATGTCACCTATACCGTTTCAAAACTTGTAAGGGATGTGGGAAGTTTAACATAGGGTTTTTCAGGTATTGAGTTTTTAAAGCATGTATGGGCTTTGATATTGCTGATCTAATGAATTACCACAGTAATGTTATTTATCTAAATAAAGTAGAGTAAGAATGACAAAATCTTCCAATTTATTATTATGAAATTCCTACATAAATTCTGGCATCCTTGTGGATTATGGACATATTGATCCTAATGTTTGTAACTTTAAATGTTAACTTGGATAGAACTAGAGAATCTTATTTTCAAACCCATAATATGAATATTTTACAGGGAAATTTTATAATTATTCTTTCCCAATATCTATAAAGCATGTAAGTGCATTTTAACATTGTATATTTACTCTTCATAATTCTCTATTCTATGTTTTATTCAAAATTACTTATTTCAAAAGCCTATTTCTATTTTATTCTTGTTCTTGATAAAGTTAAACAGCAAAAGAATAGTCATTAAAAAAAATTTAGGAATTTAGTTGAAAATAACTAACACAATTTATTTATTTGCCATTTTGGTTACCAGAAAGAAAGTTTCAACTTCTTTTCATTTTCTCAGACTAGTGAAATGCTGTCTAGGCCTATTGAATTCCAGACAATGTTTAGAATTCACTTGTTTACTGAATCCTGATGACTTCAGTCTGTTAATTTATTTAGGAGATGCTTTTGGTTTTTATATGGTCAACTAGAAATGTGTAGCTATTTTCCCATTTATTCAAAGTTCAAATATTTTTTTAAATACTAAAATTTAATTTGAAAATACAATGGTAATGTTGGTGATGTCAAATCTTTAAGCCCATTATTTATAACTTTTCCATTTAAAAGGTGTTTCTCTAATTGAGTTTGTTCCATAATGAGAACTCTGTTAAGGCCAGTTCGATAGCTGTCTAGTTATTTAATAGTAACAAGCACATAATACTCTGACTTGGCTGTTTTTGTGGTCATTTTGATGAAGGTTTGATTTGTTACATCCTAAAAAACAAACCATTAGATATTTGGCTTTTATTATTACCAAATAATGTATGTCTCAACCAATGTTCAGGTCTGTTTCTCTCCTAATATATTGCCCTTACCTCATCTCTCATCTTCATCTCTTGCCACACATCTGACCTCTACCCCAGTCCCAGGGGAAAGTCAGAGGTGAGGTGGATAGATGCCAGGGAAGTTGCTAGTAAAACAAAGCTCTCTTTCTCTCTCTCTTTTTGTCTCTATCTGTCTCTGTCTCTCTCTCCCACTCTGTCTCTCTATCTATCTATCTATATACATATATATATATAAAATATATTTTATCCTAATGTGAGAGAAAGAGCTACTTAAAAATGCTCTGCTTTGGTGGCCAGGCAGGAGTTGAACATTGACCATTTTGCTAGATTTTTGCTCTGACGGCTGCAGTCCAAGGGTTTAAGACTTTCTTCCTCCCAAAGAAAACATTCCCTGTTCTTCTTGTCTGTAACGAATCACAAGCATAGCAGCATCCTTCCAGCTTATTCTTCTCAGCTCCAGATAATTCTTAGTGGGTGAAAATAATTTACCTAACATGCGTTTACAGATTCAGCAGTCAAAGTTGTATAGAAAGCCAGCATTTGGGTGGCAAATGGGAGTAGCACAAGCTGTGGGCACACAAAATAAACTTGGTTCTTGGCTGCCACAACAACTCTCTTCCCTGGTTCTCCCCATATCTCTTGAATCGTTCTATTTCAGTCTCCTTTTATTCATTTCTCTCTCTTTCCATCTGCCCCTGTAATTTTAACATTTCCCAGGATTCTATATTAAACGTTTTTTCTCTGGTAGACTCTCTCTGGGAGTTTCTTCAACTCATTTGAAGATCTCTTCAACTCATTTGTCTTTAGTGGGCAGTAGTAATGGTAGTGACTGCTATCTCTGTACATGTAGTCCAGTCATCTCTCCTGAGCTCTACATCTATACAAGCATTTACCTACTCAACATCTATCTCCATTTAGATATCCTGCGGTCACTTCAGAGTCACCCGTTATATCTGAAATGGAACACTTTATGCATAGTACTCAACCTGCCCCTTCTGTAAAACCATCTTCACAGTTGCCAAAGTTACAAGACTCAGAAATCTGAGAGCATTGTCTTGGAAGAGCAAATAAGATCCAGAACTATTATGTACATACACAGATACACACACACACACACACACACATCAGTGTTCAAAGAGTAATATTATATAGTTTTGCATGTTTTTGACTTTAAGTAAATAGAATCATATTGTGTATTATTTTGTGCCTTGCTTTTTTGTTTGTTTGTTTGTGTTTTTGTTTTTTGTGGTACGTGGGCCTGTCACTGCTGTGGTCTCTCCCGTTGCGGGGCACAGGCTCCGGACGTGCAGGCTCAGTGGCCATGGCTCACGGGCCCAGCCGCTCTGCGGCATGTGGGATCTTCCCGGACCGGGGCACGAACCCGTGTCCCCTGCATCGGCAGGCGGACTCTCAGCCACTGTGCCACCAGGGAAGCCCTGTGCCTTGCTTTTTTGCTCACCATCATGTTTGAGATTCGTGCATGTGTGTAGCTGCATCATAGTCCATGGTGTGAAAATTCCATAATTTACTTGCCCATCCTGTGGAGAGACATTTGGGTAGTTTTCAGTTTTTCACTATTATAAATAATGCACCTGTGAACATTTGTGCACATATCTCCTGACACACATATGCAAATATTTCCTGGAGTATGTAACTAGAAGTGGAATTCCTAGTTATAAGTACATAAATCTTCATGTACATGGACAGTTATTGCCAAATTGTTATCTAAAGTAGTTTCAAATGTTTATACTCCAGCCAGTAGTAATTCATCTTGTCATTTCATGTTCTCTGTGATCTTTGCTATTGTTGGACATTTTCATTTTTGCTAATCTGGTATAAAATACTTCATACTGGTTTTTATTTGCACTTTCTTGGTTTCTAATGAAGTTGAGCTAATTATCATATGCTTATTTGCCCTCACTGTTCCCTCTTCTTGGAAGTTCCTGAAGTCTTTGGCATATATTTTTTAATAATGTTGGGGTTTTAAAAATCGTTTGTAGGAATTCTTTAGATAATCCTTTGTTAGTAGCATATGTTGCAGTATTTCCTCTCAGTTTGGGACTTGTCTTTTCACTGTCTTTAAGATGTCTATTGATGAATAGGAGTACTTACTTCTAATCCTTCTAATGTAATTGAATTTATCTATCTTTACCTTTATGGTTTCACTTTCCGCCTTAAAAAAACTTTCTATCCTAAGATCCTAAAGAAATTCTCCTCCATTTTCTTCTAAATGCTTTAAAATTTTGCCTTTTCTCATTTAAATGTTTAATTCACCTGGAATTGAATTGTATGTGTAGGTAGAGATATAGTTAAGCCACATACAAATTGACTTTTGGTTTTTGACTTTAGAACCATTGTTTGTGTCATAGTCAAAAGAAAATGATTTTTCAAGTGTCACAGTGCCATCAATCATTACACCTTTTCCTGGACCTCTCAGTCTGCTCAGACTGGCACCTTGACATTTTTCAGAAATATTATTTTCAGAATATGTTATAAAATGCAAGTAATTCACTCCAAACAATACTAATGATTCTCATTTAAATAAGAAAAGGTTGATACTCCAGCCATGGTAATACCAATATTAAACGTGGCTGAGAAAATGTCTTTACAAAATGAGCCAATAACTGGAAATAATCATTGTAAAAGATGCTGATAATTTAACTCTCAGTAAGTTAGAAGTCAATCATTCATTCTAACATTTTAGAGAAACTTTCCCAGGGTGAGATATTACTTTTGACAAATCTAACTTCTGATCTACACTATTTACTGTTAATTAGATGGTGGTAATGCAATTTTGATTCAAGTTATAGAGTGTGTGTGTGTGTGTGTGTGTGTGTGTGTGTGTGTGTGTGTGTGTGTGTGTGTGTTTTAATGCAGTGTGAAATCGAGTAATAAAACATAAAACTCTCTGCAAATTATCGAGACTATAAGCCATTTTTTAATAAGGCTGTCATCTGGAGAAGTTTCATTTATTCACTTTATTTGAAAAATCCTTATACTTTAGCCTTTAACTCTACAAAGACAATTTCTTATTCTCTCATTAACCTTTCCTTTTTAATTCACCTTTTTTCATTTATTCCACAGGTATTTATTGAGAGCCTGTATTTTGCAAAGTAGTCTATTTGAGTATAACTGTCTCAGAATTTAGGGACTGAAAAAACTTCCAAGATCATTTATAGTAACCTTAACTTTCTACAGCTTAAATCAAGACAGAGATCCAGAAAGGTGCTGCCACCTGACCAAAATCTTAATGTTGTGAAGCATAAATAAAGATTGCCTAACCTTGGATTCAGGATTCTTCCTTTTGAACCATGTTGTCCATAAAAACTATCTAAAAGTCTACTTGAATCCTATATACTGATGTAATATTTATAGAAATTCCTAAAGGGATATATCACTGTGAACAAATTATATTACACAGTCATTGCCTTAAAGCTACTTATAAAATGTTTAGGGTGAAAAAACATATCTGAAAAAAATTAGAGAAAGTAAAAAGCTTAGCTGAAAGATTCCTTAGGGCAGAAATTATGTGTTACCTTTATCACATTTGTTATATTTCCCTAACACAATGACCTGATCATAGTACATACTTAAATATTGATTAAAGGCAAAACTAGTATTGAAATATTGGGTGCAGACATTCGGTACTTTAAATGATTAGAGAAAATGAAAATCAGCTTCAATCTGGAAAGTTTAAAAAAAATGGAAAAAAAAAAGTCTTCATGGAAGATTTAGAATTTATAGTGGTCCATAACTAGTGGTTGTAACTTAGTTAGAAAGAGAGGAACTCCCAAGTTTCAAGTTGCTTCTTTAGCTCACTTTCTATTAAGACTTCAGGTACAGGTTTCTGAGTTATTTGCTTTCAAATTTCACCTCTAAGCGTGAATGCTTGGAATAAGCATGCTCGTGAAAAAATAATATGATAAATATACTAAGATATAGGTATAAGGTTATTGATCATTGTGCTGTTTATAAGAGCATTAAGAAATGGAACCAACCCAAATAGTCATCAGTGTATTCTTAGTATAAACAAATTAAAATTAATGAGTATAGATCTAAATATATTTTTCAACATGCAAAGACATTTCTAATATATTTTAGAGTAAAGACATCAAGCTGCAAAATTATATATATAATCTCATATTTGTAAAAAATAAGACATGAAAATACAAATGATATAAAGTAGGATGATGGACATTTTAACTTTCTTCATGTTTTTCAGGAGTTTTATAAAGTCTTACAATAAACATTTATTACTTATAAAAATGATTAAACTATTTTTTTGGTTGTGGGGAGAGTTTTAAATTTACTCTGTTGACTTACCACAGATATGAAAGCTGTAGAACAATGATCTCCATTCATGGAACAGCTTTCATTGAACACCTATTATGTACTAGACACTAAGAACAAAAGAGTCAAAATCTATATCTTAGGCTCCCCATGACTTTAGAAAAAGATGGGAATCTTAAATGGAGAACCAGGGATCTATTCCCTTCAGACTTGTTACTTCAGAGTGGTCCTTTTGTCATATGCTGATTTTTTTTTAACTAAATTGATCACTCTTTGTGTTCTGGTTGTACAGTGTCTAGATGACGAATGAAATTACAGAGGTTTTTCCATATCTGGCTTTTTAATTGAAATAATTCAATTCTGTCTTTTGCTAGGAGGAGAAAAAGCAATTCTAAGATGTATAATGTGTTTTGAGTTGACATTGAAAACTTATACATGTAATAATTATACTTCTGTACTGTATCATTTTCTCCTTCTATGGAATATATTTTTAGATATTTAATTACATGTTACAGTAATTATGTCAGTATTTATTGTTAATTTTAGCATTGAAACTCCCAGAGGGTAGTACTTGTCATCTTGACAATGCATTAATGCATAGCACCTCCGCATTCCTGTGAGGGTTATGTTATCTGAACTTGGCTTGCTCAGGATAAGACAGCACATGTCCCAGGCCTAGTAGCAGCCAACCATGGTTAATTGTATGCAGTCATGAGGCCAAGGAGGACCCTGTGGTGGATTCATTTTTAATAATCTGTGCAACTAAGTATGGGTGCAGGCTTTTGGAAGTACTCATAATCTAAACATAACATTTGGGGATCTTTAGTTGATTAGTCTTTTAAATTAAAGAAACTATTAGCAGGAGCTCTTTTGTAATTTATGCAATATTAGGAGCTAATAATAATATTTTCCAAATGTTTTGTGGGAATTTACAAGCACTTTCATTTATAACATCTCATTTAATCTTTAGACCACGTCTGAGGTGAGAGAACAGAAGTCCGGTTAGGTTAAATGACTTGCCTAAAGTCACATGGCTAATAAGAAGTAGACCTAGATTTAAACCCTATGTGTCCTGACTTCAAGTCCTATTCTTTTTGTGTGTGTGTGTGGCTGTGTTGGGCCTTCATCCCTGCGCGCAGGCTTTCTCTAGTTGCGTCGAGCAGAGACTACTCTTCGTTGTGGTGCACAGGCGGTGCATTGTGGTGGCTTCTCTTTTTGCGGAGCATGGGCTCTAGGCACATGGGCTTCAGTAGTTGTGGCATGCGGGCTCAGTAGTTGTGGCTCACGGACTCTAGAGCACAGGCTCAGTAGTTGTGGCACACGGGCTTAGTCGTTCCACGGCATGTGGGGTCTTCCCAGACCAGGGATCAAACCCGTGTCCCCTGCATTGGCAGGTGGTTTCTTAACCACTGACCCACCAGGGAGGTCCCTCAAGTCCTATTCTTTTTTAGCTGTACCAAACTGCTATGATGCTTCTGCCTTTGTAGTTGGAAATATGGGCATTTTACTGAGTATTACTGGGTTGATTCAGACCAGGTTTATACAAGGGTATAAATATACATTCCTAGGGTCTTCTTCTGACTGAGCTCTGTTACCCTCCAGCTCACCAGTTTTGAAACACCAATTATCCGTTAGTGATCATGCCTTTTATCCTAGGACTCAGAGAACATTTACATGAATATAGAGATCAGTCAATTGATGTAGTAACTACAGTACTGAAACTGAATAAATTTACTTACTAAATGAAGATATGTAGATTCAGTAAAAGAATGGACCAACAGCATTTCATCAGCAACTGCTAAAAACGTGAAGTCATTATATACACACTTACAATCAAATGACCACTAAAAGTAATTTATGTGATAGAACTTCCTGCTGTTGAGATTCAAATGAATGTTAATAGTTAGAACTTAAGGGAGCCGAAGGAAAGTGTAAATTGTGATGGAATTATTAAAGAAATGGCTTGAGAAATCTTCAGTATCTTGGCATAAAAGTACAGCACAGAGGATATTTTATTTCTTGACCTTAATTATGAATATTGTTGTAGGCCCTTGAATTTTCGTTAGCTCAGAATAGAGGCAGATTAATTCCAAAGCAGTTAAAGAAATTAAATGCCTTTCATCTCTCTTTATGTTAATGCAGCAGTTTGGAAGCAGGGTTTAACTTTTATTTCACTTATGTATCTCTTAATTTTCTTTTACTCTGTATGTAGTTTTTCAAAATAAAAATGTCTTGATTTTTCTTTTTACTCCAGGCTTGATCCTCCACTACCTGAGATGCTGAAAAAGGATCACAGCCCAGCTGAAAACATGTCTTTAGAAACTCTAAGAAACAGTAGTCCAGGAGACCTCTTTGATGAGATTTAATTGTCTCAAAAAGTACTTTGATGTTCACAAGACTGTGTTTTCTATTCATTTCCTTAAATGACAAAAGAAAAATTTCAACTCAGCAGCAGCTCTTAGTGTGCTTTACAATGTAATTACATACACACTGAGCTGAAACCATTATGCAAAATGGATTACACATGTATATGAAGATATGATTTGATGACAGTAGTGCATTATTCTAAACTATTCATTCAGCATGCCTAGAATTAGATAAAATCTCAGACCTTTTTGTTGCAAAGGTCACATTTACCTTATTCAGTTCACACATATTATATGTAGTAGCTATCTATTCTGTCTCAGAAGATTTTGAAAATAGGACAAAGAAAATGTCTACAAATTCTTTTTTGAATAGTCATATTCTGAACACTGATGTTTGAGCATTTTAATTTGTGGAATGATGTGTAAAATCTATTTTTAGTTTGTACACAAACAACCTGAAAATCTGATGATAAAACTTTTGATTGAAGATTTTGTGTCCTTAATAAAAGATGTTATTTAGTTAAACTTTTTCCTGCAATATAGTAACAGGTCTTTATAGAGTATATATTAATATAAATGTAACCCTGTTTTGTATCAAAGAGTGTTTTTCAGAGATTGTTGATAAAAGGTTTATCTTATAGGTACAAGGGCCCTCTTTGAAGATAAGGACCTTTTCATATCCACTTATCTATCCCCATTTACATCTGGCACAGATTTGTTTTTTAAATATTCATCGTTTCTACTTCCTGACCTCTCATTCACTTCTATCCAGCTGAACATCCATTCCCTCCATGCCACTCAAGTTAACAGTGACCACCATGTTGCTAGTTGGTCCTTTCTCAGTCCTCATTTTACTAAGCCTCTCAGGGAAACATTTGACAGCCAATCACTTCTCCTTAAGAAACATTTTCTTCACTTGACTTTTGCAGTAACATATGCTGTTTGTATTTCTCTTCCATTCTGGCCACTAATTTTTTAGACTTCTTGGCTGAGTCCTTCTCCTTGTCCAACAGTTAAAAGTTTCAGTGTCCTGGGCTTAATCTTTAGACTTTTCTTTTCATTACTTACATTGTCTCCCTAGATTATCTGTGGTTTTAAATACCATCTATATGCTAATATCTCCAAACTTTAAATACTTCCCTTTCTTCTCTTCCCTTCCCTCCTCTCCCTCTCTCTCTTTCTTTCTCTCTCTCTCCCCAACTCCCCCCTCCCCCCCACCCCCGTTTCTCTGTCTCCCTATAGAAAGTAAGCCCCATCATAGCAGAGGCATGGCCCTCTGGTTTATCTCTCTACCTTCCAGTACCTAGGACAGGGCTGGATTCATAGAGACTTAGTAAGTGTTTGTTGAAGGAATAAATGCATGTCTATCACGTAGTAGCCCCTCAAATCATCTAGTTTCTTTAAGTTACTAGATCACTTTGAAAAGAAACTCATTAAAAGATTGAAATTTAGCTTGATGATTTGATACAAAGAAATAGTTGTTCAGAAAGCTCAACTACCTTTTGTGATTAATTATAAATAAATATACATAATGTTTACACATAGGCTTGACTACAGAGAGAGAATGAGGAGGAAATTATACATTATTGTTTATATCAGAAATAGGATTTTATTAAGTCAATAGAACAACAAAATATTTTAAATAGAAATTTTACTGCATTTTTATTTCTATACTAGCTTCCATTTAAGAGGAAAAATTTTAATTAAATGTAAATATAAATATGTGAAATATAATTATAAAATTCTACTCAGTCACCTAGGAAATGCACTATAATAATGAATTAATATAATCCAAGATTTACCTTGGATCTTTCCAAGGAGATTGTGTACATAAAGTACCAGAATCTCAAGATAATGCTACCACATATGAATAGACCACAAATGACTAACCAAAATTAGCATACATCAGTGTATATATGTATGTATATATGTATATGTTATATGTATGTATATATATATATTTTTTTTTTAAGTGAAAGAGAAGAAGAAGAAAACAGAATTTTGGCTGTTAACTCACTAGTGGTGAGAAAGGGATACATGGAAAGTGTTTCCTAAGTAATCATAACAAGAGAATCTATAAAGTTCATGGTACAGTTGATCCTTGAACAGCATAGGTTTGAACTATGCAGGTCCACTTATAAGCGGATTTTTTTCAATAGTAAATAATATTGTACTACACAATCTGCAGTTGGTTGAGTCTTCAGATGCAGAATTACAGATATGGAGGATCTGAAGATATGGAGGAGCCACAGATAAGAAGAGCTGACTATAAATTACACTCAGATTTTCGACTATCTGAAGGGTCAGCACCCCTATCCCCCATGTTGTTCAGGGGTCAGTTGTATTTTTTCAGGGCAGTGGATCTTTTCAACCACTGCTATGTGTCAGATTAATTCAGCTGGTTAGAACAGAACAGAATAAGCCCATAATCGTAGTTTCCTCTTTTCTATCTCTTGTGGTTTTAAAGTTCTTGTCCTCTATAGACAGATATCTATAGATTTGGTTAAGATGTCCAGATTCTATCAGTCCATGCCATGATTTTTTTCCCACATTTTTCCATTGTCTATAGTCTAAAATAGATTGTTGTGGAAGACACTGAAATGGAAGGCACAAGAATTGAGTTATAATGCAGCATGGCTTTTTTTTTTTTAACATATATACAATTTTATTTGCCAGTTATACCTTGGTAAAGTGGGAAAATTACCAAAGGATTTGAATAGTTATGTTTACAAAGAAGATAAAAAAATTGTAAGAAACACATGAAAAGAAGCACAACTTCATCACTCATTAGGGAAATGCAAATCAAAACTATATTGAAACCCACATACATAAAATAGGTAACTAATAAAGATCTACCCATAGCACAGGGAACTCTACTAAATACTCTGTAATGACCTACATGGGAACAGAATCTAAAAAAGAGTGGATATATGTATACATATAACTGACTCATTTTGTTGCACAGCATAAACCAACACACATTTTAAATCAACCATACTCCAATTAAAAAAAAAACTATATTGAAACCAGATCACACATACTAGGATGGCATAAAGACTATGCCATATTGTCCTTATGCTGGCATAAGGACTCCTGTACAACCAAGGCTATAAGATGGATATGCACATAATTGGGAAAAATGGAAAGAAAAGCAATTGGGTCAGGACTTGTGCTCCTGTGAGGGGATTCAGAGAAAAAGGGAGATTGTTTGGGTGGGCACCCTCTCTGGGTAGTGGGTGGGTTGAGAGCCACAGACCCGGTGTGTCAGTTCCTGGGTCCTAGGTAGGAGACCAGCACCCTTGGCTGGTTGAAGAACCTCTGGAACAGATAGAAAGGCTGGAGAAGCCTGGACTCCTTATTAAGGACTGCACACATGCTGGCTTGCCACCAGACAGGTGCTTCTTGTATTTCAAACATTTGTTCAGTTAAGATACCTTTGACATCTTCAGCATTATTATTTCTGGAAATGTATTTTGTTTTGAAATTGATTTTATTTGATGTTAATATAAAGACTCTAGCCTTATTATTATTATTACTATTTGAATTGTACATCTTTTTCTGTCAATTTACTTTTAACCTATATTTTATGTTCTATTGTGGTAAGCATAAAGTTAAGTTTTTTTTTAAAACACATTCTGTTAATCTCTATCCGTAGATGGTGTTTAGGCCATTAGCAATTAGTTTGATGTGATGGTTATGATTTTGTTTCAGTCTACCAATTCATTTTTTGTTTTCTAAATTATTTTCTTGATGATGATAATGATTATGAATATGATTTTATTCTCATTTATTTATTTAATACCTTCATTGGAATATAATTGCTTCACAATATTCTGTTAGTTTCCGCTGCACAACAAAGTGAATCAGCCATACGTACACATATATCCCCATATCCCCTCCCTCTTGAGCCTCCCTCCCACCCTCCCTATCCCACTCCTCTAGGTCATCACAGAGCATCGAGCTGATCTCCCTGTGCTACGCAGCAGCTTCCCACTAGCAGCATGGCTTTTTTGATCTTGGTGCCCTCACTTCTAAAACAAGGCGATTGCATTTCTGAAGGTTTTTTCAGCTTAAGATTTATAATGATTGACCCTGGCATCAGATGGTATGCGTCAGGCTTCATTAGGAAAGTTCATGGAAGAAAAAAATCCCATCCCAGGAAGAGACATCTTTATTATGTAGTTTTAAAAAAGGTCAAGAAACTATTTAAAACTTTTTTCTTAGTGGTGCATAACTCAAATTTATAAAATACTAGATCCCATGTTTTGGAGCCAAGCAGCTCTTGGGTAAGTTTGTTTCAACAAATGTTTTTAAGGGATTAGTTATGCACAGAATACAGAACTGAGCCATGTGGAGAATTTAAGGATAAATCCATCCATTCACCAGATATTTGTTAAGCGCTTGCGTCAATCTCTGTTCTGGGCACTAGATGAGGCAATGAATAGTACAACTGCTCTGTTACTGTGGAGTTTATAGTGACGTGAAATTTGGGGTCTGCTCTCCAAGAGTGGAGTATATGAGTGAGTATATGAGAGTGGGGTTGAGATTGGGGCTCGAAACCGCTGTATGGTGAACTATAATATCAAGGAGTAGTAGGATAAGTGGCTTAAAGAGAAGGATAAAAAATTTAAAGTTGTGGGTGAGGATCCATAGAAGATAAAGGATCCAGTTGGGGGCTTAAGAGAAATGGGTAGGGGTTGGGGGAAAGTCAGCTGAGGGTGAAGCTGTCTTCCAGGTCAGAGGAGAGTACAGAGGGTCCTGGGGGATCAGGTGTGAGGTTAATTTCCAAGTCTGTAATTGTGAATCATCCGAATGAAGAAGACAAGTTAAAAGGTATCCCAGGAGGAATGTCGGCCCGGAGCATTTAGGAGTGTGAAACTAAGTTATATAATAGAGATACGGAGAGAATTGAGCTCCACAGTTCTAACTGGCACCTCCTTGGGAAGGTATGGGCTTCCAGAAAACTTCAGGTCATGGAACCCTTCCTGGGCATCTGGGAATGGGAAAGGAAGGCCAGTCAGTAGGCCCCTTAGCAGACATTTCCCAGAGGTGCAGCCAACCCTCATTCTTTTGTGTCTCTCTCATTCTTTTACTCAGTTATATTTGTATAGAATCCTTTTTTAATAAAATGAAATTAAATAGCTGACATCTAAATTCATGAAAGCCCTCATGAACTTACCTATAAATCAGGAAATTTAAAAAAGTATGTAGTTAACACATTTTGTAAGGGAGAATGATATAGTCACAAAAGAACTATTCATGCATCCATGTGTAGCTATTGTCTGAATTAAAACTTTTCACTGCTGATCTGACAGCTTCTAGTAAATGCTTCTCAGGAGGGCAGATTTCATTTGCAAGTGTTCTGTGCTCAAACCTGAAATGATTTCCTCTATTTTAATAACTGGAAAAGGATACCTTGGAAAATACATGACAGGCAAGCACCATCTCCTGTCCTGTCCCCCAGCTCTCTTCTACCTACTCAACCTAAAACACTCTCCAGCCTCCCTTTTACTCATTTTCTCCCTTTCAAATATACACATACCCTCTCATTTACCAGCTATGATCCTCACTTTTTGATTTTCCTCTCCTCTATTTGAATAAAATTCAATATGAATTTTATTGTTCATATGTTGGTTTTTCTTCTCCCTTTTGGAGGCCCTTCATCCTAAACTCTCATCTCACAATCTCACTGAGAGCTATGCTTTCTGAGTAAGGGTCTCTTTGTCCCTAAAGGCTCTTGGTTCTACAGAAAAAAGAGAGAGATTTCCTTCTTGACAGTAGATGTTCCTGTTAATGGCAGGAGCAATTTTGGTGGCCACTGTTCCAGTAAATAGAATGTAGGTTAGTCCTGAAACACTTTTTTTAAAATTTATTTTTTATTGAAGTATAGTTGATTTACAATGTTGTGTTAGTTTCTGGTGTACAGCAAAGTGGCTTCTCCCTCTCTCTCCCTCTCTCCCTCTCCCTCCCCCCCCCTTTCTCTTTCTCTTTCTCTCTTTCTCTCTCTCTCTCCCTCCCTCCTGGCCTCTCCTAAATTAAGTGATCCGATTGAAAACCTCATGAGACTTCTAGAATCCCTACTGGGACAAAATGGTGGTAGAGATGATGAGAGAAGTAGGCTTGAAAGAGATGGTTTTGTCCTTATGCTTTGCAAACATTTAGGGAATTCAAGCATGTGAAAATTTCCAGAGCCCCTACTAAATAATATTGGAAACAATCTTGTTCCACTCCCCTAAGAGATATAATGTATCTCTCTGAGGAACTAAGTTTACAGAGGAGTAATTAGATTACTATGAAAGGTTAAAATATTGTCAATAAATTTTTGCTCTTCACCACCACCACTCAGTTGACTTGCTTTGGCTGATAAAATGTGGATGAAATAACAATATACACGTTTTTGAGCCTGGGAGTTAAGAGGCATTACATTGTTTCTGCTTTTCGCTTTGGGAGATGCTGATCTCCGCCATGAGACAGACACGCCCCGGGTAGCTGCCACCCTTCCTGCCTGGGCCCCTCATGAGATACAGAGTGGAATTGAACTCATTGCCAAGCTGGAGCCAAGCTCACTACCCTGAAACCTAGAGAAGAGCCTTCCATCTGAGCCCAATCTAGATAAACTGAACTATAGTCAACCATGCTGATTGTGAGCATGAGAATAATTGCTTTCTACTCAAAGCCACTGAGATTTGGGATAGTTTGTTATATAACTGTATTTTGATAAGCGCTGGCTAAAACAGCTAATCACATAGAATAACAAAGACAATTTTGCATTTGTAATAGCTTTCAGTATATACATGGAACAAAAATCTGGTGTCTTCTGGCTAGAACCTGATAATAGAATAAATAGGAATTAGTAATGTGAATTTGGGGACTTGAGCCAGGTTTCTACTCTGTGTCTGCCAGCTGTTAACTGTCTAACCTTGGGCAAATTCTCTGAACTTGAGCTTTCTTATCCATACATTGAGAATTAAGTAAGATAATGCAGATAAAGCATTTAGCACAGTGCCTGCTTCACAGTAAGTGAAGCACATATGGAAGATCGTATGATTGTTACTGTTGTTCTGTCTTATGATGGTTGTGTTGCACATAATGAATCAGCACAGTTATGCACCACCAGATTATCAGTTACACTGACCCTCTCTTTGAAATTTATTAGCTCAAGCTCCTTGTCCCTGATCCGTTCTAAAGTCTGATGCTCTTCCCAAGAATTTTGTGAATTCCTGCGGGATTTATTTTCATGGCTACCTCTGCTCTGAATTCTGTGGGGCTGAGCCTCATGTTTTATCAACCCCAATTTTCTTTTTTCTCCCATCCATGCCAACTCAGCCATGGAACTCACTTCATTTCCTTTGATTTACATGACAAAAGGACTGAGAAATCTCTGTGTATAGCAGAATTTATTGAAGGTGTGGGTCAGAGAGAGGCAGTTTACCTCAAAATGAGCACTTACATTTGATTTTACCATAACTCTATTCTTTAAAGTCTTCTGGCTTTCCCACTCATGAATCTCCCATTGGCAACTTGTCTCCATTGGATCCAGCCTCCTGCCACGTTGTCCATCCATCCCTTCCCTCTCTCCTCCCTCCTCTCCTCTCCTCTCAGCTTTCCCCCAATTCCTCTTATTTTCTCATGCAGAACCACTCAGCTATTATCTCTTTCTTTTAATTGTTCCTTGTTTCTATCAGTCGGGGAACATGTTTTCATATTACATTTTCCCTAGTGTTAAATGTTAAAATAATACTGTGTACCATACCTGCAATGTCATTTTTAAAAGATGGCATGACTTCTAGGCAAAGCAAAACCTGATTGAAGGTATTGACCTATCTAAAGAAATAATGTAACTGTCAGAAGGGAGGTGGAGTGGCCACTGAAATATAAAAAATGAAGAACTCCAGAGGAAAACACTTTAGGTGTCTGTACAAGTGCTTTCTAGGGAAGAGAAAATCTATCCCAGAGCTTTAAGTATGTTCATGTATTCACTCATTAATTCATTTATTCATACTCTCCCTCAAAAGATAAAATTGCAGCTCTTCTGTATCGGCCATAACTGGTTATCTTTCCTTATGATTAGAATGTCAAAATTCTGACTTGGAGACAGATTTTCATACTTAACAATATATCATCTGAAGGCCATGTTTGTTTAATAAGAATTTTATATTCTGTAAGAATTATGGCATTTGAGGAAGGTGAGAGAGAAAAAAAAGTATATAATAAAACAAATACTAGTATTTTCTTGAGAAATTTTATATAAAATATTGACATTTCTGAAGGGCATTTCTTTTTTTAAAATTTATTTATTTAATTTATTTATTTTTGGCTGCATTGGGTCTTCATTGCTGTGCGCGGGCTTTCTCTAGTTGTGGCGAGCAGGGGCTACTCTGTTGTGGTGCGCGGGTTTCTCATTGCGGTGGCTTCTCTTGTTGTGGAGCACAGGCTCTAGGCACGCGGGCTTCAGTAGTTGTGGCACATGGACTAAGTAGTTGTGGCTCGCATGCTCTAGAGCGCAGGCTCAGTAGTTGTGGCGCATGGGCTTAGTTGCTCTGAGGCATGTGGGATCCTCCTGGACCAGGGCTCGAACCCATGTCCCCTGCATTGGCAGGTGGATTCTTAACCACTGTGCCACCAGGGAAGTCCCTGAAAGGCATTTCTTTGTTTTTCCTATTACAGCTCTAAGCTGTCATACATGACATCAGTAACTTTCATAATTTTAAAAAAATTTTTATTGAAGTATAGTTGATTTACAATGTTTGTTACTTTTTGCTGTACAGCAAAGTGAATCAGTTATACATATATATATATATATATATATATATATATATATATATATATATATATATACACACACTCTTTTTTAGATTCTTTTCCCATATAGATCATTACAGAGTACTGAGTAGAGTTCCCTGTGCTATACAGTACGTCCTTACTAGTTATGTTTTATATATAGTAGTGTGTATATGTCAATCCCAGTCTCCCAATTTATCCCTCCCTCCCCTTTCCCCCCGGGTAACCTTAAGATTGTTTTCTACATCTGTAATTCTATTTCTGTTTTGTAAATAAGTTCATTTCTACCATTTAGTAACTTTCTAACTGCCTACAATCAGCCAGTGTTGAATTTCTTTTGCTGATAGTAACCCAGTGGTACTTTCACTTTTACTATCCTTTGTATCAGTCATCTTATTAAACTCAAGAATTTGAAATTTGGATTCTGAACAAGGATATGGTACCTTAAGTTTACACACAGTTCTCACTTATAGTTAGAACACAAGTCCTAACGTGTTATGTGTTCATTCACTCATCAAATGTCTACTCAACACTTTGTGCCAAGCACTCTGCCAGGTACTGGGGCTAGAAAAATAAATAAGACATCACTTTTGTCTCTCAGTGTCTGGAAGGCAAGACTAAGAAAAGGGGCAGAGCTGTACACAGACAATCAGGGTGTGGTAAGTGCTGTGAAAGAGCTGTGCCCCGTGTGCTCAGTGCACAGGGAGAATCAGCCTGATCTTATTTTGTTGGGAGAGTACAGGGAGAAGAGGCTGTAGCCAAGGGAAACTTGAAAGAGGAGACAGAAGAAGTTTGAGCTGAATTCTGGGATGACTCTGGCCTTGCCAGTTGGCTGAGGGATCCAGAGGCTGAGGCTCTGAGGAACGGGTGAGTGTGGCATCTTCTGTGCCTTGAGACTTCAGTGAAGGGAGAGAGAAAAAATGAAGCACGAGGCTGAGAGGGTAGTGCAGGCTACCTATTGATTTTGACTTGAGTGAACGGCTATAGAAGGATCTTAAGGGAAGTAAGGGATGACCTGATTAGATTTGTACTTTGAAAGGGAGCACATAAGGGCATAACCACAGGCACCCAGAGGTCTCCCATCTCTTTGCGGTTTGTATAACTCCATGATGCTATTCCCAGTCTGTCTGGAAAATTGTCAAAACCCACTGCATACCGCCACAGATTAAACCTTTCCGATAATCTTTGGAAGTTGCGAGTCTCCTGTTAGAGCGACACGACGCGCTCACAACAGAGTGAACCCCTTTCTAGTGCCTGGGCCCAGGCCTTTGGTACAAGCAGAAATGGTTTCATCATTTCCTCTCAGAGTGATTTCAGGATATTTTTAAGCCTCTTGTGCAACTAGCCTCTTTCTTGAACATTCCCAGCCCTGCTTTGACATCCCCATTTCCTGCAGAATGCGGCTCGTATACAACTTTGGAGGAGCTGCCGTCGCTGTCCTCATTAATTCACTTCTTGCACCTCTTCCTGGAGGCTGTAGGTGTAACCACGCTATTGGAAGCAATATTCGCATTTATTTCCTAAGGCTTCAGCACTTTGTACCTGTTCTGGATCCAAACCTCACTGGGGGAAGGAGGGCGTGGATTTCAATACACTGGTGCCATTCAATGGATGTTAAATAACATAAAGCATCATGAAAGAGGGGCTTAAATCTTGGAAGGAGACATTGTGAACTAACCCTTTATTCCCTGGGATTCTGATCTCAGGACAGTGAAGAGCTATAGAGTACCTTTTCCCTAAATATAAAGTGGCAGAAATAACACTTTTTGAAAAATCAAATTATATTTAGTTTTCAAATTTCAACAGAAAACTTGAGACAATATTTCTCACTGTCTTTCTAGTAGATACATATTTTGGCCACTATTTCTGCCCAGATTTCAGTGGGCAAGTGCGTGAAGAGGTACTTTTTCCACCTCACTGATGATTTTCTCAGTAACTGAACTTTATAAGAATATAGAAAATCTTCACAATCTTCAATCTTCAATCTTCCAGTGCACTTGAAAATAATTAGGTGTTCTATCACTTTCCTTTATCGCCTTATCAGAGAAGCATTTGCAACCAGGCCTTCTATGAATGTGGCTAAATCATACCATAGAATCATTGAGAATGTCTTAAATATTAAAGCAAGTATCAGCGTCCCCACATCAGTCCTGCTAATGGAACAACCCAGCAGCCTGTTATAAAGAAATGTGAGGCTTAGTCCTTATTTTATTCCATTTAATTAGAGAACAGCTGAAAATCCTGTCTTGCATTTTCAACACATGTTTCCAATTAGTGTAGCCGAGCAGGACCCTGAATGTGATAAAAGCACTGATGTGTACCTTTGGTGCCTGTACAATGTACTCTTTCATTTTACAAGGTGGCTGAAGTGCAGTTTTAAATATCTTTTTTTAAATGTTAACAAAAACCCAGGGGTATAAACTTAGAAAAAAGTGAAGAGAGGCAAACACAATTTTGTTTGAATTGCTTGCCTAGACTTTTAGAACCCTGTACGCAGAAGGAAGCTTATTTGGTAAAATCTGCACTGGGCATTTACAGGCTTGTGTGCAAAAAGCATTATGCTTTATGCGAATTGTGCTCAGAGGCCATTAGACGGGATATCCATCACCTCAGGAAATACCACTTACCGTACTGTAAATTTGCTTCATGTGACCGATCTGCTTAAAAGGCAATGGAAATCCCATTCAAATAAATTGTTTCAGACCATGCTATAACTGATAGGACATTTGCCTTCGGTGAAACTCTTTCTGGGTAACTTTTGGAAGTTCATATATCTTTAAGTAGGAAAGTAAAACTGGTGTCCAAGAATCTGGGAATTAGATGTGGAAAAGCCTAATTTAGGTCATCACATCCCACCTCCTGCCAAAATAAAGGGAACTAGCAAGAGGAAAAAGTAAGATAAAACAAGTAAAATATTTTATGACTCCTTCACATGGTGTGTGTTCCAAGCTGTGCCAGGAACAGTGGAATGATTTTCCATTTTGTGTCATGGGAAAGCATGATGTCTTTAGTCCAAGAAGGTAGAGACACTTACACTGTTATAGGGTCCTACATGAAGATTAAAAACAAACTTCTTTATGCCTGAATTTTATTTTCAGAGCTACCATTCCATTTTTGGTCCATAATTCACAAACTAGAGAAATGTGCCCATCAAAAACAATAAACTCCATCTCCTGGACTCATTACCAATTGCTTTATTCAGAAATAACCCAAAGTGCCAAGATAATAACAAAAATCTGAATAGAATAAAACTGAGTAACTGGATTCCTTATAACTAACTTAAACTTAAGAAAAAATAACTCAAGTGAGAACACTTAAGATCTACTCTCAGCAAATTTCAAGTATATAAAACTATTATTAACCATAGTCACCAAACTGTATATTAGGTCTCTAGAACTATATATCTTATAAACTGAAAGTTTGTGCCTTTTGATCAATATCTTCCATGCCCCCCACCAGCCTATTATAACCACCATCGTACTCTCTGTTACTGTGAGTTTGGCTTTTTTTTTTAGATTGCACATATAAATAAGATCATATGATATTTATCTTTCTGTGTCTGGCTTATTTCACTTAGCATAATGCCCTCCAGTTTCATCCATATTGTTGCAAATGGCAGCATTTCCTTCTTTTTAAAAGCTGAATAATAGTCCATTCTATATATATATATGTATATATATATATACCACATTTTATTTATTCATTCATCTTTTGACAGACACTTTATTTCCATATTTTGGCTACTGTGACTAATAATGCTTCAATGAACTAATTTTCAACAAAGATGCCAAGAATACACAATGGGGAAAAGATAGTCTCTTCAATAAATGGTGTTGGAAAACTGGATTACCACATGCAAAAGAATGAAAGGAGTCTTATCTTGCACCATACACAAAAATCAACTCAAAATGGATTAAAGACTTAAATGTATGCCCTGAGACCATAAAACTCCTAGAAGAAAACAGGGGGTAAGCTCCTTGATGTTGGACTTGGAAATGAAATTTTTTTTTTGGAATTGACATCAAAGCACAGACAGCAAAAATAAACAAGTGGAACTGCATCAAACTAAAAAGTTTCTGCACAGCAAAGGGAACCATCAACAAAATGAAAAGGCAACCTGTGGAATGGGAGAAAGTATTTGCAAGTCATACATCTGATAAGGGATTAATATCCAAAATATATAAGGAATTTCTACAACTCAATAGCAAAAACAACAAATAACCATATTTTAAAATGGGCAAAGGTCTTGAATAGACATTTTTCCAAACAAGAAGTAAGACGCCCAACAGGTATAAGAAGAGATGCTCAACGACACTAATGATCAGAGAAAGGCAAATCAAAACCGTAGTGAGATGTCACCTCACACCTATTACAATGACTATCATCAAAAAGTAAAAGATAGGGACTTCCCTGGTGGTCCAGTGGCTAAGAGTCCATCCTCCCAATGCAGGGGGCCGGGGTTCAATCCCTGGTCAGGGAACTAGATCCCACATGCCGCAACTAAAAATCCTGCATGCAGCAACGAAGATCCCACGTGCCTCAACTAAGACCCAGTGCAGCCAAATAAATAAATATTTCTTTTTTAAAAAAGTAAAAGATAACAAGTATTGGTGAGCATGTGGAAAAAAGGAAACTTTTGTGCACTGTTGGTGAGAATGTAAACTGGTTCGGCCATTATGGAAAACAGTATGGAGGTTCTTCAAAACATTATAAATACAACTGCCATACGATCCAGGAATCCCACTTCTGTATGTATCCAAAGAAAATGAAATCATTATCTTGAAGAGATATTTGCACTGCCATGTTCATATTAACTTTAAATATCCAAAGTAAAGATCTGAGCCTTCACCTTATGTGACTGTTGGGCTCTTCTCTCTACAGGTTCTCCCTGGTCACCATTTATCATTTCAGCCAACTATCTGGCTCATGCTTTAGGTCCCACTTCTTTCTGTGGGCCACTGATCATTCCTTTATCTCCCTAGAATGAGTTTCCTTAAACTGCCACTGCCCCACCATATTGCTTCATCCCCAAAAGGGGCATCAAGCCTTCTTTGATTCCCCACAGTGCAGCAGAGACCAGGCTGTTACTTTAAATAAGTCTTTATCAAGGACCCCAGTGAATTCCATACTGGTAAATTTCGTGGTCATTCCATGCTACAACCCTGATTACTTGAAAACCTAAAAAGTTGGCAACTATGCAAGGGAAGTACACCACACTGACTAATTTAGTTACCATAGCCAGACCTATAGGGAGTCACCAGTGACATGCGGCCATGTTGCAAGAACCAGCTTATCATCACATACCCTCCAGCACACACATATGCACCCCCCTCAATGGGAGTCTCCTCTAACATGTCTCCCCTCCTGGCCCAATTACCTTGAGGCCCCAAAGGAAAAAGAAGTGCCTAGTCTTATCTCGTCATCTTATGTCAGCTTCCTGGCCCATCACTGCATATCCCAGGATCTGTCTCTTTCCAGGATGATTGTGTTAATTCTCCAAGGAAAGCTCCATACTCTACCCAAACCAGCCTTAATCTATATACTTCAGCAGACAAATTTTTCAATATCAGTATATTTCTCCCAAACTGTGACTATTGAGTCGTTTATTACACCAAGTATGGACATCTGTAACCCAATCAAAAATCTTTTATAAAATGTCACGTTCAGACATACCCAACTTCCCTGCAGTCTTCAGATTCTCTGATACAAGATCTTGTATGGGAACAGTAACGCATAAACACATGCATTTATGTACACAAACACACACACACACACATACACACCTGCATGCTCTGAGAGGGTCTTCTTAACAATAAACAATATGCTATTGTAAAGCAGCATAAATCTATATAAAGAAAAAGAAAAGTTTTCTGCCCTGGATTCTGCCCTCCTCCACCACAAAAAGTATCTTCAGAGAAAGAGAAGTCTGTTAGATTATATTTGATTTATGTGACTAAATGGACCTCTGGGTTTAAGTGTCTGAGTCCAGGTTATTATTTCTCCCCCAAGAAGAACAGAGGGTAGTTACTTCCTTTACTTTTCAGAACTGAAAGCCATATTGGATCGCTTTTCACAGAATCAAAAATCTGTCTGCTCTAGGTCTCACTTCTTGGGATATAAAAAATTACTTGCAGCATCAAAGTGGCAGATTCCTCAGCTTCTGCCTTTTGGTGTACAAGAACTTTGAAGTACAGACATACAGGAAATCCCATTGCATTTGATTTGCTGAGTGTTTGTGGTTTATACACATTACTTCTCTATAATCTGGGCTTCCTTTATCTATTAGATAATAGTGATGCTTTGCTTCCAAAAAGTTTTCATGCCATACAATAAATTCTCACAACATCTTTTCTGAACTGGGAAATGATAGCTGTCTCTAGAAGGAAGACAATAATGTTTTTCTAATTGTAGAACTGTCATTAGGAAAAATTATAAAGAGACTTGCCATGTAGTTTCTTAGAGTGGCCACTAAGAAATTAAATCTGATTAATTGCCTTTCAAATAAACTGCAATGCATCAGAGCCACCTTTTTTTTTTTTTTAATTTCTGCTATGTGGGACTAGCCCATTATGGAGAGAAAAAAAAAAAGCTTTTCCCTCATTTGTCCCACTTGATCTCTCATGAGCTCTTCAGTGGGTCCCCACTGTTGTAACTGTCTCTGGCCTTCCCACTAACAAAATATACCGGCCCATGTCTCCTGTCCTGGGACATTCCTGAATGACAAGGTGGCTAATAAATTGATGCCAAAGATAGATGGGAGTTAATTTGTACTGGGCTACCCTTTGTCTTGTCATATGATCAGTTTGACAGGCCTTCGTTGATCTAACCCAGAGTCACTGACGTAAGATTTTAGGCTTTGTAGCCAATCAGTAGGGTTTTTCTTTTCATCAATCATTTAGTGGCCCTCAAGTGCACAATGCGGGCACTTCTGGGTTCCATGTGCAGTAGAACTGCTTCAAATGCTGCCCAGAGACAACGGAGCCAATGCAGGCCCTTCAAACTGTTTTTAAAACATGGCTGTGGACCCTTATTTCAATAAGCTCTACATTGAACCTCAGTATATAAAACAACAAAAGAAGAGTTGCTTGGTTGGCATAGGATCCTGGAGCTCTGCCCTTTCATCCTTTGGGAACAAATTTGCAAGCCATTGGTCCAGTGATTAAGGGGACAGATTCAAGAGTCAAACAGTTGAGTTCAAACCCCAGTTCTGGATGACCCTTGGGAAATGTCTTCCTCTCCCTGAACTTCAGTTTTGTCATTTCTAAAATGCAGCTAATAATCCCACATTGCAGGTGGTTCTAAGGATTAAATGAGATCATGTAAAACAGCGTTTAGAACAGCGCCTGGTGCACAAGAATAGGTGCATTAGGGGTACAGGTTATTAGTGTTAAAATGCCACTTCCATTGTGGCCAAAACTGTTACAGAGGAAGGATGGAGACTGTATGATGTGGGACCAACAAAAGCTGATCCTGGTGACTAACTAAACACTGAGCATAGTGGAACAGTCTTATAAACTGAGTTAAATCACTCTCTGGTGTGGCTGACAATGAGTAATTCAGCAGAAGGGAGTTGGCCACCCTTGTCAGGAAGTTGACCGGACTCTGTGTATAGAAATTCAGGTCACCGATGAGCCCATATCCCGTAGCTCCTGCCACAGTTCTTAACTTAGAAGAAATTTGCTCATTTGTAGAAGAAATTTCAACTCTTAACATACACTAAATAGAATTTTTCTGGGCGTTCCTAACAGACTTCCAAGAGTGAAATACACTCAATTAATGGTGTATTGATAGCCTGTTGACGAGGCAGGTTATGTTGGAAATATTTTATGTGTAAAAATTATAAATATTTATATTTATATTATTAAAATATTTATATTTATTTTATAAAATTACAAATATTTATTTATAAAATATTTTATATTTATATAAATATAATTATAAATAAATATTTTATGTGTAAAATATTAGCATGGAGAGAGACAGAGGATGTGATAGATGATAAGTAATGGGAACATGAACTGGAAAACTCATGTTGAAAACAGAAAAATGGTCCCCTTGCACCACAATATTTGAATTCTTTCATTTTCGTCCTGCTAACAGCACAGAAAAGCACAGTATTTCAACTAAGTGTGTTAGAAAGGTATTGGCATTAAACAAATATCTAGCAATTTGAATGATTTCTTCAAAGTGACTGAAATACATTTCCTCATTTTTTCTTTCACTTCTACATATTGCTCCAGATAGGATTGCACAAGCGATGATCTTGCAAGAAATAAGACCTCCACTGCAAATGTTTTGTGCCATTAAAATACAAAAGAAAATTCACAAGCCAACAAAGCTAAGATGAGAAAAGTTAATATTTTTCTTCCCGTACATCCAATCTGTCTAGACTCATTTCACCTTGGTCTGATTTGCTGATCCCAAACCTGGATATATTGCTTAGACCTTGCCAGGATCCTGAGAAAGGACAAGAGCCCCCACTCAGGTTATAGCTATTTCAGGGCTGCTTCTACTTCCCCAAACTCCTTACCCTCTATGACCACTGAAGCCTATTAAAGCATATTGCTGAGAACTTGGCAATGAGGTCATGTGAGCTTTGGCACTAAGTATCTGATTCTCGTTGCAGAGTCCTGATACCCCAATTCTCAAAGCCATGGCTCTTGAGCGGTGGCTTCTGTCTGACTGTCATGGGAAGTGTCCTCCCACTTAGAAGAAAGGTAGATTCCCCCTAGAAGCATGTCATGCCCACTCTCCACATCATGCATCCTGGGTCCCTCAGATGTACTCCCTGAGATGGGTCCCAGGAACAGAGACATCATCATTATTTCCTCCTTCCTTTACTTATACTTGAAAGAGACAGAGGAGAGCCAGTATCTTTCAGGGTCCCCACTGCCTATCTGTGTCTCTGCTTGTGAAGAGTGTCAACGGAACTCATAATCTCCCTTCTGCCTTTAGCCACATCTTGTTCCTACTTGGGTGTTTTCCAGATGGGTGAAAGGCACCAACCTTATCAGGATTATTATTGACTCTTACATCTCCCTGACCAGATGTTGTTCCCTATCCTAGACCCCAGCCAATCACCAGATTTTGCTGTTTCTTCCTTTGTAATGTTTTTTCTGTTCCATGAATACTACCACCATCTGTTGCCTGGATCAATGCGACAGACTCCTAACAAGTCTTCCTTCCTCTAACCTTGCCGCGTTCCAATCCTTTCTTCCACTTCAGTCATTTTCCAGCTCAACATTCTTCAGTGTCTCCCCACTGCCTTAAATGAAAGAGTCCAGTCTTCTTAAATTGTCTTACAAGGGCTGTCATATGATTCCTCTTCCCTCTGGTGACATTTTTATCATTCCGCCTTTGTTACCCTTTCCCCCAAAATACCCTACATTTGACTGGCATTAAACTACTCCATCTCTCCACAATCTCTCTTCACCTCCAAGCCCCTTCATCTGCTCTTTTGTTTCTCTTGGGTCCCCTTTCTCACTTCGCTTTCTCCATTCTCTTCCCCTCCTGTTCATCTTTCAAGTCCTGAATTAGATTTCACTTCCTCAGGAAAGTTTCCATGCCCATCTACATCCTGATTAGGCATTCCTCATAAGTCCTTTCTTTTTTTTTTTTTTTTTTTTTTTTTTTTTTGCTGTACGCGGGCCTCTCACTGTTGTGGCCTCTCCCGTTGCAGAGCACAGGCTCCGGATGCGCAGGCTCAGCGGCCATGGCTCATGGGCCCAGCCACTCCGCGGCATGTGTGATCTTCCCAGATCGGGGCACGAACCCGTGAGCCCTGCATCGGCAGGCGGACTCTCAACCACTGCGCCACCAGGGAAGCCCATAAGTCCTTTCTTAACGCAGTGTTTTCCCCACCCTAATATTAATATCTAGCACACTTTATTGTAACTGTGTATTTCCCTCTCTGTCTCTCTCACATTGTCATTCATAAAGACAAGAACCCACTCCTTCTTTCTCACTGTTCTATTCATTGTACTTAGAACAAGTCTTCCTGAATGAATAAATGAATGAGTATAGTTGATACAAACTTAGGTATTCAAAAGAGTGTCAACATGTCAGATGAGTCTTAGAAAGCAAGTGAGCTGAGAACCAAAAAGTGACCTTTGGGCTCATATGGAAGTGGCTTGTGATCATGACAAGGGCACTTTCAGTGGGACAACAGGGACAGAAGTCAGAGTAGAATGGGTTGAAACCAGCTAGGACGTGAATTCATGTAGACAGCAAATATAGACAAGTTTATTGGAAAGTCGTGCCATGGTAAGGAGACACTGTTGATGCAGGAGGGAGAGGGGGCACCTGCAGGAAGATACCCATGAAAGACTGGATAAACTGCCTGTGAGAAAGTCAGAACTGTCCTTAGGGTCACACACAAGGCAGCCACAAAAGAATGGAAGCACAACTGAGCTAAAGTCTACAAGCACATTTTGAATCCCAAGTTCTGATGCCATTTGCTAAGACAGATGAGTTGAAATTCCATAAAGCACTCAGAAAGAGGTTTACAGTGTTGCTTAGCGCTGCTTTGTATAGCAAGTAAGAACGTTATTGGTAGACTTTGTTGGCCTGTGGTGATAATATATATATATATTTATTTATTTATTTATTTTATTAATTTATTCTTGGCTGCGTTGGGTCTTCGTTGCCGCGCGGGCTTTCTCTGGTTGCGGCGAGCGGGGGCTACTCTTTGTTGTGGTGCGCGGGCTTCTCATTGCAATGGCTTCTCTTGCTACGGAGCACAGTCTGTAGGCGCACGGGCTTCAGTAGTTGTGGCATGCAGGCTCAGTAGTTGTGGCTCACGGGATCCAGAGCGCAGGCTCAGTAGCTGTGGTGCACGGGCTTAGTTGCTTCGCGGCATGTGGGATCTTCCCAGAGCAAGGCTGGAACTGTGTCCCCTGCATTGGCAGGCAGATTCTTAACCACTGCGCCACCAGGGAAGCCCTTTTTTTTTTCTTTTTTTTTAACTGAGATGCAGGAAATCCTTGTGCTTTCATTTATTATTAAATACAGATGCTACAAAGGTATGGAAAGTCGTGCAGCAAACAACCGTGTATCACCACCTGCCTTAAGGAAGAACATATCGTTAAATGCAGTAGTGGACTGGTACATCTTGAATTTAAAACAACTTTTCTCCTAGTTGTTCAAGTCTCTATTCAAAGCGCAAATCATTTTTTAGCAAGAAAGAAAAAAGTTTCCACTGCGAAAGTCATAACCAACTTGTTGAAGTTTATACAAAAAATATTTTCAGTAAACAAATCCAAGTACAGGGTTTCAGGAAGAAAGTGTGAGGGTCATGATGATAAAACCAATGGAAGTCCAGCAGATGTGCCCCAGGCTTTCCTCATTGTCATCAGTCATAAGCCTGTCCTACCCTGTGGTTCCCAACCAGTAGGTCTTGGGCCCCTGGGTGTAGCAGAATTTATTGTAAGGGGCCTATATATCCATATGCACAGTTAGTATAGTAGACTAAATAAATAATATGTCATATACACACACACTACTATTTTTTTAGATGTCTATAGATGAAATTTTGAATAAAATACCAATTTGCTTACTTGCTTTGCTGAATTAATAGCAGCCTTTGATCACTGTGTGTTTTCTCAAATCGTAGACATTGAAAATATAATGTATAGCATGATACAGTTCTCATACTCAAAAAGGTTGGCCTCTTGATATAGTTATTTGCTAGAAAGCCACTGGATGATGATTTAAACAGGAGGCAAAATGTGTTCTTTAATATTTTAAAAATTGTTGGCCTTATAAAAATCTGTTCTTCAAAATACTTGCAGTATGTTTCAACACACAAACTTGTTTTATTCACAAACGTATGGACACCAAGGGGGGAAAGTGGCGGGGCGGAGTGGTGGTGGTGGTGGGATGAATTGGGAGATTGGGATTGACATACATACACTAATATGTATAACATAGATAACTAATAAGAACCGCTGTATATATAAAAAATAAATAAAATAAAATTCAAAAAAAATTGTTTTATTCAGTCTTTGCTTCTGCAGGATGCTTTTGTGCTAAAGCCCACCTTAGTCCATACTCAACACAGCAAACACCATCAGATCTTGCACCATCAGAGCATCCAAAGGCCAATTCTTTAGGAGTCTGAGTAGGGTTTCTCTCCTTTGACCACAGATAGTACTTCCAGGGGCAGAAAAGTAGGATCAGAAATCCCACCTTCCTTTTACTTGCCTTCTGCTTGCCATGCCCTGGGTCCCACTGGGCTGCTTCTATCAGACATGACTCATTTCTGATTTGCCCAGAAGAAGCACTGTTTTGTGTATTATTCATGCAGAGGAGCCCAGGGACTTCTTATGTGCTTTCATCTGGCCAGATACTTGGATAAGAACCCTTCATTGAGCGTTGATTTGTTTAGTCATTATTTGTTTCAAATATATTTGCCCCTCCTCACCAAGAGAACAAGCTACTCGAATAGCTGAGCACATAATTCATATTGTGTGTCAAGTGGCATTGACTGTGGAGGAAAAGCAACACCCAACGTTGTCTCAAATTCTCTTCCTCACGAGCATCTAACTGAGCAGCAGAAATGCTCTTTCAATCAAGGCAAGTTTTAGAAAAACTCTTCCCTACAGTATTTCCCAAGTTGAGAGAGCACACAAGATGGCACAGTGAACCAGCATCATTACTCTGAATCCTATAATGAAAAACTGATTTCTTTATCAATTTTCTCTCAATCCTCTGATCACACAAAAGAGATCTTAAGTTAGTGCTGGCATGTGTTTGACTTTCCTTACAGTGTCCCCTGCCCTCTCTCCACTTTTCTTTTCTTTCTTTCTTTCTTTCTTTCTTTCTTTCTTTCTTTCTTTCTTTCTTTCTTTCTTTCTTTCTTTCTTTCTTTCCTTTTGACAGAGAGAGTATCTAGGGCTCACATTCAGCGTTTTTAGCACGAGGTAACAATATTTACCTAAACTTTAAAGCATTGTTTTATATTCATTATATATTTTATAGCTACCTCCTATTTAAGGCAAATAATATACTCTAACCATTTACAGTAGTGATGTAATCTTTTAAAATAGTAGAAAAAGTGGGTCAATTTAAAGAAAAGTATTATATAGATATTGGTGGTTTCACAGTACAGCAAAAACCATGTGAGTTATTCAAGAGCAAAGTTTGTGAGATCCTGTCCTATCACAAAGCAAATAGATTACTAGGAGACACAGAACACTAATCTGTGAGCACGAAGCAGTTTAACAAGGTAGAAAATCCACTCATCACCCAGCGTCCTTAATAAGAGGACCCAGAATAAGTCAGTGTTATGGCCATAAGGCTGTGAGTTCTGACTTGACCCTTTCTGCCACATTAGCAGACGCTGTTACCACTTGCATTGGCCCCAGCATCTCTGAAAGTGACGAAGAATGATAAAAGCAGTTTTTCATCATGTTTTTAACCTGGCAGTGTATCATTTTTCCCATGCCACAGTGTCACAGGCTCCATTAATATAAGGGGTTAAAGATTATGATCTGAGTGGCTGGCAAAACAGTTCTCAAGTGCATTACTCAGCTCAAGGCAGACGTCACAAGGGGAATTGGCTATCGTTTTCAAGCCAGTGGGTGTAAAGCTTACTGTTCCTTTCTATTTGTCTGTGAGATAATTCTGGCTCTCCCTTTCCCTCCAGGATATGGCTGCCAAAACGAATTAATCCCATACCCCATTCGTGATGACCTCCACAGCAGAAGTAAATGTTTCTTACTGCTAACTGGGAACATTTCCCCCAAATGATCGCAAATAGCGTGAGTGCCTGTTCCATAATTCCAGCAACAATTTTTTTTCAGCAGAGTGGAGGTAGCGTCACAGTGGGATCAAATGGGCTGGAGCCACTAACTTTGACGTTCCAATCCTGGCTCTCCCGCTTCCTAGCTCTCTCCTCTCCAGCCAGCCACTTAACCTCTTTTTGGAAGGCAGCTTCCTCCAGAACGAGACCTGCTCATATGTACTTCTTGTCTGAGCATGGATAAGGCAGATGCTGTACAGAGGCACTAGTCACAGCCTAATCCACAGTGCAAAAGTGCTTTCCAGAAGTTTTTATTTTCTAAGTGATTTCTTAGATCACTTAATTTCAAATACTCCCCACCAGTGTCCAAGACTCCAGCCAGACAGAAAACCCTTGCTTGTACTGAAGAGCATCTCTTTGCCTGGTTGTGGGCTCATTAACCACATAGCATGATACACTTGTAGAAAGAGTGGACTTGCTTTTCTTACTATCTCTATGTTGGTGGATATCACCTAAGTGGAAAATTTTTCAGTTTTTTTGTTGTTGTTTGTTGTGTTTTTTGTCTTTGCTTTTGTTTGTGCTTTGAGACTCTGAATTTCCAGATATCTGCAGAAACCGGAAAAAATATGCCTTACTTCCCAGAGAAATAGTTTTTATAAAACAGAGATGTCTAGGACTTCCCTGGCGGTCCAGTGGTTAAGACTTCGTTTTTCCACTACAGGGGGTGCAGTTTCCATCCCTGGTCGGGGAACTAAGATCCCACATGCCACACGCCATGGCCAAAAACAAACAAACAAACAGAGATGTCATTTGTTATCCACGAAACATGCTTTGCCTTTTGACATAACCTGGAACGTTGAGAAGATGTACTCATGTGTCTACTTGGGCTGAGAATAGATAGCCAAAGTTGATCTTGGAAATACATAAAGATGTCACTGTTATCTTTCACCTCAGCCATTACCAAAGAATTGGATTGGGTTGGGATAGGTATTTGCTGAGCAGTAAGGAACACTGAGAGAACAGATTTTATTTAAAAGTGGCAAGCTAGAAGTGGTGTCTTGCATGGACAAATTAGTTTGCGTGCTTGAGCCAAATAGTTAGCAGAGAGCAAGAGGCACCCAGTTTTTCAGAACCCTGCCCCATAGGCTGTTGACTCCTGGTAGCTATTTCCTACATGATACTCTAGTGGACTGAAAAAGCCAAGTGACTTCCAAAATTTACCCTATGTTTGCATAAAAGCACAACATACATGGAATGTTTTAGTCACACTAAATGCTTTGGTGTCTCATCTTTAATAAGGAGCTAACTGGATTAAATTTAAATCTCTCAGGTATAAAGTAAGACATACATTTAGAGCATTTTTACAACTTTTGTGACTATAGAAAGCAATAAATGGTTATTTTGTAAACCAATTTGTGAACCTAACCTTGATGCCCAGGGTTCAAAAGAACAGGTTATAATGGACAAGACTGATGAGAAACCACATGTGTAGAAGATCTTGGTGAAATGAAATAAAAGAGGCCTCAGAGACATTTTTTGTACCTGATTTGGCCCAATCTGTTGACCACTTTGGCTTTTCATCTGTCTCACTGGAAATAGTTTTCAACAAATATGTCCATTAGGCAAATTACAAATGGTGTGTTAATGTGTTTGATGAGGTTTTTCATTTTTCTTTCTTCGAAGCTCTGAAAACAACTTTCTGGTGATTATTATCATTGAAGTCCACTTGCACACTGGATTCCCTTTATTTCTCATTAACCATGGTTTTGGGCTGAATTTCCACCAAGGGAAAGTAGCACTGGTGCTAATCCCAACTTGGCAGAATTACTGGGATCCACCCCAGCAGTCACCAGAACATTTGGGTTTAGTCAGAACACCAATTCATCACTTCCTAAAACCAAATCTCTTCTCCATCCTTCAGTAACCTGTTCATAGACCATAGGGAGAGTGAGAGAGATGTGAACAGACTCATTGAATAATAGGGCCCAGGCCTCTGAGGCGTCAAGAGAGATCTGAGCCACTTTCATTTTTTTGAGTCTCCTGGAATATTAAAAAAGAAGAAGAAGAAATGCCAGAACAGGATAGCAGAAATTGTATCACATTTTAAGTACTTAAAAGCATGCTTTAAACACATAAAAAATAAACTAACCTTTTTTGGAATGCAGATCAAAAGGCCAGATTTGAGGCCCTTTGTGAATATAAGGCCCTGGCTGAATGGCTCTCCTGAAGACACCTATTTCCCAGCCATCATGGCTCCTGCTCTGATCTGGATAGAAGTTACAGGATCATTTAGCCTCATTTGATAAGAAAACTGAGGCCAAAGAGTGTAAGTTATGTGCTTTGCAGCACAGTTAGTTGATGACATCATATCTCGGTGTGCTCTGTATGTAGACGGGAGGCACAAGAGGAGGTCTTGCTTGGGTGGAGTGACTACCAGCAACTGATCAGGTGACGCGTATTGAGGGCATTACTGCAGGGAAGATAAAAATATTCCTCAAAGGCGCTATAAAATGGACTGAGTCATGGCCAGATGTGGCTAATCAAGACTCCAGATTTAAATATCCACACAATTTCGGTGAGTGCTGTAGTTGTGATGCTGCTCCGTGAGTGGAACCCAGAAGTCCCTTATTTCTAATACTCTTACTCTGTTTTTAGTCCTCTGGTTGGGAATCTATGTGAGATCCCTGTGTGGAGAGGAGACAGCTTTTTCCAGTAAATGTCTAAGCTAGGAAGCAGGAACATTAGGAGTTGATTTTGACTCAGTCTTTTGTGAGACACGCTCTTCTCTGAGTCATGCATTGATAATTTGGATCTCAGCAATGATTTTATTTATTTAGGGGAATTTTACTTTGCTAGACAGCCAGAATAATTCCTCCCTTGTAGATATAAGAAGCAGACACTGGAAAAGCTGCTTTCTGTGTCTTTCTCATAGTGCAGGGATTCTGGGCTCCTTGATAACTTGGCCAGCCATCTTGAATCAAATGTTAGACAAGTATTATTGGCTCTATCTACTCAGAGATCATTTCCAGCTGTTAGCACAACACGAATATGAGATCTTCTAAGCCAAGTAAACTTGAAATTTTTATTGGATCCCCCATACAAAGGTTGGATGCAATGATTAAAAGGAAGTGTCAGTCCCCTGTGTTTTGAGGGTGACAGGATACAGGTGTCATAACACTGTTAGTGGAAATGTAACTTGATGCATACACTTTAGTAGGCAGATTAGCAATATGTATCAAAAACCTCAAAATGCGTACATTTTCCAATTCAAGGTGGCAGACTGAACACATGCATTGGTCTCCCATTTCTTCAAAGACCTCATTGAACTAAAAGTATGGAAATATAGAATAGAATATCCCCTTTATATCTGTATCTCTCAGAATTCAGCCAGAAAACGTTGAGCCAAAGAGTTCAATAGAGAGAACTCACCATGGGGAACTATTTATGAAGGTGTAGGAACATGTTTTAAAAAACAGATAAATTAGCAACATTGGGTGCTACTATCAGCACCAGGACTAGAAAGACCAGAGAAGAAGTTATTACCCCTGGAGCCCAGGAGCCAGGACTATGTGGCAGGAGCTGGAACCATGCGAAAAGGGGCTGCTTGGGGTCAGGACATATTGGACAAGATGGAAAAATGTAGCCACTTCTAGAGATATTGCCCAAGGCAGAAAGAGAAGAGAGAAATATCCTGCCTTCTCTCTTCTTCCTCCTCTCCAATATCCATCCCATCAGTCTCCCGCTGGCTGAACCTAGGTGGAAGCCAGTTGGCATGGACACGTCATTTGCAGGAGTCATTTCCCTGTGATGGAGAGCAGAGCAGAGGAGTGGTGAATAATGGCTGAAAGCAAAGCAAAAAGGCAGCTGCCTGGCACAACAGACAGGAGAGCATGTGGGTGTGTCTGTGTTACTAAAGGGTGAGATATTTAATAACTTCAGGACTACAAAATATACACAGGGGCCATTAGAAGAAAAGGGCAGAGAAATCATCAGCTTGGAGGAGACTCTGTCAGCTCTGTACGTAGAGGAAGAAAGCTAATCTGCGCCGTGGAACCCCAGATGCCTTTGGTACAGAGTCAGCAGACATAACAGAAGGAGAGAGTGAAAGATGGAGCTAAAAAGAGAGAGATTACTTAAAGGTCTGAATATGTTCTGAATTCTTCCAGTCAGCACCCCATCTCCAACATGTACACCATGAGCAGGCGGCCAGCATTTTACCCCCAGGCAAAACATGATTACTCCTCTCTAAAATTAAACAAACTGTGTAAGATAACATTTCTAAATTTGTTGGTGCCTCAAAGGGAAGCCATTGTCATTGGGGCATTTTGCAGGCACTCAGCCTGACAGCCAGTTCTCACTCCATTGATCCTCAATCAGAGTTCACCAGTCAACACTGCCTGAGCCATCCTAGGAAGAAATTTCAGAAGGGAAGACACCCATTAGGAAAACAGTGTTATTCACACAGAAGCAGAAACATCTATTCCATCTACCCAAGCCTCCTTTGTAATGACGGAGAGGAATCACTAGAATGTAAGGAGAACTAGCAATATAAAAAGAGAAATACCAAATTCTATAAAACACAAAAGCAAAAAAGAACTTTAAAAATCATCCTTATGTCCTCAAAAAGATTCAAGGAAGCATTACATCTACAAAACAAGAAATAGAACAATGAGGGAACGAGAAGAGGTATTAGCAATTTAAAATGTAATTGCCAAAATTAAAAATTTAGTAGAGATACTAGAAAAATAAAAATCAAAGAAATCTTCCAAAATATTAAACAACAAGCAAAAGAGGGAGAACATGAGGAACAAATTGAGAGGACCTATGTTCAACCAATAAACACCTGGAAAGAGAGAGAGAGGCAAAGAAGTGTTGAAATGATCCAAGCAAATGATAAAAAAGATACGTACCAGAGCCAAAGAAGGATAGACTCTTTAGTTTGAAATGGCCCACTGAATGTTTAACCCAATGAATGAAAAAAGACCCCCACCTAGCCACATTGTGGTGAAATTTCAGAACAATATACTTAAAAAGAAGAATCTAAAAGCTTCTAGGAAGAAAAAGGTCATGAGTTATTACAAAGCTGCTTGAGAGTGCTTCAGCAGAACAGATCAGCAACCTAGGAAGGGGGGAACAATAGATCTGACCCAGGAAAGGAGTAAAGGGATGTCCCAGGTTGCCACAGGGAGTGAGACCATAGCCCAGGGATAGGCTTCTGGGACGATCCATGGAATAGCGAATATGACTTAGAGTGTGGAAAAACTAAAGGACAAATAACAAAAGGGATGGGGTCGGGGTGGAAATAATAGGAATTCCAGGGGAAAAATTGTACTTGATCAAAGTAGGAAGTAACCTAAATGCTGTGATTTTAAGGAATCAGTGGACCTTCATGCTAGGAACAGTATTCTTTGGGTGGCCCAGATTCCTGAACGAGGACCCGTGGAGAAGGCATTGGAAGCCTAGTGCATCACTTGACATGGCGTAGATCTGTTTTTGCATTAAAGCCTGACACCAGCAAATCTGTTTGTTGGTTTTCTGCTTTAAGAAACAACCTAAGGACATAAAACTGCAGATTTATCTGTGGTTCCAGGAGAGAACAGAATAGTAACTACCTGGATTATTTATATGTCAAAGCAAAGCTAACAAAAGATGGAACAAAATTTTTCTGAGAGGAAAGATGGAAGGAAAAATAGGATTCTAATCATCTCGTTTTTTAATGGGGGGTTGAGTATCAAGAAATACTGTCAATATAGGAGAAAGAAATTGGAATTTAGTTATATTATCTAATAAAATTACAAAAGTAATCAATAGTAGAAGTAGAAGTAATAATATAACAAACATTGAAAGAAGGAAGTGAGAGGGGAGAATGAAAAGAAGCAAACTCTGTCTTTAACTCAGGGAGTCACTGCCTATTGTCGAAAGGAGTTAAATAGAAGAACATCCGTATTATCTAGCTCCTCGATACACCGAAGTGTGGTCTGCAGGCCAGAGGTATTTTTTTGTGTGCTTTTTTTTTTGCGGTACGTGGGCCTCTCACTGTTGTGGTCTCTTCCGTTGCGGAGCGCAGGCTCAGCGGCCATGGCTCACGGGCCCAGCCGCTCCGCAGCATGTGGGATCTTCGCGGACCGGGGCACGAACCCGTGTCCCCTGTATCGGCAGGCGGACTCTCAACCACTGCGCCACCAGGGAAGCTCAGACCCGAGGTTTTGACATCACCTATTAGAAAAGCCGAACCTCAGCTCCTCCCACCCCCGACCTCCTGCAGAACTACTGAAATGGAATCTGCATTTTAACAAGTTCCATCAGTGTTTCATATGCACGTTAGAGTTTGAATAGCACTCCTCCAAAACAGTGAGTCTCAGGTTTGTCTATGCATTATTAGAATTGCCTAGGAAGATTTTTTAAATATTATTTAAGGGCTTCCCTGGTGGTGCAGTGGTTGAGAGTCCGCCTGCCGATGCAGGGGACACGGGTTCGTGTCCTGGTCCGGGAAGATCCCACATGCCACGGAGCGGCTAGGCCTGTGAGCCATGGCCGCTGAGCCTGCGGGTCCGGAGCCTGTGCTCCGCAACGGTAGAGGCCACAACAGTGAGAGGCCCACGTACTGCAAAAAAAATAAATAAAATAAAATAAAAATATTATTTAATAAGGGGCAAAGCCCAGACCCCACCTTAGGAGATTATGCTTTAAATGGTCTGGGATAGAGTCCAGAAATAAATAATTTTTTAACAGCCTCTAAGGTGGCTGTAATGTATAGTTATGGTTGAGAACTAGTGATCTAGAATGACTGTGGTAACTGACCAAGAGAATGGAAAAAAAACAATTTCGAAAATTTGCTTCTGGATCTATCTGGTCAATGGGCTGAGGATGGGGAAGCATGGGAGAGAGCACGACTATTTTGATTGTAAGAAATTTTGTAATGTTTGAGCTGTACCTTGTGAATGTATTACTTTGAAATATACGTTAATTTTCCATGCATATACCCTTTGACTCAGCAATTCTACTTCTAGGAATTTTCTTAAGAAAATAATTCACCAATTATACAATTATTTATGTTCATAGAAGTTCATTATAATGTTCATAATTTTAAACTATAAATACTGCACACCCATATTTATAGCAGCACTATTCATGATAGCTGAGAGGTAGAAGCAACCCAAGTGTCCATCAGTGGGTAAATGGATAAACATAAAGTGGTACATACATACAATGGAATAAATTCAGCCTTATAAAGGAAGGAAATTCCTTTACATGCTGTAACATGGATGAACCTGAAGACATTAAGCTAAGTGAAATAAGCCATTCACAAAAAGACAAACACTGTATGATTGCATTTATATGAGGTATCTAAAATAGTCAGATTCATAGAAACAGGGAGTGGTACTTACCAGGGGCTGGGGGGAGAGCTGATGATTCATGGATATAGAGTTTTAGTTCTGCAAGATGAAAAAGTCCTGGAGATCTGTTTCAAAACGATGTGAGTAAACTGTACACTTAAAATGGTTAAGATTGTAAATTTTGTGCTATGTGTTTTTCATCACAATATAAAGGATGTATTTTGGTAAACAACTCTGTGTGTTTGAATGCATATTAAAAATTACAGAAGGGTATGCAACAAAATGGTTGTAATATGCCTAGCACAGCTACAGTTAAGACCTCGTCTTACCTTTCTAGATTCTCTAATATTTATAGAGTAAGCACAAAATATTGTTGTAATTATGAGGAAAAGACAGAGTTCTTTTGATTTGAAAATATAAAACAAAACTTCCATTGGGGCTTACTATGAGTGAATGACTCATGTACTGCAATCAAATCCCTTATTTTCCAAGGGAGCAATTCCGTTCTCCTGAGAAAGTCAAGGCTTCACAACCCTGTAGGAGATCTTTGAATAGTGTGTGGATCTTCTGAGACTTCTGCAGTTCTGTCCAGTCTTGGGAAAAAGAAGCAAAAGCTAGTTAGCCCTTTTTCACGTAAAGTAGTAAAACTCATTATCTTCAAAGAACAAATCGTGTTTCATAAATTGCTTTAACTTCAAGGAACCGGGAAGCAGAGGTAGACATTGGGGAAAATAAGAGGTGGGGGGCCTAGGGAGGACATTAATTGCTTTGGACAAAATGGCCCAGCCCAAGTGTAAGTTGACATTCTAGCTTTGTGTTAACAGCTGTTTTATCTTGACCCCACCTGTGTATCCTGAGCCACAGTGACAAACAAGTGGGTCATTACATCACAATTGTTTTACTACTATTTGTGTATTTGCGCTTTTGGCGCTTGAGGCTGTGGTCCTTTGCTACATTATATTGTGCTGAAAGGGGATTGTTAATCATTTTTCTTTTATTTTAAAAGATTGGCCAGATGAAGTATCTATGAAAGTATAAGAAAGAGTTAAAGATTTAAAGCAAGTTAAAAAGTTCAAGTTTATTAAAACCAAATGTTCAGAAAAGGAGTTTCCTGTGAATGTCAAAGTCTCTCTGTGGCTCTGTAGTGCTTTTATATTCTACCAGATATTAAGGTTCATCAATAAGACAATGTATATCTCAATCAGCAAAATCCATGGATCATACCTGTGTGGGACTTCTCTTGTGGTGTTTTAAGCATTCTAATACAAATGGCTCCAGACACCAACACTGAGTGCTTTTTAACCTTATAAAAATCAGATGGTATGCAATAATCTTGGCAATCAAGAGTTTAAAAAAATTGATAAAGGTATCCTAGAATGAATATAGCAGTTAGATATATTTGAATCAAAGAGCTTAACAAATCTTATCTTCAATCTAACATTAGAATTGTGATCCTAGACGACTTCTATCCTTGTTATTAGGCCTGAATATACAGCTTTGGTTTGTCATTCTCATTTTTTCTCACTTTTATTTTTAAGGAATAACCCTGAAATATCACATTTCTGGTTCATCTTTTCCTTCCTATAATCCATTACTCAGTTTAGAATACAGCTTCCATCTTTTGAAGAGAATGAATGTAGTTGCTGAAGGTAAAATAGTTTCAATAATTCAGTAATGATTTTTGCAGTATAAGTGACCCAAGTTTTTATATACTTAGTAATCTTTCATGATATTGGTTGTTGATATTTTAGTCATGAAAAAGAAGGGGAGGGGGGATAAAAGTAAATGAGAGAGACCAGAAGTAAAGAAAGGAGGGAAATGAGGAAAAAAAGCAAAATAAGAAAGAAAGAAGGAAGGAGAGAGGGAGAGAGGAAAGAAGGCAAACAATCAGAGCTGACTTTTCAGATATGTGTTTCTTCCGATACTGGTGCTAGTCCGGAGTAATCAATTGAATTTCCGCACTAAGTCCAATTTGAATAAATGTTCAGATCTGTAGAATAAAAGCAAAACACATACAAAAATAGCCCCAAGTTGTTTTATTGAATCTAAGAGAATTCTTTTTTAATCTTAGAGGTAAAATGTTGCTACAGTTTTTCAAAACAACATTATAATTTTTAAATAATGTCATGCAAAGGGAAAATAAATTTTCTTATTGCCTCCAGGATAATTTGGGTAGCAAACCACACAAAAGTTTTGAGTGGATTTGTGCTGACTTAGAAAACATTCTCAATATCTGGGTCTTAAAAAAATTTTGCTAAGCTTGCAAGTCCTTAGCAGATCAAGAATAAGAACTGTCTTAAGACATTTGTTGGTTTTTCTTTAGTTTATATGTAGCCAGCTGGTTTCTGACCTCCTTGTGTAAATATCCAGCTTTTCACATAATCAGACTCCATATTACCTTGTTATGACATCATTCGGGGCAGACTTTGATCCCTTACTAACTTTTCCAAGCTGTACACAGAGACTTAAATAACAATAAGAGGATTGCTGCTTATCCACTAAATACCACTGCTGGTGGTGTAAAAAAATGTATATATGTATACATACACATACTGAAACGTATATCCTATTTGATACTGAATTACTGAATTTTCAAAAATGTGTATCTCTAGTGAAATATACATTTAAGTTCCCACTTTCTGCAATAGTAACTGATATTTTTGTTCAACTGATATTTTTAAAGCAGATGAATTGAAATATAGGATTCAGAAACCCTATCACATATTATTTTTCTACGTGGATAGATGAAAGTAAAGGTTAAGCTGTATTCTTTGGTGATCCAGGAACCATGGTATAAAACAATGATCTCGTTATTATTAAAAAATGGCTTATTTAGTGTCTGATCAAGATAAATGACACAAGGCAGGTGTAAAAAGGATTCCCACTAGCCACTGACCCATAAACAGTAGTGTCATTTTTCATTTTTAAAGAAGAATCTAAATCAATTTAAAATAATACCAAATCTTTAGAGTTATAATTAAATGTCTTAAATTCTGCTTCACAGGATATTTTAATTGATGTTATTTTTTAAGTTAAAAGTACATTAAAACATTCTGATTTCTATAGAACTTGGATGGCTATTAAATATGAATCATCTTTCTCTGGGCACACTGTATCCCCAACACCTAGAACAGTGCCTGGTACATAGTAAGTGTTCAATAAATATTGTTGAATGAATGAATATGAATAACATATTAACTCATGTGGAGGTTTGGATACTAAAAGTGTTGTCACACACACAAAAGATAAATATACAGAATTAATAGACACATAATAGTAATGAATACATATTGGCCACTTTTTATGTGCCAGGTATGATGCTAAGTGCTCTACCTGTCTTCTCTTAAATAATGATCAAAATAGCCTTATATAAAGTGGTGGTTAGGCTATCTCACATGAAAAATTGTGGCTTAGAAAATAGTAATAATGTGTTCAAGGTTACACAGCTAACAAATGGAGCCTCAGTAAAAATTCACAGCATCTCGGCTCTAAGGCATACATGTTTTTAACAAGTAGGTACCACTCTCTTCGACACACTGTGGTTTCATGGTGACTTTATGTTCTCTAGGATCAGACATAGACTACAGCTACAAAGAAAAGAAAAACTACATTTTCTACTTCTAGAAGAATTAAGGCTCTCATGAAGTATTGTTTTCCATCAACAGATTAAATGTTTCCATTATTATAGTATGTAGAAATTTTAAAATCGATTGACCATATTGTGCTTTTTCTGCTCAATACATAGGAATTTATCCTGTAAGTACATTTGCACAAATGGGAAAAGAAGTAGGTATAAGGATTTAATGGTTGTGTTTTTTCGTAATAGCACGAAACTGGCAACAGCCTCAATGCAACTCAGTAGAAGTCTGATTAAGCAAATTATGAATGTGTAGTGGATGGCTACACAGTTATTAAAAAGACTGACAAATGAAATTCCAAATTTGAAAAAGAAAATAGCAAACTGCACATGGGTACCACAGACGTGGAATCAAGTGGATCTGGGTTCAATCCCAGCTCATGCCCACTTACCAGATGTGTGACCCAAGGCAACTATTTAACCTTTGTAAGCCTCATTTCTTTCATCTGTAAAATGTGGATGCTAATAGTATCTACCACATGGAGTTGTAAATGGCACTGGGGAAGAAGGTGTGGGGGGTTGTGGGAGGGAGTTTAAATGCTGATCCAACATATATTTTTCTTTCTCCACGCTGCATTATTTGAAGTATCTGGATCAATATCACTAGATAATTACCAACGGCAATCATAGGGAAAGATGACCAAATTGCTGGCCAGAGTTACAACATTCTCAAATTCATTTTTATTTTTATTTATTTTGTTAAACATCTTTATTGCAGTATAATTGCATTACAATGGTCTGTTAGTTTCTGCTTTATAACAAAGTGAATCAGCTATACATATACATATATCCCCATATCCCCTTCCTCTTGCATCTCCCTCACACCCTCCCTATCCCACCCCTCTAGGTGGTCACAAAGCACCAAGCTGATGTCCCTGTGCTATGCAGCTGCTTCTCACTAGCTATCTATTTTACGTTCGGTAGTATATATAAGTCCATGCCACTCTCTCACTTTGTCACAGCTTACCCTCCCTCCTCCCCGTGTGCTCAAATCCATTCTCTACATCTGCGTCTTTATTCCTGTCCTGCCCCTAAGTTCTTCAGAACCTTTTTTATTTATTTCAGATTCCATATATATCTGTTAACATATGGTATTTGTTTTTATCTTTCTGACTTACTTCACTCTGTATGACAGACTCTAGGTCCATCCACCTCACTACATTTCCTTTTATGGCTAAGTAATATTCCATTGTCTATATGTGCCACATTTTCTTTATCCATTCATCTCTTGATAGACACTTAGGTTGCTTCCATGTCTTGGCTATTGTAAATAGAGCTGCAATGAACGTTGTGGTACCTGACTCTTTTTGAATTATGGTTTTCTCAGGGTATATGTCCAGTAGTGGGATTGCTGGGTCATGTGGTAGTTGTATTTTTAGTTTTTTAAGGAATCTCCATACAATTTACATTCCCACCAACAGTGCAAGAGGGTCCCCTTTTCTCCACACCCTCTCCAGCATTTATTGTTTGTAGATTTGTGGATGATGGCCTTTCTGACTGGTGTGAGGTGATACCTCATTGTAGTTTTGATTTGCATTTCTCTAATAATTAGTGGTGTATAGCATCCTTTCATGTGTTTGTTGGCAATCTGTATATCTTCTTTGGAGAAATGTCTACTTAGGTCTTCTGCCCATTTTTGGATTGGGTTGTTTGTTTTTTTGATATTGAACTGCATGCACTGCTTGTAAATTTTGGAGATTAATCCTTTGTCAGTTGCTTCCTTTGCAAGTATTTTCTCCCATTCTTAGTGTTGTCTTTTTGTCTTGTTTATGGTTTCCTTTTCTGTGCAAAAGCTGTGAAGTTTCATTAGGTCCCATTTGTTTATTTACTTTTTTAAATTTCCATTTCTCTAAGACGTGGGGCAAAAAGGATCTTGCTGTGATTTATGTCATAAAGTGTTCTGCCTATGTTTTCCTCTAAGAAAACATAGTTTTCTTATATAGTCTTTATGATTTATGTCATAGAATGTACTGCCTATGTTTTCTTATAGTATCTGCCCTTACACTTAGGTCTTTAATCCATTTTGAGTTTATTTTTCTGTATGGTGTTAGGCAGTGTTCTAATTTCATCCTTTTACATGTAGCTATCCAGTTTTCCCAGCATCACTTACTGAAGAGGCTGTCTTTTCTCCATTGTAAATTCTTGCCTCCTTTATCAAAAATAAGGTGACCATATGTGCATGGGTTTATCTCTGGGCTTTCTATCCTGTTCCATTAATCTACGTTTCTGTTTTTGTGCCAGTACCATACTGTCTTGATTTCTGTAGCTTTGTAGTATAGTCTGAAGTCCAGGAGCCTGATTCCTCCAGCTCCATTTTCCTTTCTCAAGATTGCTTTGGCTATTTGGTGTCTTTTGTGTTTCCATACAAATTGTGCAATTTTATTTTTCTAGGTCTGTGAAAAATGCCATTGGGAGTTTGATAGGGATTGCATTGAATCTGTAGATTGCTTTGGGTAGTATAGTCATTTTCACAATGTTGATTCTTCCAATCCAAGAACATGGTTTATCTCTCCATCTGTTTGTATCATCTTTAATTTCTTTCATCAGTGTCTTATAGTTTTCTGCATACAGGTCTTTTGTCTCCTTAGGTAGGTTTATTCCTAGGTATTTTATCCTTTTTGTTGCGGTGGTAAATGAGAGCGTTTCCTTAATTTCTCTTTCAGATTTTTCATCATTCGTGTATAGGAATGCAAGAGATTTCTGTGCATTAATTTTGTATCCTGCTACTTTACCAAATTCATTGATTAGCTCTAGTAGTTTTCTGATAGAGTCTTTAGGATTCTCTATGTATAGTATCATGTCATCTGCAAAGAGTAGCAGCTTTACTTCTTCTTTTCCAATTTGAATTCCTATTTTTTCTTTTTCTTCTCTGATTACTATGGCTAAAACTTCCAAAACTATGCTGAATAATAGTCGTGAGAGTGGACAACCTTGTCTTGTTCCTGATCTTAGAGGAAATGATTTCAGTTTCCCCACCACTGAGAACAATGTTGACTGTGGGTTTATCATATATGGCCTTTGATATGTTGAGGTAAGTTCCCTCTATACCTATTTTCTGGGGTGTTTTTATCATAAATGGGTGTTGAATTTTGTTGAAAGCTTTTTCTGCATCTATTGAGATGATCATATGGTTTTTCTCCTTCAATTTGTTAATATGGTTTATCACATTGGTTGATTTGCATATATTAAAGAATCCTTGCATTCCTGGGATAAACACCACTTGATCGTATGGTGTATGATCCTTTTAATGTGCTGTTGGATTCTGTATGCTAGTGTTTTGTTGAGGATTTTTGCATCTATGTTCATCAGTGATATTGGCCTGTAGTTTTCTTTCTTTGTGACATCTTTGTCTAGTTTTGGTATTAGGGTGATGGTGGCCTAATAGAATGAGTTTGGAAATGTTCCTCCCTGTGCTATATTTTGGAAGAGTTTGAGAAGGATAGATGTTATCTCTTCTCTAAATGTTTGATAGAATTCGCCTGTGAAGCCTTCTGGTCCTGGGCTTTTGTTTGTTGGAAGATTTTTAAACACAGTCTCAATTTCAGTGCTTGTAATTGGTCTGCTTATACTTTCTGTTTCATCCTGGTCTTGGAAGTTTGTGCTTTTCTAAGAATTTGTCCATTTCTTCCAGGTTGTCCATTTTATTGGCATATAGATGCTTGTAGTAATCTCTCATGATTCTTTGTATTTCTGCAGTGTAATTGTTACTTCTCCTTTTGCATTTCTAATTCTATTGATTTGAGTCTTCTTCCTTTTTTTCTTGATGAGTCTGGCTAATGGTTTATCAATTTATTTTGTCTTCTCAAAGAACCAGCTTTTGGTTTTATAGATCTTTGCTATTGTTTCCTTCATTTCTTTTTCATTTATTTCTGATCTGATCTTTATGATTTCTTTCCTTCTGCTAACTTTGGGGGTTTTTGTTCTTTTTTCTCTAATTGCTTTAGGTGTAAGGTTAGGTTGTTTATTTGAGTTGTCTCTTGTTCTTGAGGTAGGATTTTATTGCTATAAACTTCCCTCTTAGAACTGCTTTTGCTCCATCCCATAGGTTTTGGGTCATCATGTTTTCATTGTCATTTGTTTATAAGAATTGTTTGATTTCCTCTTTGATTTCTTCAGTGATCTCTTGGTTATTTAGTAGTGTGTTGTTTAGCCTCCGTGTTTTTGTATTTCTTACAGGTGTTTTCCTGTAATTGATATCTAGTCTCATAGCATTGTGGTCGGAAAAGATATTTGATACAATTTCAGTTTTCTTAAATTTACCAAGGCTTGATTTGTGACCCAAGATATGATCTATCCTGGAGAATGTTCCATGAGCACTTGTGAAGAAAGTGTATTCTGTTGTTTTGGATGGAATGCCCTAAAAATATCAATTAAGTCCATCTTGTTTAATGTATCATTTAAAGCTTGTGTTTCCTTATTTATTTCATTATGGATGATCTGTCCATTGGTGAAAGTGGGGTGTTAAAGTCCCCTACTATGAATGTGTTACTGTCAATTTCCCCTTTTATGGCTGTTAGCATTTGTCTTGTGTATTGAGGTGCTCCTATGTTGGGTTCATAAATATTTACTATTGTTATAACTTCTTGGATTGATCCCTTGATCATTATGTAGTGTCCTTCTTTGTCTCTTGCAATAGTCTTTATTTTAAAGTCTATTTTGTCTTACATGAGAATTGCTACTCCAGCTTGCTTGTGATTTCCATTTGCATGGAATATCTTCTTCTATCCTCTCAGTTTCAGCCTGTTTGTGTCCCTAGGTCTAAAGTGGATCTCTTGTAGACAGCATATATACGGGTCTTGTTTTTGTATCCATTCAGCCAGTCTACGTCTCTTGGTTGGAGCACTTAATCCAGTTACATTTAAGGTAGTTATCGATATGTGTGTTCCTATTCCCATTTTCTTAATTGTTTTGGGTTTCTTATTGTAGGTCTTTTCCTTCTCTTGTGCTTCCTGCCTAGAGAAGTTTCTGTAGCATTTGTGGTAAAGCTGGTTTGGTGGTGCTGAATTCCCTTAGCTTTTGCTTGTCTGTAAAGGTTTTAATTTCTCCATCAAATCTGAATGAGATCCTTGCTGGGTAGAGTAATCTTGGTTGTAGGTTTTTCCCTTTCATCACTTTAAATATGTCCTGCCACTCCCTTCTGGCTTGCAGAGTTTCTGCTGAAAGATCAGCTGTTGACCTTATGGGGATTCCGTTGTATATTATTTGTTGTTCCTCCCTTGCTGCTTTTAATATTTTTTCTTTGTATTTAATTTTTGATAATTTGATTAATATGTGTTTTGGCATGTTTTTCCTTTGATTTATCCTGTATGAGACTCTCTGTGCTTCCTGGACTTGATTGACTATTTCCTTTCCCATATCAGGGAAGTTTTCAACTATAATCTCTTCAAATATTTTCTCAGTCCCTTTCTTTTTCTCTTCTTCTTCTGGGACCCCTATAATTTGAATGTTGGTGCGTTTAACATTGTCCCAGAGGTCTCTGAGACTGTCCTTAATTCTTTTCATTCTTTTTTCTTTATTCTGCTCTGCAGTAGTTATTTCCACTATTTTATCGTCCAGATCACTTGTCCATTCTTCTGCCTCAGTTATTCTGCTATTGATTCCTTCTAGAGAATTTTTTTTTTTTTTGCGGTACACGGGCCTCTCACTGTTGTGGCCTCCCCCGCTGCGAAGCACAGGCTCCGGACGCGCAGGCTTAGCAGCCATGGCCCACGGGCCCAGTTGCTCCGTGGCATGTGGGATCTTCCCAGACCAGGGCTCCAACTCATGCCCCCTGCGTCGGCAGGCAGACTCTCAACCACTGCACCACCAGGGAAGCCCTAGAGAATTTTAAATTTCATTTATTGTGTTGTTCATCATCATTTGTTTGCTCTTTAGTTCTTCTAGGTCCTTGTTAAACGTTTCTTGTATTTTCTCCATTCTATTTCCAAGATTTTGGATCATCTTTACTATCATTACTCTGAATTCTTTTTGAAAAAGTCTACCTGAGGTAGACTGCCTATTTCCTCATTTGTTTGGTCTGGTGGGTTTTTACCTTGCTCCTTCATCTGCTGCGTATTTCTCTGTCTTCTCATTTTGCTTAACTTACTGTGTTTTGGGTCTCCTTTTCGCAGCCTGCAGGTTCATAGTTCCCATTGTTTTTTGTGTCTGCCCCCAGTGGTTAAGGTTGGTTCAGTGGGTTGTGTAGGCTTCCTGGTGGAGGGGACTGGTGCCTGTGTTCTGGTGGATGAGGCTGGATCTTGTCTTTCTGGTGGGCAGGACCACGTCCAGTGGTGTGTTTTGGGGGGGTCTGTGACCTTATTATGATTTTAGGCAGCCTCTCTGCTAGTGGGTGGGGTTGTGTTCCTGTCTTGCTAGTTGTTTTGCATGGGGTGTTCAGCATTGGAGCTTGCTCATTGTTGAGAAGAGCTGGAGATCCCTGGGAGAGCTTTCACCGTTTGATATTTCATGGAGCCGGGAGGTCTCTGGTGGACCAATGTCCTGAACTCGGACATTGGTCCACCACTTGGCTCTCCCACCTCAGAGTCACAGGCCTGACACCTGGACAGAGGACCAAGACCCTGTCAGCCACATGGCTCAGAAGAAAAGGGAGAAAGGAAGGAAGGAAGGGAGGGAGGGAGGGAGGGAGGGAGGAAGGAAGGAAAGAAAGAAAGAAAGAAAGAAAGAAAGAAGAAAGGAAGGAAGGAAGGAAGGAAGGAAGGAAGGAAGGAAGGAAGAATGATTAAAAATAAAAAGATTAAAATGTAATTAAATGAAAGAAAAAAAAAAACACGAAGAGGAGAGCAACGAAACCAAAACACAAATCTACCAATGATAACAAGCGTTAAAAAGTGTACTAAGAAAAAAAAAAAAAACGATAGAACCCTAGGACAAATGGTAAAAGCAAAGCTATACAGACAAAATCATACAAAGAAGCATACACACACACACTCACAAAAAGAGAAAAAGGAAAAAATATATATATATGCCTATATATTAAAAAAAAAAAGGAAGAGAGCAACCCAATGAAAAAACAAATCTACCAGTGATAATAAACTCTAAGTACTAAGGTAAACATAAAACCAGGAACAAATTAGATGCAGAAAGCAAACTCCAAGTCTACGGTTGCTCTCAAATTCCCCTGCCTCAACTTTGGGATGATTCGTTGTCTACTCAGGTATTCCACAGATGCAGGGTACATCAAGTTGATTGTGGAGATTTAATCCACTGCTCCTGAGGCTGCTGGGAGAAATTTCCCTTTCTCTTTGTTCGCACAGCTCCTGGGGTTCAGCTTTGGATTTGGCCCCACCTCTGCGTGTAGGTTGCCTGAGGGCGTCTGTTCTTCACTCAGACAGGACGGGGTTAAAGTAGCCACTGATTAGGGGGCTCTGGCTCACTCAGGCTGGGGGGCGGGAGGGGTACAGATGCGGGGCGAGCCTGCGGCGGCAGAGGCTGGCATGACGTTGCACCAGCCTGAGGCGCACCGTGCGTTCTCCCGGGGAAGTTGTCCCTGGATCACAGGACCCTGGCAGTGGCAGGATGCACAGGCTCCCGGGAGGGGAGGTGTGGATAGTGACCTGTGTTTGCTCACAGGCTTCTTGGTGGCAGCAGCAGCAGCTTAGCGTCTCATGCCCATCTCTGGGGTCTGCGCTGATAGCCGCGGCTCACGCCCAACTCTGGAGGTCATTTAGGCGGTGCTCTGAATCCCCTCTCCTCGTGCACTTTGAAACAATGGTCTCTTGCCTCTTTGGCAGGTCCAGACTTCTTCCTGGACTCCCTCCCATATAGCTGTGGTGCACTAGCCCCCTTCAGGCTGTGTTCACGCCACCAACCCCAGTCCTCTCCCTGGGATCTAAGCTCCGAAGCCCGAGCCTCAGCTCCCAGCCCCCACCTGTCCCGGCGGGTGAGCAGACAAGTCTCTCGGGCTGATGAGTGTCGGTCGGCACCGTTCCTCTGTGCGGGAATCTCTCCGCTTTGCCCTCCGCACCCCTGTTGCTACGCTCTCCTCTGTGGCTCTGAAGCTTCCCCGCTCCGCCACCCGCAGTCTCCGCCTGCGAAAGGGCTCCTAGTGTGTGGAAACCTTTCCTCCTTCACAGCTCCCTCCCACTGGTGCAGGTCCCGTCCCTATTGTTTTGTCTCTGTTTATTCTTTTTTCTTTTGCCCTACCCAGGTACGTGGGGACTTTCTTGCCTTTTGGGAGGTCTGAGGTCTTCTGCCAGCGTTCAGTAGGTGTTCCGTAGGAGTTGCTCCACGTGTAGATGTATTTCTGATGTATTTGTGGGGAGGAAGGTGATCTCCATGTCTCACTCCTCCATCATCTTGAAGGTTTCCTCCTCAGATTCTTTTTTAAAAGACTATTTCTGGTAGAAATTTTAAATTTTACTAACAACTGTATGTTTTTTACTTAGCAGTCCGAGTGCTTCTTTATATGGCATAGTCAATGGACCTCCAATCAGATTCTTTTACTGAATGAGGAAAATGTTCATGAAATACCTTTTTCAAGGGAGGAAGAGCTGTCTGACAATGCCTTTTTTTTCCTTTTAAATCATTAATACTGTTAATTACATGTCAGTAAACAAAAGAAGAGAGACAAACATTTCAAGCACAAAAAGATCAACTCTCTACATCCAATATTTAAACTCCATTTTCAGTTGCAGCTCTCTGTCTATCAGTGTACAGTGAAAACATTCAGACTTTGGCCATAGAACTGGCTTCAGAAAAAAAAAAAAATCTAAATAAGTCAGCTCTCCAAGCCAATCTTATTATCAGAAGCACAATGAACTCATTAATCTTATTCAGAGTTTTACCTTTTGTCATCATGTTTTTTGTTTACTTTCCTTCCCGAAGAAAAACATGTTTTCAGTTCTGAATCCAAACTCTTGATCATCTCCTCCCTTAGGACAAGCGAGTCTGAATCTGTATAAGGAAAGCAGAGCTTCAAAGGAACTTCCTAAGTTCACTTCAACCTCAAAATAGGAAAATTAAAATTACTACATTTCCAAAGTTTACTATTTCCCTGTGGTTCACACTAAAAAATTGGAAGATAAATGGAGGTAAGATTGGGAGCAGGTGAGACAAAAGCTGCTGGGACTCCCAGGCCTTATTGTAGGCAGTTTACCTGAGGACAAAGTCCACAAACTTTAACGTGGCATACACAGCTATTCCTGATGGGCCCCTGACACTTCATTCTAATTTCAGGTTTTGACTTTTCTGAACATACTTCATTTCCTCACATGTTTTATAGGCCTTTCAAAGTGCAATCCCTATTGCCTGGAACTATTTGCACCCTTACCTGTTCTGTGTGACTTCTCCTCTTAACTCCTACTTATTATTGTTTCTTTATCCTTCAGCCAAGATGTCACTTCCTTTGTGAAATCTGCTGGGGCCGTGACTGGCTGAGGTAGCTCTTCAGTATGCTTCCATGGCTCTGCATAGTTTTGCTGTCTTGATACAGTTATCACAATATATCATAGTCCTTCCTGTTCACTGATGAATTCCCAGGTCTTAGCATAGTGTGCTGAGCCCAAAGGAGGAGTTTAACAAGTAGATGAATGAATACTGCATTTTCTAATACTGAGCAAATAAAATATGTCTCTACTCCAGACCTGCAGAAGAAAGCATAAGACAGGTCGCTGTTGAAAAATAGAATTCTTATGTAAACTATTGATTCACACAACAGCATGTATGAATCTTAATTGCATTTTGTTAAGTGAAAGAAGCCATACATAAAAGGCTGCATATAGTGTCAAGATTTCACTTATATGTCATTCTGGGAAAAGCAAAACTATAGGATCAGGAGATAGATCAGCCATCTCCAGGGGTTCTGGGTGGACGGATGGGGAAACTGTAAAGTGGCAGCCCGGGGAAATTTAGGGTCATGGAGTCGGTCGGTGTGGCACTGTGGAGCTGGATGCATGACCCCATGCATTTGTCAAAAATCATAGACCTGTACACTGTGCAACCTGTATGCAAGTGTAAAAGGATTAATCAGGATGTTGAGAGAACCCAGGATGGGATGCAGAGTGTGACAAATGAATCTAACCATTAGAACACCACAGTACCTGCACTGCAGGCAGGATCCAGTGACAAATGCCGAAATTAGTGGGTGGAAACTTTAAGGAGGAATGAAATGTTTGCATCAGTTTAAAGTATCTCCTTTATTTATTAATTACTGTGGTGGTTTTTTTTTTTTTTTTTCGCAGTACGCGGGCCTCTCACCATTGTGGCCTCTCCCCTTGCAGAACACAGGCTCCGGATGCGCAGGCTCAGCGGCCATGGCTCACGGGCCTAGCCACTCTGCGGCATGTGGGATCCTCCCGGACCGGGGCACGAACCCGTGTCCCCTGCGTCGGCAGGCAGACTCTCAATCACTGCGCCACCAGGGAAGCCCTACTGTGGTGGTTTTAACATATGTCCATAAATTCAAGAAGTTGAAACTTAATATCCTCCTCTGGCTGAACATGGTGACTTGCTTCTAACAAACAGAATATGGAAAGGGAAAAATAGTAACTTCACATTGGAGATATGTAACAAACACTAGGTTAACCTGCATGTCACAGTCAACAACATCGCCAGTGATAAGACCTATCAAAATCCTGTACCTCGTTTTTTTTTTTTTTGTTTTTTTTTTTTTAAGGCTCCGGACGCACAGGCTCAGCGGCCATGGCTCACGGGCCCAGCCGCTCCGCGGCATGTGGGATCTTCCCGGACCGGGGCACAAACCCTTGTCCCCTGCATCAGCAGGCGGACTCTCAACCACTGCGCCACTAGGGAAGCCCCTGCCTCGTTTTTTAAAAAATATTTTCTTGGCCGCGCCATGCAGCATGTGGGATCTTGGTTCCCCAACCAGGGATTGAACCCACACCCTTTGCATTGGAAGCACGGAGTCTTAACCACTGGACCGCCAGGGAAGTCCCCAAATCCTGTACCTCTTGACGTGATGTATTGAGAAGGCACATCACTTCTGTGGACTCCTCTTCCAGGGTCCATAAGCTCAGTCTAATCATGAGAGAAAAACACCAGACAAAGCCAGATAGAGGGGCATATTGCAAAATACCTGACCACAAATGTGTCACAGCCATAAGAGATGAGGAAAGACCAAGAAACCGTGACAGACTGGAGGAGACTGAGGAGACAGGATGAGTGCATGTAGTGTGGTGTCATGAATTGTATCCTGAAACAGAAAAAGTCGCTAGTGGAAAAACGGAGGCAACCCGAATAGAGGTTAGGTAATAGTATTGCACCATTGTTAATGTTGATAGATGTACCATTGTTATGTAAGATGTTAATATTAGAGGAAGCTGAGTGAAGGGTATATGGAAGCTCTGTTTACTGTTTTTGCAACTCTTTGTAAATCTAAGATAATTCCAAGGAAAAAGATTTAAAAAGGATACCAGATAGTTCATTGATTTGCTGAGATCATAGGAGTAGCAGGCTTAAAGGCCACACAACCAGAAGCACTGTCCCAAATGGTGTGGTGAAACTGACCTCCCCAGCATATAGCTCTCTCTGCTGTTTGAACTGCCAACACCACTGGCACTGATTCACCCAGAGGGAGCCATGGTCCCTGCTGCCCTGGGAGTGGAGTCTTGTTGCGATAGTCACTGACTCTAGAAAGAATTCCCTGAGCTCCTGCTTTGTATCAATAGCCTTCTATTCAAAATATGGCATATGTATGTGATTAGTGGATGTCAGGTCTTATGCCTATATCTTGCTTAGAGAAACTGGGAAAGTGAGAGTCTGGCCTTTTTTCAGTTTGTCTAATGATGAATAGATAATAGATGAATATAGGAAGGGAGTTCAGATACTTGGCAGCCAAGGATAATGAAAAAAACCTGCTATATTTTGTGAATATAATGTTGGTACAATTAGAACATTCAAGCTATTATAAAAGAAGTCTAAGAGCAATTTGATTCAGCATGTCTAATTGTATAAAACAGAAAACTAGGTAGAAAGACAAGGTAAACAGAAGTGTTTTGTTTAAGCTTTGAAAGATATGTATTTTGATTTAACTTCCTAGTATTCAGTCTCCTACAACTCATCATTTTTCTTTATTGGCAATCCTGCCCCTTCACTTTAAAAAAAAAAGGTTGGGGGGGGGGGAAGTGCAAACAAAAAGCTCTGCATCGTCTGTTTCCAAGTGAAAATATTTATTCCTCTCTCATTGAAGACAAGTTTTTTTTCACAAAAGTTCTTAATTTTAAAATATGCATCACTTATAAATCACTAATAAAATATTTCAGGGATTTAATTTATGAAACAAACCAAATAGATAATGATTTGTACTCAAGCTTTAAAAATCAAGTGAGCATCTATGCTTTCTTTTTTCTTTTCCTTTTCTTTTTTTCTTTTTCTTTCTTTTTTTTTTTAATCTTCTGTGAGCAATGGACTCAGTGCAGACAGTGTGGGCAAGTCTGAGCAATTATCGTCATCCCAATATCGACAAGGTTCCCTTTGTTGTTACCAGGTACCTTTGGTCACATTCATGGTCTCTGCTTCTACCCCATCTGTTCTGTTTTTAAACTTATGGACAGTTAACTGACTTTTGAAATGGAGAGAAATGGAACTGAAACACTCTGGCCAATAATTACTTTTTAACCTTCATAAGCGAGTCTGGCTGCCTCCATGATAAAGTGTCCAATGAAAGAGAAAGGGCAGCAATGTCCTTTCAAGCATTAATCATTACCTATTCCCAGGGATTTGGAAAAAAAATTAAGAATGTCTTAATATGTGAAAATTCATTATAAATGCCACTCCCCTCAACCAAAATCTTGGCTCATGATGGAGCTACCCATTCCTTACAACCATGATAGGAAAACTGGCCTTGAACTTCCCACTGTAACTAGGCACACTGAAAAATGTGGCAAAGACTGGGTAGGCTTGGGCAACAGAAATCTGAACTCAGACTCAGGGCCTTGTAAAAATGCCCTTTCAGCAGCAGGAAGGGGACAGACACATCCACCTGGACCCAGATCTCACCTCCAAGTTATTGTTGCCTGTGAGTGTCTTAAGCCAATTCAAATTTAAAAGTTTTCTTGGGATTTCCTTGGTGGCACAGTGGTTAAGAATCCACCTGCCAATGCAGGGGACACGGGTTCGATCCCTGGTCCGGGAAGATCCCACATGCCGTGGAGCAACTAAGCCTGTGCGCCACAACTACTGAAGCCTGTGCACCTAGAGCCCGTGCTCCACAAGAGAAGCCACTGCAATGAGAAGCCCACATACCGCAATGAAGAGTAGCCCCTGCTTGCCACAACTAGAGACAGCCCACACGTAGCAACGAAGACCCAAAGCAGCCAAAAATAAATTTTAAAAAATAATAAAAAGGTTTCTTTTTTAGAAGTCTGAAAGTAAAAAAACCAAGATTCTTCCCTTCTGACTGTGTGAGAACATAGAAGAGTGAACTCAAAGAATAGAATTATAGTAAAAGAAAAACTTTATTACTGCCTCCCAGCATCCCTAGACATGGAGAGAAGAAGAAAAGGTGAGAGAAGGTACTTTGCCTAGAAAAGATGTAAGAGTTATAAGGCTTAATATTCCAAGCAGGAGGGGAAGAATGACTCAAGTATTATGATAAAAACAATAACAGTAATAACTAACATTGATTGAGTGCATACCATGTGCCAGATACTCTTTTAAATGCTTTATATTGTTTAACTTGTTTAGTCCTCAAAACAACTCTATGATATAGGTATTATTATTTTAATGACTTAACAGATAAGAAAGATGAGCACAGAGATGTTAATCAAATTGCCAAGTGACACAGCCACTAAGAGGTGAAAGCAGGATTGAACTCAGGTAGTTTACCCAGACTCCACCGCGTGAGTCTTTAAGGAGTCACAGGTCCATGGGACTTGAGAGGAGGGCAGCAGGTCCCTCAGCAGGTTCCAGCAGATTTAGTGGAGAGAGAACCAATCTGACTACTACTGGGCCAGAGTGGTTGCTGGGAGCAGTCATGACTCTTAACAGGATCAACCAGCCCTTTGCAGGTGAGGTCACGTGTACAAATAACACACCCATTTTCCCCAACACACATCACTAAATACCAATCATTATCTTTATTTAAAATGCAGCATTCGCCCCAGTGTGCATACTCCAGGACTGTTTTAGTTCAGATAAATAATGTTAGGTGCTGTTAAAATCCCAGTGACCTAATAAAGTAAAAGCTTATTCTCACTCTCGCCATTCTCTGATGCAGGTTGTCAGGGAGCCCCTGCCCCACCCACTTGATCAGGGACCTAATTTGCTTCCTTCCTCAACACAAGCTTGCCTAGTGTCATCTAGCAGGTGGATGAGGAAAGAGAATGAGAATGGAGGATCCCAAGAGAGGTTGTTAGAGACCAGGCACATGGCTTCTACTCATGTTTCATTGGTCAGAATGTCAAGAGGCCAGGAAGTACGGTTTAGTGTTGGTTCCAGGTAGAAGAGGAAAGTTGTGTGTATGTATAGGCACTGGCATTCTGTGCTACAAAATTTCTAACCGATTTTACCACTGTGTTTATGTGGTAGGGTGCATAGGCTTCAACTAATTTAGGAGATTATCTGGGAACCAAAGGGAGAAACTCTCACTGCAAAATAGCTTGAAGGATCTGCAGTGCACACTTGTCTTCTGACCACTCTTCTTTGCTATGTTCTCTTGTTTGCTCATGGGATCAGCTTATGACCTGGCTTCTGGCTTTACAATGGTTTGTTCTTCAAGCTCATATTAATCCCTTAAATTCTGTCAATGAAATGTCCCACCATAGATTTCTCCACCAGTAAAGTACCCATGATTATATTTGAGACTGTGTGTTTTTGTCTCCCCAACACTGTCTTAGAGTGAATTGCTATTAACTACACAAATATTTCTTATTTTGATTTTATTAAAAATAAAATATGACTGATTCCTTAAAAGGTATATTTTATCACTAACTTTATAAAATACCAATGCATGACAATATAAGATATTCTGAAATCATAATTTTTAATATTTGTGCTGAGTGATATGGGCCATATCCAAACCTTCAGAAAAATTCTCTAAAATTAAGAAATCATGAATATGTTAGGAGAGCAGAATGACTCATAATGGATGGGTCACTCCATTAAAGCATTTAGCATTTCTTGTTATATTTGCTTTGGAAAGTATCAACCTTGCTTTCGCGATGAAAGAACTTAGCTGATCTCCAGTGATTACAGGAGGGAGTAAAGGTTAAGAGCTTAGACTCTGGTGACAGACTTCTTGAGTTTTATTAGCTCATGTTCTGGGGCAAGTCCCTAACCTTTCTGTGCCTCAGTCTCCTCAGCTATAAAACAGAGATAAGAATAGTACTTACCCCATAGGGTTGATGTAAGAATTAAATAAATTCAATCCTCATAACAACCTAGTGGGGTGGCTACTATTATTTTATACCAACATGTGAAAGCACTTAGAGTAGTGCTTGGCCCATACGAAGTAACCAATAAATGTTAGCCACAATCATCATCAGTAGTATCATTATTATTATTTATTATTACCCCTCCCAATCAAGAAATAATTTTTGCATTTTTAGATAAAAGCTTTATTTTTATTTTGAGATAGTTGAGAGCCAAAGTATTAGACTGTGGTCCAGAAGAAATACTGCACTGAGGATTAGTTGTTAATACACCCAATGGTCAATAGTCAGCCAGCTTGAGCCCTCATTCTCAACCATAATTTATTCATTCGTTTATTCATTCAATCAATACTTATTGCATTTCTACAATGTGTCAATATTATAGCTCTGCCACTTAGCAGCTATGTGAACTGGAGCAACTTTCATTACCTCTCTGAGCTTGATTTTTTTCATCTGAGAAGTAGAATAATAATATCTACTTTTATCTCTGTTGTGGAGAGTAAATTAAGTAAGAAATTTTATGAAGCACTGGCATAGTGCCTGGCCTCTAATAAGCACTCAAAAAATAAATTATTATTTTTACAAAAATTAATATGAAAAGGTCTTTTGTCCTGAGATATGGTTCTTTCATACAGTTTTTCAAAGTGAAGATCTTGATCCATTGGTAGGTGGTAAAATCAATTTTTAACATAAAATCAGCACTTTTAAAAAACAAAATTTGGGGGTAGAGTCAAGATGGCGTACTAGGAGGACACAGAATTCACATCTCCTCACAACTAGGGCACATACCAGGCACCGGTGGGGGACCATGGACACCTAAGGGGATGGGAGGAACCCCCAGAGCCCGGGTAGGACGTGGGGCGTGGGGGGAGTGAAGGGGGAGGAGAAGTGGAGGCGAGACGGGACTGGAGCCCCTGAGGGGCGGCTGGGAGAGGGGAAGGGATCCCACACCCGAAGGGGGAAACTGGGGAACCATTGGGAGGGCAGAGGGTCAAAAGGGAGCGTGGCCAGGTTTCCCCTGCCCACTTGGACCCCCAGGAACCTGCTGAGATCCGGGGCCTGATCCTCTGCCCCCCTAGGCCCCCTCCAGCCGAACAGGTCCTGAGGGAGTGGGAGGGAGGGGAGGGGGAGCAAAAGTAAAGGCCGGACCCCTAGGACTGGCACCCCTGAGGGACGGCTGGGTTAGGAAGGAGTTCCTACACCCAGCGGGACCCACCCACGGTTAGGGGTCCAGCGGCGACAGGGAGACCCTGGGGGAGACAGTGGGGGAGGGGTGCGGAGGAACGGAAGGGAATGGGGCCTGTGCTTTCCCTGTCCACTTAGGCAACGGGAAGCCTATTAGGCTCCCGGACCTAATCCTCTGCCCTCGGAGCCTCCCTCCTGCCACACGGAGCCCAAGCCCCGCCCCTACACCCACCCACCCAGTGCCCTACCACTGCACTCAGAGACCCCCTCCAACGCTGGGCTTAAACCCCACCCACACACCCCCACCCGGGGCCCTACCTCCAAACTCCGGAACTCCACACTCCAGAGGTCCTCTTTCAATACGCGACCTCTCCCCTTCTGTGTAGGTCCTAAGCAGAGACCCCGCCCCATGCTTAAACGTCACGCCCCCACCTGCCTAGGTCCCATCCCTCCCAAATCCCCGCCCCTGCCTAAGTTCCACCCCCTGCCTAAACTCTGCCCCCATAGCCAAAGCTTTTTTTTTTTTCTTTTCTTTTTTCCTCTTTTAGATTGGGGATCTGTTTTACCTTGTTGATTCATTGTTGTTGATTCTTTAATATTTTTATTTTTCCTAATAAATCTTTCATTTTTCTAATTTTATTTTATTTTTATACTTTGTTAGTGATCTCTCCTTCTGGCTTGTTCCACACACCCACCCCCTTTTGTTTTCTTTTTCCTGTTGTGGTTTTATTTTACCTTGTTGCAATTGTTTCAATTATAGTTTTATATTTCCTAATATATTTTTTATCTTTCTAATTTTATTTTGTTTTTTATTCTTTAATATTGTACTGCTCCTTTTTTTCTCTCTTCCTTTTTTTTTTCTTTTACGGTGCCATGAAGGTTGCGGGATCTTTGTTCCCAGGCCAGAGGTCAGGCCCAAGCTCCTGTGGTGGGAGCTTGAGTCCAAACTGCTAGACTGAGAACCTCAGGCCCCAGGGAATATCAATCAGAGTGAGGCCTCCCAGAGGTCTTCATCTCAGCACCAAGACCAACTGCCTATCCAACTGCCTGCAAACTCCAGTGCTGGACATCTCAGGCCAAACAACCAGTAAGACAGGAATACAGCACCACCCATCAAAAAAAACAATGAAATGACAAAAAAAAATTGTTACGGACGAAGGAGCAAGGTAAAAACCTACAAGACCAAATAAATGAAGATGAAATAGGCAATCTACCTGAAAAACAATTCAGAGTGATGATAGTAAAGATGACAAAAGACCTGTATGTGGAAAAATATAAGACACTGATGAAAGAAATTAAAGATGATACAAACAGATGGAGAGATATACCATGTTCTTGGATTGGAAGAATGAACATTGTGAAAATGACTATACTACCCAAAGCAATCTACAGATTCAATGCAATCCCTATCAAACTCCCAATGGCATTTTTCACAGACCTAGAAAAAAAAATTGCACAATTTGTATGGAAACACAAAAGGCCCTGAATAGCCAAAACAATCTTGAGAAAGAAAAACGGAGCTGGAGGAATCAGGCTCCCGGACTTCAGACTATACTACAAAGCTATAGTAATCAAGACAGTATGGTACTGGCACAAAAACAGAAATACAGATAAATGGAACAGGAAAGAAAGCCCAGAGATAAACCCATGCACATATGGTCACCTTATTTTTGATAAAGGAGGCAAGAATATACAGTGGAGAAAAGACAGTCTCTTCAATAAGTGGTTCTGGGAAAACTGGACAGGTACATGTAAAAGGATGAAATTAGAACACTCCCTAACACCATATAGAAAAATAAACTCAAAATGGATTAAAGACCTAAATGTAAGGCCAGACACTATAAAACTCTTAGAGGAAAATATAGGCCGAACACTCTATGACATAAATCACAGCAAGATCCTTTTTGACCCACCTCTTAGAGAAAGGGAAGTAAAAACAAAAATAAACAAATGGGACCTAGTGAAACTTAAAAGCTTTTGCACAGTAAAGGACACCATAAACAAGACGAAAAGACAATGCTAAGAATAGGAGAAAATACTTGCAAACGAAGCAACTGACAAAGGATTAATCTTCAAAATTTACAAGCAGCGCATGCAGCTCAATATCAAAAAAACAAACAACCCAATCCAAAAATGGGCAGAAGACCTAAATAGACATTTTTCCAAAGAAGACATACAGATGGCCAACAAACATATGAAAGGATGCTCAACATCACTAATTATTAGAGAAATGCAAATCAAAACTACAATGAGGTATCACCTCACACCAGTCAGAATGGCCATCATCCAAAAATCCACAAACAGTAAATGCTGGAGGGTGTGAAGAAAAGGGAACCCTCTTGCACTGTTGGTGGGAATGTAAATTGATACAGTCACTATGGAGAACAGTATGGAGGTTCCTTAAAAAACTAAAAATAGAATTACCATATGACCCAGCAATCCCACTACTGGGCATATACCCTAAGAAAACCATAATTCAAAAAGAGTCATGTACCACAATGTTCATTGCAGCTCTATTTACAATAACCAGGACATGGAAGCAACCTAAGTGTCCATTGACAGATGAATGGATAAAGAAGATGTGGCACAATATATACAATGGAATATTGCTCAGCTCTAAAAAGAAACGAAATTGAGTTATTTGTAGTGAGGTGGATGGACCTAGAGTCTGTCATACAGAGTGAAGTAAGTCAGAAAGAGAAAAACAAATGCCATATGCTAACACATATAAATGGAATCTAAAAAAAAATTTGGTTCTGAATAACCTAGGGGCAGGACAGGAATAAAGACACAAACGTAGCGAATGGACTTGAGGACACCGGGAGGGGGAAGGGTAAACTGGGACAAACTAAGAGAGTAACATTGACATATATACACTACCAAATGTAAAATAGGTAGCTAGTGGGAAGCAGCTGCATGGCACAGGGAAATCAGCTCAGTGCTTTTTGACCAACTAGAGGGGTGGGATAAGGAGAGTGGGAGGGAGACGCAAGATGGAGGGGATATGGGGATATACATATGCATATAGCTGATTCACTTTGTTATACAGCAGAAACTGACACAACACTGTAAAGCAATTATACTCCAATAAAGATGTTAAAAACAAAAACAATATTTAAAAAAATAGACTAGGGTACTATAGAATAGTATACATGAAAGGAAGAGGTTCATATAGAGCAATACAGATAACAGTTTATCACATGTCCTGAAACATTAATTTTACCTATGCAATGCCTACATGTATATGGATGTTGATTGTGTGCAAAACGTATTTCTTACTATGGGTTGCAGTCAAGAAACTTTGAAAGCTTTTTAACAATATATGACAGTGCTATGTTGGTACCTTTAATTGCCCAGAAGTCAGAAGATTGTGTTTGTTATGAAGCTAGTTCGAAGAAATATCTTTAGCAGCATGTGGCAGAAACTGCACATATAGAATTTTTAACTCAGTCAATGCCAAGCTTGCTTGGTTTGGTGGAAAGGATTAAAACCATTACCTAAAAAGGAAAAATCAGGATTATTGATAAATTGCATTTTTATGTGCTACTTCTGCCCACTGTCATTCTGTAAAATTTAAAAAGTCATTTATCATGGAGATAAGTCATATGAATGTATGATACCTTCGAAACATTCTGCATTAAACCTGCCTTCTCAGATGCGAGGGGAAATCCAGCAGTCCTCTGTTGTTCCTCGTGTTTAGCCATGTAGACTACAGGGAAGAGAGCTGTCACCAATCGCCTGAAAAACTAGGTGAATAACTGCCACCTTCTCAGGAGTGTCCTTTGCCCTAAAAGCCTTCAATTCCAGATCATCCGTCTTTAGTTTCTTGGCCACAGAGGCTTCCTGTCTCTCTTTCCAAATTAAGGGCACTCAACAGAGCTGCCACACTGGGCACTAATGAATTCTCTGAGACTAATCTACACAGTAATGAGAACTGGTATCTGTCACTCACTCTCCCAGGAGGTAACAGTTCACACGCCATTACATCACCCTATTAAAATAACTTATTAGCTGTGTTGCTTGTCAGCTACTATTCATTAAGAAGGTGCGACCAAAGAGACATGTATTTGCACAAATGATGAGATTTAATTTGATTTGTTCTCCATTTTGTTTTTATGGCTGAGTGCACACATGCTGTAAGTAAATGTAAGCATTTTATACAGATCATCTGTACCTTAGGGAAGCATCAACACAATTATGACTTTTCACCAATTAGATGAAAAACAAGTTAGATGAGACTCTGCATCCCATTCAAAATGTGTGAGGAACTCGTATACTCCATTCCCTGCATGTTTGTATCCCAGGAAGTATTTATATTTTCTCAGAGGCTTTCGTTATAGGCATAATACCATGAAACCATTGATAAATGATTCTGAGAGCTAAATTAGGGAGGGTAATTTTGGATGGAGTAATAGAGAGTTGGTACAATTTTTATCACAAACTCGCCAAATTATGTAAGCATTTCTTTGCTGTTTATTTTTGTCATTGTAATATCTCAGTAAGAGCATGGGCTTTTGTCCTTATATGGAGGTTACTTAAGTCCTGGCTTTTCCTTTTGGTGGTTGGTTGTGTGATCTTAGAGGAAATTACTTAGCTTTTTTATCCTCATTTACTTCATCTGTAAGATGAGAGTAAAATAATATCTATCTCATACCTGAGGTCATTAAGAGGATTAAATGTGTTTAAACAGTGCTTGACCCACAGTAAGTACTGAATAATACCAATTATTATTATCATTATCCAGTCTTCCTCCTTAAAGAAAAAATCAGAGATTTTTTTGCATTTTTGCTATATTTAAAATTTTTCTTTTGATGCAGTTGTCTGAAAACTATCGAGTGTAGTTAAAAAAATATTGGAAAGCAGCATCAATGCTTTAGTAAGCTCAGTGGCCCCAGCAGTTGCCCTGCAGGTCCATCCTCCAACATCGTTCTCTGAAGAAAAGCATTTCTTCCACGTATTGCTATGGCTCTGCCAGTTATTAGCTGTGTGATTATGAGCAAGCTTCTTTAAATCTCCAAGCTTCATGTTCTTCTTCTTTGGAAAGGGGATAATAATACCTCCTTCATTGTATTGCTATGAAGATTAAATCAAATTAAACACACTTTGTAAAACATCTATCACTGTGTCTAGCAGGTGTAAGTATTCAATAACCTGCAATTGTAATGATTATTATTACTCATAATGCCACTCACTGACCCATCATCTGTAAGAACAGTTCTGAATTACTTTCTAACAGTTGCATAGATTCAGGCTCTAGCGTCCCCACCCTTGCCTAGTCTCTCTTGTGTCCTCCAAAGCCAGCAGTCCCAGGAGGCTGCCTGGAAGTGCACTTATTATAGAACAGAGCTTTTCAAACTAGACCATGTCATACTTAAATAGAATCGATAATTTTGGCCTCATTTGCTCAACATTAGAGCAAACTATACAAAGTAGCCTATGTTAGTGTCCTAGTTGTTTTATCATTATATCATTAATTGGATTAAGTACTATTTTTAAATGTTTTAGAATAACATTTGTAGTCATATAATCGGTAAACAACATAAATCACTCACAGGCTTTCAAAACTACTGGAATTAAAAGGATATTCCAAAAGTATCAATCACATAAGGACAATTATTCTATAACATAATAGGTTGAAGAAGAGATTTGATAATTTTGTATTTTTCAGAGTCAAGCTAAATTCATGAACAACTGGCAATTAAAATTGTACTCAAATGCTATTTAAAACAAACCAGATTCTTTCCTGCACTTTGGGACTTGGCATGAGAATGTTCTGGGGAGTTTTATAGCCGCATGGTGCATACAAAATGAGGTGCTGAGTTTCCGTCATTCTGCATGAAATATGTCTTTCCAGATTTGTGTTTCCCACAAATCTTATCATAGTTTTCTAAAATGCAGTATAGTTTGGTTAAAAGCAAATTCTTCATAACAATCTTGAAAATACATATAAAGAGTTATCTCCACTTTTATTTTTCTTGTCTAGACTAAAACATCCTTAATAGATAGCTCACCATCTTAAATTAGAATAATAATAATAATAGTAATATGGTAATAATAGCAAATACTTCTTCCCTACTTCTACATCCTGCATAAGCCGCTTACACATATTAAGTCATTTAATCCTCATAGCAACCCTATGAGGTAGGTACTATTTTTGACTCCATTTTACATTGCAGGAAAGTGAGCCCAGAGGAGTAAAGTAACTTGCTGAAGGTCACACAGAAAGTGGAAGAACCATGACTCAGATATCAGATTTTTACCCTAAAATATCATCTGGCTAAAATTGTTATGTGGTCAAAACTTACTCATCAATGTCACTTGTGGCACATCAGTTGGTGATGAAGAGCCCTGTCTTGGAATGCAGTACTCGTATATAATTCCTAACTAGGAAGAAAAATTCCTTCTTTTCTATGGCCTGGTTTCTCTCAAACTAAGCTAAATTTCTTTCCTGTTTGCATGATCTGGGCTAATTTACATGACTAGTTTAGATAAAGCAAGTAAGAGAAGATACTGTTAAAAATCACATTAGTATAAATTTCTAACTCAAAATTGAATCGTTTATTGGCATTTGAAAGCAGCATGGTGACTGTATCAAGCTAATCAAAAAACGATATAGGTCTTTTAGAAAAAGCTGGTTACAGGGATAGTGTAATTGACCCTCTTACATGCAGCAGCCATGTGGTTTGGGAGCTGACCCTAATTCTGGAGGCAGGTTCTGATTTGACTAAGCCAATTATAATAATCCCATCTTCCTTGCCAGCATTTCTTGAGGAACCAGTGCTTAAACCAATCAGAATACAGCATTCCCCTGGCTGTCATTTGCTGAAGAATGAGTGACCTAGGTTGGCCCAGTCAGACTCAGTGGAGGGACTTACAGTTGAGAGGAGCTGCCTTTACTCCCACTGGAGAAAGAGATGTGGGATGAAGTTAATACTGTGGACAAGATAGAAGAACGAGAAAGAACCTGGATGTTTGATGACATTCTTTTTTTTTTTTTTTTTGCGGTATGCGGGCCTCTTACTGTAGTGGCCTCTCCCGTTGCGGAGCACAGGCTCCAGACGCGCAGGCTCAGCGGCCATGGCTCACGGGACCAGCCGCTCCGCGGCATGTGGGATCTTCCCGGACCGGGGCACGAACCCGTGTCCCATGCATCAGCAGGCAGACTCTCAACCACTGCGCCACCAGGGAAGCGCTGATGACATTCTTAAGTTGCTAAATCCACCAGCCCTGAAGGCCACACTACCTTGAACTTCATCTTGAAGGAAAAAATACATTTTTTATTACAGTTTAAGTTTGTTTTAAGTCTGGCTTTCTGTTAATTTTTGCAGCTCAAGCACAGCTAGGAAACACATTTTCACCCCTTAGCACCTGCCCGATAGTCTTGGTTTGAAAGGGGAAGTTGGATCTGTGCATTTTACATCATTGATAATTTGGTTCAAACATATGAACTGACCCAGATTCATATCTATATTTATTAAGCACATAATGTAACACATGCCAATAAAACAATGTAGACACTTCCGTATACATTATCTAGAAGTACCTTCGCAACAGGCTCAGGGAGAGAGAGATCATTATCTGCATTTTTAGGTGAATAAGTAGAATTCAGAGTGGTTATGTTACTTTCCTCCCATCACACTATTACTTGTTGGAAAATTCTTACTTGAGTTCAGGTCTTTCAAATCCAGTTTCCATTACCCTGGCACTTTGATTCAGTGCAGGAAAGATTGGGATGCATGAAGAACTCCACATTGTATCATTTGGAGGCAATTTCTTTTCATGGGATAGACCCCTACTTACTACCATGAACCTTATACTCTAACACGTTTTTTCCCCTGTTGTATCTTGTGGAAAATTACCAAAATCATCGTGTGTGTAACATTCTATAATTCTATGAAAATTGAAGTAGAAATATCTATTCTGGCATAACTAACACATTTCTGAAGTTTCTTTGCAGTCACATAATAAAATTATGTGTATATATATGTATGAATATATATATATAATATATAGAGAGAGATGGTATATCTGAAGCATATTTAATTTAGCTTTAAATTTCTTTATTGTCTCACGATTCTCCCTTTCTTGGATTTGCTAACTTAAAACATTCTAATGCCATTCTAAATGGGAAATATTCCTTATTCATTCTAGGGCCGCATGCTGAATTAGGTTTGAATAACATAGTAAATAAAGATGATTATCACACAAGAGAGTGAAACAACCTGGTGTCAATCTCAGATGACAAGATCTCTGTAGAGCTCTGCTTTTAAAAGCCTGAAGTTCTTCAGAAAGTGCTACTGCAGATTCTCTTGATTCTTATAAAATAATTTGTCTGGAAAGATAAAAACTCAAATAATCAAAAATTTTCCTCTTCCTCTCCCATCCAGCACTTTCTCTTGAGTGTTTCTTTTAAAGCCAAGATAACTTGCATTTGTTGCAGTTTTGGACTTTAGCATGAAATTAATTTTTACCATAGCCAACAACTGGTGTTCAAGCCCAAGTGTGGCATGCAAATTGTCCAGAGATGTTGTAAACCTAGATCTCAACCATAAGGCTGGGGAAACATAGAACTTGGGGAAGCAGGATAAGTTCAGGCTTTGACCAGTCATACTAGCAATGATTTAACTCAGCGGTCCCTAACCTTTTTGGAACCAGAGACCGGTTTCCTGGAAGACAATTGTTCCACGGATGGGGGAGGGGGATGGTTCAGGCAGTAATGCTAGCGATGGGGAGAGATGGGGAGCCATGGGGAGCGGCAGATGAAGCTCCCCTTGCTTGCCGCCGCTCGCCTCCTGCTGCGCAGCCCCATTCCAACAGGCCACGGACCAGTACCAGCCCATGGCCCGGGGGTTGGGGAATCCCTGACTTAACTTCAAGGAGCTCAGTACGAACTAACAGGCATTGTAAGGCTGCCCAGAGTGTGCTGGGCTGAATAGAAATTCCATTGGATATTGATAGGTCATATGTATTCCATGGATAGTAAATACTCTATGGATAATAAGTATTCCATGGACACAGGATGTAGGATTGCCTAAATTTATTTATCCGAAGAACCTGTGTGTGTGTGTGTCTCTGTGTGTGTGTGTGTGTGTGTGTGTGTGTGTGTGTCTGTGTGTAGCATCTTAGCAGACCAGTGCTCTGTAAAACACACGTGGGGAAGTGTAAAACACACCGTACAAAAGGGCTCCATTTGAAAGAGGTTAACTACATGAAAATAAAGAGGATACAATGGAGAAAACTTATTTCTTTTTAACTATTTTTGTTTGGAAGTTTTACTTTGAATCTTTTCATTGAAATAATAGCATTTTGTATAGTGTAAATACTACTTTTTTCTAAATAAACCCCTCTCCATTTCTTCTTTTTACTCTTAAGGAAACTCTGAGAGGATAATTAGGACAGTTGTATTCTATTTTACAGTTGAAGAAACTGATGCAGAGAGAAGTAAATGCCTTTTACACTTAACATAGGCTAGGTAAGGGCATTGGAAAACTAGGGCCAAATCTGGTTTGCAGCTTATTTTTGTGTAGTCTGGAACTAAGAATTGTTTTAAAGGCTTGTTAAGAAAAGTAAAAAGTGGAATATTTGCTATCTGGCCTTTTACCAAAAAAGTATGCCAACCTCTGGACTAAGTTATGCTGTGGTAACAAACAATACTTATATCTCAGTGGTTTTGTCAGGCAAAAATGCATTTCTTGCTGACACTGCATGTCCAACACAGGCTGCTGGGAGTGTCTGCTTCCAGATCACTCAGGAAGCCAGACTGACAGAGACCTGGTGTCATTATATGCTTCTACGGCTGCCACAGCCGCTGGAAGGGAATATGATGAGGTGAACACTGGCTCTCAAAATTTCCACCTGGGCGTGAAACATACCACTTCTGCTCACGTTTCACCGGCCAAGCAAGTCACATGGTGTCATCTCACTTCAAAGGGACGGGGAAATGCTGTCCTACCTTGTGTGTACAAGAAGGAAATCTAAAAATATTTGGTGAACAATCGCACTAATACAGGGTACACATACTTGCACACACACATGTGTGTAGAAAGCTAATTCAAGAAACTATATCCTGTGAAACTTGATTTATTGATCATCTCTCTCTCTCTCTCTCTCTCTCTATATATATATATATATACATACATATATGTATGTGTGTAGCTATCTCTATTATATATATAGAAATCTCTATTATATATAATTCTTATCCTATATATAATTCTATATATATATCTCAACATATAATAGTTATCTCTTTATATAGGTAGACCTATGTAGCTATCTGTTGACATATTAACATTAGAAGGAAACCTACAGCTGATTCTAAGGAAACTTTTTATTTTATAAAGACAGGTGAGGTTAATAGTGACAGATCCAAAGTGCAAGACTCTTACCAATTTTTAGGTTCCCGATAATCTCTTGAGTACTTCTTCCTGTACATTATACTTCTCCTTTTCTAAGTAAAACCTTATATCATTTTGAAATCATGCTAGATAGATTTTTATATGGTCTCATGTTGGAAGTATTTGCTCTGTGTGACAAAGAGAAGTCTGCCTACCCCCAACCCCCGCCCTCCCCACACACGCAGCGAAGAACAATCTTGGTTTCCAAGAGTCATTGTGAATTGACAGTGTCCTTACTACATGCCTGCATGCACAAGGTCAAACTGTGCTCTGAAATAATCCCACACCTGAGAGCACAGTGGCCACACCCTTCCTGGCTCAGTGGCAAAGCAAGAAAATTTGGGGTGATAAAGAAGTGAAGGAATCATTTTTTTCCTCTTCATGTATGTGTCCTTCCTTCAACCAGAGGTTATTGGTGGGTTTGTCTCCTTCCATCTTCAGCCCTTTCTCTTTACTCAGGAGATGCCAAATGAGAGAAACATAAATTGTGAAGTTTCTTAACCATACACTTGGCCATTCCATCCTTGTACACTTTGTCCCCAGAGAGCTATTACTTCCAAAATGGCAAGTTACAAATAACCGATTCCTGGGGAGGGGGAAAACCGCTGAAAGGGACAATTTCTTTTCAGGAGAATAAATCATAATATTTAAAAAGGGGAGATCTTGGAAAAAGCCATCAGTGGAAGAGTCCAAACAGGTCTTCCATCTGTGTTTGGGGAACAGTTAAAAGCAATATGTGGGAAGTCAAACAAAAATGGAGAGCAGAGATTTTCTTTGCTTATTTATTTTTTTTAAAGGATGTTTGTTTAAGGAAAGTATGCGTGGGGGCAGGAAGGGGGAGAGCCATGGCTCCAGTGAAAGAGATGAGTCTTGGTGAGACAAATACCAGCAGTAGTTCAAAGGACTTCTTGGCATGAAGATAGTAAATAAACTAAAAAGGCAATTTTCGTAAAAAATATTTGCCCAGCCATAGAGGGAAGACAGTGAAATTGTAAGGTTGCTGCTGAATAATTAAATCCATCATGTAGGGCTCAACTCGTGAACATCACTGATATCCATCTCTGTTGGTCTCTGGCTTTTTCCGTTTTTTTCTCTGAAAGTCTCCATATTTCCATTGAATTTCTTCTGGAATTAACCTGTACCTCTGAGAAATGTGATTAAGCTGCTTTTAAAAGCCCCTGGTTTCCATCAGGAAAGAGAAAATATAAATGCAAAGAGAGTGCAATAGCTCCTAGCTCTATTTCCAAGGCATTTGGATGTCAGCAAGTTGGAGAATAAAGTAAGGAAGGCATTTTATCAGACACTATGGAAAGTGATGCAGAAATCCCAGAGAAGATGGCAACTTTTTTTTTTTAAAGGAGCACGAACATCCAGTTATAAAGGCTACATTTTGGTTAAAGATTATGTCTGCTGAAATGAAAAGAGTTGGAAGAATCATTTTACATGACTTTGTTGGCTCATGAATATAAACAACTTAAATATATTGTAAGCTTTTACTTTGAAAGGAACCAGTAATACTTTTATTATTTGTCTTCAAAGAGAAACAAGTTTAAGATTCTCAGTTTTTCACTGATAAAATTACAGGCTATCCGGTTCTCTATGAAGATGATAAAGGAACTTATATAAAATTTTATCCCCACATATTTAAACCTTTCTTATTGTTGTAAATTCAAGTCAATATATGAAAGTTAAAACATAGCTCATATTTGGACTGAAATTAAACTTATTTCAAAGAAAATATTCAAATATACAATGTATCATTCAATTTCAGAAAATAGAAAGTCTTCAGACTTTACATATTGCAGGCTTTATATGTTAGTGGATCATACTTAATCACTGAAGGGTTAATATTCTATGCATACTGTAATTAAAAATCAATAGATTTCTAAGCCACCTTGTTCTCAAATGTGCCAGATGAGGCAAACATTTCACTTCTGTAAAAATAACTTTCTAATTTTGAAGCATTAGTTGAGCCTCCCATCAAGAAATTCTGTGGTGTTTGTTCATTTATCTAAGGTATTTTTTTTCAGACTCATGAATATTTATGAACTACTGGGTTCAACTGAGTGTTATAAGAAGTGAGAGGTAGTGTCTTCCAGATGTAAAGGGTGCTTTTAATTCTATTGCTTCTCCAGATATTCACTGGCATCTTGTCATGCTTGAATGAGCCATTCAAAGTAGAGCTGCCATCTAATCGAAGTACCTGAAGTGCAAAGACGAGAGGAGAATTTAATGAAGCATAAATTGTCTGTTCGCTTGGAGATACAGACTCCTTTACCATAGCACAATTAAATAAAGCATAGTGAAGGCTTCCATTAATCAACCCCAGCCACCTTCTGTTTTGCAGACACGAAACCTACAAGATCAATTAATGTCTTTATTATGAAGTGTGATGCATGGACAGTAAATGTATTCTCTGTGTGTGTGTGTGTGTGCGCGTGCGTGCGTGTGTGCGTGTGTGTGTGTGTGTGTGTGTGTGTTTATAATCAAGAGTGTACTTTGGGCTTCCCTGGTGGCGCAGTGGTTAAGAATCTGCCTGCCAATGCAGGGGACACGGGTTCGATCCCTGGCCTGGGAAGATGCCACGGAGCAACTAAGCCTGTGTGTCACAACTACTGAGCCTGCGCTCTAGAGCCCGTGAGCCACAACTACTGAAGCCCACGTGCCTAGAGCCCATGCTCCCCAACAAGAGAAGCCACTGCAATGAGGAGCCCATGCACCACAAGGAAGAGTAGCCCCCGCTCACCGCAACTAGAGAAAGCCCACAAGCAACAATGAAGACCCAACGCAGCCAAAAATAAATTAATTAATTCAAAAAAAAAAAAAGAGTGTACCATGACAAAATGTACCACTCTGGTGGGGGATATGCGGGAGGATAGTGGGGGGAGGTTGAACATGTAGGTTCAGTGGATAAAAAGGAATTCTTTGTATATTCCACTCAATTTTGTTGTGAACATATGACTGCTCTAAAAATGAAGTCTATTTTAAAATATGAAAAAAATAAATAAATAAAAGAGCCTACCATGTATAAGACACTCTGTTCAGTGCTGGTAGAGGATACTAAGATTAATCAAAATGGTCCCACCAGCTATAGGAAACAGTAGCCCTTATCAGGTACCAACAAACTGGCTTATTGTTTAACAAACAAAAAAAAAGTCATTATGCAGCTCTTCAGGCTAAGGCTGTGAAAAGTGCAGGCATTGGAATTTGGAGGAATGTCAACTAGAGTGGCTCAATGGAAAAAACCTCAGCTATTTTTGGGATAATGAACTCTCTTCTGGTTGTGAACTGTATTGAATTTCTTAGTCTTATGGGTGTGTCCATGGGTGACTATGAGCAAGAAAGTCAGAAGCTTAGTCATTAGGGGGAGAGAAAGCAGAGGGCTGTGGCAGGAGTAGCAATGGTCAAGTACACACTCTCCCCACTTGTAATTCTATGGGAACCAAGCAGCTCAAGACATGGAAATGACAACTGGCTGAGAGACCAACCAAGTTCAGAAAATGGGAATGGCAACCAAGAGATCTAAAAATCTGCCAATAACATGCTATTCATTCACATATGCTGTTCATTCTTTATTTTAGAAACTATTTCTTGAGGACCTATACATATATGTAAAGCATTTGGGGTGCTAGTCACCAGGTATATAGTAGTGAACAAGATTGACATGCTTCCTGCCTTTTTGTCATTGATAATCTAGTGGTGAATGGTTGGCTCTTTGTGCCAGGAGACTGTATCACCTGCCACTTTTCCTTTTACCATCACAGAGCTCCAGGATCCAGTTCAGGATCATTCATTGCATTTAGTTGTTATATCTCTTTATAGACTTCTTCCATCTCGAATAGTTCTTCACTCTTCCTTTCATTTTCTTGACCTTGACTCTTTGAAAAATACAGGCATGTTATTTCATAGAATGTCCCTTAATTTTGGTTGTCTCATGTTTCCTTACAATTAGAATCTTGTTTTCCTTCCATGGCTATATAGATTGGTCCTCAGCCTAAGACTCAAGGGGACCCTTCTGCAGATCCAGAGCTTTCTCTCTGTGCAGTTCCTTCCTCTACTAACTCTGTCGCATGAATTCTAACTCCTTGGCTTTCCTAAACTCTGATCTCTATCTCCTGAACTCAGTGAAACCAACATGCTTTGCACATTGCACATTGTACTGTGCTGTAACCTGTAAACTACCTCCAGGAAATAAGCTGTCCCCTTTCTTGCCCTTCTCTGGGATAATGGTATGTTGATTCCTGTTGTCCAATGTCTTAAAATTATTGTTTCACATGTTTTGTCATGTTCTCTGATTGTTTAAGAAGAAAGGATTTATTTGGTTCTTGTACCCTATCATGACCAGAAGACGAAGTCTATTATTGTCTTCTGACAATTGAAACTACAGCATAAAAATTTAGTGAGTTGACAGATGCTAAACGCCTAGGATGACTGTAGTTTCCTTCTTCAAGTGTATGTGTCTGGAACCTAGATCTTGCTCCTGATCAGCTACTCCAAGCCATGCTCCCATTTTACCACTACATTCTCTGCAAATTGCCCCAAGGGCCCACACCTCCCAGATTAAGCAGCAGCCACCTCTTCTCAGTTACCTGCCATTGTGACCACATCCTCCTTGCAGGTGCCCCAAAGCACCACAGGACTGCAGAACCAAAAAGTGGACACATTTGCCTCAAGATATCAATAAAGCCAGCCCTGATGATGGGAGAGCAGGTTGATCACAATGGACTGTGCATAACACCCAGGCAATGTGTGAATCTATTATTGCTGGAACTACAAAACTGGCTACAGACAAGAGTGACACCCATTTGTTTGACTTCCTTGAGACTCATTTCAAGCAGATGAAATCCATTTTAAAAATGAATGATTATATAATAAACTTGTGTAAGACAGGGGTTCAGGAATCTGGCATCACAGTATGTACCTTTGACAAGCACACCCTGGGAGACAGTGACAATAAGCATGAAGCCTCAGGCTGGCTTCCTACGGCTAATGGGGATGACTTTCCATGATGAATAATGCCGTGCATTCACATTTGTGCCATCTTTACACTTTCTGTGAGCTTTACCAAAGGGACCACCTCTGCTTTCTTCCCATGTTGGAAGAAATTGGAAAAATTGGACGAGTCTTTTCAATAAAGAATTATGGTACAAAAAAAAAATGTCCTGATGGGTCCCAACTGTGTGGCAGGGGATGATCCCCCATTCCAACACCTGCGGGTACATGCACAGAATGCCCGTGGTGCCAGGGAGCTCCTGAAGGGACTGCAGCAGCCACAACCACAGGACAAACTCTAACCATGTGGCTGACAGGGTCTTGGTGCTCCAGCTGGCTGTCAGGCCTGAGCCTCTGAGGTGGGAGAGGCAAGTTCAGGACATGGGACCACCAGAGATTTCCGAGCCCCATGTAATATCAATTGGTGAGAGTGCTCCCAGAGATCTCCAACTCAACACTAGGACCCAGCTCCACTCAATGACCAGCAAGCTCCAGTGCTAGACACCCCATACCAAACAACTAACAAGACAGGAACACAACCCCACCCATTAACAGACAGGCTGCCTAAAATCATAATAAGTCCACAGACTTATTATGTCCAAATAATAAGTCCACAGACCCCAAATCACACCACCAGATGTGGTCCCACCCACCAGAAAGACAAGATCCAACCTCATCCACCAGAACACAGGCACCAGTCCCCTCCACCGGGAAGCCTACACAACCCACTGAACCAACCTTAACCACTGGGGGCAGACACAAAAAACAACGGGAACTATGAACTTACAGCCTGCGAAAAGGAGACCCCAAAGACAGTAAGTTATGCAAAATGAGAAGACAGAGACATACACAGCAGATGAAGGAGCAAGTTAAAGACCCACCAGACCAAACAAATGAAGAGGAAATAGGCAGTCTACCTGAAAAAGAATTCAGAATAATGATAGTAAAGATATCCAAAATCTTGGAAATAGAATGATGAAAATACAAGAAATATTTAACAAGGACCTAGAAGAACTAAAGAGCAAACAAACAATGGTGAACAACACAATAAGTGAAATTGAAAATTCTCTAGAAAGAATCAATTGCAGAATAACTGAGGCAGAAGAATGGATAAGTGACCCGAAACATAAAATAATGGAAATAACTACCACAGAGCAGAATAAAGAAAAAGGAATGAAAAGAATTGAGGAAAGTCTCAGAGACTTCTAGGACAACATTAAATGCCCCAACATTTGAATTATAGGGGTCCCAGAAGAAGAAGACAAAAAGAAAGGGAATGAGAAAATATTTGAAGAGATTATAGTTGAAAACTTCCCTAATATGGGAAAGGAAATAATCAAGTTCAGGAATGACAGAGAGTCCCATACAGGATAAATCCAAGGAAAAATACACAAGACACATATTAATCAAACTATCAAAAATTAGATACAAAGAAAAAATATTGAAAACAACAAGGGAAAAGCAACAAATAACATACAAGGGCATCCCCATAAGGTTAACAGGTGATCTTTCAGCAGAAACTCTGCAAGCCAAAAGGGAGTGGCAGGACATATTTAAAGTGATGAAAGGGAAAAACCTACAACCAAGTTTACTCTACCCAGCAAGGATCTCATTCAGATCTGACACAGAAATTTAAAACTTTACAGTCAAGCAAAAGCTGAGAGAATTCAGCACCACCAAACCAGCTTTACAACAAATGCTAATGGAACTTCTCTAGGCAGGAAGCACAAGGGAAGGAAAAGACCTACAATAAGAAACCCAAAACAATTAAGAAAATGGTAATAGGAACATACATATTGATAATTACCTCAAATGTAAATGGATTAAATGCTCCAACCAAGAGACATAGACTGGCTGAATGGATTCAAAAACAAGACCTGTATATATGCTGTCTACAAGAGACCCACATCAGACCTAGGGACACATACAGACTGAAAGTGAGGGGGTGGAAAACGATACTCCATGCAAATGGAAATCAAAAGAAAGCTGGAGTAGCAATTCTTATATCAGACAAAATAGATTTAAAATAAAGACTATTGCAAGAGACAAAGAAGGACACTACATAATGATCAAAGGATCAATCCAAGAAGATGATATAACAAGAGTAAATATTTATGCACCCAACATAGGAGCACCTCAATACATAAGACAAATGCTAACAGCCATAAAAGAGGAAATTGACAGTAACACAATCATAGTAGGGGACTTTAACACCCCACTTTCACCAATGGACAGATCAACCAAAATGAAAATAAATAAGGAAACACAAGCTTCAAATGACACATTAAACAAGATGGCTTTAACTGATATTTATATGACATTCCATCCAAAAACAACAGAATACACTTTCTTCTCAAGTGCTCATGGAACATTCTCCAGGATAGATCATACCTTGGGTCACAAGTCAAGCCTTGGTAAATTTAAGGAAACTGAAATCATATCAAGTATCTTTTCTGACCAGAACGCTATGAGAGTACATATCAATTATAGGAAAATAACTGTAAAAAATACAAATACATGGAGGCTAAACAATACACTACTAAATAACCAAGAGGTCACTGAAGAAATCAAAGAGGAAGTAAAGAAATACCTAGAAACAAATGACAATGACAACACAATGACCCAAAAGCTATGGGATGCAGCAAAAGCAGTTCTAAGAGGGAAGTTTATAGCAATAAAATCCTACCTCAAGAAACAAGAAAACTCTCAGATAAACAACCTAATCTACTCCTAAAGCAATTAGAGAAAGAAGAACAAAAAACCCCAAAGTTAGCAGAAGGAAAGAAATCATAAAGATCAGATCAGAAATAAATGAAAAGGAAATGAAGGAAATGATTGCAAAGAGAATAAAACTAAAAGGTGGTTCTTTGAGAAGATAAAAAAAATGATAAACGATTAGCCAGACTCATCAAGAAAAAAGGGAGAAGACAAATCAACAATTAGAAAAGAAAAAGGATAAGTAACAACTGACACTGCAGAGATACAGAGGATCATGAGAGATTACTACAAACAACTGTATGCCAATAAAATGGACAACCTGGAAGAAATGGACAAATTCTTAGAAAAGCACAACTTTCTGAGACTGAACCAGGAAGAAATAGAAAATATAAACAGACCAATCACAAGCACTGAAATTGGAATGGTGATTAAAAATCTCTCAACAAACAAAAGCCCAGAACCAGATGGCTTAACAGGTGAATTCTTTCAAACATTTACAGAAGAGCTAACAGCTATCCTTCTCAAACTCTTCCAAAATATAGCAGAGGGAGGAACACTCCCAAACTCATTCTATGAGGCCACCATCACCCTGATACCAAAACCAGACAAAGATGTCACAAAGAAGGAAAACTACAGGCCAATATCACTGATGAACATAGATGCAAACAAAATACTAGCAAACAGAATCCAACAGCAACTTACAAGGATAGTACACCATGATCAAGTGGGGTTTATCCCAGGAATGCAAGGATTCTTTACACAAATCAATCAATGTGATAAATCATATTAACAAATTGAAGGAGAAAAACCATATGATCATCTCAATAGATGCAGAAAATCTTTCGACAAATTCAACACCCATTTATGATAAAAATGCTCCAGAAAGTAGGCATAGAGGGAACTTACTCCAACATAATAAAGGCTGTATATGATAAACCCACAGTCTACATCGTTCTCAATGGTGAAAAACTGAAACCATTTCCTCTAAGATCAGGAACAAGACAAGATTCCCACTCTCACCACTATTATTCAACATAGTTTTGGAAGTTTTAGCCACAGCAATCAGAGAAGAAAAAGAAATAAAAGGAATCCAAATTGGAAAAGAAGAAGTAAAGCTGCCACTGTTTGCAGATGACATGATACTATACATAGAGAATCCTAAAGACTCTACCAGAAAACTACTTGAGCTAATCAATGATTTTGGTAAAGTATCAGGATACAAAATTAATGCACAGAAATCTCTTGCATTCCTATACACGAATGATAAAAAATCTGAAAGACAAATCTGCATTTACCATTGCAGCAAAAAGAATAAAATACCTAGGAATAAACCTACCTAAGGGGACAAAAGACCTGTATGCAAAAAACTATAAGACACTGATGAAAGAAATTAAATATGGTACAAACAGATGGCTAGATATACCATGTTCTTGGATTGGAAAAATCAATATTGTGAAAATGACTATACTACCGAAAGCAATCTACAGATTCAATGAAATCCCTATCAAGCTACCAGTGTCATTTCTCATAGAACTAGAACAAGAAATTTTACAATTTGTATGGAAGCACAAAGACCCCAAATATCCAAAGCAATATTGAGGGAAAAAAACGGAGCTGGAGGAATCAGGCTCCCAGACTTCAGACTATACTACAAAGCTACAGTAATCAAGACTGTATGGTACTGGCACAAAAATGGAAATATAGATTAATGGAACAGGATAGAAAGCCCAGAGATAAATCCATGCACATATTGTCACCTTATTTTTGATAAAGGAGGCAAGAATATACAATGGAGAAAAGGCCGCCTGTTCAATAAGTGGTTCTTATTGTCCAGTGGAAAACTGGACAGCTACATGTAAAAGAATGAAGTAGAACACTCCCTAACACCATACACAAAAATAAACTAAAAATGGATTAAAGACCTAAATGTAAGGTCAGGCACTATAAATCTCTTAGAGGAAAACATAGGCAGAACACTCTATGACATAAATCACAGCAAGGTCCTTTTTCATCCACCTCCTAGAGAAATGGAAATAAAAATAAAAATTAAAAAATGGGACCTAATGAAACTTAAAAGCTTTTGCACAGCAGAGGAAACCATAAACAAGACGAAAAGACAACTCTCAGAATGGGAGAAAATATTTGCAAATGAAGCAACTGACAAAGGATTCATCTCCAAAATATACAAGCAGCTCATAAAGCTCAATATCAAAAAAAAAAAAAAAAAAAATCCAAAACAATCCAGTTAAAAAATGTGCAGAAGACCTAACTGGACATTTCTCCAAAGAAGTTATACAGATTGCCAGCAAACACATGAAAGGATGCTCAACAATACTAATCACTGGAGAAATGCAAATCAAAACTACAATGAGGTATCACCTCACACCAGTCAGAATGGCCATCATCAAAAAATCTACAAACAATAAATGCTGGAGAGGGTGTGGAGAAAAGGGAACTATCTTGCACTGTTGGTGGAAATGTAAGTTGATACAGCCACTATGGAGAACAGTATGGAGGTTCCTTAAAAAACTAAAAATAGAACTACCATATGACCCAGCAATCCCACTACTGGGCATATACCCTAAGAAAACCATAATTCTAGAAGAGTCATGTACCACAATGTTCATTGCAGCTCTGTTTACAATAGCCAGGACATGGAAGCAACCTAAGTGTCCATCGACGGATGAATGGATAAAGAAGATGTGGCACATATATACAATGGAATATTGCTCAGCTCTAAAAAGAAATGAAATTGATTTATTTGTAGTGAGGTGGATGGACCTAGAGTCTGTCATACAGAGTGAAGTAAGTCGGAAAGAGAAAAACAAATACCTTATGCTAACAGATATATATGGAATCTAAAAAAATTAAAAATAAAAAAAAATGGTTCTGAAGAACCTAGGGGCAGGACAGGAATAAAGATGCAGAGGTAGAGAATGGACTTGAGGACATGGGGAGGGGGAAGGGTAAGCTGGGACAAAGTGAGGGAGTGACATGGACACATATACACTACCAAATGTAAAATAGATAGCTAGTGGGAAGCAGCCGCATAGCACAGGGAGATCAGCTTGGTGCTCTGTGACCACCTAGAGGGGTGGGATAGGGAGGGTGGGAGGGAGATGTAAGAGAGAGGAGATACGGGGATATAAATATACGTATAGCTGATTCACTTTGTTATACAGCAGAAACTAACACAACAATGTAAAGCAATTATACTCCAAAAAAGATGTTAAATAAGTAACTAAATAAGTGCAAATGAAAAAAAAAAATCTACTAACTTACTGTACAAAAAATGTTAAACAAATTTGTAGCAGAGGTTAACAAATTTTACATAGTAGTTGATTATTGGCAGAAGAAAATTTGATCTATGTATCCTGATTTCCACCCTGAGCTTTTTTATATAAACTAAATAAAAGTTATTTCATAAAGTTTTATGACAGTGAAACACTTTATAAGTAAGTATTAGGGACTAGGGTTTTCTCTAGTATTTTAAGTATGTAAAATTATAAACTATTTTTGAGTGTTTTAGACTTTTGTTAAATACAAGTGATTTTTGTCAAGTACATTTGCTTTGTGTTTCTTTTTGGATTCTTCCAGGCTGTATTTCCTTAAAATGAATGTTTAACCTACTAGATTCAGTCACACAATGACAATTGGCTTTCTAAGAACTATTAGATGGGCAAGAAGCCTTTGAGCCTAATAATAGTTCATTCTTAGAAACAGGAAACAAAACTTTGCCAAGATTAAACAAGACCAAACACCAAAGGTTCCAGGTCAGTTTGAAACAGAAACCACAAATTTTGATTGGATCTAAACATGGCAGTGTAAGACTCGCAAGGATTGTTTCCAGTATTATATAGAGGAGATATATATACACAGTCTAACAAAGGGAGACAGGAAGGCCAGTTTAATCTAGCAGAATGTTCAGGGAAGGATTGAAAACTCAAGTGTGTTGTAATGAACATACACCTGAGCCCCAAGTCTCATGTTCTGTCACTAACACACCTGGAGTAAGTTAACAGAAGGACAAATGCTTTTGGAGACGTCAGCTAACTTTTCTGAGGTGAACGAATGACATGCAGCACTATGCCAAGTACACCCTCCTCCTCAGAGAGAAAGCAAAGCTAAGAAATGAGAGTTCAAAAGATAGAGTTTAAACATGAAAAAGTTAATTTCAGAATTCTCATTTTCTTAATTTATATGATGTAGTTAACTGGGCCAGCATCCCCTCATCTGGTTACCGGGAGGCCAAGAAAAGCAAAAAGATATTCGTGAAGTGTTTTTGAGTCACTAAAAAGAAAGTGGAAATATACATTAAAATGCTTTACTTTTAAAGTGCAACTATAAAAGAAATTGTTATTATACAGCTGGAAGCCAGTTTTTCATTGTCAGTGGTTCTCAGTGAATAAGACTATTGGGTTCATTAGCACTTCTCTGTGTTTCTTAAAGGGCCTCACAGATTCAAAAACACAGAGCATAACATTTTTTAAGCTTTTTCTTTTACTATGAAATATAATACACATAAAGAAAAGTATAATATATAAAATAACATTATTATAAAACAAACAAAATAACATGGAACCACCACATACGTCAAGAAATAGAACGATGTCAGCAACCCACCGGCCCTTCCCAAGGTTTGTGACACATTGAGTTGTTCGTTAAAATAATCCCATAAGGTTTTCAGAGGATAAAAACATCATAAATCATGTCTTCAAAAATTCACGTCCCAGATAAGAGGCATATTCCAGACTCACTTGAACACGGTAAATTCAAACCAACAATAAGCCAAGATTTGTATTTGGTTTGAGTGAAACATGTCAAGTTAGGAGTTAGAGATAATGAATACAGTCAGCGTCCAACAGAAAACTCAGCTCTACCCTCCTGGTACTTTGCTTCACGATGAAATTATGCTGTTAGGATCTGAGACCCACCTACAGCTTTTGGGGGGGAGGGGCGCCTGAGAAAACAGGTAAATATCATAAGGCCTGGAGGCAAAATTTGTGTAGGAGTAGGTTAATATTGGCCTGATCTGGCATTCACTTTCTAGAGTAAAGGAAGAACTTGTCTTTCTCACAGACAATTTACTTGGTGTTCTTGCTTCCATCTTTCCCAGACCCAATGCTTCCTCTCAATTGGAAATTGTTTCTAGCAGCAGGTATGTGGTCACGCACAGCTAGAGATTCTTCACAAATGCATTCCAAGATAGCTTCTCTTCAAAAGAGGCCATGTGCCTACTATAATATCTTTTCCTCACGTCTTCTTTACCAGATCTTCTCCTGTATGTTTTGAGATGAGCATAGATTTCTGAAATTTTGCATACCAAGTTTGTTAAATTTTGATAAGGATAACTCCGTAGCTGGGTGCAATTGTTAGGGGAGTAAACTCAATCTCTCTCTGTATATGTAGCTTCATCAAGAACAACAGAAAGAATAAATGAATAAGTGAATGAATGAATGAATGGAGTCCTACTTGTGTGTGCTTTCCAGCAGATTCTGGGCTGCTCACGTCTTGGAACTATTTCTTGTCCCAGCAGAAAGCATATTAGAAGCTTCCTGACTAGGACAAAATTGATTTGCACACCAGATTCTTGTATCCTTACTGGTTACCTGATCAACTGCTGCCCGTCTTCGCTTTTGTGTTTTCCTCATCACCTTGCCTAACCTCTGGCTTCCTTTATGATTGCCTCATGCCATCTTCCTGGTCTCTACTCACTTGCCTGGGCTTTGGCTTGTGTGGCATCTGACTCCCACATGGATCCTGCAGCTAGCCTAGTTACGGCACAGCCTTGCTGTTAACCCCTGGCACTTATGTTTTACATTTCTAACCAAACTGCCTTACCTTTGCCTTTGTTTGAGTCCTTGACCAACTTCTGAACTCACCTCCTCTCCCACACCCTCAGCCTTGCCTCACTTTTCTCAAGGCCTGCCTTTGCCTTGTCACATGACACATTCTGTTCGAAGCACCAGGCACTGGTCATTGTTTAACGCACTCTCTGTATTCTTATGGCCATGAGATTATTTGTTTCTCCAGCTATACTATAAGGGCTGATTTAAGACAGGTGCCATTTCTGCACCCTCAGCATCTAGCTTTGTGCCTAGAGCTTAATGTGCCTATATGTACATTTGTTGACGAAAGCTTTTAACCGGGACCAGGATGTTGCAAGTGACACGGAGCCTAATCCCTATCTAATACTGTAACCTTAGGCAAGAGATTTGACATCCTTGGTTCTCAGTGTCTTCACTTGCAAAACGAGGATGATGATAGGGATGTCCAGCTTCAAAATTCTTCAACTGTGCTTGATACTCAGAACCTTAATTATGAAATCTTCCATAATGATAGTACTCAATTTTCATCCTAAAAGGGGGAACTGCATTGTTCTCACCATTCTTCAAAACTGATTTTCATAGAAAAGTGATTTTTACGGCAAACAATCCATATTTACCTTTCTCACGCCCATCACAGTGCTTAGCAGACAGGTTCTTCCATCCTAGGACTAATGTAAGAGATGAATCGCCACCTAGTGGACATGTCCCTCGCCTGTGCACTCCCCACCAGAACAAGAGGGAGCTTTGTTCTCTGTGGCTGATGGATCCTACCCATAGCTTCTCCTTCCTCCACCTGACATGCATCTCAACCTTGTAACTGCTTTTGCTTTCTAAAAATAAAAAGTAAAAGACACGTTCATTTTGGTAAGAAAAATGTATTTATTTTGACCATATTTGATTTATTTTTTACCTATTTGTGTTTCACAGTTACAGTGTGGTAGGCATTTTAGGGAAAAAAGATAATGTCCAGCAAGCTCAGACTGAATCTTTTTAGTCCCTTATCAGTTTGGTTTGAAAACAGTCCTTGAGCATTCAAAGACACCTTGGCTAGACACGCAGAAAAGGGGTAGTAGAATTCACACGTCTCCCAAGCAGAAGGACTATATAGGTAGCCCAACTTTTCATCCAGTTCATCACCAAAGCCTCAGAGTTTTACAGGCTTTTTTGTTTAAAGGAAGACCATTCAGAGGCTAATTTAGGGCTTTGGATTAGTAGTTATTTCTGTGTGGAGTGGAATCTTCACCTGGATAATGTTTTCACTGAGCTTAAGGAAATCTAAGTGACCACTGCTTAGAATGAACAAAAGGATACAACTGCACTAGTTTTTCTTTCTCCATCTAGGAAAAATTAGCCATGAGTTCTGTCAGTGGAGGTTCAAAGAAGCTTAGGAGAGGGTGGTCTGAGTTAATTAATGCAATAGCAAGAGAATTGCTACAACTCTTCAACACAGCTTCTGATGCCTCTAAGGTACTTAATTATTTTAGCAACAGAAACATATTCATTTAGCCAGCGCTAATGATTTCTTCCAGCAGCCCCAGATTGTCCAGCTATTCATACTGTAATTGCAACACAAGGCTCTACATTTCTCCACAAACACATTTTCCCCCTTTTCATTAGTTTTTCTTTGCCACTAAGTACCTCCAGCCAGCTCATGACCTTCTGAGAATTTAACTCCTGTTTCCTACAACCAACCACCCAGTGCAAAATTTCTTCACTTCTCCACAGACTTTTGTTTAATTTCTCTCTCTTTTATCTCTTACTATGTCTCAAAAAAACCTTGGAAGTTCTTTGAACCTAAAAATAACTTATCTATTGATCCTAATATCTATCCAAACTAAAGTTCTCTCCACCCTCCCTCCTTACCCACTTCCTTCCTTCCTTTCAAGGTAATCGTTCCAAACAGTTCTAACCAAGGTATTAATAGTCTCCCTGAGTTCTACAGACATATTGCCCAGTGGCAATCCTGTAGAGCTTCAGTCCTAACTAAATCAATCAAATGATTTTGTCAAAATTTCTAAGCCATGATCTTGTAACTTGCTCTTGAACAGACTTTACAGGCTTGCTCTTTTTACCTGTATTTTCTAGAAGCAGGTATGTAAGTCAATCCAAATAACCAAATAGAAAGGACTCAGTAGGGGGTGGAGGGAGGAATGAAGAAATCATCAGCCTAGAGCTAGTCTTGGTCATGCTTTCACACCCGACCCCCGAAGGAAAATATACTGTCCTACAAAAGCTATTCTTGTTCCTCTGCTACATTCATACTCTTAGCAAAATCTCTACAGAGATCAGGGAAAAAGACTGATGTCAAAATGAATATACTAATTGATAAGAAATCAATAAATATCTGTCAGTGTGCGTTAGGCTGTCTTAGGTGTTGAGTAGAAAAGAGAAATAAATATAAAGCACTGTGCTTGGATTCCCAGAGCTTACAATATTATTTGAATGTTGAACTAACATTTAAATATTCATGGAAGACAGATGAGCAGCCATGTCATAAATCACATCTAATTTTTTCTATAGAAATCATGGCAGAATTAAGCCTTGTGTTGTTGACCAAGGACTTGATGCTCAGCCCTTCATGGAATTTAAAATGAGAGCCACATTAAGGATAAATAGTATATCTGTATGGTATAAATGTTTCTAAGAGGTGTATCAGGAGATCAAACAGTGAAATGTGGTATATTCTGTCAGATGGTGGACTGACAAAAAAAAAATATGTTCACATCTTAACCCCCGGAACCTGGAAATGTGACCTTATTTGGAAAAAAGGGTCTTTGCATGTGTAATTAACTTAAGGACCTTAAAGTGAGATTACCCTGGATTACCCTGGTGGGCCTTAAATCCTATGACAAGTATCCTTATAAGAGAAAGAAGAGAAGACACAGACACAGAGGAAAAGCTTATATGAACACAGAAGCAGATATTCAAATTTTACAGCCACAAACCAAGGAACCCCTGGTACCACAAGAAGCTAGAAGAGGCAAGGAAGGTCCCTTCCTAGAGCCTTCAGAGGGAGAGATGCCTGGCTAACAACTTGATTGCAGAATTGTCGTCCATAATTGTGAGAAAATAAATTTCTATTATTTTAAGCCACTAAGTTTGTAGTAATTTGTTGTGACAGACACAAGATTTTAATACACATGGTAACCAAGTACATAAAACCTTTCGATGGTCTTATTTTACTTACCATAAATTCTGCCTGACCTTTACTATAATTAGTCAGAAATTAAAGGTATGGCCATATAGGATTAATGAAATTCAGTAGATTTTCTCTGGGGAGTGTGATAGCATCTTTGAAGAGATGTGTGGGGATGATAAAAAAGATTTACAGAAACTTATCCATGTGTATCTGCTTTGCTCTCACCTTTTCTTTTTTTCTAAGTTCTGGGTAACACCTAAAGGAATTAGGGAGTAAGCTTTGGCTCATCTGTCACTCTCAAACCCAAGTGTGCCTGGCTTCTTGAGGCAAACCTAATTTTAAAAATTGTATTGTTTTTATTATCTGTAACACAGTTGAGAAAACCAGATCACAAATCTTTAAAATATTCGAACCAATCCTTTAATTTACCACAGCATTACTTCATTATTTTGGAATCCTTAAAGCTATGCTTGTATTTGATGACCAAATCGTTGTCGAAATTTGATCCTGAATGTGTATAATTAAAAGCGTTTGTATCCTAGTCATAAGACTAACTCTTTATCAGATACTGTTTGTAATCATAATCATTAGTCAATTTAAGGGAAATCCAAGATACAATCCTGAAGTAATGACATTGAATCCTAAACAATGCCAGGTATATAGTAGGCACTCAATAAATATTTGTTCAGTGAATGGATTTATTCCGCTAAAAAAGAGTTTGACTTCAGGTAGTCCTCTGGTTAGAATTGCATAATTAAAATAAACCCATTAAAGTTGAGGATACCTATAGAAAGTCAGAGACAGTGATAAGATAATACAATATAGAAGAAACAGCTGCAAATCCCTGAAGAGGCTGGAAGAGTGACGCTGCCTGGAGTGAGATAAGAGAGGAGTTGGGACTGGGGTAGCTAGAGGGCACACACACTGTCTTGAGGCAGCAGCCACTACTCAGCTGTAGCCAGTTGTCGCCATGCAGAAATTTGAAACTAATTAGCCATTCGTCTGTATTTTCAAGAGAAGCCAGAAATATAGATGAGAACACTTGCCATTTTAAAAGTTGGCAATGAATTCACTTTTTAAAAAAATGCTCTGTGACGACCAAGCAAAACATCTGCTGGCCAGATAGGGCTAGAGTCCTCCAGTCTGGGTCTCTGCTTCCCAGCATCTTTCCCTTTCTCTACCTCCCTCGGGTTTCTCTCTATTTCCTCTTTCTTTCGCTTTCTCTCCTCAGCCTCTTGAACCACTAATTGTCTAGAAACTAATGTCTCCGATAAAAGTTGTGCAGGGCAAAAAGACCGGAGAACTGGATGGGTTCTGAATGTCAGAACAAGGCTTACCTTGTGCAAGTCAGAAAACAGACCAGGAAGCAAGTAAATGGGCTTTAGATGTCATAAATGCTGGGGTTTAGTCCATAATCTAATGAATATCTGATCACTGGAACATTAATTCTTTGGTTCTTAGTTTCTCCATCAGTAAAATGGGGATAATTGCACCCATGTCAACTGCACCATTATTGTGAAACCAAATGAGATAATAGTTTTAAATGAGCCGCATCAATATATAGGGCTGTACAGCTAGTAATCATACAGTAGTTACTAGCAATGAGAGGCATATTTATGTGCTGCATGTTCGTTATCATATGATGGTTATATTCACAAAGCACCAGAAATGTGGGCAGCCAGAAGTCAGATAGTCATAAATCAAACATGCTGTAGTGAATTCTACAAGACAGTGTATAATTCAGTGCTAAATTATGTGGTAGAGACTAAAAGCGCTATAAAATTTCAGAGAAGATTGATGACAACTAGAGTAATAGGAGAAAGAGTCCTCAAGGAAGCCAGACTTATACTAGACTTTGAAGGCTGCAAAGGATACTCATAATATTATTGGGTTGTTTCAGATGTCAAAACAAATTTTACTTTAGAATTATGTTTTTATGAATATATCCTATGTAGAGCACCAAACAAATTTAGTTGTCGGTTTCCCAAACTTCATTCATTTGTTCATCCATCCATCCATCCATTCATTCATTCTGCTGATACTTATTGACATCTATATGTGCCAGGAACTTTGATAGGTGCTAGGAACACATTGTCTGTGTCCTTGGGGAGCTTACCATCAAGAAGTTTGGAAAATGCTAGGTTAATCAAGATAAAACCTTTTTGGGTGAGGTTACTGTGTGTATGTGTATGCATATATATATATGTGTGTGTTTAACTGAAGAATTTTCAGATCTTTTGATATCCTTGAGTCTGAAAATATATAGAAAATGGTGTATTGAGAGTTATTTTACAGATTAGCAATTGGACCCGGCGTTTAGCCACCTGAAAAATTGTCTAGAGGTTGAAGAAAAATATTGTGAGTATCATTTGAAAACATAATATTAGACTCTTCAAACATAAATTGATCTTCTGTTTCCTGCATGTATAATAATAACCAATTTGTAGATTACAGAGATATTTGAAGTTATCCAGGAACTCATCTATAGTGAGGTATCTAGGAACTCATCTAGTGTCGCTGGTTAATAGGGCTTGTACATATGTATGACCACTGTGATCAGCAAAATACAAAACCATTTAAAATTGTTCAGTCATATTGTTATCATGTACTTTGTCAATTTTTAGGATGTCTATCATGGAGTTGCACTCAATTTTTAAATTTTATTTTAGAATAGGATTCTCTGACATACATTACCACCAGTCTTACAGACACATTACAATACTTGTGTAGTTTACTTTGTTCTACTGTTTTCTTACTAAAATAAAACCTCAACTTTAGGAGCTTCAAAATTTATTTGAAAAAATATTGGTCTCATATAAAGCTGACTACAGTGGCAGGTCTATATCTTACCAATAACTTAAATTTTGAAACATGGGATTTCTGTGAGAGATTTTGAATGAAACTATTGTTTCATTCTTCTCTAAATCCATAATTCATTCATTATCCCATGCAATCACCAATAAACAAGCACCTAGTATGTGCAAAGAGTACCAAGCTTCAAGGTAGCTTTATTTCAATAAGACCATGCATTTTAAAATAAGCTTTCTACTTGTTTGCTCTAATTTCAACTTCATGACTTTGTTTTTTATAAAAATTGCCAAGTATCTCTCCATTTTTGAGGGATTAAATAAAGAAGCTTTTAAGTGATAGTGTTTTTAAAGTAGAAAAGTAAGTTAGATTTAAGAAAAACAGACCCTAAGGAAAAATACAGAGAAAAAATAGGCATAAAACATAAGCAGCCTGAACCAATGATTTTCAAGCAAAATTGTTTTCCAAAAAAATAATTTGCAAAGTTTTTCAAAAGGCATCTAGGTTTCTTGAAGATAAATTATATATTATAACATTTAAGGTAAAATTCAGCTGCTTTTTTTTACATTAACCTTTATCCATTAACACAAGTACTAATTGAGTTTAGTTTACTAAACTCTAACATTTTTTGAAAATTAAAAAAAATTTTTTAATTAATTTTAAATAGAAAGCTTTATAATTTCTTCAGTAATTTAAGCTACTTTGAAGCATAGTAGTATTCTCTTTAAATTCCTTTAAGAAACTATCTTGTTTGAAAGCAGAATGCAGGAATGCAGTCATTTTTGTCTCTACTTTTCCTATAACTGCAAGCTCTTTGCTCTAGCTATCTCCATATCAATGATGTAGGTTTCTAGTAAGGCAGCCAGCAGGTTTTTATTCCCGCTTAACAAATGTTAGTAGTAAAAATGGTAATTGCCAATACATAAATAAATACATAAAACAAACAAATCCACAAATCAAACCAAACCTAAACAACAACAGTAACAAATAAAGTTTTCACCTGTTGAGCCTAAAGGTGACGTATGAGACTAGTAATCAAAGATGTGCTTATTAAAAGGAGAATAAACATTATTTATCACCTGACAGATTAGTGTCGATTAAAAGTAATATTTTATCTGATGTTTCTGAGGGCACAGAGAAACAGTTGCACTAAGTAAGTAAACTTCTGGAGGGAAATGTAAAATGTGTGCATCTTTGCTACCTGGTACTGAAATGTCCATCCCAGCTTTGGTTTCAGCAGACACCAGTTGGAACTATGCAAATAACCAATAGCAGAGGACTTGAGGACTAAATCACTGTACATCCAGACAGAAGCTTAAAGCATTTTTAAAAATGTTCAGTGAAATTGGTTTTGCATGAAAAATAAGTTCTTTTCAAATTATTTTAGTTATTTAGTATTACTAAATATTCTTATATTAATGATGTTAGTATTTAAATAATTTTACTCGGTGAAAACTGAGTAAAACATACTACAGAATACTTAGGGTGTTTAAGATGCTAAAGTACATTACGGATTTTCAAAAGGAAGATTAGTATTTAATGTTTATGGGATCAGAGAATCCTTTTTCCAAGACATAGGTAACGGAATTAGTGCTCTAGGAAACTATATTCTCTGCTTTCTACCATATAACCTCTTCTTTTAATTCTATATCCCTGTTATTTCAACATTTTAAAAATTATAATATTTTTGAAGGTAAAAAAATCATAAAACATTGTATAAGGTGTAGTATTATTGTTATTTAATGCACTTAAAATATATGAAGTACATATGAAAAAATATGTATATATACATATATATGTAAATAAAAATGTCTAGAAAGCTATGCATCAAAGAATTTGCAGTGCTTATCTCTGAAGAGTGGCATAACTAGTAATATTTCTTTTCTTAATTATATTAATATTTTCCTGTAAAGTATATGTATCGAGATAATAATTTATTATTTATGTTCTTTAAATGATTGTTTCAAGAGTATAGCATATAAAGATTAGGAAGGTGAGGAGTATGGGCTTAAACTTGAGATTTATAGCAGAGCATTAGGAGACCCATAAGAACAAGATAGGGGGCATTAGGAAGGCAGGTGCCTTAACAGGAGCGTGTCAGAGGGGAAAGCTGTATCTCTTGCAGAAAATGTATAACTTATTCACATTGGAACAGTGGTTCAGTTGTATCCATGTGTGAGCTGGATCTGGCTTGTACCATCATCACAGGGCCAATTGTGTGCACCTCTTCCCAGGAACTCATTCAGTGATACCACACTGATAACTCGAAATCGGCCACAGTGAGAGTATTTAAGCCATGAAAATTGGGAAACACTATAAATCAGGGATCCTGCACCTCTGCAGAGAGCCAATTGTTAAACACTTACCATCACAGTACTGGTTATATGCAAGTTGTTCATGCACCTAAAGTATGCTTTTCTTTTTAATAAATTTATTAATTTTATTTATTTACTTTTGGGTGTATCTTCATTGCTGTGCACAGGCTTTCACTAGCTGCAGCGAGTGGGGGCTACTCTTTGTTGTGGTGCGTAAGCTTCTCATTCCAGTGGCTTCTCTTGTTGCAGAGCATGGGCTCTAGGTGTGTGGGCTTCAGTAGTTGTGGCATGTGGGCTCAGTAGTTGTGGCTTGCAGGCTCTAGAGCACAGGAGGAGTAGTTGTGGTGCACAGGCTTAGTTGCTCCATGGCATGTGGAATCTTCCCGGACCAGGGGTTGAACCAGTATCCCCTGCATTGGCAGGCAGATTCTTAACCATTGCACCACCAGGGAAGTCCCCACAAGTATGCTTTTCTTACTGCTACCTACCACACATGTATCTCTTATGGTGAACCACCTCTGCTTACACGACTTAAAATCTTTAGAGGAAATGATTAGGTTAGTTTGGTCAATTTCAAGTTGATAAAGCAGGCTTAGGAAAAAAACTTTGAAGAGTGCTATCTACTAAATATAGAGATACTTTTTCCTCCATCCAACCATTCATCCAGCCAGCCATCATTATAACCCTCAGAAGTAAAGAAAGAAGGGGGCACTCAACACAGAGACTAATCACCTTGGATTATTTCCACCTGGAATACCTGAGGATCTAAGGGTGTTTTCTTTTACTTGGCTCTGTGAATTGACTCTTATTTTAGATTCAAGTTATTTCTGTGGCCAGAGATACTTATTTTATTTCTATATTTGGTGTTAACATTGGTATCTAAACTAACAACAATCCTAGAAAAATTAAGAAAGCAATTCTATTTATGATAGCATCAAAAAGAATAAAATACTGAAGAATTAATTTAACCAAGGAGGTGAAGGACTCGTATAATGAAATCTACAAAACTTACTGAAATAAAGGAAAGATAGATAAATGGAAAGACATCCCTTGTTCATAGATTGGAAAACTTGATATTGCTAAGATGTCAATGCTACTCAAAGAAACCTACAGATTTAATGCAATCCCTATCAAAATCCCAATGCCTTTTTCTGCAAAAATAGAAAAACCCATCGTAAAATTCATACAGAATCTCAAGGACTCCAAGAAGCCAAAAAATCTTGAAAAGGAAGAACAAAGCTAGAGGAATCATATTTCCTGTTTTCAAAACTTACTACAAAGCTACAGTAATCAAAATAGTGTGGAGTTGGCATAAAGACAGACATTCACTTACGTGAAATACACAGAATAGTCAAATTCATAGAGACAGAAAGTAAAATGGTGATTCCAGGGGCGGGAGGGCAGGGGGGAGGGGGAAGGTGGACAGAAGAATGAGAAGTTACTGTTTAATAGGTATAGTATTTCGGTTTTGGAAGATGAAAAAAGCTTTAGGGATGGATGGTGGTGATGGTTGCACAATAATGTGAACGTACTTGATGCCACTGAACTGTACACTTAAAATGGTTATTTAAAATAGTAAATTTTATGTTATGTGTATCTTACCACAATACAAAAATTGGGGGAAAATAGTAAATTGATTTTTCAATAATTATGATAAAACATTGACTTTGTAGTTTTTAAAGACTTCAGCCTACACCACTTGAGCTTTCTCTTCTTTCTCACTCTTCACTATTGTTTTTGTTTTGCTTCACCTCAGGGCCTTTGGATCCAAAAAGTTCATGTTCGAAACTCTTGAAATGTGGGCACATTTATTTACAGGCCTTTTACACACAGTGAGGGTGTTTCACTTGCCCAGTTCCGTCACCAGTCTGAACCTGCACTAGAGGGATTTATTACAAATGAACACCTTGTAGTCAGGGCCTCCTCTTTGCTTCAGGACACTCACCATCTTGAGAGGCTCCCCCGGAGGTTGCTCAGCCTCTGGGAACCATTTTACTTGCCCCAGAAGGCTGCCACTTTCCATGCCACCACCTCCGATATGTGCATGTCAGTGGTTTCACCCAAAGGCTAGAATAATTTTCTCCTCTGAATTGGCTTTCATTTGAAACAATATAAAGATGGAAGAATAACATGAGGGGAATGGATACTTAAAATGTGCACTAACGAGAACGCTCAGATCCACAAGTCCGTGAACTCTCCACTCTGTGACTTCCCAGAAAATGATAACCAGTGACTCAGATTAGAGCGTCTCAGGGCTGACCTTCCTTTTGAGTTGTCAGAGAGTGGCATTTAACTTGCCCTAACTCCCCAAAGCTAGGAAATCTACTCTTCACAGACAAAACACCCTGCTGACACCAGAAAAGTCACGAAGCATAATGTGATCTGTTAATCAGCCACCAGAGTACCTAGGGCAAGAAGGTTCTTTACAAACCCTATTTAATGAGAGTTGCTTGATAAACTGCATCAGATGTAAAGCATAATAAAGTGAAAAAGTCCTTAGAGGTCTCTCTTGCAGTTTAGCTGATGTGTAACTGGGTTTCTAAGCTACCCATCTTCATTTAGTAAGTCCTTACAGTTGACTGGGTGCAGCACTTTTTCAATTCTGGACACATTAATATGTTTGTCACTCATATTTCAATAAAGCTGTTGGAGGAGGGGGAGGAGAAGGAGGGGGAGAGAAGGGAGAGGGGAGTCGCCAGAAAGCAGGGATTTTCTTCTCAGATTTTAAAAATGAAAATAGATTGTTAGACACTAGCCTGATAATTGGTCATTGTTCCCATGTTCTGGGCCTTGGGCAAAGTCCTTTGTGTACGTTATATCCTCCAATACCCACAAGAACCCTATGAGGTAAGTAGGGTTATAATCCCTATTTTACAGATGAATACATTGAAGACTTCTCTTTTGGGGAGACGGTAGAATTAATTTACTTTTCCAGGTTTATTTGGCTAGTAAGGTGGTGAAGTCACATTTCAACCTTTATATGTCTATGCTGTTTCAACCTTTATATGTCTATGAATAATTTTTTAATAATGACAAAATAGGTGCACTAAAGAATTTATTTCATTTTGAGAACTGAGAAGGAAACAAAAGAATCTCTGAAATAGAAATCAGATGTTCTTTCTCATCATTCATTTTTTTCACCAAATAATTTTTCAGGTTATCTAGATGTCAAACGCTGCTCCAGAAATCTGGGACACAGGTATAAAACAAAATAAAACAAAACAAACAACCAAAAAAACCATGATCCTTGCTTTATAGTTATGTAACCCATGAATTTTAGCCTTCTGGGATAAATGTAATAATGGAAGTACATACAATTTATAGTAGCAGATTCCCTGGTTAAGAATCCGCCTGCCAATGCAGGGGACACAGGTTCGAACCCTGGTCCGGGAAGATCCCACATGCCGCAGAGCAACTAAGCCCGTGCACCACAACTACTGAGCCTGTGCTCTAGAGCTCGCATGCCACAACTACTGAGCCCCCGTGCCACAACTACTGAAGCCTGTGCTCCTAGAGCCCGTGCTCCACAACAAGAGATGCCACCGCAATTAGAAGCCCGCGCACTGCAACAAAGAGTAGCTCTCGCTCGCTGCAACTAGAGAAAGCCTGCACACAGCAACGAAGACCCAACACAGCCGAAAATAAATAAATAAATAAATTAATTAATTAATTAAAAAAATTTATAGTAGCTACCTCTTCTGAGAGGCAGCAGGGGTGGGGTAGGGGTGAGCGTGGGACTACCTCAGAAAAACTTCATGGAGCACTATCAACTTAATCTAGGTCTTGAAATTTTGGTCAGTTTTTTCCAGATAAACCAAGGTGGGAAGCAGAAAAAGAAGTTTACAGGCTATAGAAACAACATATGAGGCAGGCAGAATGGTATAAAAGAGCAGATGTTTTCAAAGGTAGAAGCCACAAGGAAATTAATTTTTAAGTCAATTTGTTGTAAGAAAAATCATCCATATTAGAGTTGGAAATTTCTGGAACATGAAGAGTGTCCATTAGGCTATAGTAATTCCAGAAATAAACATGAAACCCATTGTGCTTTGTGGCCAAGATGTGAAAAAAAAAAAAAAGATGAACTTGAGGAGTTTAGCTGTGATAGACACTTCAGGTCACAATGTGTGACCTAGGATTGCTCAGTGCGTGGTATCTCTAAGTGGTATATCAGTAAAATGAAAATAATTTGGGTCTGGACTAAACTTTTTCTGGTAAACTAAATTTTACATGGCAACAAGACCACCTCAAAGATATTTTAATAAATGAACTAATGTTTATTAAACCTGCTTTACAAACTTTACACTTTTATGAAAATGTCATAAACTACTTTTCTAAATCCCACTTTCTCTTTAGGAAAATGGAGCACTTGAAATGCTCAAACTTTTAATGCTCATTTTCCCCTTACAGAGTCTTATTCTTATGAAGTTGCTGTCTTACTTTTGTTGGAAAATTTTAAGTCTATCATTTTTAGTACCATATAAACGGACGTCTCTTAGTTATCTTCTTAAAGAATTTCTGGTTTTATTTTTATAGATTATTGACTTAATTTGTAAACATTGCATTAACTTTAAAGAAACCTCCAAAGACAGTTTTTTTATTTTTGTTTTTTTTTAAGGCCAGAATTTCCTGAAGATTTTGAAACTTCAGTTCATGTTTATTATGACTACCTCAGGGACTGATAGGAGTCTGAGAACACGGATAAGTTATTACAGAAAGTCCTATTGAGCTTATTTCAAGAACATTTCTATCTGTGAGGGCTAATACCCAAGGCTGATGCTATCATGTCATGTTACTTTGAAGCTTGGTAGGGAGAAAAAAAAAAGGTAAAAAGAAGCATTTAATTGACTAAAAGCAATGGAACAAAACACCAATTGATTTTTCTGTGTTCTTGCGTAAAACTGAATGAGGCAGAAGACAAATTATCAAAATCAAAATAATATGTCCCCAGAATAGAGTTTATCATTACGTCCGGGATGGTAAGGATTTACAGAGCACTTAACTAAGTCTGAGGCCACTTAAATGTGATAAGCAGTTTTGCCACACATTTCCCTCCCTTTTTCTCTTTCTCTTTTTTTTGTTTTTTTTTTAAGAGGGTGGGAATAGGGCAGTCCCTGTTCTGTTCAGCTTCAGTTTAGAAAAGAAAAAGGGGAAAAAAGTGGCCCTCTATCTAGACCGTAAGAGCTTCCTGGGAAAGTTAAAGAATACTTATTCTTTGGAAATTCAGTTGTAACCTTTTCCTAGATTAAGTTTTGCTTTGGACCTGATGGTATCTCAGGTCTGAGAATAAAAAAAAAATTTCTCACAATAAATCCACACTGCCATGCTCTCATAAGACATATATGAGCTTGCTTGCTGTAATCTCACTCTTTCTCTCTCTGACCTCAGTCCCTTTCTCTATCTCCTCCAAAAACTGTATAGAGACATATATGGTATGTTGTACATGGACATAGCAGGGGGGGATCAGTCGTATCTTGACTGCTTGAGGTAGTGTCTTTTTCCTCTGAACTTCAGGTTTCCCTTCTGTAAAGCTAGAGTAATCATATCTACTCTTCAAGATTATTATGAAGATATGCTTGGCTTATATTAAATACTCAGCAGTTGGTGGTCATTATTACTGTTATTTTTATTATTGTCATTATTATTCTTTATCACTACCATAATCATGTTTGGAGAATGAATGAAAGAAATTTAGAGCTCATCCGAGATTGTAGTACCTATTGTTCTTTTAGCCAAACACTTTCCTGGAAACAAAATATTTTGGTTTCCATAACAGGAAGATAGTATAATGATTAGACTTATCACCAAAACAGAAGTAAGAAATCAATGCCAGCCTTGTACATTTACCTTAACCAAGAAGAACATCCTTTTTCAAACTTAATGGTGGTTGCCCCATTCAGTTTAAAAACTACTTCTGGCTGCAAACTTTTTGAATGTAACTTTAGCCAGCATTTTAGGTTAAAATTGTTCTAAAATCATTATTTCAAGATGGCTAACAGTACTGCCCCATGCCAGCCACATGAAGCCAGCACTCCCAGGGGACTTCACCTCAGGCCACAGGCCCTCCTGCTTCGCTTCTTGCTCTCAGGAAGAACTGGAGACCATGTCAGCCATACAAAACGCAAAGCTAATTTTCAAGTAATATGAGAGTATATGAAAGCACTTCTACTAATTACAACTTATGACATAGGAGATATAGTAGTATTTTGCTTATAGTAATACAGAACTAGTTAGAGTAGGAAAAGTTCTGAATCAATAAAGAATGCTTGCTTTTAAGACTATTTCATTTCCTATGAAACGTACTTGAACAAGAGGGAAAAAAATATGACTTTTCAAGGAAAGGGAAAACTTGTAAATTAAACTATGAATTTTAGGGTGTTTTTAGAAAAGTATCTCTTAGGTCTGTGGAGGCGAAATTCAGTTTGTTTCTTTGTTTGTTTGTTTGTTTTGCGGTACGCGGACCTCTCACTCTTGTGGCCTCTCCCATTGCGGAGCACAGGCTCCAGACGCACAGGCCCAGCGGCCATGGCTCACAGGCCAAGCCACTCTGCGGCATGAGGGATCTTCGCGGACCGGGACACGAACCCATGTCCTTTGCATCGGCAGGCGGACTCTCAACCACTGCGCCACCAGGGAAGCCCCAAAATTCAGTTTTGTAATTGCTACTATTATACACGTGTGTTTTAGAGCAACTGGCAGATAATTGCAGAATATTGTTACAGTGCATATAAAATTTTGACACTTTTTCTTACAGCTGCAGAGTTGATATGATATATCCTACTGATGAAAATATTTTATACTTGTTTTCTTGTTACAAATTAATTATTTCAATCATCACTTAACTACATCTCCCAATTAAAGCACAATTTTAAGTACTGAAAATCAAATTGAACCCTTCAAATAAATGAATCCCCAAATATCACATGTTCTAAATAAACTAAATTTGAATCCAACATCTAATCTTTCTTTCATAAAAAAGTCTCTAGTCATTTATGTCAAAATTGGACCTCCCCAATGGAGTTCCTATGTACCTATTTCCATCCTCAAACCACTCATTTGGTTCACAAATCACGTAATTATGAGTACAAAGGGATCTTGGGAAGTGCAATCACTTTACTGACACATGTAAGTAAAATATGGCTGCTCAATTTCCATCTTAATGCATGCAAATGATAGACCCACACATCCAGGCATCGTAACTACCCCCCGTGCACAGCCGGTCATGTTGGCTGTCGAATTTAAGGAGATAACCCTGCTCCTCTGAACATGCTGAACAACATTCAGCAGAATTGTCTCCAACTCTATTTTTGTTTAAATGTCTTACTTTTATTTCTAAGTAGGTAAATGGTGAATTCTAGTACTTAACATATTTTTATCTTTTGACTAAGAAAGTTGATGTGTTACTATATTTTATTTTATAATGAAACTACCACATTGTCCTCTGTCAATTCTATAATCTTTGTAGGGCTTTGGGTCTAAGATTTGCTAATGGTGTGCCCTAACCTCCTTGAGCTTTGCTGTCCTCATTGGAGAAATGGAACTGTATTTAGAGTGCCATGTGCAGCACAGAGGCTGTACGCTGTGCAGTGTGAAAGATGCTTGCACAACTGGACACCACAGCTCAACTATCTACGTTAGGATACACGTTTAATCTTTGTAACAGAGGCTCAAAATTAGTGACTTAACAAGCTATCAGTTGATTTCTCTCTCATGGGTCAATCTGATTAACTGAATGTAAGCAGATCAACACTGTCACAGCAGAGTCACAGGTCCTAGGCTCCTTCTCCATTGCTTCTCTGCCATCCCTAGGCTGTTGTCCTATACACATGATCCAAGAAGGCTAACTGCAACATCTGCATTTCAGGCGGCAGGATGAAGGGAGGAGGGAAGAGGGGCCATGTTGCCATCCTTGAAGGACATGTCCTAGAATTTGCTCACATCATTTCCCCTCCTGTCACATTGGCCAGAATTTGGTCATGCGGTCCTTTGTGATTGCAAGAGATTCTGGGAAATGTTGTCATTTTCCCAGTAGTGATAATCCAAGTATGCTATGCAAGAAGGAGTGACTTATTGGACAGTTAGATGGGGAGGAAGTACACCAACTATATTTCCTTGTTTTCTATGTTCTTGACACTCTGGTATTTGGGGCCTTGATCCTGGAGGGACTGCTCCTCCTGGAGCTAGCTAATTCCTAAAAAAGAGCACGCCTCCCATTCAGAAGCCAACCAATCCAGAGCCCATACCCTCAACCATCTCTTTTATCAAATGCTCACACACCAAGCTAACACAATCCCTACATCTTCCCGGAGCCAGGGGCTGGACAATTAGGGACCACCTCTACAGCCCAGGGCCTGCCAAACTATTCAAACCATCCAACCCCAAAGTTACTCAGTGAACCTACCCCGTCTTGTCCATACCTCCCACAAAATAATGATAATAATGATAATAATGATAATAATAATAATAATAAAAGGCTCTGGATCATGTTCTGCTCTCGCTTCTCTTCTGGCTTTTGACCATCCCTGGTCCTTCTCCAGGTGACCCTGTGGGGCATGCCGTTCATCTATTTCTAGGGATCTGTGAGTACAAACTTCTTCCTTCATGACAATCATTTCCATGTCTGCAGTCTTACCATACCTGACTAAAACTAATTCTGGGTACATTTTTTTTTTAACAGCTTTATTAGAGTATAATTGCTTTACAATGGTGTGTCAGTTTCTGCTTTATAACAAAGTGAATCAGTTATACATATACATATGTTCACATATGTCCTCCCTCTTGCGTCTCCCTCCCTCCCACCCTCCCTATCCCACCCCTCTAGGTGGTCACAAAGCACCAAGCTGATCTCCCTGTGCTATGCGGCTACTTCCCACTAGCTATCTATTTTACGTTTGGTAGTGTATATATGTCCATGCCACTCTCTCACTTTGTCCCAGCTTACCCTTCCCCCTCCCCGTACCCTCAAGTGCATTCTCTAGTAGGTCTGCATCTTTATTCCCGTCTTGCCCCTAGGTTCTTCTGACCATTTTCTTCTCTTTTTTTAATTCTTCTTTTTTTATTCTGGGTACATTTTTAACATAGGGAGCAACTGGGAGTCTCTGCCAGAGGGCCTGTTACTATCTTTCATATATACTACACAGGGATAGTTCAAGGATTAAGTCACTAGTGAACACTAACTTTGTAACTTTGTAAATACTAACATTCTATACAAATATAAAGACAGTTATACAATCCAAGAGTAAAAGATCTTTAATATGAAAAATTTTAATATTAATATTTATTGTGTCATGCAGTTGAAACTAACATCCCTCACCACTAACTTTTATTCTGATTTGGCAAACACTGTAAAAAGAATGGCCAGATTTGAGATGTGGGAGATGAAATCTCATCCCAGTGCTTGATGGTGCAGGGGCAAGTAGAAGCTAGATCCCCCAAGCTTTGGACACCTTCTATAGAGCCTTCTTGTCTTTATTTTGGTTGATTGTGGGGACAATGGTAATAGAAATTTCTTCCATGAATTACTGAAATTTTCCTTGGTTTTCCTTGTATTACTTTTAATTTTTATCACTGAGCACACTAATAAGAAAACTAGAAAGACAGTATCTTCCATTTAGTCGCCTTTAACTATTAACACTGAGAAAAGAGGTTTATTTTGTCCAAACTATTTTTCAACTGTTGGACTTCAAATGTATGTGTATTACAAGGAAAAATCTCCCAGCAAAAGCTGCAACACAGATATAATACAATTCATTTGTAGGACAAACTTTTTGTGTGGTTGACAAACTTGATACAAATGAGAATGACCCAGTGTACTTGTTTATATTGGACATTCCTGAATTTCACTCACAGAAATTCCAATTTAGTGCGTTTGAAGAAGGGCTCAGGCACCTGCAATTTTACAAGCATCACAAGTAATTTTTTAATATACATTTTTGTTAATACCTTTTGAGATATAATTCATATACCATACAACTCACCCATTTAAAGTGTACAATTAAATGCTTTTTATTGTATTCACAGAGTTATGCATCCATCAGTGCTAACATAATCCATAACATTTTCATTACCACAAGAAACACCATACCCATTAGCAGTCAACCCCATTTCCCCGTACTCCCCAGCCCTAGGCAAAGCACTAGTCTATAGTCTCTCTATATACATTTGCCTATTCTGGACATTTCATGTAAGTGGAATCATACATTATGTGATCTTTTGTGTCTGGCTTGTTTCCCTTAGAGTAATGTTTTCAAAGTTCATCCATGTTGTAACATGCATATATCAGTACTTCAGTCCTTTTTATTTTTGAGTACTATTCTTTTATATGGATATACCAATGGATATACCATTTATCCACTCATCAGCTGATGGGCATGTAGGTTGTTACCACTTCCGGCTACTGTGAATAATGCTTCTACGAACATTTGATTATAAGTTTCTGTGTGGACATACGTTTTCATTTCTCTCAGATATATACCTAGGAGTGAAGTTTCTGGGGCAAATGAGTAACTTTATGTTGAACCTTCCGAGGAATAGTCAGACCATTTCCCAAAGTGGTTGCACCATCTCACATTCCCAGTGCCGGAATGTGAGGGTTCTGAATTTCAGCACATATCACCAACACTTGTTATGTGACATTTTTTTTTCCTTTTTTCTTTTTTTTTTTTGCGGTACACGGGCCTCTCCACCGCTGTGGCCTCTCCCGCTGCGGAGCACAGGCTCCGGACGCGCAGGCTCAGCGGCCATGGCTCACGGGCCCAGCCGCTCCGCGGCATGTGGGATCTTTCCGAACCGGGGCACGAACCCATGTCCCCTTCATCGGCAGGCGGACTCTCAACCACTGCGCCACCAGGGAAGCCCTGTTATCTGACATTTTGATTCCAGCCATCTTAGTGGGTGTGAAGTAGTATCTCACTGTGGTTTTGAATAATATTTTCCTGATAGTTAATCAGCATCTTTTCATGTGTTTGCTGATTATTTGTATATCTTCTTTGGAGAAATACCCATTCAGACACTGCTCATTTTTAAAAATTAGGTTATTCGTCTTTTTCTTATTGAGTTGTAAAAGTACTTTATAGACTCTAGATACAAGTTCCCTAAGACAGATGATTTGCAAAAATCGTCTCCTATTTGTGGCTTGTCTTTTCACTTTCTTTAAGCACAATTGTCGTGCAGCTCCATGTTTTCATCTTCCTGCTATTGCTTGTGATTTTGGTGTCAGAGCTATAAATTCCAAATGATTTTTTGCAGTGACACAAGATATAGCTTGAGAAATGCTGACCTAGCTGCAGCTGGTCCTTGACTAGTTCATTCTTTTTTTAAAATAATTAATTAATTAATTAATTTTGGCTGCATTGGGTCTTCGTTGCTGCGTGTGGGCTTTCTTTAGTTGTGGCGAGCGGGGGCTACTCTTCGTTGTGGTGCGTGGGCTTCTCATTGCGGTGGCTTCTCTTGTTGCGGAGCACAGGCTCTAAGTGTGCAGCCTTCAGTAGTTGCAGCACACAGGCACAGTAGTTGTGGCGCATGGGCTTAGTTGCTCCGCAGCATGTGGGATCTTCCCGGACCAGGGCTCGAACCCGTGTCCCCTGTATTGGCAGGCGGATTCTTAACCACTGCACCACCACAGAAGTCCTAATTCATTCTTTTGGAGCCTGCTCTTGTGGATGTATTGAGAGCTATTCTCAAGGAGGGCTGGGAAGATTAGCCTAAGCACCCCCGTTACAAGACAGTCTTCCATTTAGTCATTCATCTAGTAGCTATTAAAGTATTACAGACATTATGAAAATTAGAAAGAGGTGCCAGCTGTGGGAAGATAGAATCTTTGGTACAAGTCTCAGTGGTAGGCTTGTGTCAGATGTGGAAGACAGTTTGCCCCTTTCTCCTGTCCTGTGTAGCCCTGTGCTGGGTCAGTGGCTTAACTAACAGACCTTGGGAGCTATTTCAAGCCCTGCTTATTCGCTTGGCTGGACACTTGTATAGTGCACAGCTGTACGTGGTGGCCTGGCCACTTTATTGGGTGCTTTATTTTGTTATCTCATCAAATCTTTTTGTTAACACCTCTGTTGTATAGATATTGTTATCCCCATATGGCCAGTGAAAATACTCGGGCAGGTCAATTGGCTTCCTTAAGTTTACAAAACTTGTACGTAGTAGTAGAACTGAGATGTACACCCCCATCTGGTGACTTCGACTCTAATGGTCTTTCCATTATGCAACTTTCTTGTATTCTATGTGTCACTCAACTTTTAAGACCTTAAAGCTTAGTAAATTCCTCTATCTGAAACAGATCAGAAACTACTTGACATGTCGGGAACCTATTTACCTTGCCTGAGTCTGAACTGAGATCACTACTACCTTCCCGTTGCTTCCCTACATCAAACACCTGCCCTTTGAATTCAGGAGCTTGGCAGTGTTCCTCTTCCTGTACTGCTGAACCAGAGGAAGAGCTCTTCTACTTTCATGGAGTTGCCAAAATGCTGTGAATCAGAAGAAATTCTGGAATTTGGTATGGGATTACCTAATCTCTGGAATGCCTAGAAGGTTTTTATTCAAATGAGACATAAAGGTCTGGGATATGAAGCTCATGAACACACACAGGTACACAAGGGCACAGAAAGAAAACCAAGGGGCTATGGCAGAGGAGACTGGAGGAAAGGCTTTTATAATTCCTTTCTTTGCAGGCAAATCTTTTTTTCACCCATGAAATACATATGGCTGCATCTCTGGACAACCTGACAACTTCTTGTTCACCTCACTGATATCTCTCACACTGCTTTCCACCTATACTATGTTTCACTGTGTGTGTGTGTGTGTGTGTGTGTGTGTAGAGGGTTGTCTATTTTCTCTCTTCTCCTCAAGGGAGAAATAAAAAGGAGGCTACAAGAGAATAATTCACAGAAATTCAGGATGTCTGCAGGAAGTGGAACTCAGCATAGGAAGTGGATTTGTTGCTCATCCTTGTACCTACCTGAACAGGAGCAAAGATATTTGGAGAGAAGTGATTGGAAGGACAGAGGGCATGGGTAGCCTGTGTTCCCACTGTGTGGTCTGGGAAGAACCAGGGTTTGGAGTATTTTGATGGGCTAAGTAACAGAGCAGGAAGTAGCTGCACTAAGCTGCCTTGCTGGTGTCCCAAGGGTGGCCTGTCCGACTAGGGGACCACCACACCAGGGGATATGGGGCATATCAACTGAGATCAAATGGAGGAGGGTGAAAGAAGCACAGCTGCATCTCCTAGGGCAGGGAATTGCACAGGGGGATGTCCCTTAGAGACTTTTGGAAAGTATACATGTGTCCTCGGTGGCCAGAGTTGAGATACCTGCCACACCAAGGGCATCAGCTGTCAGTCACTGTTATCCAAGGAAGCTTTCATGATTCCAAAGAGGATTATAACAGCAGCCACTTAAGTAAGAGGGTCTTGTTCCTTTCCTTCACCCTCTCTTCTGCCATTTCATAACAAAGATGCTGAAGCCAGGAAAAGACCAAAAGCAGGGTCTCAGAGCAGCCTGCTGGGTCACATCCTCCCCTCCCCGATTCATGTCCCTCGAGCCACAGAAATAGAAGCTTTGGTAGAAAGAAAACCTTAATTCCTATATGAGGTTAGCATTTTAAACTCTGTAAAAACAGGCATATATTAATGAAAAGTGTACAGATTGTTATGAAATCTGCCCAAGATTCAAGAACTTTATTCTCAATGTGAAGGGGACATTTGATATAGTAGTTTGGGTAGTGACTGGAAAAATAAAACCCAATAACTTCCAGGTTTTTATTTTTTCACCTCACTGAGTAGAGTCTGCCAAATAACCTGGTTTTAAGCAACCTAATTTTGTTCTCACCTCTGCTCTTTACTACTCTCCCACTGTTTTCCAAACATCATCTACTCATCTGTTCCCAAGTTAACACTGTCCTCCCTCAGGATATTCTATTTGTGATCAGTACCTTCTGTCTTCGTTAGGCATCTCTGAGTCATCTTAGGAAATAATTCCCAATTACAATCGAGTTTCTGGCTTATTGCTCAGGTGTGGGCATTCTTGATCTCTACTTCTCCACTTCCTCCGCTTCTAAGGACACAATTATCATTCCCACAGGAGGTATCCTTTCCTATTTTGTTTACAGTCTGACGTGCCAGTCTCTACTTATGAATAAGGTAAAATTGTTCTTTCAGATCTCAGAATACATTGTCTCAAAGATTTTAAGTCATGTGGCGCCTACTCATTGAGAGTATACATTGAGGAGGGCAGAATTAATGGTATTATTGTTTACAATTCCCTTACGAAAATGAAGCCACTGTTTCCACTTGGTTTGCTGGGGATTTGGATTCCTCAACTGCAAGAGGAAAAGGGGCTCTCTTGGCCCCTGGAACTGGGGCCCAGGTGGAGTCAGGGCTGCTGATGGCACATGGTGAGGACAGATGGCCCAAGAAAAGGGGAGCTGGGTAGATATGGGGAATCTTCCCTGCCTGCTACATTTTGGCCCCAACCTTCCTTATTTCTCAGGGCATAGAACACACTCAGCAGAGTGTTCATTCCACATCTATTCAACACATATATGCTGAGCACCTACTATGGGTCAGGCACTGGCTAAGGAACTGTATGTACAGCGTGAACCTAACATATAAAGGCCCTGTTCTCACAGAACTTCCACCAGCGACTACACGTCTGAAGTAAGAGGACTTTGCAGAGAGTGAATTTATAGTCCTTCTAGACTGTAACTTCCATGAATTTAAGATTCATTTACGATTTCCAGGACAGCAATTTTTGGGCCTCATCTGGCTAGTTCTTCCTGGGGGTTGAGTTGTATGAGGGAGTCAACCTAGATCTGTGGGCGGGAGAGGAGGCACTGAGATTCAGGCTGGGGATCCTGTTAAGACAGCGCTGGGTGTGGGAAAGGTAGCAGTAGGGATGATGCTGGTGTGGGTGGAAAGTGGCCTAAGAAGGAGGAGCTTCTGGATGGATTCACACTCCTCCCTGATATCCTAAGACTGTCATCTCATCTTACCCCAACCCAGGTAGAAAACCTGTTGTCAGCCCTGCAGTCCTAGCCAGTGCAGGTGGTGATTAGAATACAGAGAATTACAGCAGCAGTAATTGGTACCCCACCTGTATCCACTTACTGTTATCATTTCTGTGCATGCTGGACCAACTTCTCATTGCAGACCCAGCATCATTTAACCTGAGAGCTTCCTCTGGCCACCAGAGCCCAGTCTGCCTGCACCCATGCAGAAGTGGCAGACTTACCCCCTTGGAAAAGCCCTCAACCAATGACAGGTGTATAAATATTCCAGCTCCCTCTCTCTTAGATGGGATACCACTGAGGTTCATGTTCTGCATGGTTTCTCAGCATCCCCTGGTGGGACCAAGCTCCAGTTGCCCGTAGTGACAATCTACTTGAAATGTACCCTTCATTAGCTTCCTTCCCTGCTCTGTCTCCTTCCCTACTTCTCTATAGACATTTCTTGGCCTTGCCTCCCAAATAAACTACTTGCATTCAAATCCTTGTTTCAGGGCTTGTCTCAACGAGAGCCCAAGCTAAGATAGACATTGTGTTTTTCCTGTTTCTAAAAAATGTCATTGAGGTTTTGATAGGGATCCCATTGAATCTATATATATCTTTGGGTAGTATGAACAATATTAACTTTTCTAACCATGAACACAAGCCATCTTTCCATTTATTCGTGGCTTCTTCAATTTCTTTCCTTAATGTCATTTAGTTTACAATGCATAGAGCTTTCACATCCACAGTTAAATTTATTCTTAACTAAATATTTTATTGTTTTTGATGCTATTATTTTCTTTATTTCTTTTTCAGATAGTGGTTACTGTGTGGAAATGCAACTGATTTTTGTGCATTGATTTTGCATTCTACAACTTTACTAGTTTATTAATGCAACAGTTTTTTGATGAAGTCTTTAGAATTTTCTATAAACAAGATTGTATCATTAATAAACTGAAACAATTTTACCTCTTCTTTTCTGATTTGGATACATTTTTTTTTCTTTTTCTTTCCTAATTGTCATGGCTAGAACTTCTAGTACTATTTTGAATAGGAGTGGTGAGAGTGGGCAAACCACTCTCACTTTGTCTTGTTCCCAATCTTAGTGGGACAGCTTTCAACCTTTCACTTTTGAGTATGATGTTAGCTCTTGGATTATCATATATGGCCTTTTATGTTGAGAGTAGGTTGGTTGTTGCCAGTGGATGAGAGGTGGGGGAAATGGGGGGAGATTGGTCAAAGGGTACAAACTTTCAGTTATAAGATGAGTAAGTACCAGGGATCTAATGTACAGCATGGTGACTATAGTTAACAACACTGTGCTGTATACTTGAAAGTTGCTGTTTGAGTAGAGTGTTAATATTCTCACCATAACAACAAAAAAAAGGTAATTATGTGAGTTAAAGGATGTGTTAACCAAGCTTATTGTGGTAAACCTTTCACAATATATGCATGTATCAAATCAGCACATTTTACACCTTAAACTTATACAATGTTGTGTGTTAATTATATCTCAATAAAACTAGGGGGAAAAAATAAATATTTTGTGAAATGGTATGGGAAGGAGGAGGTAGTCACAGGCAGCTACCAACAGAGAGAAAAAGAGATAAAAATTCCCCAAAGGAGTTGCAGAAATAGGGCACGGGAAGGGCCATTATACATTCACAACTGCAGTTTTGAGTGAAACTAAATTTGATACTATATTTAAAATAAAATTATTTCAACTTTCTGAGGACTAAGAAGAATAACAGTTTTTAGCACAATGTTCTTTTTTCTAGTTTTTTAATGTCTACATTTGATACTCATGTTCAACAACCAAGGGCCCTAGTGTCCTTGGAGTGAGCAATTTCCTTGAATTCTTTTCTTGTTAGAATGACATTTAATGCTTTCCTTCCACCTTTTAACTTGTTTTTTAAACATCTTTATTGGAGTATAATTGCTTTACAATGGTGTGTTATTTTCTGCTCTATAACAAAGTAAATCAGCTATACATAAACCTATATCCCCATATATCTCCTCCCTCTTGCATCTCCCTCCCACCCTCCCTATCGCACCCCTCTAGGTGGTCACAAAGCACCAAGCTGATGTCCCTGTGCTATGCAGCTGCTTCCCACTAGCTATCTATTTCACATTTGGTAGTGTATATATGTCCATGCCACTCACTCACTTCGTCCCAGCATACCCGTCCCCCCACCCCACTGTGTCCTCAAGTCCATTCTCTCCATCTGCATTTTTATTCTTGTCCTGCCCCTAGGTTCTCCAGAACCTCTTTTTTTTTTTTGGATTCCATATATATGAATTAGCATATGGTGTTTGTTTTTCTCTTTCTGACTTACTTCATTCTGTATGAAGGTCCATCCACTTCACTACAAATAACTCAATTTCATTTCTTTATATGGCTGAGTAATATTCCATTGTATATATGCGCCACATCTTCTTTATCCATTCATCTCTCGATGGACACGTAGATTGCTTCCATGTCCAGGCTATTGTAAATAGAGCTGCAATGAACATTACATGAATCTTCTTGAATTATAGTTTTCTCACTGTATATGCCCAGTAGTCGGATTGCTGGGTCGTATGGTAGTTCTATTTTTAGTTTTTTAAGGAACCTCCATACTGTTCTCCATAGTGGCTGTATCAATTTACATTTCCACCAACAGTGCAAGAGGGTTGCCTTTTCTCCACACCTCTCCAGCATTTATTGTTTGTAGATTTTTGGATTATGGCCATTCTGACTGGTGTGAGGTGATATCTCATTGTAGTTTTGATTTGCATTTCTCTAATGGTTAGTGATGTTGAGCATCCTTTCATGTGTTTGTTGGCAATCTGTGTATCTTCTTTGGAGAAATGTCTATTTAGGTCTTCTGCACATTTTTGGATTGGGTTGTTTGGGTTTTTTTTGATATTGAGCTTCATGAGCTGCTTGTATATTTTGGAGATTAATCCTTTTCAGTTGCTTCATTTACAAGTATTTTCTCCCATTCTGAGGGTTGTCTTTTTGTCTTGTTTATGGTTTCCTTTGCTGTGCAAAAGCTTTTAAGTTTCATTAGGTCCCACTTGTTTATTTTTGTTTTTATTTCCATTTCTCTAGGAGGTGGGTCAAAAGAATCTTGCTGTGATTTATGTCATAGAGTGTTCTGCCTATGTTTTCCTCTAAGAGTTTGATAGTGTCTGGCCTTACATTTAGGTCTTTAATCCATTTTGAGTTTATTTTTCTGTATGGTGTTAGGGAGTGTTCTAATTTCATTCTTTTACATGTAGCTGTCCAGTTTTCCCAGCACCATTTATTGAAGAGGCTGTCTTTTCTCCACTGTATATTCTTGCCTCCTTTATCAAAAATAAGGTGACCATAGGTGTGTGGGTTTATCTCTGGGCTTTGTATCCTGTTCCATTGATCTATATTTCTGTTTTTGTGCCAGTACCATATTGTCTTGATTACTGTAGCTTTGTAGTATAGTCTGAAGTCCAGGAGCCTGATTCCTCCAGCTCCATTTTTCTTTCTCAAGATTGCTTTGGCTATTTGGTGCCTTTTGTGTTTCCATACAAATTGTGCAATTTTCTGTTCTAGTTCTGTGAAACATGCCATTGGTAGTTTGATTGGGATTGCACTGAATCTGTAGATTGCTTTGGGTAGTATTGTCATTTTCACAATGTTGATTCTTCCAATCCAAGAACATGGTATATCTCTCCATCTGTTTGTATCATCTTTAATTTCTTTCATCAGTGTCTTATAGTTTTCTGTATACAGGTCTTTTGTCTCCTTAGGTAGGTTTATTCCTAGGTACTTTATTCTTTTTGTTGTGGTGGTAAATGGGAGCATTTTCTTAATTTCACTTTCAGATTTTTCATCATTCGTGTATAGGAATGCAAGAGATTTCTGTGCACTAATTTTGTATCCTGCTACTTTACCAAATTCATTGATTAGCTCTAGTAGTTTTCTGGTAGAGTCTTTAGGATTCTCTATGTATAGTATAATGTCATCTGCAAAGAGTGACAGCTTTACTTCTTCTTTTCTGATTTGGAGTCCTTTTATTTCTTTTTCTCCTCTGATTGCTGTGGCTAAAACTTCCAAAACTGTGTTGAATAATCGTGGTGAGAGTGGACAATCTTGTCTTGTTCCTGTTCTTAGAGGAAATGGTTTCAGTTTTTCACCATTGAGAACGATTTTAGCTGTGGGTTTGTCATATATGGCCTTTGTTATGTTGAGGTAAGTTCCCTCTATGCCTACTTTCCGGAGAGTTTTTTATCGTAAATTGGTGTTGAATTTTGTCAATAGCTTTTTCTGCATCTGTTGAGATGGTCATATGGTTTTCCTCCTTCAGTTTGTTAATATGGTTTATCACATTGATTGATTTGCGATTATTGAAGAATCCTTGTATTCCTGGGATAAACCCCACTTGATCATCCACTTTTTAACTTTGGTTTGATTTATCAACTCTGGAAGACTTTCAGAAACTTAAAATGAATTCTGAGTACATATCATCGAGCCAACTGTTTTTATAATGGAAAAGTAAGAAACACAGTTTCTTCATCTATAACTAGATTAATGCCCAGGATTCAATGTCAGTAGAATGTGTGTGTGAAGAGATTTTCTAGTAAAGGAAATAGATTTGTTGGGCTACGATTCTTCCCTAATCTATTTGTAGTCAGTGGCGTGTTTTTTTTTGTTTTTGATTTTGGTTTTTTTTGCGGTACGCGGGCCTCTCACTGTTGTGGCCTCTCCCGTTGCGGAGCACAGACTCTGGACGCGCAGGCTCAGTGGCCATGGCTCACGGGACCAGCCGCTCCACGGCATGTGGGATCTTCCCGAACCGGGGCCCGAACCCGTGTCCCCTGCATCGACAGGCGGACTCTCAACCACTGCGTCACCAGCGAAGCCCCCAGTGGCGTATTTTTAAATGATGGCTGAGTGAACCAGCAAAGGACACACACACACAAATACTTTTTTCCCCCTCTAAGTTCATTTGTCATTATGTAGGTCATAAGCTTGACTACTCTAATAAATTAATTTTTTTCTATAGAAATTATAAGCTTCTTTAGGATGGGAAGCAATTCTTACCTTCTGAATTATTCCTGATTACCTAAGGTCTAAAACAGTGCACATAGAAGGTGCTCAGTAAATGTTTGTGGACTTGAGCAAAGAAAATAGAAGCGAAATTGAGAGCAGTCTGTTTGTGACAAGTATTTGCTGAGTCTATAGATGTTCTTCTCTTCTTTTTTTCTTGATGAGTTATAGCAAATACTTAATCTCGTTTGTATCACAGGGTTAAAATGTGATCACTCATATTTTGTGACAAGAGCCTAAAGTCCCTGACATTCATCTCGTCCTTCAATTCTTTTTACTGATAGAATAAAAATAACTGCTGTTACTTCTATTCCCTGTTCTGATACCTGTACTAGAGTCCTCCAAACATTCTTCTCACTCTGCAGAACGTCCTTTGTTTTCTGTCTTAGTTCCACCTTTGCTCACAGGAGACAGTAATGATGCTATGTTGGCTTTTTGCCCCAGCCATGGTGCTTTCATTAAGTTTCTTGTCCTCTGGGTCCCATTGTCCTCTAATTAAATACATGGAGCCTGGTACTCACTGAAAATACACAGCAACTGCTAAAGTTTTGCCTCTTAAGAAAACCTCTGCGTTGCTCTCTGCCCTGCCGCATAGATTCTAAGATCTCTACCGCTTCCTTGTGTTCAGAAACAAGATTCTTCGGTTTGCCTTGGTTCAGTCAGACAGATGCTTTATAAAAATAAATTAAAAAAAAAAAACACCTTATACTTGTCAGTCTGTGGGGAGGAAAAGAAAAGAGATTGAGAAAGTGACTAAGGTTGCTATCTTTGACTCAATTTAGTTGGACTGCTTTATTTATGCCTTGATCTTTCCCTTTACAAAAACGATGGCATTTTTGATACTCTCCTCCAGGCAGCCTCCCCAGGGCAAGTGCAGATGTGCTGAGCCATTTGGCTGCAGCGTGGACCTACTCAGAGAGCCTCCCTTCTCCCCAATGAAGTCATCTCCTCTCAGCAGCCCAGCCTTTCCCATCACTCCATGTTGGAACTTGGCTTTGGCTTGCATAGTTCTGTCATGATGTAGATGGTCTTCCAGTTAAGTTCTGGAGAAATCTACCCAACCATGAACAGGACATTTACAGCAAAAAAAAAAAAAAAAAAAAAAAAAAGAACTCTTTTATTGAAAGAAACATTTTACTGTAACATTTTGATTTGGAGGTTGGGGAGCAAAGGCTTGGTATCTGATTTCTGGGGGAAAAAATCGCATTCTTCATGGCTTTCTAAGGATATTTGTCTGTATTTAATTTCTCTTAGTAATTTATATACTTCAGGCTAAAGTGTAATAAGCTTGTCACCATCACTTTGCCTTTTGTAGGCTTTCTTTTATTTTTTAAAGAAAGCAACAAAGACCTTATATTATTGAATAGTTCTGCATTTCCTAGAAACCAAAGAAGATTTGAAGTGTTGGGTAAAATGTCTTTCCCTAATCTGTAAATTTTCTTTTTTAAAGCAATCTTAAAGGGTTGACTTCCTTTTTCTAGGGTCTTTGGAATTCATTAAAGGTGCATTTTTAATCTTTCACATTCTTTCACCACCCAGAGAGGATATTTGCTTCATTGTGCCTAGGATCAGCCAGATCAGGGACTTGAAATGTGAACTCTGTTTTCGGAGTGTGGATGGGACTGGAACCTTGTCATTCCTAGTGCAGCAACAGATAATACGATGTCTAAGAACACTTCACCTGATCAATAAAAAAGGAGAAGACTGAAATGTGATCCTAAAGGACCTCAGAAGGAGGTTTAGATAAAGATAATGAAATTCTCTGGAGACCCACCTGACATCTACACCTTTCTTCTCTAAGTCTTTGGCTGGCTGCCCTCTGACCTCAGCCAAGTTCCTAAAGACAAGATCAAGGCAATGAAGCAAGGCACGTAGCTTCTGGCTTCTGGTTTCTTGTAGACACCAGCGCTGGGAATGAAGAGCTTGTTTTATCTACACCTGGGACCATGGAGTTTACATACAGAACATCCCCAGTACAAGGACATGATTTAAAGGGGGATGCACAGAATGATATTTTAATTACTGTTTAATTCAGACAAGTGTATTGGGCAAATATAGTTTTAGTTATAAAAGCTGCAAATATATATTTTCTCATTCAAGAACTTTTGATGATTTTTCAGACATAGGAGAATAAGAAATAACTTTCTCTCATTCTCTTTTTCTTGATTAAAGAAAGAGAGAAAGGAAGGAAGGAAGGAAGGAAGGAAAAGGAAAAGAGAGGAAAGGAAAGGAAAGAAAGGGAAGGGAAGGAAAGAAAAAACAAAGAAAGAAAGATAAAGATGTCCTCAAGGAGAGTTACATAGAAATAATACAGCTGTAGACTCTATCCTGGATGTACCAGGTATGCTTTCCTTTTTGTTCTTTCTCTATCATACATAGCTAGAGGGCGAAATCTGCCTTAGAGAAAGAAAGCAGATATTCAGGGGTGTCATTTCATTCTGGTTATTTGACAGCTTGAAGAAGCATTTAATTTTCTAAATAATAATGTTACAAGCCAAGGTAAAGAAAAGGCATGCAGTTTAAAGCTTTTCAACTTTGTCCAAGTTCTGACTAGTTATGTCTGCCTGAGAAAGTGCCTTTGCCCCGTAGAACTACTCAATCAAGAGTTGTAATGTCTATGGGCACTACAAGGAACCAAAACGTTGGAGGGCTGGAGAAACACATTTGGCAAGATAAAGGAAAATATCTCAGTATATAAGGAGTAGCTGACCCATAATTTTAATCATGTTCCATTATGTACAGATGGTATTATTTGTAGTGAATGTTAACCATTAACATTTGCTTGAAAATGGATATTAATCTGCTATTAGTTTCTTGTTTCTGCTCTAGGTCTCCTTTGTAGAAAAGTTTTACTTAACTGTATTATGAAGGGACAACAGGGTAATGGGGAGATAATAAGCTTTTCAGATTGGGAGATCTACCACTTAAAAAGTGGCTGTGGGCAGGACACTTAAATTCTTTGGAACTCAACTAGGTTCACTCAAATTTAAAAATGAGAATAATAATATATACCTTGAAGTGTTTCAGAGAAAGATCTAACCTAATGCCTGGGTATAAACTTCAATAAAGACTCTTTTATTTCATTTTTCTCCCTTTCTGAGTGAGCTCATCTCGGTCATAAAGATGCTATGAGGAGCACTGAAAAGACCACTGGACCAGGAGTCAAGAGTTGTGTGCTGGTAACAGCTTTGTTATTAATCGTGTAATTTTAGGAAAGTCACTTTCTGGGCCTTAGTTTGCTTATCTGTTAAACGTAAAGGTTGAACTCCAATTCTGTTCTATGACTCTGTTATTCTAAATATATTTTAATGGACTAGAATCTCAATGTTGGAAATGGTCGTATAATAACTGTACTAAGAATAAATAAATCATTTTGAAAACAAATAAGCTGATTTCCAAATCCTAGAATTAATAGTTACATCGTTCACTGTAGTGAGCTCATAGATAGATAGGTAAATAGATAGATAGATAGACAGATAAATAAATAATGCACATTTTGAGGACTGAAGTTCTCCTAACAAATCTTCTACCTGTTTATTAATTAAAATCTATGATCATGCAGAACACATACAACTTTCAAAAGAAACATTACAACAAGAGTCTAGGCTGCTACAAGTTTTAAAGTATGAGCTTAAGCCAACCTACTCAAAGAAATTCAGAGTGAAAATGGACTTTCTCCTTTAATCATCACTCTGTGAGGTGTTGTGTTTGATATAATTTTATAAGTAGGGACTTCAGAGAGAAGAATTATCTCATTTTCCATATTTGGAATACTTCCATATTTGTGTAGAAAGAAAAGTTTGCTCTCCACTCCAGTATCCCCAGTGTTAAACTGATACGCACCTTGGATTTATTTTGTTTCCATTGTATAAACTCAATACTTGACTTCAAAGAAAAGTAAGATACAAAGTCCCTCTTTTCTAAGGGGCAGAAATCCTTTGTGTCAACTGGTTGACCCTTGCTCTGTCAGGTCCTATTGGAAGTCTTTTGTAACACAATGCAGGGGACTCTTCCATGTGTTGATGCTATTTACATAGTCGGGTGGACCTGGCTAGATATAAAAATCACATAAACTCATGAAAGATTATGGTCCCGTTTCCTGACCACAAGGATGGTGATTGATATATCCAAGGAACCTCTGTTACTCAGAAAAATTGCTAAATGTTCTACCATGAGGGGCACTTTGAAACACTGAGGGAAAGAGAGAAAGAAGAAAGCTGAATCTAGACTTCTGTAGGTTTGTGGCAGGGGAAGAGGATCTGTTTGAATCCGACAAGGGATTTGCTTCGGGGAATTTCCTGTCCGGCCCATTATTACCGGGGTCTTTGTAGATTGCGCAATGACGTTGGGTTCCCCATTGGGCAGCTCCCGGGGAAAGCAATGGGGAATTCTTACGCTTTCCCTCTAGGTCTCAGAAGGATCTCGTTTTCTCAGTGTCTCTTTCAGGTTGGCAGAAGCCAGGAGCCTGACACTTCCCTCAGATGGGACAGGCAGGCTCGGTGGCCGCGTAAACACACTGTAACCAAGTTCTTTGCTGATTTTACAGAGTTTCATTTGCTCCCAAGAAGCACTGACGGTACTCAATTGTCTAGTGCTGGCCTGCCCCACAGGAGCCTGGGGGCTCCTTTCCCCTAACCCAGAACTAGCAGCACGGGGGGCGGGGAAGCAGGGGTGGGGAGGGGTGGGAAGGCAGTGGTTTCCTTGCGCACAGCGCGATGTTACTTAGTGAGTCGCTGAATGGGGAGCGCTGCTGTCCCCAAGCCGATTGGTACTTCTTGTCAGGAAGAAACGCCGAGAGGTGGGAGTGCCTGGGGAGGGAGGCAGGCGGTCCCTACCGCAAGCGCGGGGAGCTGCCTTTCCGCTCCTTTGCCTGCTTTCCAAGCCTGGGCTTTTAGGAGTGGCTGAAGCTGCGGAGCGCTCGAGGAGCCTGTGAATGAACCCTCCTCCTCTTCCTCCTCCTCCTCCTCGCTGAGTCTCCTCCTCGGTGCTGACGGTACTGTGATATAATGATGATGGGTGTCACAACCCGCATTTGAACTTGCAGGCGAGCTGCCCCGAGCCTTTCTGGGGAGGAACTCCAGGCGGGCGGGCGCAACAGCCGCGAACATTAGGTGCTGTGGACAGGCGCTGGGACCGGGCTCTGCGGTCAGCCCCGCATCCTCCCGCATCCTCCAGCACCATCCCGCACCCTTCCCCAGGCCACCGCGCTTCCTATGTGACCCGCCCCGGCAACGCCGAGCCCATTCGCGCAGCGCTGAGGTGAATTTTTCCCCTCAACTGCAGTAAAGCCGCCTTTCAAGGTAATCACGTTTCTTTTGTTCCCCCTTAAAAAAAAAAAAAGAAAAAGAAAAACTTATAGGAAAAAAAATCGAGTTTAGAAAAAAAGAAGTACGTTGTAATTGGTAGAAGGCTTTAATTAAAGCTAAGAGAACTAGCTCTGAGAAATTAAGAAAATATGTGCACTGTAAAAAATGCAGGTAACTTTCAGAAGGATGTTTGGAGAGAAGAATACAGGGGAACCTTGGTGCTGAAAAAGATCCAGACAAAAGAAGCCCGGGGTGGGGTGGGAGTAGAAGGACAAATGGAATTGGGGGAAGGGAGGGAAGGGAATGCAGAGAACCCCTAGAAACGTCGTGGGGTCTTGAGCTGGAGAGGAGGGACCCGTGGCACCTTGATCCTTTTTTCTTCTTTCTTTTTTTTTTTTTTTAACCTGCTCGAGGCAAAAGTTTGAATGGGGACCACCGAGACTTGCTCACATACAAGTCCCCGAAGCCGCCTTGGTGCAGGCCACCTGGCTCCCGGCCCCTGATGTGTGGTCAGTGCCCGGCGTTCCTGGAAAGCTGTTCCCAAGCAGCTTCTGACAGGGCGATCCGGGACCTGCGCGGACGTGACCCCCTCAGCCCGCGGGCGGTCTGGGAGGAGGTCCGGTCGGGGAGGTGCAGGGTCCCCGGTCCGCGTCTCTTCGGCGACGCGGGGGCTGTCAAGGCTCTCTCCGGTGCCCCTGGGTTCTTTTGTCCTACGCGCGGTGCGCCGGAGCCGGCCGGGAGGGAGCAGGGGATGGGGGTGGGGTGTTTGGAGCGACGCGGAGGTCTGCGAGGCGCCAGGGCGGGAAAAGCTTGCCCCGAACCAGTAGGGATGTGCAAGAATTTTATCTCACCCTGAGGAGCGAAGTGGAGGCTTTTGCTCTGGTCTCAACGAGCAAACCAGCGCTCAGATCGCTCTTCAGACAAAGGTGGCGCGGGGACCCGAATCTGGGGCCTCTAGGACCAGCCCTCTCGCCCGGACTACTGCAGTCCTCCTTTTCCTTCCATTTCCCCACCCCCTCCCAGCCCGCGGCCCTAGTTGAGCAACTTTACTGGCGGGTCTTGCGGCGGCGGAGAGCGAGTGGCGGCAGCTCCGGGGGACGCCCTCGGCTGGAGCGCCCCACCTCCCTGCGGAGGCGTGGGCGCCACCGGTCTACATCCCTGGTGCGTGAGGGCTGGGGGGCATCAGGGTTGTCCAGGCTCACTGTCTGTGTCACTAGGCGTGGAGCAGTCAGTGGGTTAGGCAGCGGAGAGCGAGGTAGAAAACTAGTGTCATAGCTTAAACTATTTGCTCTCGGATCCAGCTGCGCCGTAGCAAGTCCTGCAAGTCCCCGGGAGATGCTACGGGAGGGAGGAGAAATCTACGCGGCGCCTGGAGAGCTGTCCCGCGGTGCGCACACCCACAGGCGGAAGGACAGTCTCGCTATCTGTGTCCGTTTCTCATCTTTGTCTCTCCCTCTCTGTCTCCATCTTCTCTGCCTCTCTTCCCCTCTTCCAGCCTCTGCTTGGTCTCTTTCGCTCCTGCGTCCCCTCCCCCCACGGCTGACAAATGAATGGCTAGTGTGAAATCCCTGCCTCCTCTGTCCGCGGAGGCTGGCAAGGAGGGAGGAGCGAGGGAGGCGGTGCGCTCCTTCGGATCTACCCCCACTTGCTGTGCTTCGAGCTTGCAGAACCCAGATGTCTAGGAATAGGGAGTTTCTTGGTGGGTGTGGGCGCCCCCTGATGGAGAAATGCAGCACATGTGGAGGACAACGAGCCCCCCCGCCACCCCAAACCAAATGAGCCGCTTTCACAGCCATGTATTCAAGGATGGAGCACCCTAGCTTCCCCTTTAGTTGTTAGTGTTCTACTTCGGAATCTGCGACGTAAATCTAGGGATTTGGAGGGCCCAGGAAAAAGACTTGTCTTTAAGGGCCGAAGCGCCTTCTCCCGAGTCAGCTGGGACATGCGCGGCACTCTGGGCCAAGCCTGCAGTTTGGTGGACTAACGCACGTGGCCAAGGGAGGATCCAGGTTTCGGGGGGCTTGGCGCTCAATCTTGGACGTCACTTTAAGAAAGATCATACAGAATGCCTTACTTTTGGAAATTTTATTAAGGCCCACGACCACTCGAACCCAAAGCTAGGGTCCCGCCCCAGACCATTGCCTAAGAAGGGACCCTAATCCAACATTTAAATTTCCTCAATTCCACAACACTCGCCGAACGTGGAAATTTGGGAGGAGGGCGCCGCGAGGAAAAAGGAGAAAAGGGAAGGAAAGGGACGGTGGAGAGAAAGGGAAGAAGAAAGGAACAGAGACGGGGCACATGCACGCAAACAGCCGGGAGCGGACCGGCCGGGTTCCTTTCAAGGTTTTGGACTAAATTTCGCGTCTCCTTTTAAGCCATTGTTTAAATCCCCAAAGCGATAACAAACCCTACTGAAGCGGCGTGCTGGGAGGGAAGGCGGAGGAACTAGCCCCTTAGAGAGGCTGGGGCGGGGGGCATCTCTTCACGCCTCAGCCCGCGCGAAGAGAAGAACCGCACCAGGCGCTTCCCGCAGCGCCGGGGCTCATCAGCCGCCGCCACGTGGGCTGGGGCTTCAGCTCCCGGCCCGAGACGGGTGTGACTTCTTGGGCTCGGAGACAGCTGCACTACGGGACCGGCAGTCGCTCAGCGCAGAGGCTGGCGGGGCGCCGCCTGGGTCCCCGCCCAGAGGCCAGTGGGGGCGTGGCTTTAGTCCTTCCGCGGGACAGGGGCGGGGCGGGGAGAGCGGAGCGGCGGCGCACCCAGCGCTTAGGCTCCGAGAGGCTGCTGGAGCCGACCAGACTTCTATCCTGACGGCGCTAAACACTTATTAAATAAAAAACCATTTGAATTTTTTTTTGCCTTGCTTCTTGGGCGTGGTAGGAGGAGTTTTCCCCTTGCGACAGAAAAGAAGTAAAGATTTACTCCAAGCAAACATTTTTGGCAGAAATATGAGACGAGTTTATCCTGTGATCCATATATTGACTTTAAAGATCACTTTTAGTCAATTGCAGGATAATCACCTTCCATACGTCCTAAAGAGTTCGTCTAGCGTGGCAAACAATTGCCATTGAAAGGACTGATAGATTCCATGAGCGCAGACCTTAGGGGCTGTGAGTGTAAATCTTTGCATGAGGAGCTTTAGCTCGGGCCCGGCCCATAGTGGGAGCTCAGCTCATATTTATGAAATGACTGAGCTAGTGACTTGGGGGAATGCGGCCCAGAGTTGATGCCGCCACTTAGTGCTACATTTTAGACTCTCCTACTTCTTCGCTTTATCTTGGAAGAACAGAGTTTTAATGATCTATTCCATCTCCAATTCTGACATCTAATTGATCCCCTTTCCCTTCCTTTTTGACTCCTAAAAGCTGTGACCTAAATTCTTTTAAACACTGCTTGGCAATTGTGCCAATTCTACAGTGAAAATATTCCTCTAAAGACCTAAAATGGGATGTTTTGAGTCTAATATAAAAATAGGAAGGCGTCAATGGAAGCAACAACTAGTTTTCTGAGATAAAATCTGTGCCAGTTTGGGGAGTATGTAACCTGGGATGTGAGGGCATATCAAGCAGAAGGTCTCGGAGGCTGACTTCAGGTTCTGAGTTCTATGTGAAAAAAGGAAGATTTTACAATTGTATGTGCCTGTCCCAACTAAACTGCAAAGGGTTCCACGGATTCCAAAGTGGCTGAGCAATTACTTGCTCCAGCAGGAAGTCCACGGTCCTTCGTCTTGTGGGTGGTGGGAAGAGGGAGGAGAGTCAAGACATTTGCTAAAGATTTGTGTAAGAATTCAAAGTTTCGCTTTGTTTTCCTTAGTAGATAAAAAAATATATATATAAAGTTAGCCCTAAATTGTATCTCCTGCTTTTAATTTCAAGTTTAAAAAGAATTTAAATTTAATTTTAACTTTAATTCAAATTTAAAGTTTGAAAAGAATCCCCCTAGATTTATATATGTTTACAAACATAGGTTTCTTCTTTTTCCCTGTGCCTACAAACTGGAAGGAAATACCTGTGCTATCCTAAGATACCTATATCTGCACCCTTGTAAATTGTTTGGAAAGGACCTAAAAAGTTAATTTAAGGCTGAATATGATTAATGTTAAAGATATAGTCATTGTTCTTTCTTTCCTCACATTATTACTCTTAAATACTTCGTGGTTAATGATTGGTCAGTAATTGAACATCAGAGCCTTTGAGAGCACAAAGATCAACCAGCACTGTCACCCAACAGCCATATAACTAAGCTCTTTTTGCCTAGTGGGATTCAAACATTTTTATTGACTTTATTCATGGACAAACATCACTAGATACTGTATTTAAAATGAGATATTGCCCTGTGACTGAACAGAACTTCTCCAGACCCATGGTTCTTTTGAGGAAGAGAATGAATGACTGTAGTAGGCTATTATTCCACCACCCACCTAGAGAAACCAGTTAAGACTCACAAATACTCATTGTTGGGGGTTACTGGCTCTGGTATGAGAAAACATGCTGATTGTTGCATAGGTCTGTACTTTACCAGAAAACACAAGGCCCGTACTCTCTCTGATTTGGAATCAGAACAAGGAGAAGTAGAGATAAATGTCTTGGCCAAGCTCCACTTCAGTTAGTGAACGTTTGCCAGTTTCCTCTGTTAGCCTAAATGTGGTTAATTACTTATATATACATTTATACATTTATATTATGTATATGTTCTCCAGGGTATTTGACTGCGGTGTTCTTATCACTGAATGTGCCAGGGGTGGTTCTATTTCAGTGGTCAGTGCAAAGCATCTTTATCTAATGTTGTTTGTTTGTTGTGTTTCCCTGAAATGCCTCTGGATAGATCTATCATCTTTAAAAGTGTGTAAATGCAGATCTACACTTAAGTTTACCTTTTTCTCTGTATACATCCTTCCTTTTTCTGTGTACATCCTATCTCATTCTTCTTAAGAATTTTAAGAGGTGTTTATGTCTATAAACATGAGATTACATAGTTTATGATAAACACATATATAATATATGTTGTAATGTTTTTATTATTAAATTACTGAGCTGGTATTACCTGTGGTGTAGTGGAAGGAGCACTAGAATCAGAAAGGGCTTAGAATCAGAAAGCTTGAGTTGCATTTCCTAGTTGAGAAAACCAGGTTAGACACAACTTTTAGACATTTGGTATCAAAAATCTATTAAATGGATATGCAGTTATAAACATCAAAAGGGTGAATACCTGTGAAAGGGCTTTGATAAATGAGAACTCCACAAATAAATGGTGTTAAGATATATCCCTGGGGCTCATATTGATCTAATTCTATGATCTTAATAATAACAGCATTACCCAAATCATGTATTTCCTACTAAACCTACAAAATGTGTTAGAGAGGGACATACTGTTTTAAGAATTGTCTAATTTCACACTTGTATGTGGAATCTAAAAAAAACAATACAAATGAACTTATTTACAAAACAGAAGTAGACTCACAGACATAGAAAACAAATTTAGAGCCACCAAAGGGGAAAAGGGGAAAGGGATAAATTAGGAATTTGAGATTAGCAGATACACACAACAATATATAACATAGATGAACAACAAGGACCTACTGTATAGCACAAGGAACTATATTCAATATCTTGTAATAACCTGTAATAGAAAAGAATCTGAAAGAAGAATATATATATATGTGTATATCTATTTCTATATATCTGAATCACTGCTGTGCACCTGAAACTGACACAATATTTTAAATCCACTATACTTCAATTTAAATAGAAAAAGAATTGTCTAGTTTAATTGAACAGAAGACAGAGTCCAGAAACAGGCTCAAACGAACATGGATATTCAGTGGAAATGAAGAATTATTCAATAAATGGATTGGGCACAATGGATTGGTTCACTCAAAATACAAGTCAATCGTTACCTCATCTCTTATCCCAAAATAAAGTTAAGATGGATCTAAAATGAAATGTAGGGAATGACATTTAAAAAAATAACTAGAGGAAATTATAAGATTTTTAAAATAATAAGCTAAGAGTAAGGAAACCCGTGCTAAGGAAAAGGTGAAACCCACGCTAAGGAAAATGTAAAACCCAGAAGCCATACTAGAAAAGATTAATAAATCTGACCAATAACAATTAAATTATTTACACGGAAACAAATAACACATCTGGAAAATATTAGCAACATATGAGAGACAAAAAACTAACAACTCTTTTGATATGCCAGGACCTTTTACAAAAACTAAACCACAATCTATCAAAAAGAAAAAGTGGCAAATGTTTTATGCAGGCTGCTGGCAGAAAGAGAAAAATAAATGTTTTAACATCATCTTAAAAATTGCTCCGTTTCATTCATAGTTAAAGAAATAGTAATTAAAACAACAATGATATTCTGCACCATTTTTTCATCAATCAGAGCCGTAAAGATAAAAATAGTTTAATGAAAGTTTGTGTTGGGTCAAGTTGTGGGGAAACTGGATCTCTCATATATGTGAATAGGTTCATCTTTTTTAGAAAGTGATTTGGTAATAGCTATCAAAATTTTTTTAACTGTATATACCTTTTGACCCAGCAATTCCTCTTCTAGATATTGTCATATAGACATTGGTATGAATGCCACCCAAAACAAATGGCCAAGGATGCCCTTTGCAGCATTATTTCATAGGAAAAATTTGGAAACACCTTAAAGACTCATCACAGGAACTGGTAAAATAAACGATGCTACATTTATCTAGGGGAAAACTATGCAGCTGTTAAAAATGACACAGACACACTGTATTAGCTGATTCAGAATATTCTCCGAGATAAACTGTGTTTTAAGTGAAGAAAGTAAGGTACCAAATAGCGTAAAATATGCACCCAATTATGTACAAAATGGGCATATTCATTCATTCAGCAAATATTTACTGGGTGTCCTGGGCATTGTGGATACAGCAGTGAACAAAACATCAAAGGCTACATCCCTGGAGCTTATATTATGGAGGGCAGAGAAAGGCAATTCCCAAATATACATATACAATGGGGAGATGTGCTATGATGTAAATAGAGCATGAGAATGGGAGTGGAGAGTGCAATGTGTTGTAGATCAAGGAGGAACAGGTTCACCAGGCAGAGAACAGGGCAGTGCTAAGGAGCAATGACATGAAAAAGCTTAGCCAAGTCCAGGTGCAGGAATCCAGTCACATGTTAGCGGTATATCCACATGGTGCCATTATTCCTGTGAAGCAAATTCATGACACTTCATGTTTAAACCATGATATCTCTCTCTGCATTACAGCGTTTCCTCCTTTGAGAAAGCACTCCGTAGCAACATGATAGACAATGCTCTTTACATCTACTTTGTGGCTGAGGTATCCTGGACAATTGGTTGTCTAGGGTAACTAATTCAAAAACTAGAAGACAAACCACTGTGTCTGCATCCTTAAGTCACCCTTTGCTCAGTGGAGCTTCCCCAAGATCAAGGGAGAATGCTAAATATCTGTTTACTAGAACCTTGGCTCTCTCTTTCTCTGAGGCAGCCCATCACTGGCCTGACCGTTATCCCCTCTGCAGACATCTCTTATGGATAGGATTCCTGTTGACCTTGTCTCTTGTGTCTCCCAGGCAATTAAACAGCTTCAGTCAGCTGTGACTTGATTGTTCAATGACTTTTTCCTCTTCTCATTGACTTCACTGGAATAGAAGACTAAATATAGGCACTGGCTGTCATATCTCCCAGGTCTTTCTGTGCAGACAGACTCGTTATCACTAACAAACAATGCTTACAAGACCCACACACAGAAGAGCAGAAGAATAGAGATGGGGGTCGGAGTGGTGCTCAAAACAAAGAAGCTCCAGAAAGTTTCTCATTTAGTAAAATCAAAGAAGGCAAATGGTGTGTTTAACAACCATGACCATGAACACAGTCTTATAAAAACTAGAGAAACGGAATGACATCCCTGGACTCTAAGGAAGAGGCAATGGAAATATAGTTCTGAGGTCAGAACTTTGGGCATTTGAGGTATATGGAGTGGAAATGGATGAGAGGCCAAGCGGCGCCAGTGCTAAGCTTGAGTGCACGGAGCCAAGGCCAGAGGCTGCTGCCTGCTTAGTGCTAATGACTGGCCAGCTAGAATATGGACCTTGAGCTGCCAGGTCTGATTTTCCAAAAGAAGTCAGAGATCTGGGACTTAGTGTGAACTCTCCAATTTTTAAATGTTGGCAACTTATTTAAACATATTTTTGCAAATATATTTAAAACATGACTGATCTCTCCCTTGCACTTTTAATGCACTGGCTCCTTCCCTAGCCTTGTCTTAGGGACAGTCTTACTTGGGCAAGTGATGAGTATACTTGTTATATAGATGAAGAACTGTTTCCTCCCCTCCCTCAAAAAAAAGCCACTTTTATGAGGATGAAGTATGGCACAAAGAGTTAGACTTTTGAGTATCTGCCTTAGACAGGAGATCAGGATGCAGAAGACCCATTCCTGGTCAGGATTACATCTTCCCCTCTGGTTTTGTTATAAGATCCAACACTCTAGATATTGACAAACATCAGATATTACTGAGTCACAGTAAATATTAAATGTATTTCAGGTGTTAATTGGCCCACTCACCCATGTTTAAAGAGATTGTTGACACTTCTCTTCAAAATGTATTTCTGAATAGGAAATAGGGGCATTGGTCACACATTTGGTCAACAAACCTACCTCAAGGGTCTACTCTGAAGCTGGCACTGTGGGTGAAATATTGTGGGAATTAGTAAGCTGAATGTGATACCGGCTCTGCCTTCCGGAAGCCTACTGTTCTACACAGGAGATAAAACATGTTTCTAAATAATGATTCAGAGCACATAGAAATAAGTTATAGGACAATTTACTGTGAGCATGAAGTTGTACACAGCTATAGTAGTAACCCAGGTTATAGTTTTCAAATCTAAGAGCTTTAAATACTTTTCTTTTTACTACTAGTGATATGAAACGAGGAAGAGAACGCTGGTAGAAAGCTTCAATTAGAAATTTTAATAATAAATATTGAGTACTGAATATGCTGTGTATCACTGAGCTATATTTTATATACATTCTTTTATCAATTCTCATTGTACTGCTTTTCATTATTAAATAGCTACTGGAAATGAGAGAGTTAGTAACTTACCCAAAATCACAGAGTATAAGCAGAAGATTTGGAACTTGAATTCAGGGCTATTTGACAATGGAAATAGACTTTTTATTATTATTATTTTTTAAAATTTTATTTTGGAAATAGACTTTTAACATTAAGCTTATAAAAGTTTCCTGAAAAAAAGAAAAACAATTAAGAAAAATTTTTCTTGAAGGACAATAGGAAATTATTGTTTGTAAGCACAATTACAGAAAAGTTTCTTATTTGGATTCAGTTAGTACTCATGGAATACACTGTCTTTAATAGCATTGTATGATACAATCTGAAATTTCATTTTGTTGAAAACTGTAGGGTATGTGAAATTGATATCTTAATTTTTCCCTGAAATATTGTTATAGTATTGAGATATGGGTATATACTTCCTGCTTGCTGTGGTATCTTATTAATAAAAAAGAAATGTAGAAACATAATTTCCCAGTTAGTGTGTAACAACATCTATTAGCATATCTCAGTAATTATATGATAAATAAACTTAATTATCAAGGTTACTTTAGGATTATCAACTGTATACTTTTCATTGTGAGTTGTCAAATGGCCTATTGATGGAAAATATAAGACATACAATGTATTAGGTAAAAAAAAATGGTCTTCAGGACATATCTAGAATTTTATAATTTTTTTAAGAAAGGTTCTAACACTGATTTCAATATATATATAATAAAGCAATCAGGTAGGGAAGAATATCAAGAGTAAAGGTATAGCTGTCATAAATTATGAAATTGAATTTGAGCCCAAATTGGACTTGGATTCATTCTTACAGCATTTACTTCTTTTTAATCTAGGTTTTCTAAATCATACACAATTTAGATATTCTCTAAGGCAGTTATGCAGGGCACCAACTCAAATATGTGTCAGTTAGGATGCCTTCAGTGACAAGCAACAAAAATCCTTGATTTTATTGGTTTAAATAATAAAGGAATTTATTATCTACTATAAAGAAAGTTCAAGGTTATGGTTGGCTGTAGGTCTAATGCCTGAGCACTTCAGCCCTGCCTCTCCTGATTCTTTCTCAGCTTCATCCCAGAGGGTATCTTATATATTCATGGGTGCAAGATAGATACAACAGTTTCACGAGGTATATCCTATTTTGATAATGTCCAGTGAAGAAAAGCAACCATCACTTCCTTTTTTCTCTTCTTAAAATGAATATACCTTTCCCAGGAGCAACCCCTTCACGCAAGATCCTCTCACATCTCATTGGCCAAAATTGTATCATATACTCACTCCAAAACCAGTCATTGGCAAAAGAAATGGGAACAATGTAATTGACATAGAATAATCAGGATCATCCCCTTGGGCTGGGGTTTGACCCAGGTTCCACTAAAGTATATGGCTGTGTGAAGGAGGGTAGATACTAGAATGGAATTAGAGTTTTGTTAGAAAAGAGAAGGAGGAATGGCTACAGGATAGCCAATCAACAATGGCTGCTATAGAACAGTCCTAAAGGTAACTGAGAAGGGAATAACTGTGGAGATCAAATAGCCCTCTGCAGTTCTTCCGAGCTTAGCTCTTTGATTTCTAGATGGTCCCCAACAATGGTAGTTATCCTCCTCATAATGATAGCTTCATAGATATTTGAGCTGGAAGGGACCATGCTGAGACCCAGATTTGTTAAATGTCTTCACACAATAAATTAATGGCAAAGCCAGGGCAGGGTTTCTTGACTCTCAGTACAGGGTGTTTTCTTTCATTCTTTACCCTTCAGACAGTTGGAACTGCTTTAAAACTCATGGCAAGCACTGGCCTTTTCTGTAATTAACAGCTTCTTATAATATATGTATTTTGCTTGTTCAGCCTCCTAGAAACTAAATTGAGTTTGTGCTTTAAAAAGCCTACTAGAAAAAAAAAAAAAAAAAGAAAAAGAAAATTGGAAAAAATAAATAAATAAATAAATAAATAAAAATAAAATTAAAAAAAAAACAAACAAAAAAAGCCTACTGAGATCCTTGTTCTCTGTTCTGATACCGTGTGCATGAACCACCAACAGGTTTCCTCCTACCTCACATTTGATGTGAATCCCTTTCTTGCAACATCTCTCTCAATAGCTTCCCCATCTTCTCTTGCTCCATCTATGACCAACTTCCTGTTTCTAAATAGATTTTGTGGTCGCCCCTCCCTCCTTGTGCCAGCTCCTAGCCACTAGTTACTTAGGCTGTGGTCTATATTGTTCTTCCAACAGCCTACCCTGTTGTGGTTGCCCCACACATCCACATTGTTATATGTCCCCAGTTTGGGTTCTGGGATTATTTTGGTAACTACCACATTGGGTGAGAGTCAAACTAATAATTTAAAGTGTTGGGACAACTTCTCCTATTGCAAGTCTCCTCCTGTTTTTACAATCCAAGAGGAGCTGCTTCTTGTACTCTTATTACCTATAATGCACAAATAGAATGTGATGTATGGCCTCCCACAAACCTGAATGCTTATGATTTACTTTGTGTTTTTCTTCTTTTCTTTCTAGGACAAGATGTTGATAAATATAAAGAGCATCTTATGGATGTGCTCTACCTTAATAGCAACCCATGCACTACAGAAAGGTGAGTGTGGTAACAATTTTTTTAGGACTAATTGAAATAAAAATTGAAGTACTGGGGCGTGGAATGGGATTATGGAATCATTAAAATAAAGGATGGGGCTTCCCTGGTGGCGCAGTGGTTGAGAGTCCGCCTGCTGATGCAGGGGACACGGGTTCGTGCCCTGGTCCAGGAGGATCCCACATGCCGCGGAGCGGCTGGGCCCGTGAGCCATGGCCGTTGAGCCTGCGAGTCCGGAGCCTGTGCTCCGCAACGGGAGAGGCCACAACAGTGAGAGGCCTGCATACCGCAAAAAAAAAAAAAAAAAAAAAAAAAAAAAGGATGAATTTTTGATCTATTCATTGCTGAACACTTTTAGCTAAAATATTATTAGGTTGAAAACAGTGGTTTAAAAGAAATCAATCATAACAAAATAATGAACCAGGTGCTAAAGAAGCAAGTGGGCTTTCAGTAACTTCCCAGATTACTTTCAGACTGTGCAAAAAGGCTCACATGTGGGGCTGGGCATATTTTTAACTTCTGCTTTCTTCAACACTGCTCAAAAATTTTCTATATTAAAAAAAGAAGACTATTAAACATTCAGGAGGACAGAGTTTGAAAAAAGTAAAGAAGATAGAGAGAGGGCTGATAGCCAAATTTTTCCCCCACCTCCATTTCTTTTTTCCTTCCCTCCCCTCCCCTCCCCTTCCCTTCCCTTCCCTTCCCTCCCCTTCCCATCCCTTCCCTTCCCTTTCTTCCCCTTCCCTTTCCTCCCCTTCCCTTCCCTTCCCTTCCCTTTCCTCCCCTTCCCTTCCCTTCTCTTCTCCCCACCCCCTTTCTAGTAACTGGATAAGTACACATCCACTGTTTTTGTTAGCTGTAAATTATATATCCATCTAATGAGTGTTCTGTGATTCCAAATTTGTGGACTCTGGTCTATGAAAAAAGATACTGTGCTGAGTTTCAGTGATCTGCTCCCATCAAGGGTCTCTCCAGACTCAGCTTCCACTTCTTTCTCATACTCACTCTATGCTTCTAGTCTCTGCAAGAATTTACAATTGCATTCATAGACCTTCTTATTCCCTTTTATTTACATGCAGTTCCTTCTGCTTGACAGTCCCTTCTCTTGTTCTCTACAGTTCCACTTCAGTTCATTCTTAAGACTCAAAATTTAAGTATCATTCCGTCTATTCATCCATCCATCCTTCCACCTATCCACTCATTTATCCATCCGTTGACAGTATTGTTTGAATACATTCTATGTGCTACATGTTAGTCTGGGCCTCCAGGGATATATCAGTGGATGAGTCATACATTGTCTTGGATTTCATTAAACCTAATCTCCTTAGTTACATGAGGTAAGCGATAAACAAGTAAACAAACAATCCAAGTACTTCCGAATAGATGACTATAAAGCAGAATGACATCATAGGAAATGGCATAGGGTGGGGGGCAGGGGGGTGATAAAGCGTCTTTGAGAAAGTCATACTTAAACTGATGTGGGAATGATGAGGAAGAGCCAGCCAGCTAAGATTTGGCCCAAGTTAGGTAGTGTGTTTGAACAACAGAAAGTTCACTGTAGTTGGAGAGCAGTGATCAAGAAGAAAGTAGGAGATACAGACAGAGAGATAGTCAGAGGTCAGTTCATATAAATAGTAACAATATCTAATACTTAGAAAAGAGCTTCCTGTGAGCCAAGAACAGCTTAACATTAGCTTATTGAAACATTCGTTATCCATAGAGGAAACTGAGAACCTAAGAGACTTGCTCAAAGCCACACAACCAGTAAGTAGCAGAACTGGGAGATAAACCAAGGCTGTCCCAGGTGTGTGTGAGCTTTACCTCTGTTACGTTTCTTATCTATATAGGGCATTGTAGCTTTAGAAATGACTAGATTTTATTTCCAGGAAGCACTGAAGGAAGCGCTGAAGGGTTTCAGCAGGTGAAAGACATGAGTTGATGAATGTTTTCAAAGTTCCATGTTTGCTATTCTATGTAGATTTGATTGTAGGAGAGCAAGGGTGGCAGCAGGGAGATCATTTAGGAGGTTATTGTGGTCACCTGTGTGTGAAATGGGGCGTGGCAGAAGAGCTGGAGAGAAGTGAATTCTCATCTCTCCAACATGGAGATGGAGGATTCAGACCAACAAATGGATTGGATGTGGTGTGGTGAGGGCAAGAGAGGAATCAAGGACGAGCTGACTTTGGACATGGCTCTCATTCCCCTTTCCAGCCAATTTAAAAGCCCTTTCTCTATGTTCCCATTGTCCCCTGTGCTGTGACATCTGTTATAGCCCATACCACTCGCTATGATAAGTTATGCTTCGTTTTTCTTCCCAAGGGGAGTGTAACTTCAAGAGAGCTGTTTTTTATTTTCTAGCAGAGTTCCTGACACACTGCTAGCACTTAATCAATTTATGTGTTGAGTGAATAAGTGAATGAATAAATACACAATGTGTGAATACCACAGTGAATGACCTGGATGGCCGTCAGAGTCTAGGCTCCACCAATCCAAGAGCCCAGGAGCTGTCCTTTTCAGCATTTTCAGGAAGTAAAGGTTGAAGGTCACAGAGAGGAAAGGACAACGGCATCCAGTGAAGAGGGAAGACAGAAAGGAGATAGAGAAAAGGAGTTGGTTTGGGTGGGAAGTAATAGGAGGGAATTATAGAGAAAGTAGTGGGAGAACCTTGAGGAACAGGGCAACTCACCCTCCACTTAAAACAAAGAAAGAACTCATACAAACAGTAGGGAAACAAACAAACACTTATGGTATAGCTCCTTGATGGTATTTTAAAATAGTAATAATAGCTAACAGTATTGAGTGATTTCTACGTTACGCCTCGTTCTAAGTATTTTACTTTGTTATCCCTTTTTAATCTTAGCTCTCCGATGAGACACATGCTTTTATTTTCCCCATTTGGCAAATGAGGAAACTGCAATATACCAAAAGATTGAGAGACATAGCTAATGTAGAAGATTATACATCAATTTAGTGATTGAGCCTGTAGGTGAACCCAGGCAGTCTGGCTCCACAGTCCATGCTCTCAACCACTGTATTGTACTTTATCCCAAGCATCAAGTTCTTTGCAAATCTGTAATCACTGTTAAGAGACGTCATTAGTTTGGGGCTAATTTCAGAACAATTTTTACTTTTTCATGTGAGGGGTAAAAATTGAACATGTAAGATCCATATGAAACAGACTTGCCAAGTTCATAGTGAATCACGGAGCAGTAACTAGTTGAGTCAACGCAAGTACTCTTATCTTAAGGTTTTCTCTGTTTATGTCTACGCACGCAAAAGGTCAATAACTAATGAACACTCTGTCTATTGGTTTCTGGATTTATTTTAATGCATGAAGAACTCTTTGCTTTAAAAATACCCTTTTATTGATTATCTAGCATTGACCCAGTTATTTGGAAATTCCTCTAATATTAATAAATGCAGCCATGCACAGTTATTAGTAAATGAATGAACAAGAGAGTGACATTAATACTTCAGAGGGTGATAAATTCCTCTATACTCACTCTGACAATTATTTGGCTAAGGTCTGTGTGTGTGTTTGTTCAAATTGTGTAGATAGAATTTGCATTATCCTTGCTCTGCAGAATTTATTGGCAGAGAATGAAACATAACTGATCATTCATTGTTCAGAGATTTCTTCCTTACTGTATTCATTTAGACCACAAACTATCTGGTGGGAATAGTGAATTTTTTTTAAAGCAAATTTTTTTGAATTTTATTTTATTTTATTTTTTATACAGCAGGTTCTTATTAGTCATCAATTTTATACACATCAGTGTATACATGTCAATCCCAATCTCCCAATTAATCACACCCCCACCCCCACCCACCACTGCTTTCACCCCTTAGTGTCCATATGTTTGTTCTCTACATCTGTGTCTCTATTTCTGCCCTGAAAACTGGTTCATCTGTACCATTTTTCTAGATTCCACATATATGCGTTAATATACGGTATTTGTTTTTCTCTTTCTGACTTACTTCACTCTGTATGACAGTCTCTAGATTCATCCATGTCTCTACAAATGACCCAGTTTCATTCCCTTTTATGGCTGAGTAATATTCCATTGCATATATGTACCACATTTTCTTTATCCATCCGTCCATTGATGGGCATTAAGGTTGCTTCCATGACCTGGCTATTGTAAATAGCACAGCAATGAACATTGGAGTGCATGTGTCTTTTTGAATTATGGTTTTCTCTGGGTATATGCCCAGTAGTGGGATTGTTGGGTCATATAGTAATTCTATTTTTAATTTTTAAGGAACCTCCATACTGTTCTCCATAGTGGCTGTATCAATTTACATTCCCACCAACAGTGCAAGAGGGTTCTCTTTTCTCCACACCCTCTCCAGCATTTGTTGTTTGTAGATTTTCTGATGATGCCCATTCTAACTGGTGTGAAGTGATACCTCAGTGTAGTTTTGATTTGCATTTCTCTAATAATTAGTGATGTTGAGCAGCTTTTCATGTGTCTCTTGGCCATCTGTATGTCCTCTTTGGAGAAATGTCTATTTAGGTCTTCTGCCCATTTTTTGATTGCGTTTTTTGTCTTTTAAATATTGAGCTGCATGAGCTGTTTATATATTTTGGAGATTAATCCTTTGTCCGTTGATTCGTTGGCAAATATTTTCTCCCATTCTGAGGGTTGTCTTTTCGTCTTGTTTATAGTTTCCTTTGCTTTGCAAAAGCTTTGAAGTTTCATTAGGTCCCATCTGTTTATTTTTGTTTTTATTTCCATTACTCTAGGAGGGGGATCAAAAAAGATCTTGCTGAGATTTATGTCAAAGAGTGTTCTTCCTATGTTTTCCTCTAAGAGTTTTATAGTGTCTGGTCTTACATTTACATCTCTAATCCATTTTGAGTTTATTTTTGTGTATGGTGTTAGGGAGTGTTCTAATTTCATTCTTTTATATGTTGCTGACCAGTTTTCCCAGCACCACTTATTGAAGAGGCTGTCTTTTCTCCATTGTATATCCCTGCCTCCTTTGTCATAGATTAGTTGACCATAGGTGTGTGGGTTTATCTCTGGGCTTTATATCCTGCTCCATTGATCTATATTTCTGTTGTTGTGCCAGTACCATATTGTCCTGATTACTGTAGCTTTGTGGTATAGTCTGAGGTCAGGGCGTCTGAGTCCTCCAGCTCCGTTTTTTTCCATCAAGATTGCTTTGGCTATTTGGGGTCTTTTGTGTCTCCATACAAATTTTAAGATTTTCTGTTCTAGTTCTGTAAAACATGCCATTGATAATTTAATAGGGATTGCATTGAATCTGTAGTTTGCTTTGGGTAGTATAGTCATTTTGACAATATTGATTCTTCCAATCCAAGAACATGGAATATCTCTCCATCTGTTGGTATCATCTTTAATTTCTTTCAGCAGTGTCTTATAGTTTTCTGCATACAGGTCTTTTCTCTCCCTAGGTAGGTTTATTCCTAGGTATTTTATTCTTTTTGTTGCAATGGTAAATGGGAGTGTTTCCTTAATTTCTCTTTCAGATTTTTCATCATTCGTGTATAGGAATGCAAGAGATTTCTGTGCATTAATTTTATATCCTGCAACTTTACCAAATTCATTGATTAGCTCTAGTAGTTTTCTGGTGGCATCCTTAGGATTCTCTACATATAATATCATGTCATCTGCAAACAATGACAGTTTTACTTCTTCTTTTCCAATTTGTATTCCATTTATTTCTACTTCTTCTCTGATTGCCATGGCTAGGACTTCCAAAACTATGTTGAATAATAGTGGAGAGAGTGGACATCCTTGTCTTGTTCCTGATCTTAGAGGAAATGCTTTCAGTTTTTCACCATTGAGAATGATGTTTGCTGTGGGTTTGTTGTATATGGCCTTTATTATGTTGAGGTAGTTCCCTCTATGCCCACTTTCTGGAGAGTTTTTATCATAAATGGGTGTTAAATTTTGTCAAAAGGTTTTTCTGCATCTATTGAGATGATCATATGGTTTTTCTTCTTCAATTTGTTAATGTGGTGTATCACATTGATTGATTTGCATATATTGAAGAATCCTTGCATCCCTGGGATAAATCCCGCTTGATCATGGTGTATGATCCTTTTAATGTGTTGTTGGATTTTGTTTGCTAGTATTTTGTTGAGGATTTTTGCATCTATATTCATCAATGATATTGGTCTGTAATTTTCTTTTTTTGTGGTATCTTTGTCTGGTTTTGGTATCAGGGTGATGGTGGCCTCATAGAACGAGTTTCGGAGTGTTCCTTCCTCTGCAATTTTTTGGAAGAGTTTGAGAAGGATGGGTGTTAGCTTTTCTCTAAATGTTTGATAGAATTCACCTGTGAAGCCATCTGGTCCTGGACTTTTGTTTGTTGGAAGATTTTTAACCACAGTTTCAATTTCATTCCTTGTGATTGGTCTGTTCATATTTTCTATTTCTTCCTGGTTCAGTCGTGGAAGGTTATACCTTTCTAAGAATTTGTCCATTTCTTCCAGGTTGTCCATTTTATTGGCATAGAGTTGCTTGTAGTAGTCTCTTAGGATGCTTTGAATTTCTGTGGTGTCTGTTGTACCTTCTCCTTTTTCATTTCTAATTTTATTGATTTGAGTCCTCTCGCTCTTTTTCTTGATGAGTCTGGGTAAAGGTTTATCAATTTTGTTTATCTTCTCAAAGAACCAGCTTTTAGTTTTATTGATCTTTGCTATTGTTTTCTTTGTTTCTATTTCATTTATTTCTGCTCTGATCTTTATGATTTCTTTCCTTCTGCTGACTTCAGGTTTTGTTTGTTCTTCTTTCTCTACTTCTTTTAGGTGTAAGGTTAGATTGTTTATTTGGGATTTTTCTTCTTTCTTGAGGTAGGCTTGTATAGCTGTAAACTTCCCTCTTAGAACTGCTTTTGCTGCATCCCATAGGTTTTAGGTTGTCATGTTTTCATTGTCATTTGTCTCTAGGTATTTTCTGATTTCCTCTTTGATTTCTTAAGTGATCTCTTGGTTATTTAGTAATGTATTGTTTACCCTCCATGTGGTTGTGTTTTTTTATGGTTTTTTCCCTGTAATTCATTTCTCTTCTCATAGTGTTGTGGTCAGAAAAGATGCTTGATATGATTTCAATTTTCTTAAATTTCCTGAGGCTTGATTTGTGACCCAAGATGTGATCTATCCTGGAGAATGTTCCGTGTGCCCTTGAGAAGAAAGTGTAAACTGCTTTTTTTGGATGGAATGTTATATAAATATCAATTAAATCTATCTGGCCTATTGTGTCATTCAAAGCTTGTGTTTTCTGATTAATTTTCTGTTTGGATGATCTGTCCATTGGTGTAAGTGAGGTGTTAAAGTCCCCCACTATTATTGTGTTACTGTCAATTTCCTCTTTTAGAGCTCTTAGCAGTTGCCTTATGTATTGAGGTCCTCCTATGTTGTGTGCATGTATATTTATAATTGTTGTATCTTCTTCTTGGATTGATCCCTTGATCATTATGTAGTGTCCTTCCTTGTCTCTTGTAACGTTCTTTATTTTAAAGTCTATTTTATCGGATATGAGTATTGCTACTCCAGCTTCCTTTTGGTTTCCATTTGCATGGAATATCTTTTTCCATCCCCTCACTTTCAGTCTGTATGTGTCCCTAGGTCTGAAATGGGTCTCTTGTAGACAGCATATGTATGGGTCTTGTTTTTGTATCCATTCAGCAAGCCTGTGTCTTTTGGTTGGAGCATTTAATCCATTCACGTTTAAGGTAATTATCGATATGTATGTTCTTATTACCATTTTCTTAATTGTTTTGGGTTTGTTTTTGTAGGTTCTTTTCTTCTCTTGTGTTTCCCACTTAGAGAAGTTCCTTTAGCATTTGTTGTAGAGCTGGTTTGGTGGTACTGAATTCTCTTAGCTTTTGCTTGTCTGTAAAGCTTTTGATTTCTCCATCGAATCTGAATGAGATCCTTGCCGGCTAGAGTAATCTTGGTTGTAGGTGCTTCCCTTTCATTACTCTAGGTATATCATGCCACTCCCTTCCTGCTTGTAGAGTTTCTGCTGAGAAATCAGCTGTTAACCTTATGGGAGTTCCCTTGCATGTTATTTGTCATTTTTCCTTGCTGCTTTCAATAATTTTTGCCAATTTGATTACTATGTGTCTTGGAGTGTTTCTCTTTGGGTTTATCCTGTATGGGACTGTCTGCACTTCCTGGACTTGGGTGGCTATTTCCTTTTCCATGTTAGGGAAGTTTTCGACTATAATCTCTTCAAATATTTTCTCGGGCCCTTTCTCTCTCTCTACTCCTTCTGTGACCCCTATAATGAGAATATTGTGTTTAATGTTGTCCCAGAGGTCTCTTAGGCTGTCTCCATTTCTTTTCATTTTTTTTTTCTTTAATCTGTTCCACAGCAGTGGATTCCACCATTCTGTCTTCCAGGTCACTTATCCATTCTTCTGCCTTAGTTATTCTACTATTGATTCCTTGTAGTGTATTTTTCATTTCAGTTGTGTTGTTCGCTCTCTGTTCATTTCTTCTTTAATTCTTCAGATCTTTTTTAAACATTTCTTGCATCTTCTCGATCTTTGCCTACATTCTTTTTCCGAGGTCCTGGATCATCTTCACTACCGTTATTCTGAATTCTTTTTCTGGAAGGTTGCCCATCTCCACTTCATTTAGTTGTTTTTCTTGGGTTTTATCTTTTTCCTTCATCCAGTACATAGCCCTCTGCCTTTTCATCTTGTCTGTCTTTCTGTGAATGTGGTTTTTGTTCCACAGGCTGCAGGATTGTAGTTCTTCTTGCTTCTGCTGTCTGCCCTCTGGTGGATGAAGCTATCTAAGAGGCTTGTGCAAGTTTCCTGATGGGAGGGACTGGTGGTGGGTAGAGCTGGCTGTTGCTTTGGTGGGCAGAGCTCAGTAAAACTTTAATCCACTCGTCTGCTGATGGGTAAGGCCTGGCTCCCTCCCTGTTGGTTGTTTGGCCTGAGGCAACCTAACACTGGATCCTACCCAGGCTCTTTGGTGGGGCTAATGGTGGACTCTGGGAGGGCTCACGCCAAGGAGTACTTCCCAGAACTTCTGCTGCCAGTGTCCTTGTCCCCACAGTGAGCCACAGCCACCCCCCTGCCTCTGCAGGAGATCATCCAACACTAGCAGGTACATCTGGTTCAGACTCCTATGGGGTCACTGCTCCTTCCCCTGGGTCCCAGTGAGCACACTACTTTGTGTGTGCCCTCCAAGAGTGGAGTCTCTGTTTCCCCCAGTCCTGTCACAGTCCTGCAATCAAATCCCACTAGCCTTCAAAGTCTGATTCTCTAAGAATTCCTCCTCCCATTGCTGGATCCCCAGATTGGGAAGCCTGACGTGGGGCTCAGAACCTTCACTCCAGTGGGTGGACTTCTGTGGTATAAGTGTTCTCCAGTTTGTGAGTCACCCACCCAGCAGTTATGGGATTTGATTTTATCGTGATTGCTCTCCTCCTACCATCTCATTGTGTCTTCTCCTTTGTCTTTGGAGTGGGGTATATTTTTTGGTGAGTTCCAGTATCTTCCCATCGATAATTGTTCAGCAGTTAGTTGTGATTCTGGTGTTCTTGTAAGAGGGAGTGAGAGCACGTCCTTCTACTCCGCCATCTTGAACCAATCTCTCCAGGAATAGTGAATTTTTGTTAGCATTCACTTTTATTTCTTGCATTATCAGAGTTTCAGACAAGTTCTTGCAGGTAGCAGGGTTTTTTTGTTTTGTTTTGTTTTTTAGCATGCATAGTCAGTAAACATTATCTTCTGAACTACTAAATTTCTCTCTTAAAATATTTAGATTTGGTAAACTTAGTTCTTGTTACCCCCCAGTGCCTTACGACCCAAGGTTTCATACACAAAAGACTTGGCCACACAGCTTCTTGTTCATCCTGTTGTTAAGACTGGATTCTACATGAATATTTATTTACATCCAACTGAAGCTTTTAATTTTCTTGTATCTGTAAACACCCAGAACAATAAATAACCCCTGGGAAATTGCCTGTTGGTATAAGTTTGTTCTAATATATTTTTTCATTACAGCACAGTTATTGAGTAATGCTCTAAGTGTCAGAAACCTCCCAATCAGATAGATAGAGGTGAATCTCATATCTGCCCCTATACCTCTAAAATTGTGAAAAGAACTGTAATTTAGTAATAAATATTAAGGAATTGAAAGTCATTTATCTTAAACTCATTTTAAAGGAAATCATAAAGGGTCTTATAATTTGTTGTTGTTGTTGTTGTTGTTGTTGTTGTTTTACCGGTACGCGGGCCTCTCACTGTTGTGGCCTCTCCCATTGCGGAGCACAGGCTCTGGACACGCAGGCTCAGCAGCCATGGCTCACGGGCCCAGCTGCTCTGTGGCATGTGGGATCTTCCCGGACCGGGGCACGAACCCGTGTCCCCTGCATCAGCAGGCGGACTCTCAACCACCGTGCCACCTGGGAAGCCCAAGGGTCTTATAATTTATATCATAATTGATGCTGATGGTAAAGATGTTTATTCTCCATTTAAAAAGCAATCTTTTATTTGTGAAGTTAATGATCTATAATTCTTCAGGAAGGAAGATGGGATTTCCTAGAACATATGATGAATATAAATTAGGAGATTTTTAGTTCATAAAAATTTCACCCCTTCCCTTCTCAGGACCCCTTTTCTTGGCAAAAAAGTACAAAATATCTTTTTGTTGTCTTCATCTCCCTAATGGGATCTAATCTTTTTGAAGTTAAGTTTCATTCCTTAGCATCTGTATCATTTCTAATGCATGTCCATTTTGAGATGTGTGTTACTAATGCCTTTAAGCACTAATACACCAAGTGTTAGATACATATCATTTTGTTGATTAACATTATTTCACTCCACCTAGAGGCTACTATTACTATTCATCATATTTGCATGAACTGGGAGTTCCTTGTGCACTAATGATAATTTCTATTCTTATTACCAACACATTGTCTACCCAACTAGTAGAGACTGGAAGATGGGGGAAAAAGGGAGAGGAGAGGTATAGATTTCTATAAGCATGAAAGAATGTGGGTTTTTTGCATGTAATGGTATTAAATTGTGGTCAATGTGTTTTTTCTCATTAAAAGTTTAAGGGCTTAAACAGAAAGGCATTCTGTAGATTAATACTTTAGAAGGTTAGGTGAACAGATGCTAACTCCCCCTCCCCACCCCCACCCGCCCCCAGGATATAATCTAGAGGTAATGTTTCACTGCAAAGTGATTGCAGCTGGATTTCTCATTACAATGAAAGTCTTTGGTTCAAACACTGAACCAAAGAGCATTCTTCAAGTGCTGGGCTTCCCCCTGGTCCAGTCTACTGAAGTATGTTTTAAAATTTTCACTTCCCCTTTGAGTTGTTTTCATTTCCTCTAAGGTAATGTGGCAGTTATCTTAATCATTTTTCTTCTTCTGACCTGTAGACTTAAATTTGTTTTTAAACTATTCTTCCTAACATTGGTCCAGTCTTTTAAACCTGCATTGCTTAAGTCTAGTCTTCTCTTGCCCTTGATTGCTTGTCTTCCTACACTTGCCTTATTTTATCACTTATTTTGTTCATGTTAAACACTAAGTTACAAATACTTTAAAATGAATGCCATATTTTTAGCTCATAAAAAAATAAGCATTATTAATCCCTGTCTTTGTTATAAAACATTACTGAAGTTGTGTACTATTCTCTGTATATAAAATCATTCTAATTATTTCACATATTGAGGATATAAGCAACCCCCTGTAATGGTTCTTATCCATTCACATATTTAATAGACTCAGTTTGTTAATTTAGTATTTTCTCTTTCCTCTAGTCAAAGTGGAAAAAAGCCCACCTGTTAAGGGCTCCCTCTCTGGAAAAGTCAACCTACCTTGTCATTTTTCAACCATGCCTACCTTACCACCCACTTACAACACCACCAGCGAATTTCTCCGAATCAAATGGTCTAAGATTGAATTGGACAAGAATGGAAAAGATTTAAAGGAGACTACTGTTCTCGTGGCCCAAAATGGGAATATCAAGATTGGTCAGGGCTACAAAGGGAGAGTGTCGGTGCCTACACATCCCGAGGACGTGGGCGATGCCTCACTCACCATGGTCAAACTGCTGGCCAGTGATGCAGGCCTCTACCGCTGCGACGTCATGTATGGGATTGAAGACACACAGGACACAGTGTCTTTGGCTGTGGAGGGTAAGGCTTTGGGAATCTAGAAGAAGGTAGTATAACACGATACCTGGTTCAGAAATGTGGTGAAACAATATTCAAAAGTAGCCATTGCTCAGGGGTTGGACAAGGGGAAAAACATTAATCAACACAACAGTCTATGTCTTTCACCAAAAATGAACTGTTATTTGCTCAGGAATCAAGGAAGGTGACTTTATACTAGGTATAATGAATACTTCAAGACATGATTTATAGCTCAAGAATCATTACTTCATTATTGAGACCTATCAGTGGTTATTTTTTAATACTGTAAAGGCTGTTCTACATTTTGTTTTAATTTTAACGTATGTGTATATGTGCATATACATGCATACATATATACACATATAGATATATACATACACACACACAGGAAAAAACCCCTTTCCTTCTTTTTCTCACTCTCCTAGCATGATTATTAAAATCTTTGAATTTGCTTTTAAGAAATATAAATTATATCTTAACTTACATTGAAGAAATAAGGCACCTAATAAGTACCATGGTATATATCACAGTGCTTTGAAAAAGCTAGGACTCAATAAACATTTGAATTGGATCAAAACAAGAACTCAGTGAATTTTTTTTAAGGTCAATGCACTGGTTGTTGTCCACTGTCTTGCAATGAGACATTTTAGTTTTAGCCCACGTTGAGCGGTGGTTTGTATGTCATTTGAATTTAAGTTAGGAGACAAAGCAAAGAAAAATTGCTTTAATTGGGTACACACATAATGCCATAGCTCTTGGAAGAAAAATATTTTGGCAAGTTATTAAGCAAAATTCTAATACCCAGACATGATGGAACAGATTTTTCTTCCAACCCTCTACTTCCCTATAAAATATTTACCTTTCAGAAATATATACAAAGGGTTTTATTAAAACTCTTTCTTGTGTAGCCAAAAGGAAATATTTTGAATTTCAGATGTGACAGATTAATTTTCTGAACATCCTTTTCCATTCAGATTCTATTGCTCCCTTCTATAAATCTATTTTTATGTTTTCCAGGCATCCACTAAACACCCTGGGCTCTTTGCTCTTTTAACCTTTTTATCATTTACTTTGGTTTGTCTAGTATTGTTTTTTCTACTGATCTCTCTCTTCCTCTTTTTGTATAATGTAACATACACTATATATATATATATATGGTGTTAGATATACATTGCATATAAATTTATATATACATGTATGTTTTTAAAATCCCACAAGAAGTTTACAACTTCTTACAATTTTCATCATTAAAGAATTGGCAGTGGATTTGCCCCTTGCCCCCTTTGAAACAATGAAAATCCTCCACTTAATCTCCTTAGCCCCATGAGGTCTTCAAATTATCCCAGCAATTGCAGATACTTCTACAGCCTGGTATTCCCAAGGAGGCCCCTTTGTGCCCTCTTACTGCCAATCTTCAGGGCACATGGAAGATTTTTAATTACCAAGAAGGCTATTTGAAGCTTTGATCAACATAAGACTAATTTAAAACCATTCAAAGTCTGGCTTAAGCCTTAGAGATCATTATAAACTATCTTTCATACTTACTAGATAACACCATATATATTTCCTGGTACTTTTAGAGTCATTCTACAAAGCTACAGATTTTATGAAATGCATTTGATCAGTTTTTTCTTTGCAATATCAGAAATGGGAAAATGAATGTTAGTTGTCAATGCATCTACTTGGTGCCTCTGCAGATCTTTCTGTATTGACACTGATCAGAGGTGCTTATTTATGACATGGCTAGTCTGTTCCCTGCAGATACTTTATTGGCACATACCTATTTTGGAAGAGAGAGACAATCTAAGGATAGGCATGTGGGAGACAGTCTTATAGCTAGAAGTCAGGCTGTAAGAGAGAGAGAGAGAGAGAGAGAGAGAGAGAGAGAGAGAGAGAGAGAGAGACTTGTTGTCAACTCCAGGAAATTACTAGGAATAAAAGGAGAGTGGAAGATATCTTGGAAACCAAAATTAATTCCGCCTAACAAAACAGTGGTCTTAAATGATATGACTCAATAAAATCTCATCCGTAAGACCCAATTACCCCAATTTCTATTTTCCAGTGACTTCCTAGGCACATTTGCTTGACTCACTTTGCTCTTTTATGAAAATGAGTCATCATATTTACTCCAGTTATAAATGGAGGTGCTCTTGCTAAAGTAGGAGAAGAGGACCAAAGCTCCACCCCCTCAGCTGCTCTTTCTTCAGGCCTTTGACAGTTCTTTGAGCCCTGAAACACAGTTCAAGAACCACAAGTTTATGTAACTCCTAAAATACAATGAAGTGGAATTTGAGGCACATATCAGGATGCCTGGCTTCTGCCCATGGGAGTCTGGAGAATTTTATTTCAGGCCTCCTTTGGGATAAAAATCATACATCTTACCTGTCAAAGTGGAGACCCTAAATTATGAATATGATAAACTTTTATCACAGCAGTCTATCCAACATTTTAAAATTCTTTATCTAATTTGACCTTCCTATCAATCAAATAACCTAAGCAATATTAGTTATACTTTATGAAGGGGAAAATTAAGACTTATATATGATTAAGGAGCAAATTAGGGATTGGAACAGGCCTTCTCACTCATACCTACTCCAGCATCTTTTCCATTTTAGTATATTGTCTCTGGAAGTAAATATTACAATGTTTCATGTTTGTAGGAAGTGGTACTGGTGAAGGCTCCATGTGCTTCTATTGAGTTGGCCCTGAGTAAAAACATGAAGTAGGAGAAGTTGATCTTGTGGCCCCCTTAACTCTTTGTATCTCTTGCAGCACCTACTCCATTTAATTGTCCACGGTTCCCATAATAGCCTGAATACTACCTGCAATTAGGACAACTAGTCACCATTTGGGATTTAGTGGCTTAAATCTTTTTTTTTAGATTGTTTACATGGGAACAGAAAATGCTTGAAACTCTCTAATGGAGCAGAATAGGACACCTAAGTGAGCAACATTTCTGGGGCTCCTCAGATCACCATAATTTTGTATAATGCTACATAAAATAAAGTAAACATAAAGAAGTATCATGATGTTATTACCGAGTTAGCAAGTAATTTGACAAATTACTCCAATGAGAAACTGCACAGTATGGTGGGAGACTTGAACTTGCCCATAATTGTTTGCTGCTATCTTTGCAGGGGTTGTGTTTCACTACAGGGCAGCGACCAGCAGGTACACTCTGAATTTTGAGATGGCACGGAAGGCTTGTTTGGATGTTGGGGCTGTCATAGCAACCCCAGAGCAGCTATATGCCGCCTATGAAGATGGATTTGAGCAATGTGACGCAGGCTGGCTGTCTGATCAGAGTGTTAGGTGAGCGGTCTGGGGGCCACCAGGTTTAATTCATCTATTTGGAGCGAGAATAAAGTGCTACCTACTAGTCCTTTATTTCCCCAGGTATCCCATCCGGACTCCCCGAGAAGGCTGTTATGGAGATAAGATGGGGAAGGAAGGAGTCAGGACCTATGGGCTCCGTGCTACTCATGAAACTTATGATGTGTATTGTTACGTGGACCATCTGGACGGTAAGATGTTCAAATTTCTATAGCTTCATTTGACCTAAGAAAATTGAGGAAAGACTGGGAGCACGTGGGGATAGAGCAAGTCTTCATGCTTGTTTGGATTCCAAACAGCAACATTTAGTTTAAATAACCATATGATTCTGTGGTGAAATAAGCTTAAATTAAAGTGGAAAGAGAACGAGGGCTGTGTAAATGGTTATGTAGGTTTGAAATGTCTTTAGTTAATGGCAGGTTTGCTTTCAGTCATGCTGCCATTGGACTGTTTCCAATACACTTTTAGAGCATTAAGAATAGAAACCTGTAAGGGTGGTACCTATTCTTGTAAGAACTTCAGGTAAAATCCTGTGATGACAAACCACTGTGAATCCAAGTGCTGATAAACACCCCGAAGTGCAGCTGAGTCAGGCAAACTAGCCCGGGAAGGATTTTCATGGTTTGCTTCTCCTTGTGTTCACTTTGCTACACTAATATTTAGAGCAATTATTCATTCATTCAACCAATGAACACATTAAAAGAAAACACCTACTGTGTGATAGGTACTCTGCTCGTAGTTAGGACTATGAAGCCAAGTAAGATATAAGCCTCGCTTTAGAGACGCTTAGAGTCTGATTGATTCTGGTACTATCATTTCTCACTTAGCATGAGTTAGATTCTTAGAGACAAGTTTGAGTTCTCTTGTGGCGATGTTATCTAAGGACACAATGCAGTTTTACTATAAGAATAGAAATTTCAGTGACTTTTGAAGTGGAATTTCATTTGTAGCAACAGGTATCTTAGAAGCCTAAATATATAAATAGAAATATTGCATTGAGTTATACTTTTAATTTTGGCTGGCTCCCCAAGAAAAGAATGAACTCAATTTTCTTATGTGTAAAATAAGGAAGTAGGACTAGATAACTTCCATAGTCCCTTCCAACATTAAAATTCTATGATTCTATGAATTGAAAAAATAACCTCAGAGACTGAAAGCTAGAAAATAAGCAGCTTATATTTGCCTAATGCCCTAAATTTGAATAGAATGGCCTGCTTCCAAGAAAGCTGCTAAGTGTGGTTCTCTAGTATCTTAACATTCTTATTATAACTATTATTTAAGACTGATAAATGTGTTTTCTAAACCATAACTTTGATACTAACAATTTCCATTTTTTACAAGGACAAAGGGAAAAGATATGTAAAATCCATGCTATGAGATATAGATAGATAGATATAGCTTAGCTCCTTCCTTTAAATTTAATTTTATTTTAAATTTAGTTAACTTTTTTCATAGAATAGGAGATGGTCGGTAGGGGATTCTGGTTCTAGGAAATAAATTTGGTTATTGCTATCTCAGTAAGATGGAAATTTGTATTCAAATTCACTAAGGTGGAATTTGTTTTATCACTGTGGTTCTCCTTTGGAATAATATCTATTAGAGTGATAGTTATAAAAATTTCTGGAACACTGATAATGCTGGAACTAAACCAGAGATAGTTTTTGAAAAAGTATACATAACTTCTAATTACCTAAAAGATCTTTACTAAATATAATTGAAATGTGGTTTTCAAGTATAAATCTGTGGCCAATTTGATCCCAATGTGAATAAGCATCACAAGCCAGACTCCTTGATGGAAAGACAGGCTTAAGTATTTACAATGCTCCCGGAAGGAGCACCTAGGGGCCCCTCTGCATGTCTCTTCTTCAGTCTTATCCTGATGGAGCTACTGAAACCCCAGTCTCTAAGGCTGCAGAATCCCTAACTTCTTTGAAGGCCAGAGGACTTTCTGCTTCTGCAGAAGTTCCAGAAATTCCATGTCCTGTACAAATTCTGTGTGAGATACTTTTGACAGGTCTTGGTGGTAAAAGCCCTACCAAGGATTCCTAGCCACATTGTACCCATTGAGAGCTGGCTTCCCAAAATCTGTTCAGAGGATCAAAACTAGTGTTCAGGGAAAATTGAACTCTGTCAGAAGAGTCATTCTGAGGATGTATGCGTACACCACAATGAGAAGGATTTATTAGTCATACAGGAATTCTTCTCCACCTCCATAAATATCGCCACTTCTAGGGCAACTGGTATTGGTCAAACCAGTCTCTCCTCCAGTGTAACCCAACTATATTTCACACAGTTGTATATTTACTTGGGATAATTGTTCTACATATTTGATAATTGAAAACTTGTAATGTATAATATAGCATAACTTTAGTTGGAGTATTTATACCAAAACAACAGAATTTGAACTTTTTTGTCCTATCACATAACAGCTGGAAGAAAAAGATAAAAGAATAAATATAAATAGGAATTCAAGCACTGGCTGAAATTTGTGTCAGCAGGGTAACAAGACGCCCTGACATGGGCAACCTTGGGAACCTATCGCCTCTCCTTCTCTGGCTTATATTTTCCATGTTAGCCCTACCCTTTGGCTTTTCTTTCACCTGGAACAACTACCACCCTACTATTCCAATTCCCTGACCTTCACACAAGCTTCCCAACACTTGGATGTGTCTGTACTATGGGCTGTCACACTGATCCCATATCCCCTTCTTAAGTCCTAGTTGGTCTCTCTCACCTTTACCATTCTCAATCTTTGAATGTGTGACTATAATCACCCTCCTGCAAATGTTTGCTTATTCCTCCATCTCTCCTACTAGACCATGGATTCTGGGAGGGGAGGAATCATGCGTATCCCCACTATGTCCCTGGCACATAGTAGGTTCTCCATAGATGGAGTTGAATAAAATGAGTGAATTAATAAATTAACCTCCAAACTAAGTGCCCACTATACTCACATCGCTTTACACTTGCCCTTTGGATAACTTCACACATCTCCGGGCTTCATCACAATTCTACTTCCCAGTTTTTCATTGCTCCAATGTCCTTACTGGTTCATTTAATTTCACTTTTGCTCTTTTGTGTGTAAATAAGTCAAATGCCTTGTGGGATGAACAGGACACAAAGAGACACCAAACAAACAAAAAAAATGAAAAATGATAAGTTTTAGTTTTGCATGTCTAGCCCTGAACTCTCTTCTGAATTCCATACCCACAGTTCTAGTTTGTGAATCATTGTTTTAAAAATTATTTATTTATTATTATTATTATTTTTTTTTTTGGCTGCACTGGGTCTTCGTTGCCACGCAAGGGCTTTTCTCTAGTTGGGGCAAGCGGGGCTACTCTTCGTTGCAGTGCGTGGGCTTCTCATCGCAGTGGCCTCTCGTTGCGGAGCATGGGCTCTAGGCTCATGGGCTTCAGTAGTTGTGGCACGTGGGCTCAGTAGTTGTGGCTCTGGGGCTCTAGAGCACAGGCTCAGTAGTTGTGGCACATAGGCTTAGTTGCTCCGCGGCATGTGGGATCTTCCCGGACCGGGGCTCGAGCCTGTGTCCCCTGCATTGGCATGCAGATTCTTAACCACTGTGCCACCAGGGACGTCCCTGTGAATCATGTGTGTGTCTCATCTCTGGTTTTCTGTTTTATCTCACAAATAATCCCCAAGCCTTTAACAGTTCTTCAGGGGACCTGTTTTATGACCATCAAAGCATGTAAACACCATGGCCATTATCATTCCCCTACTCAGCATTGTGTAGTGTGAATTTCCTGTTGCCTTCCTTCCTCCTTGAGGACCTGCAAAGCCCCTCAATCCTGGCTTGGGAGTAACCTATTCAACTGTGTTTCCCTCTCTCCAATATGATGCCACATATGTGCACCAGTCATCCACAGATCCTCTGCTACCTCCTGCCAGCAGCTCTGCTTTGATCCTCTCTGAAAACACTAGCCTCTCCCCTTTCCAGCATTCTACTCTTCCCTCTGCCTATAAACAGACTGCCTCCAAGAGCCCATCTTTGCCTCTTCCAGCTCACACTGACATTTCCTGATTCTGAACTCCCACTTTTCTTAGAGTTAGTTCCACATATCTGGTGTTTAATTCTTCTCTGGTTGCTTTATGTTCATCAGACACAAACTATTACCTGTTATTTTTATTTCTGAAAAACTTCTGTAAGCTCCTGATAGAGATAAGGCCATAGTTATCTTCTGCAACTTTCCCAACCACAATGAAGAACCTATTCCAGTAATAGACACATCATAGTTACTCAAGAACTACTTGGTGGTAATTGTAGTATTTCTCCAGACTTTGTCTCTTTCAGAGGCTGTCTCCACCACGCTACCATTTCTACAGTACTTGAAAAAAATGCCAAGCTTTGTCCACCAAACTTACTAAACATCTTTTTTTTTTTTAAATTAGATCACCATGATACTAGTTTTTTCTCTTTGAATTTCTCCTCTCACTCTTTTCTGTGGTGTCTCTTAGAAATAATTCCTTCCTAGAGACACTCTTTTCTCCTTTCCAGCCTCTCACAGTCATGGCCCTTTCTTGCATTCCCAGCCAACTGTCCTCTCTGGCATCGGTTCCTTTGTCCCTATTCACAAATTACAGGTTTATTTTTCTACTGCTGCCTCATGTCAAAATCCAGGATAGCTCTATCACCTCTATGACTTGTCTAATGCCTCCACGTCATGCTTGTGTCTGACCTAGAACCAAAAACAACCTTTCGTTTTTCTCTTAATGAGCTCCTTTAGATATGAAAAGCTAAACATTTAGGTAAAAGCCTGAATGTCATTAAACAGGTCTTAGAGCAAGGCTTAGTTCCAGCTTCTTTAGCGTCTTTGATAGGATCAAAATCAGATATATCAAATCTGGAAACTGTGTGAGTTCCTGCCTGTGGATGCTCAGATTGACTTAATTCTGATGGAATTTACAGCATGTAATCTACAGAGTACTTCACCAATGGGAGTTATTTAAGAATTAGTGATAACTGGGTTTATTCAGTTAAAAAGCCCCATGTCAGCTAGAATAGCTTCCTGCATACCCTGGTTCAGCAGATGGGTTCAAATATTGATTTTGGATTATAGAACCTCTCCACATTGGTTGAGGTTGGTGCTAGAAGATGCTGAAATTTTTAGTTATTCTCTGTAGAACTCACAGAATCATAGATCACAGCTATAGCTGTGGGTTCCCAAATAGACTTTAGATATTAACACACTTCGCTAAGGATTCGAAACTCAACTTGGAGTTGTTTTTGTTTAAGTGTTTGAATGGTCTAGCTAAGAGCCACTGAGGAAGGTGACCAGGCATGGCACCCTGCAGCACCTATGGAAAACGCGTCCTCATTCAGTATGGTGACTTGAATAGATTAACTGTGAGGTGGCTCCATAGGGTAAGGAAAGAAACTATTTATTGTATGTGGTTGCATTGCCATTTAACTTAATTCTCACAAAAACCTTGACAGGCATTTATTTAAAACCTTTATTTTTACACATAAGGAAACTAAGGCACAGAGGTTAAGTGACTGGATATACACCCTTTTTCCTGTTCTACCGTAGTAACTTTTCAGGACCACCAAAGATTCCCCAGTAGAGCAACAGGTAGTCTTACAAACCAAGAGGATCAAAGTGCTCTTAAACTCCCCCAAATCTCTGATTTCTCACATAAAAAATATCCTAATTCTTATTTGAGTAATGATTGCATTCCTGTTTGGATAGCAGTGATTGGAATTGCTGGGTTAAATGATAACTCTATTTTTAACTTTTTGAGGAACTGTTTTAAAATTCTTACCAGCAGTACATTAGGGTCCTGATTCTTTCATTCTTGCCAACATTTGTTTTCACCTGACTTTTTGATTATAACCATCCTAATGTGTGTATAATGCTATCTCATTGTGGTTTTGATTTGTATTTCCCTGATAGCTAATTATGTTGAGCAACTTTTCCTTTATGACTATTGGCCGTTTACATATTTGCTTGGAGAAATACCTATTCAGAACATTTGCCCACTTTAAACTGGGTATTTGTCTTTTTGTTATTGAATTGTAAGAGTTCTTTGTATACTCTAGATTCAAGGGAGCCTATTCAGATACATGATTTGTAAATATTTTCTCCCATTTGCCGATCTGTATTTTTACTTTTTCAATGGGATCCTTAGACACACAAAGATTTTAATTTTGATGAAGTCCGATATCTACTTTTTCTTTGATAGTTTGTGCCTTTGGCGACATATCTAAGAACACATTACCAAATCCCGAGTCATGAAGACTTACTTCTGTGTTTGCTTCTAAGAATTGTAGTTTTAAGTTTTACTTTTATCTGTTTTGAGTTATTTTTTGTATATGGCGTAAGGTAAGAGTCCAAATCCATTCTTTGGTATGTGGATTTTCAGTTATTCCAGAACTATTTGTTAAAAAGACTATTCTTTCCTCATTTAAGGGCCTTGGCACCCTGTTGAAAGTCAGCTGATCGTAGATATATGGTTTTATTTCTGGACTCTCATTGATCTATATGTCTATACTTATGTCAGTACCACATTGTGTTGAATACTATTGCTTTGTAGTAAATTTTGAAATTGGAAAATATGAGACCTCCAACTGTGTTCTTCTTTTTCAAAATTTTTTTACCTCTTCTGGGCACCTTGAGTTCCCATATGATTTTTAAGATCAGCTTGTCAGTTTCTACAAAGAAGCCAGGTGAGCGTGAACTGAATCTCCAGATCATTTGAGGTGTATTGTCATCTTAACAATATTAAGTCTTCTGATCCATAAACATGTGATTTTTTTTCCATCTTTTTTTAGATTCTTTACTTTCAACGATGTTTTATAGCTTTTATAGCTTTCAGAGTATAAGTTTTGCTGTACTTTTGTTAAATTTAATCCTAAATATTTTATTCTTTTTGATGCAAGTGCAAATGGAATTTTCTTTATTTCTTTTTCTGATTGTTCATTGGAAGTGTATAGAAATATAATTGATTTTTTTATATTGGTCTTATATATTGTATCCTACAACCTTGCTGAAATTGTTTATTAGTTCTAATAGTTTTTTTAATGGAATCCTTAGGATTTTCTATATACAGTCCCTTTTATTTTATAATGTTACCTTAAATAAGTAGAAAGTAGAAATGTCTTGACATAAAACCCTTGAAACATGTGACAGTCATTTGCTTTAAGGTTTTGATATCAATTTCTGGAATTCTAAATCGGAAGAGCTTCTTTGGAAATACAGTGGCCATTTAACTCTCAGCTGTGAAAAGTAAAAAAAAAACTAGGCTGATTCTCCTGTGTTGACCTGCAGCCATACTGAGCCTGTCAAACCAAATAACACATTCAATCTCATATATTTTGAAGACTCAGACATCCAGAAATGTTTTAGAACCTCTTTCTAACTCTAATTAAAATCTTACTGCTCTGTCATTGGGAAAGAATGAGATCCGACATCCTGCAAACCATAAAAATATGTTTAAATTTTAGTGGGATTTCCTGTGTCTTTAAACCTTTCAAATGACATATATAAGATCTTGTGTAATAACACATTGACAAATATGTGGATTCCCTTTCCCATGAATATGATCTGATTTAGAGAATGTTAACTGACTATCACAGCTGACTGATGACAATTCTCTAAAATTAATTAGAGGTTAAAATTTTCAAAACCCAGTGTCTATGCTTTAAGCCACATTATGCGTCTACTTCAGCCTAAAACAAGTGAGAAATTTGAAAGGTGCTGACCTGGCTTTCCAGTCTCATTACCCCTCAAATGAGAAACATTGCCAGCCTAACACTAGAATTGGATGAAGTTACCTTGGCAGCCCCAGAAGTTTTCTTGTCACTGTTAACAGAAGGTTTGTTTCTGTACAGGTTAAAGGATCAGATCTTAGGGGGAATTGACATGCTTTTGAATTACCTACAAATATTGGCTGTCAAGAAATTATATAGTAGTGTAGGTTAGCTGTTAACCAACCACGTACAGTTGATGGATTTCGTGATCCAGGATAATGAGTATTAGTCTTTATTGCTTTGATCTTGTATATATAGACATGGGCAAAAAAGAAAGAGAAAGACAGAGAGAAAAGAGAAGAAGCTTCCTTTGAAAAAAAAAGTCAAAAACTTTAAACCTAGTAATAATTATGTTGAATTGTCTTTATCACCATAATACTTGCCATATACGCTAAGTGGTTTTATCCTATGGGCATTTCATGTGACTCTTTCCAGTTCACACACCGTATCTACTTTTGCACACATTTATTACTCATATACCATTTTGGCCCACATTGCAATGAAATGTAGTAACAATCACAAATCTTGAACTTCCTTACAGTGAACAAAAATTCAGGAAGTTCTGTTCTCAGATGGGCAAAGGGACTCATAATTAGTTTATAAGAATTGATTTTCAGACCAGACAGTTCAGGATAGAAAGGTTATGAGCACAAATAAACAGAATAAATATGAACATTGATCACACAACCCAGAAAATAGATGCATCTAGATAATTGTGGTGATAGATCAGCTTTGACTACCACAGACAGCGGCCCATCAGCTGCAGTCCAGGAAAGAATTGAATAATTATTTGTGATCTGCTGATGCCAATTCCCCGTTTCACCTTGGTGATCTCAGGGAATTTTCAGTAGAAGAAACATATCCTCCCTTAGCTTTGCTCTGGACCCAGGCTCTTTCATAATTTTTCTGAGCTACTCCTGAGTGTAAAGTCTAGCTTTTGAACAGCGTAGGTCATCTTAATGTTTTGATTTGTTTTCATCATTGCTTGCCATTTTAGTATCTGTCATTTTAAAGTCTGCTAAGAAATAGCTTTTCCATTTAGCAATCAGAAGTGTGGAAAAATAACATGCATGGTCCACTTTCCAGGGAGTCTTTTAGCAGTTACTTGTCAAATTTAAGTATTTTTTTCTTAATATTTCTGATGATGTTAATTCCTATGATTAAGACGAATTTAGTTTGTAGAATGTCACCACATATTAAAGTCTCACCAGCAATGTCTTCCAGTTTCTTCTAGGACATCCCTGGAAAGTTGGAATAACAGGAATAATTCAAAGCCAGATCATTTAACTTGAAATTTTGGAAAATTAGAGGTTATATATGTTTTCCATATGAACATGCAAATTATCCTGAGTGTGAAATCCTCTGTTCTGCATTATAGTTTATGTGTGTACTAATGCAAATATATGTGTATACATGTCAGTAAATTCTTACTTACAACTTAAGTCAGCTTGGCATTTTACCTTAAGTCATGCATCGTTTTGTGTATAAAGGATATGTTGCGCATTTCTTTCCTGACACTTTATTTGCTCTCCTTAATCAGCGAAAAATTGATAGATAATTTTTATTATTTAATTATATTATATCATAGATAATTATTTATTATCTATAATAATCTATGAGAGATGCAATTATCTCATAGATAGATAACATTTAGAAACATGTTTCAAATCTGTATTCTTGTTACAAATTTGATAATAAATGTCCTATAGATGTAACAGCTTTGATGAGGCAACTTCTGGAACTGAATAGTAGACTCCTTGTTAACTTATAAAAGTGATGCTTGTCTTCCAGGAAGGCATATATCCAGTAAAGCTAAAATACATTCAATTGTTCAGTCGCAGTATTCAAGAGTAGAGCTAGAACACTGCCTTGTCTGATGCTAATAATAGGCGTTTTCTCTCTCAAGGAAGGCTTTGCTCTCTCCTCTCACTCTTAAGGTGATACTGTGATAAAATTCAGAAGGAACTTTTATTACTTACATCAGAGGCCAAAAGGTGCCTTTAAGATACCCTTAGGGTAGGAACTTATACAACCTGACCAATGAAGTCCTGTTGGAGAGAGAGAAGCTAAGCAAATGCACTGAGTTGCTTTGCTTGATTTCCCATGTTTGCTCTCTCTTTCTCTGTTCCTTTGGTTCCTGGTTTGGCTTTGCCTCTGGACTTTAGATTTTATCTCTTGGTATATCCTCATATGATCATTCATTTTTGGACCAAGCTTAGGTTTACATTCCTGTTACTGGCCCAGACTTAATTTCTGTCTAATGTCGTTAATGCTATGAATGACTGATGTTAGAGTTTAGAACATATAATTTTAAATTAATTTATTTTTTATTTTATTTATTTTTTGGGCTGCATTGGGTCTTCGTTGCTGCACGCAGGCTTTCACTAGTTGTAGCAAGCGGGGACTACTTTTTTTTTTTTTCCCGCTGTACGCGGGCCTCTCACTGTTGTGGCCTCTCCCGTTGCGGAGCACAGGCTCCGGACGCACAGGCTCAGCAGCCATGGCTCACGGGCCCAGCCGCTCCACGGCATGTGGGATCTTCCCGGACCGGGGCACGAACCCGTGTCCCCTGCATCGGCAGGCGGACTCTCAACCACTGCGCCACCAGGGAAGCCCTAGAACATATAATTTGACCTATAAATAATTCCTGACTATAGATTTTAAAACTGAGAGTAGATCAATAAAATCTTTGGAAATCTTAACATCTTGACTGCTTTTCTCAGTGTAAAAGTGGACAGTGTTTAGCCTAAAACCTGCATTTTTCTATGGGATATGGGATTGAAAGACTTGCGCCTACAGTTAGTGACTAAGGAGAAAGACCGCTACTTTTGTCTGCTCTACCTTGCTTGACTTTTTGCAAAAGCTTCTTTTTAAGAAATGAGACACTTCTGTGTTCAGCTTACATACGGTCTTGGACACTTTATCAGGGTCCCTGCTCTGCGCCAGATTCCTTTGCTCCCTTGCAGTCTCTGGTACACCCCTGGGAGGCAATGGACTTCATATGCCCTTTGCTTTGTTTTTTGGTTCCTGCTTTGATTCTGTCTGATTACCTGGTCTACGCAGTCTGCTTCTATCTCGAGCAGGTTAACACATAGGCTACCAGAAACTTAATACTAAGTTATCTTTGTTATGGCTCAATTGAGATTCCTTTTCCTGATTGAAACATACATGTCTCTAGAGCAGTGTTTTCCAAACTATTCCATGAAACAGATCCATGGACTGTTAATTAGTCTTCTATGAGAAAAGGAGATTACTCTGGTCAAATGGCTTAAAAATCCTAAGTTCTTTGTGGGCACTCCCAAATAAATACTATAATATTAACTACTCTGAGAAGTCTCACAGAAACGAAGACTTGTCAGATGACTTGTATTTGTTTCCTAAATGCCAATGTCCACGAAACCTCTTTTCTTTGGAATACCTACTCATGTCTCAAGGATCACCAGTTTTCTGTAGAAGACATTTTTGGAAATTATATTCTTAGAACTTGAACCATAAGTTAATAACCTTCTCCATCCACATCTTCAACAATAAGCTTTTAACAGGTTAATTCTGATTTAAACAGCAGATCTCCTGACATTTGTATTATGTTAGATAAAAAATATATAATGTCAAAGGATTATCTGTTTAAAACCAGGCAACTAATGAATCAAAAAGTACTTGACAGGAGGTTATTTTAGTTTTGTCAACAAAATGTAAAAATAGATGTCTTAGAAATCAAGGACACAGTAATATGAATTAGTTCAGTTATTGCTATCTGTGTATTACCTATTAATTCACTTTTTTTTTTTCTTTCTGGTTTTGGTATGAAACTGATGCCAGGATATTCTGGCATATTTGAGAAAAGTAGAAGATGTCTGGCCTTAATAATTTGAGGTTGAAACACAGGAAGGGCAAAGTTTAGACGTTCAACTTATTGCTTTTGGTAGAGATTGAGTGTCAATTCTAAAAGCTTTAAGACTCAGTAAGAGAATTCCATAGTGTGGATGCTTCACTATATGATTAGATTTTTGAAGTGGACAAGGTAATGTTTATGTTAAACGGTTATGATTTAGGAAGGCTTAGACTTTTTTTTTTTGGAACAGAGTTAAAGTAAATGTTTTTCTTTTCCTTTTCTCATTATTTTGAAATGAAACAACAATTATGACATATATGATGACAGGCCACACATTATCTTTAGAGATGAATTGGTTTCATTCTCACCCTAGGGTAAACTCAATTAATGCCAGTTAAATCTTCCTTTTTTCATCTGAGTTACACGAAACCCAATGGTGATATCTCTTTCAATAAGCTTTTAAAATTTTATTTGCAATGTTTGATAAAATTTTACATATAAATGAAAAGGAAAATAGGTGGCCTTGGGGATAACAGAATTTAGTTAAATAAGTAAAATCATTATTTTTTGGAGATTGGATAGATGGAAATTGTATCCTCCAAACAAGTGAATTAAATCACTGTTTTGATATAAAGTCAGATTTAACAAGAGTTTTTATATGAAAAGTTCTATGAGTAGTTCTTTATTGATTTAATAATAATAAGGGTACTCTCTTTTTAACCTGCCAGCACCTACTGAAGCCTTTCTTTCCTTTAATACCCCAAACATGTTTGCTATTTAAGATAGGGAAACCAGTTACCCAGAAAATCATGCCATCATTTTTCTTCATTGGCCCTTTGGTATGGCGTTTGGAGAAGTTGATTTCTTCCATCATATGGACTAAAATTGCTGTTTGGAGAAGCAGAGTTTTCCTCAGTTAATTATATTTCTCTGCCTTGCTCTGGTTGGCTGATACTCTTGTTACTGAAAAGGAACAGTACTCTTGCCGCATTGTAGAAGTACCTCACAATGCAGAAAACGGAGGCAACAAAACTGATATTCCAGCTGTAATAACAAATCCAAGTGTTCCACCTTGGAAGGAAGCGTGCTGGCCTGCTGCCCTCTTCCACACTTACATTCCTTTCAGGCCAAATGCAAGTGTAATGCTGAGGTGAACGGGGCTGCTGAGGCTGCTTGGGGTGACGCAGTCTCTCTTGTCTGCCTGTCCCCAGGTTGCTTTGAGCCAAATCCATAGGTGAGTGAATCGCCTGTCCCAGACAGCAGCTACCCAAAGCTCTGCAGCAGAGTTAGTGCTCTTTAATGTGCTGCTTGGGAAGGATGGAAGAGAAAGGGCCCCTTGTTTCTGAACAAGAACTTGAAATGCCATTCATTTAACAAATTATTAAGTACATACTATGCAACTGGTCCTGTGACCCTTAAGCTTTTAAAACTTAGCGGGAAGGGAGACATGCTAGGAATGGGGAGGGGGAATCTTTGTTCTTATAGTATATTTTTGGATGTGAGATTACTGTCCTTTGCCAGCCTAGGTAATTAAGGACAAAAACCCATTCTCACCTCTACCTTGCTTTTTTCAGTCAGGTAAAAGTCATTTTTCTTTCTCTTCTTCAAATAACTCTTATTGGGATTTGGCCTAGTTTCGTTGGTAGCATTTTTAGATTTGCAGTGAGAAGAGCTGATATGGGTGACTTGGCCTTTTCCCCCGACTGATTTTTCTTGTGTTATAAAGCTAGGACACACGCACAGAGAGTAATGGCTCTACACAATCCCTTGTTACATATGGATTTAGTTAGGTGAAGATCCAAATCATGAGAGCTCTGCATCCCAGCTGTCTAATGTCTCATAGAATCAGAGAGTGGCCTCAGTGAGATAGAAACAGGACCCACAGCTGCTGTAATAATGGGCTATCAACGTGTTAGCTTCCTCTCTACCTCATTTTATACTCCTCCCCGTGCCTGCTATATCTGCTTAGGTATTCTCTAATGCTGTCTCCTTTAGCCACTTACGTGCTCATGTGTGAAAAGCATCATTTAATTCACATTGCATTTATTTCAGCAAGTTGTTATGTTAGTTACCCAAGTAAAATTCCAATTTAACAAACTCTCTGGCATTTCCAGAATACTTTATTGTGACATGTTAAGTGATAATGAACATACTACTTGGGTCTAATTGAGCCTGGCGATGAACAAAGTAAATGTCCTGCCTTTCTTTGTTCATCAATAAGCAAATATAAGAGTCTCTCCAACCTAGTTAGAGCCCCTGCTAGCACATACAGTAACTTTGTGAGAACCGCAAAGGGCGCTCCTTCTGGGCAGACAGATTGCAAAAGGTATCCACCCTGGGCAGAGCAAGCAGAAAAAGGGTGCCCCTTCCTCCAGGGAGGCTTTGGTACCTTTGGTTGGTTGAATGGGATACTGGCCCCCGTACACTCTCAGCCCTGCCCAAGTGTAGGCCATGACCTGCATAACTATCAAGGCAGCCCTGTGTCTAGGACAGGAAGGCAGGAAACAGCATTCCATTCTGCCTCTTTCCCGTCCCCCTCTTCAAACCCTGGAGGTCTTCTTGTTTTGTTGTTTGCTTTGATGGGAGTTAATCCATTTTGATGGTAGAGAAAGATGAGAGAGTCAGAGAATTACTATTTGATTTTAGGGTAGACAAAGAAAAATAACCTCAGTGACATTTCAATGCAACTTTCTCTTTCCAACATGCAATGTTAATAAGTACCTCATAGCCTTTTACATTCAAGAGAAAACCCGTTTCCTGTCTGGTAAACCAAAGAATCCTTTGGAAAAGTTTGTTCATTTTAAAGAACTGATTGTAACTTTATTATCAAATGACTGCTTCTACGGCCTATGGGAATATATGTATATAAAATGAAACTTTTCTGGCGTGTGTTCTCTTTTTTTATTGTGTTATTTCTTATCACTAGTAATAACAAAATGAGGTAACATTGAGTTTTCTGCTTTAAAGTATAGAAGCTGCTACCTTGCCATGAAAAAAAGAATTACGTGCTTTTCCCCATCTCCCATAAACAGAAAGGGACTGAATAGTACAATTTAGACCCTTTTTCCTCTTCTGATTGCAGGTGATGTGTTCCACATCACTGCTCCCAATAAATTCACCTTTGAGGAAGCTGGAGAAGGGTGTGAAAACCGAGATGCCCGCCTGGCGACAGTGGGGGAGCTCCAAGCGGCGTGGAGGAGCGGCTTCGACCAGTGTGATTACGGGTGGCTGTCGGACGCCAGCGTTCGCCACCCTGTGACTGTGGCCAGGGCCCAGTGTGGAGGTGGTTTACTTGGGGTGAGAACCCTGTATCGTTTTGAGAACCAGACAGGCTTCCCTCTCCCTGATAGCAGATTTGATGCCTACTGCTTTAAACGTAAGTGTTTGGTACCTTTTTAAACATTACAGATTTTTAAAAAAATACTTCGAAGCCGTGCAATTGATGTTCAACTAGCCATCGGAATGATTCCATGTCTTGCAATGTGTGCACGGAATGGAAACAGTTCAGTGACTTTCAAAACCAAGGAAATGCAACAGCAGTGATACGGTTAAAACAAGAAATTTGACAAATGGTGTTTTTAGAGAGGATGAGGAAATGTCAGGTGAAGGCCTTAACTGTGATGCATTGCACTTAGAACCATAGAACATGTTTCTGCGTACTTATTTTACATTAATTGCAGTCCTTGAATGCAATTAGATTGTTGACGCTATAATGCTGGGACCAACTGTGGCTGAGTTGAATCCTTGAATTCTGTTTATTTCGTCTTTGTTTGCTGTCACCCTTTCTTTTAAATGGCGGAGGATTTACATTTCAGTAATTGCAGGTGAGTACTTGGAGCTGACGTGGATAATACCTAAAAATGAACCATGCTATAAATAAAAATCTTATTTTATCTTATTTTATTTCAAATAATGGAAATATGTGCCTTCTAATGCTTAATTCTCTAGTATCACATTGAAGTACAGTATATGTTTTTTGCAAGCCTTAACATAAACAGGCTATCTTCAGTCAGGTTTACTACTTAAAATGGATTTTAAGTAACATTTCTCAATATTCATGATATAATTATTTTAATTCTTCAGATGTCCTTAAATTATTTTAGCACTAGTACTCACATGCTATAGTGCTTGTAGAATGCTTAATTACACAAGCAAGTAATCCAGAGTCTCACTGTGATATTTAGTAGGATCTATATTGTACCAGCAAAACAAATATCTCCTAGAATTTTTGGTGACCTTGAGTATGTTCAAGATAGAGCCACGTTATATTGAAATACAGTGAGAACTTTTTACTAAGTTTCCAATATATATTGTTATAGCGATACGTACAATCATCCCTTGGTATCCATGAGAGCTTGGTTCCAGGACCTTGGGAATACCAAAATCCACAGGTGGTCAAGTCCCTTATATAAAGTAATAATTGCATATAACCTACACACACCCTCCTGTGTACTTTAAATCATCTCTAGATTACTTATAATACCTATACTATGTAATAGTATATAATACCAACTATGTAAATAGTTGCTGGCACACAACAATTTCAAGTCTTGCTTTTTGGAACTTTCTGGAGTTTTGGGAACTTTTTACTTTTTTTAATCAGAAGTTGGTTGAATCCTCGGATGTGGAACCCATGGATATGGAGGGTCAACTGTAACTGAAATGAGTAGAAAATACACTAGCTTATTTTGTAATTGGTTTCTGAAGTGAAATATACAGACATTCTTCATCAACCAAAAAGACACAGAACTGGGATGTCTTGAGTAGTCAGGAGAATAGATGTTAGTGCAACAGAAAGGTATGGTTTCACATACTGCTATTTCCCAGCTAAGATACTTCTGTTTGGATCTCTTCCTGTAAACTCAACTTTCTGAGTGTTAAAGCCACGTGTTGTGTATCAGTGTGATACAAGCTGGCCATGAAAAGCCATTGAAAATATTAATTTTTTTCCCTAGGCCCCGAAACTACAGAAAATGTCTTAATCACTTTTAGGAAAACAAACAAACATCAACAATAGTAACAAAACCTTATCCCCAGAAGTAGAAAGATATCATTCCTTTAAGCCATATACCCATAATGGGTTATGGGTATATTTTCAAGTAGTTTAAGCTTTAAAATCAGTTTTACACTAAGTGACTGATGTGATTAAGGAAGAAAATCAAATCTGTGTGTGTGTGTTGGAGAGGGGATGGGGACAGGTGGGTTAGAGAGGTTAAAGTAAGGAAGGAGTTGAATTATCCAGCATGACTACCTTGTTTGATTTTATTTTCTTGTGCATTATAAACGTGGCACTAGAAAACTTTTAAACATTTTTGTTCTCCTTGAGAATAAATTTAAACCAAAGCCTGTCTGTAGCCGCAAAGAATTCATCCTGATGTGTTTTAAATTATTTATTTAAATAAGGAATTCACATGAATGTACAAAATAACAATGTAGTTAGATTCAAATAAAATAACCACCTAGTAAAAATCTATATAAAATATGAATAAAATTTGAAAGTTTAGGTCCATTTTTTTTCTTCCTAATTCATCTGAATCTATATAACTTAGAAATATATAACTGGCAAATATAATGGATTCAAATTTTCATTTTTCTCCCCATCTAAGCTAAAGGCTAGATTCTTATTTAGTCCTTCTGTAAGACTCTACCATACTCAAAATTTATTCAGCATATAAAAGTTTAAGACAGTTTAGTCATACATAAAAGCCTTCCTTCAACCACACACAATGCCAACAGCCTCCCCAAATTTCTAATTCGTTTTTCAGAGATTCTTTTAAAATATACATTTTTTTACTTTGAAAAATATTCTCAAAATGACTTGCCTGCTGTCCAGTTTCCCACATAGTTGAGTAGTGACTAAATTTATGTAGTTAAAGTTGGTAAGAGTTATGGCCTTAAGGACAATTCCAAAAGTGATTTCAGAGATGTACAGCTGGCTGGTTAAGTAGAAGAATTTAGAAATATAAGGATATTTTTCTTGTTTGCTTTTACCAAAAGTAGACAGTGTTTTTAAGGCCACTTCATGGTGAATAAACAATACCAAATCTCACTTTGCTCTAATTCCCTTTTCCTTTTAAAATCACTGAATAGAACATTAACAATGGCTGATGATAAATATAATTAGAATCTGAAAAACAAGTAAATTAATGTCCTTATGAAATAAAGTTTTCCTGTACATTTCCCCTTGATGGTTAAATTGTGCACTTTTCATTTTTCTTTGACCTCAGAGTTAAGCAAGTTCTATGAAATAGAGTTATGCAGGGCTTTGAAGGATCATCCATACTCCCCAATTTAAGTGAATCAAAACTATTGATGACTCATAATAACCTCTCATTTGATGTTATTAAAGATCTCCAGGAGAGGGAGATAGGGAATGTTTCCTAGAAAACCCATTCCAATATCCTATTACTATCACTCTCAGTTTTTCCAATTATCTAAATCCTTTGCATTAGAATTTGAGTTCATCTTTCCTTCTTAAGTTGGAGACCAAAATCTAAATTACAGCATTTCTACTATTGAAAACAACTGTTCGTTTGTCCCTCAGTGTCTCCCTCAGTTGAAACAATTTCCTTGTTCTGAAATTTTAATTTCGAGGCCTCTAATCACCTATGCCATCTTGCTTTGAACCCTCATTGTTTTTCACATCCTTCTGTTGGATTAAACTTGGAGCTAGAGATAGTGGTCTAGAGAAGGCTAAGTAAGTACCCACCACATCCTATGCCATCTTTCTTATATATTTGTCCACTTTTACAATTGACCTGCCCTTCTAACCTATGGTCAGTATATTATATTTTTTGTGCCCTAGATCATAATCTGACCATAGTGTCAAAACTTATCCTTCCCAAACTGGTATTTTTTTAAATGTCTCTGTTTATTGAATTGAATTGGTTAGCATTCAATCACTCGTAAAACTTGAAAAGTTAATTTGAATTCTAATCTCATTGTTCCAAACTTTACTCTTTCCTCAACCATGAACCCGGAGTCAACTTATTGAATATCCAGTGATTTCCCTATAATGTAGGCAGTATGGGTATAAGTTAAATCAACCATCATGCTGCTAATAGGGTTTTTATCTTTTATTAGGAAAATCTGCCTCATGTCTCACAACAGAAGCACTGGAGAAGATAGTCCATAGGATATAAAATACCATAAAGTACAGTGATGTGAAACATCTGTGTGGCAGACAGCTGCAAATGTTGGAAGGGAGCTTTTGTGGGAAAAGAATCCTGCTGCTTTCTGTTGGCTTCCTCGATAATAGAGTTGAAGGGACACTGGTAGTTTTCCAGGGCAAAAATTTCTCCATGTGAATCCTCCTTCTGGAGGGACACTTTTAGAATAATCTGGAGTTGTGCTTTCACCTTTGTAATAGTCATCATTAATACACTGGCATTTATTCTTAAGACATTTCTTTGTAGATATTTGTGTTTTTTAAAATTAGTTCCTTTGTTTTGGAATGGTTGAAGCAAATGGTGCAGATGCTCAGATATACTGAGTTGTGATGGAAATCAGCTGTTAAGTTGATGAAAAAGCAACCCAACCCCAAAAGGAAGTCTGAGGTTTTCCATTCCAAATAGTAGAATTAATCAACTTAATTATAAGCAGACTTCTAAACAGGGCTCTCAAATTATTGAAAACCCTTGGTTTTGAAAACAAAGTCACATAGATCCTAGCTTTGTAAAGGAGATTCTCTGAGACATACTACTGTCATATTACTGTGTTCCAGGCCTAGAGGAAGGCAACACCAAACAGTTCGGTAATAATTGATAATGACAGGCAGTTACGTAGTTTTTGAAATCTGAGTCGTTCATTTTTAAAATGCTATAAAAGTATTTTCATAGCACTGTGGAAAGTTGTTAACGTAGAACTTGGGTTGGAGCATAGGAAGACCTGATTCACAGGCCCTCTTTTGGCCCTATTGCAGTTATCACCTCCTTTTAAGTGAATTTCATCAGCTATGGAACTACTCAGAGGGAAAAAGCAAAATTAGCTTTTTTTTGTTGTTAATAATAATATGATTAAATTTTCTCTAATGTGCAGTGTGCTAAGTGTTTATATTATGTTTCCATGGGAACTTTCTCTATATGTACATTTTACTGTTTCCCCAAAGAATGCAGTTATAAAACAAACATGATATTTGGCAGTTAAATGAGGTAACAGTTATGGAATTTCAGAGGATAGAGAATTGAATGAAAAGAAAAATAGTCAACCTCACTTAGGTTCCTTAAGTTGTTCATGTCAATCAAAATAACAAAAGCTTCTTCCAGGAAATGAATGCAGAAAAAGCTTTCTTAAAGAAAAGGGAAAAAAAAGTTATTTAACATGTTTTTGAAGAGTGCGATTCTTTTTTGTTCTGTTGTTTAGTTTTGTTTTAATACAAAGGGATAAAAAGTGGCAGACTAAAGGATTTTTAACTACATCATAATGAAATGGCCCCCAAGTTTTTGTTATAAAACTGATGAATCTGGGCTTTAAAATGGTCTGGGAAATGACAACAGCTAATAACAGCTCATACCAGACAAAAAATGAGGAATCTGTTACAGCTCAAGTCTGATTTACAACAAAATCACATCATTTTATCATTAAATTTTTAAAATAGACTTTATTTATTAGAGCAGTTTTAGGTTCACGGTAAAATTGAGTGGAAGATGCAGAGATTTCCCATATATTCCCTGCCCCCATTCATGCACAGCCACCCCCATTATCAACATCCCCCATCAGAGTGGTATGTTTGTTACAACTGAGGAACCCACATGGACACAACATAATCACTCGAAGTCCATAGTTTACACTAGGGTTCACTCTTTGTGTTGTACATTCTGAGTTTGGACAAATATATAATGACATGTATTTGCCATTCTAGTATCATACAGAGCAGTTTCAGTGCCCTGATATCATTAAGTTTTGATGGAGTAGCTGGAGCTCAAAAGTATCCAGTTTTGTTTTCCAAGGACTCTGGTTTGGGGATTATTAAGAGTAAGCCACAAGATATTACAGATACTACAGATATTACAACTTTTATCAGGGGAACAGACATTACCCATACAACTAGTTTTAAATCATACAGGAGGTAGCAAAACAATGACTACAGATTTCCTCAGATCAGTTCCTTCTGAGTCTAGTGGCAATCAGTTTTTGATTTTTGAAAATCTGAATTAAAAATTAAGAATAACAAAATCTTTATGTGCTAAGCTGCTGCATGTTCTTTATGTTGAGATGGAATCTTATCTACAACACTGTCACTTTTATACACAACTTAAATTTCTTTAAACAGGCCAGGCCATTCTCTGTAAATCTGGAGGCATTATAATGTAGCATTTTATGATGACATGTTACTTTATATTGCCTGAGCCCATTCTTTCTGATGCTCAGGGTTGTTTCCAGTGATTTGTAATTACAGAGCTAAAATATATCATGTGGGTACTTTACTTCCTGTTCTATGTTTGCATTTCCTGCTAAAAGTAAGGCTGGAACCAAGACCCTTAAGAGTTACAAACATAATGTGTAGAACATAGAGCAAGATGTAGAACTACAACAAATGCCAAGCAGCCTCGGCCAGAGGCATTTTATTATTTATTATAAACAAGGTTACTCTGCAGATTTGAAAGGAATATGAAGACAAATGTCCAACACCGGGGATCAAGTGAATAGTGGTGTTAATATCCTGTTTTTATGAAAGCCTCCACATTATGGACAATGTAATCATTGATATGTAACTCGGGTACATTTGATGTGGCTTTTTTGTTGTTTTGCAATTTGAGGCACTCCCTCTCCCCAGAGACATTATGTAGCTAGAGACAGAAGCCTCCAGAATAGTAGCACTAAGTTCTCCTACTAGACTTCAAGTTGGTGCTGTAGTTTCTGATAAATAACATACCTACTGTTTCCAAACTCTGCATTTATTTATTTATTTATGTTTAACTTCTCCTTATCTTAAAACTACATAGTATTCACTTCCCTTAGCCAAGAACAGTCATTCATACCTATGGGTAAAACCAGTGTTAACCCTTTCAATATAAAACAAGTGATCAATTTGTGATGATTAAGTGTTCAGTTGTCTGTCTTCAGATTAATTTAAGTATAGTTTTTAGACTTCTCTCCATCAGAACGCACTTTGGGGTTGCCCCAAAGTACACAACAGCACTTAACAAACACACTGGACGTACAACTTTTTATTAGTGACTTGTCTAATCAACTCTTTGAAATTATTTTTCTAGCTAAACAGAATATATCAGAGGCTACAACCACCGAACTGAATATGCTTGCAGAAACTGCCTCACCCTCTTTATCGGAAGAACTACAAATGGGACCCGACAGAACTACACCAATCGTCCCTTTAATCACTGAATTACCTGTCATTACAACAAAGTTCCCTCCTGTGGGACATATAGCCAATTTTGAACAGAAAGCCACAGTTCAACCTCTAACTATCACACACAGAATAGCCACAGAATCACCAGCGCCTGATGAGAGTACTAAGAAGCCTTGGGATATGGACTATTACTCACCTTCTGCTTCAGGACCTCTTGGAAAGCCAGACATATCTGAAATTAAGGAGGAAGTGCCCCGAAGTACAACTGTCATCTTCCATCATGCTACTGATTCATGGGATGGTGTCAAGGAAGATATACAAATGCGAGAATCAGTTACACAAATTGAACAAATAGAAGTGGGTCCCTTGGTAACATCAATGGAAATCTCAAAGCACATTCCTTCCAAGGAATTCACTGTACCTGAAACGCCATTTGTATCTACAACAATGACCCCGGAATCCAAAACTAAAAAGAAAGCAGTAAGCACAGTCTCTGAATCAGTGACCACAAGCCACTATGGGTTCACCTTGGGAGAAGATGATGGTGAAGACAGAACATCTACAGTTAGATCTGGTCAGAGTACCTCGGTCTTTAGCCAAATACCTGAGGTCATTACAGTATCAAAGACTTCAGAAGACACCACCCGCACTCAGCTAGAGGAGGTGGAGTCAGTCTCAGCATCGACGATTTTTTCACCTGTAACTATGCCCAACAGTGATGGGTCATCCATGGACCACTGGGAAGAGAAACAAACTAATGGTAGGATAGCTGAAGATTTTCTTGACCAGTATATGTCCACCACACCTTTCCCATCACAGCATCATACTGAAGTAGAATTGTTTCCTTATTCTGGTGATAAAAGACTAGTTGAGGGAACATCCACAGTTATTTATCCCTCTCCACAAACAGGAAGAGAAAGAACAGAAACACTAAGACCAGAGATGAGAACAGTTACTTATACAGATGATGAAATACAGGAAAAGATCACCGAAGATTCATTTATAGAAAAAATAGAGGAAGAAAGCTTCTCTGGAATGAAGTTCCCTACAGCTTCTTCAGAGCAAATTCATCATACAGTGTATTCAGTGGGAATGACCAAATCTTTTGATTCCCCAGCCCTGACAACAACAAAGCTAAGTGTGGCACCGGCGGAGGCAACAGGTGTGGAGAAAGACTTTACGACAACTCCAAATGGATTAGAAACAGATGGCTATCAAGATACCACAAAGTATGATGAGGGTATTACAACAGTGCATTTGACTCAAAGCACTTTAAATGTGGAGGTGGTTACTGTATCAAAATGGTCATTGGATGAAGATAATACAGCATCAAAGCCTTTAGGGTCCACAGAACATGCAGGCTCTCCAAAATTGCCCCCTGCCTTACTCACCACTATGGGAGTAAGTGGAAAGGATAAAGAAATCCCAGGTTTTACTGAAGATGGAAGAGATGAGTTCGCTCGTATCCCAGATAGTACTCAAAAGCCATTAGAGTTTACTGAGGAAGACACAACAGACCATAAAAAATTCACAGTCAGATTTTGGCCAACTACATCAATTGGCATCACAGAAAAGTCAACTTTGAGAGATTCTACGACTGAAGAAAGAGTTTCTCCTATCACAAGCATGGAAGGCCAAGTTGTTCATGCAACCATAGAGGGAAGTGCTTTGGATGAAGGAGAAGATATGGATGTCTCTAAGCCTGTATCTACTGTCCCCCAATTTACACACACTTCAGATGTGGAAGGATCGGCATTTTTTAATTATAGTAGCACCCAGGAGCCTACTACTTATGTAGACACTTCCCATACCATTCCTCTTTCTGTAATTCCCAAGACAGAATGGGGAGTGTTGGTACCTTCCATTCCATCAGAAGGTGAAGTTCTAGGTGAACCCTCTCAAGACATACATGTCACTGATCAGACTCACTTTGAGGCTACTATTTATCCTGAAACTATAAGAACAACAACAGAAATTGCACAGGAAACAACTCAGGAAGAATTTCCATGGAAAGAAGAGACTCCAGAGAAACCAGTTCCTCCTCCCAGTTCTACAGCTGACACAGCCAAGGAGACAACAACACCCTTGGATGAACAAGAGAGCGATGGGTCAGCATATACAGGCTTTGAAGACAGATTGGTGATAGGTTCTGAGGGAGTCCCAGTTTTAGAAACAACTCCAACTGGAAAAATTGAGCAGAGTATGTCTTATCCACCTGGTGCTGTCACTGAGCCCAAAGCAAAAACAGATGGTGTGGTAACACTAATACCAAGCATGGGGCCAAAGGTATCTTTAAGCCCAGGGCCTGAACAAAAATATGAAACAGAAGGTACCAGTCCAAGGGGATTTGTATCACCTTTTAGCACCAGTGTTACCCAGCTTATAGAAGAAACCACTACTGAGAAAATAGAGAAAACATCCCTAGATTATACGGATTTAGGCTCAGGATTATTTGAAAAGCCCAAGGCCACAGAACTCCCAGAATTTTCAACAGTTAAAGCCACGGTTCCAAGTGATATCACTACTGCTTTCAGTTCAGTAGACAGACTTCACACATCTTCAGGATCCACTGAGAAGCCGCCTCTCATTGACAGAGAACCTGATGAAGAAACAACCAGTGACATGGTAATCATTGGAGAATCAACATCTCGTGTTCCTCCCACTACCCTTGAGGATATTGTAGCCAAGGAAACAGAAACAGATATTGATAGAGAATATTTCACAACTTCAAGTACTCCTTCTGCCACACAGCCAACAAGACCACCCACTGTGGAAGGCAAAGAAGCCTTCAGACCACAGGCACTTTCCACTCCAGAACCCTCAGCAGGGACAAAATTCCACCCTGACATAAATGTTTATATTATAGAGGTCAGAGAAAACAAGACAGGTAAGTCTTTGCTTTCTAGACATACCAGTCAAGGCAACCAGCATTTTATCTTGAAAATTACTTTTGGAAAAAAAATATCAACATGCCAAATGCTGCCAGTAGAAGATAACTGGAGTGTGAAAAAATTCTGTTTTAGCTTCATGTATTTGTACAAGAATTGGAAGAATATGTTAAACAATTGGAAGAATGTTAGATATTATTTTATTTTAAAAGTCATAAGAAGCCCTGCTTTGTCATCTAATATAACCAAATCATCACTGTTACATCACTTCAGAACATGCAGAACAAAATGTTTTAATTTCAGTGTCTTTCCATGTGTTACTACTCAAGTGTAGTACTAGACTGTGTTAACATTCCATTGGTCTTTAACTATTAACCTTCAGTACTTACACTGTGGACAGCTAAAACCGTATTGCATATGCCTAGGGCTGATAAAAAGACATCTAAAGGTTTGTTTTGGGTTTTCTCTTCCATGATTTGCAGGTTTATCATACAGCTTTTAGGGTGGGTAATGTGGGTCTGTAGTGTAAATGTTATTTTAAAGAAAGTTCAACATATTTTCAAGCTGTAGTCTTTGGGTATTTTAATGAGGCTTTACATATTTAGAACAAATACAATCTAGCTCAGTTCTAGGAAATGCTGTCATCTATTGTGTCAAATATAATTTCAGAAAGTGGATATGTCAGCATTACCTCTGTTCCCTAAAAACCAGGCTGTAATTTTATTTATTTTATGATTTAGTTATTTTATCTCTAGGAATATTCACAGTGCCTTCTATTCTGTTCAAATATTTTATATATCTCTCTGGCAAATTTCTTAAAAGCTGTTTCTTTACATTGATTAATACTTGCAATTTTTATCATCAAACATAACTTATTCCTTCCTAAAGGTCAGTCAACGGTATCTTCTAAATTCAGTAAGCTGAATTGCGAATACATAGTGTATGCAATACAATAGATCTATTCAGGTTTGTTTGTCTTTTTTTAATTTAGAAGATCATTGATTTTAGTTAAGTTGCTGTGTTTTAGTTTTAATATGTGGATTAAAGGAATAAATACTCATTTTTCCTTGACCTGGCTCTGAGAAGTCAGGCTAGAAGAATGATCTTGAGCAGGTTTTCTCTCTTAATGTTGGGCTATACCCCTCAAGGTGTCATTTTTCTTAAGAGGGATGCTACCCTCATTAGCCTGCTCAGGGGTGCACCTGTTGGGAACACAGGTGGCTCTAATGTCAAGTCAGCTGGCTTCCAGTGCTGTTAGATGGTAACTTGGCTTCTATCACCCAGAACTTTCTCAGTGTAAAAGTTCATGTGGGGCAGTGAACAGTAGAGGAGAGAAAACACTCCCAGAATATTGACGTTAATCTCCACTTCCCAATACCGTTGAACCAGGCCAGGATTGGAGCATTATTTTCCTGCTAATAATGCTGTTTCTTGGAAACCATAACATATTTCTTCCCTCTTACATTCCTCTTCCGCCTCTTGGAGCTGGAGTTGGAGAGAGGAGGCGAGCTGCCAAGTAGTGGGAATGAGGATTCCTGTTAGTAGGGTTGGAAAAGTGACAAGAAGATATTACTGTGAAAAAGAAAGAATTGAAGAGAAGCATAGGGATTACTATGAACACTTAATTTGAGAATTAAAAAAATAATACTTGAATGACTAACTATACAGAAGTTTTTCCCAATTTAGATTACTCTCTTGTTAGTGTAGATACTACATTGAATCAAATGATATAGAAAATAGTAAAAAAATGTTCTGCATTTAAAAACTCTTCTAAATGGGAAACTGCGTTCAGGTGAGGGTGATCAAATTACAAAATGGAAAAAGTGAAAGTCGATCTCCGTGGAAGAATTGGCAGTCATCAGGGAAAAACAAAATCTAAGTTTATAAATGCTTACTTGAAATGGAGGGTCTGAGTAACCTAACTCAGAAACCATTTATACGAAGCGTGTATTTTTATCTGAATTGTCAGCTTAATTCAGCTGGGTCTGGGAAACACAACTAGGTGTTTCCTCCTCTTTCTTCCACTTTTAAAACATGTGACCATGATTTCCCTTCAAACTAATTTTCGTTCAGCATTTATAACAATGGGTCAGAAAACTGGAAAGGGAATACTTGGTTATCTCCTTTGGCACGGAGTTCCAGTGAGTGGCGCAGGGTCTGGGGGTGAGGATAGGACATGTCTCTATCTAGTTCCCTCCCTCCATCTCTCTCTCTTTCCCACTACCCCAGCCCCCTCATCTACCTGGCTTTTCCGTGTGCTTTATACATGCCATTCTCCTTAAGAATAAAAACACTGTTTATTGTCTTGATAAGACAATGAGGTTGATTCAGATCCAACTGCTTTACTTATACTCATTTGTTTCCTATGAAAAATTTAATTTTTCAAGGATTTTTCATTTTGACAAGGGCAAACCCTAAAGCAGATGTTAAATTAATGAGTTTTAGGGCAGGTGTACATTAATAAGGAAAAATACATATGTGCCTGGAAAACCAACCTTTTTATGTATTAAGGCACATTTTTCCAAACTGGAAAATCCTTGGTACATGTACAAATTTATATAAATCTATTCATAAACATAAAATTGAACTCTACACATACTGTATATTCAAGTAAGCAAAAATACCATGCATGCTACAGTAAACCAAGGCATTCATAATTTTTTTGCTGCACTCAGCCGCTCATATAAATCTTGATTTTTTAGAAAAAATTTTACTATTATGAAACAAAACATGCTATGCAGGACATGTTTATGTTATAATTGTTCCAGTGGATCTTAATAGCAACTTAGGGTGCTATTGCTAGAGAGCAACTGTAGTTAGCAGTTAAACAAAATCTGAAGGAACTTTTCAGCTCATAAAACTTTTATGAGCTGAAAAATGCTATAGGGTGGGTTTAACAGTGGTTCAGGGGATACTGGAAATATGACTCCTGTCTATTTCAGGAGTAATTTGCACACCTGCATTTGAAAAATTATTGAAAGATTTTCTTTGTGAACGTATATGAAGTCTATAGAGTTTAAAGGCATAGGAAGAGTTTTATCAATTCTGGACTTTTTTTCCTTTTTTTTAAAGAATGCTCCTCGAAATCATCTGAAATGTCACAAGTTAGTATAACAGGATTCTGAATGTTTTTAAAAACTGATATACTGTACCTTTAACTCAGAGAATAATGTGGAAGTGTACAGATATTAAATTTAACATTATTATGCAAATGTTCATGGTTATAACCTTAAAATAGGTGGCTTATTAGTTTTTTTAAACAAGTTTTAAACAAGTGTATACTACATACTATTTCTCAGGCCTGCTTGTTATTATTTTCTTGCCAGGTGTTCCTTTCTGCTAGTTTTATAATGTATATCTATCCAAATCTAAGTGTAAGACAGGTATTAAGCCAATATTAAACTAAAATGGTATATATATATTAAATATTGATAAAATTATTAATGAAATGGCATTAAAGATAATGAGATTTTGAGAAGAATAATTTTGGCCTCTAAATTAGAGTTCATTTTACTCTGTTTCCTTATTGAGAGTTATGGTACTTTATTGCTGACATCATTCAGAAATAATTCCCGTATGATTAATCCCATCTGCATTTTTGTTTGTACACTTGAGAAATGTATATAGAGATAAAGATTTATTTTCTGAATATGATGCTGTTGAGGAGAGGGTAAAGAATAAGGGACGTTAGTTCTGAGAACAGGGGATATCTGGGTAAACGCCAATATTTATACCATTGATTGTACGGTCATCATTTTTTAAAAGGTAATATTAGCCCAAGATAGCCTCATATAATTTTTTAAAATCACATTTTTCATTTTTATAGAATTTATTATGTAGGAAAATTATTTTCAGAGTTTTAATTACAGGATCAGGTTCCTTTCTTCAAATAAAATGTTATTCAGGGCCTCTATATTTTGAGTAGATAAAGAGTGGCTGTTCCGGTTAGTATTTGAGGGGTGTATCAGGAGGTCCACTTTCTTGGACCTCTCCCTCACCCCCAGTGACAGTTTCTAAAGTAACATGTACCTCAGAACACAGCTAGAAAGAGAATGATAACATGTAGGTAATTCAAAATAAGCAGCAACATTTAACTCCTGAATGAATTGATTTTTTTAAGTAAAAACATTTTCTAAATTGGCCTAATTATCCATCTATCACTATAATGACACACATTTATTAACTTTTACCTCTGAATAACTCTGTATGATCCCGTATAAAATAAATTAAGCAAATCTAGCTTCAATCTTATTGATAACTATGTGTAATCAAAATCATAGATAATTACATGTCAGAGTATGTGCAGAGCAAAGTCATCAAGCACACACTTAGAGCTTGATACTTTCAGACCACTTTTTACATATTTTATCATGTTTAAACCTCAGAGATAATTTGTGAGGCAAGTAGGGAAAGTATCGCAGATGGGCAAACGGAGGCACACTGGGTCTGACACTTTGGCACTGGTCTATGTCTTGGCGCTCCTTGGAGCATTTTTGCAGTGAGGCAATTCTCTCCCCTGATGAACTCACAGGAATAATGACTCTCTGTTGGCTCAGGTGCCAGCCTGTCCATCAATTTCTGAAAGAACATAGACTCTGGAAAGACTGGCTTCTCGCTGGCATTCTATTGGTTTTAAAGCAGATGGCTTATATTTAGTTTGCTGCTAATATGGGACACTGTGTATGCTATTCAGATACCTGCTATGGCAAGAGAACAGCATGCTGAAATCAGTAGCTCTGACTCTGGGCTGTTTCTCTCCTGAAGAATTTTGGAGCACTTCCCTGAAAGTGGATGGATGGGGCGGGTGCCTGCACATTTGAGTGGTTCCCTTTGCTGGGCTCCAGCTGTGGCTCCCTTCCAGAGAAGCACATTTTTTTCTGCAGGGAATTAGGATGGCTTCCCCCATTTCTTCTTGGCTGTCTAGAAAAGGATTGAGTTCTTCTATTAGTCAAATAGTGAAAAAAGAAGAGACTGTCTATCTTCCTTTCGCTTCTATAGTAGGAAAAACAGAATTGACCTTAATGTTTCTAAATTATTAATGAGCTTAACACTGCACTACAGACCAAAAGTTACCTTTTTACAAAGTCCTTCTAAGTGAAATATTTTGTATGTATAACACTTACGGTCCCATAGAGACACACATACAAACATATATAGAGTCTGAATTTTTTAAAGCTTTTTTTAAAAAAAATTTATTTTATTTAATTTATTTTTGGCTGTGTTGGGTCTTTGTTGCTGCACCCGAGCTTTCTCTAGTTGCTGCGAGCAGGGGCTACTCTTTGTTGCGGTGCGCAGGCTTCTCATTGCGGTGGCTTCTCTTGTTGCGGAGCACGGGCTCTAGGTGCGCAGGCTTCAGTAGTTGTGGCTCGCAGGCTCAGTAGTTGTGGCTCTCGAGCTCTAGAGTGCAGGCTCAGTAGTTGTGGCGCACGGGCTTAGTTGCTCCGCAGCATGTGGGATCTTCCCAGACCAGGGCTCGAACCCGTGTCCCCTGCATTGGCAGGTGGATTCTTAACCACTGAACCACCAGGGAAGCCCGACTCTCAAATTTTTAAGTGCTCTATAAATATTTTATTAACCCACTAATCTCAAGGAAAAATTTAAGAAATTGAAATTGTATTTCTCACAGGTTGAGTTTTACTAATAAAAGAGATGTTCCGTAGATAGCTAAAAGGAACTTGTTGTCTTCTTCCTAATGTGAACCAATGTCTATTCTTTCTGAAAATGGCATTTGCAATTATAAGTTGCTATTATCAAAACTACTACTGAGGTAGGGCGTTAACCAAAGGCAGATACCACTTAGTTCTTATTGGCAGTGACCTCTAGAGAAAGGCATACACTGTCTTCCAGCAGAGTGCAGTCAATCAAGGGTTCTCTTCAGGTAAAGCTACAACATGCCTTGTTCTTTAACAGAATTAAAAGGGGCACAAAATAAACATAAACCATAGGCCCTGCTCCCAGGGATTTTAAGTGCATTTTGGGGAGCCAGTATTAACACAATCAAATATAATTGCAGTACAGAAACACATAATTACACACTTGGTATGAGGTACTAATTGTGAATGGCAGATGAGGTCAGCAAAGAAGGAATCAATGAAGGCAGGGGATTCAGAGAATAGTTCATGAGGAGGAAGGTATATAAGTTAGTCCTTGTTGGAGGGGTAGATCAAAAATAAATTACCAGAAACTGGTTATTAGCCAATTGCTTCCCAACAGAGGCTCACCAGTGGGGCTAAGGAGCCCCAAGTACAATCAGGCATTTTTCCAGATAGGGCTGGGATGACAGAGTGGGCGTCCCTCCTTCAGAAGATGAATGCCTTCTTAGGATTCACCTAGAAACCTATACAGATTCATGGATACCAGAGATATTCAGGCAACTTCCTCAGGAGGGATTGTTCTCACATTTTTCTGTTTTTTAATGATTGATACTGTTTGATAAAGATAGTGTCTTCTGTAAGTTAAATACGTTGAACTTTTCAAAATACATCCCTATGAAGTATCACGGTTCAGAGTTACACACTTGTAAAGTTAAATGACAGAAAACTACTTTTTAAAGAGTGGGCTGCATGTTCTAAACGGTGATCTATAGGTTTATGATATCTTAATTCAAGTGAAATTTGAATCGCTAATATTACAGAAGCAGGTGCTGTAAGTTGGGGAATCTAGAGTCAGTCTCTCCTTTGATTCTCGGCAATGCGGACCCAGGAATTTCTCAAATTTTCTGTCAGAATTTTTTGCCAGTAAAATGGATGTAGTGGCGATTATTGTATAAAAAGAATAATATTTCCTAAATTCTGACCCATACTCTTTTTTCCAAACCACAGGGATTATGAAATAAAAAGATGATTATATATATATAAACACATATATGTATCCAAACATATATATAATATACACGTATTCAACAAATAGTCAGATAATTGCCGTACACTAAGTACTACGCTAGAACTGGATTTCTGAAGCACACTCTGTCTGTGATATTCTGAACGACCATGGATAAGTAGTTGGTTTGCTCCATGGGATACATGGAAGACTCAGTTGATGTAGTGGAAAGAACCTTTGGAAACAGACCTGGGTTCATGGTCAACATTGTTATTTGTGACCTGTTTGGTCTTGAGTAAATTGCTTGATCTCCATAGACCTCAGTTGTTATATCATTAAAAATACATGCTAATACTACAAACTCACCAGATTGCTTAAAGGAGAAAGGATCTCTTCCAGGGCTTGCCAGTCACGGTGGCAGACACATTGCACATTTAACGCTCCTTAAGTGACTTGAAAACACCAAGCACAGTGCCTGGCACGTGGCAATGACTTAGTACAAATTAATTCCCTCTCCGCTTCAGCACTTATTTCATTCTGAACTTCTAAATGTAGGAAGATTTAGACGGTTTTGTACTAAATAGGTTAAAAATGGAATTATCTTAAAATTCAAGATGATTTATACCAGGGAGCCAAATATAATTATACTATAGTATCTGCTTAACTGCAAGAGCTTGTTAAAATTTTAATCTTCTATGGATTGTGTTTGTCTAGGATGATGCCATTTTGGGTGCAAATCAGAAGCAGCTGCAGCCCTTATTTAAAATTTAAATATAGTTATAGTATTGATTCTATAGTATCTACACGTAGAATTCATTAGCTTTCTGCTCTTTTTCATGTGTGAAAATTGGGCTTGTGATTTTTGATAACTACCAATTTAATTTTGTTTCAAAGAAAAGATCTTTTTACGAATTCTTTACAAATTTTTCCAGGTGCTGGGCCAGGCCTCTTCTTGCATATTCATAGAAAACATGGGCATTCCCTGCTGTCTTTTTGTTGTTGTCAAGGAAACCCCCCAGTTCTCTACACAGGGATTACATTCTTCTTTCTTAATAGCTCTTAGATCATTCATTTGTGCAATGAATAAAAAATGTATTCACGGGCCCAGACAGTGTTCAGAACTTTGGGGGGGGGGGGAGGGGGAGGGGCGTAGCCAAGGGGAGAGATGTGTGGTGAGAGGAGCAATAGGGATAAAAGAAATAGAAAAAGAAATGCTTTGTGAGGTTCCATTTTAATGAGTTAAAGTGAACATTTTATATTGAAAAAAGCATTACCTATTTTTGTCAGTTTACAAAATTTATAACATTGCACCTCAGTGAGTCCAGTTTGTCACGTACAAATGGAAAAGCTGGTGAATAAGTGGCTTTATTGATAGAAGGATTCCAAGAATGGGGCCCTGGTTGAGGGCGTGGGGATGTGTTTTAGTGAAGACTTGTATATTTTTTTTCATTTGTATGGAAGTACTTTGATTTTTTTTTTAAATAACATAATTGAGGCATTAGAAAAGGTAGAATATTCTTTCAACCTAGGGCATCATGTGGACAATTGAGAACCTATTTTATTGCATTAGAAAGTGTGCTCCTTAGAGAGATATGCCAGTGTTTAGACTTTGAGTATGGATCAGGAGGGAAACATTGATCTGTTGGCATGAAGGCTGTAATTATTCTTAAAAAGAGTGGTTTGATTTGGGGGAGGAAAATAAATTATGGTGAACCTTCTAAATACTTGCTAGAATTATTGTGATAATATATAAAGCATTTTTCTGTAAATAATTTGAAGTCTAAGTAGGAGATCTGAAACTGGAAAGAAAGGATCTGTGGAGTGAGAGGAAATGTTTAACTGTATTTCAGCATCCGTGTCTATGAAAATTTGACGTATTGTGTCACAGTACTATACCCGGACTTGCTTGCCCCCAGTATATAATCAGCACACACTACCTTGACTGGCTTCTAGTGACTTTATCTTTTCATTTTAATACCACAGTATTCTTGGCGTCTCACAGGGTGAGTTAGTTTCTTTGGCCGTATGCTGCGCATAGTAGGTTTTGGTTTTTCTAAGTTGAGAAAGGGAAAAGAAAATATACTAATGCATGCTTTTGTAGAGTACAATGGAATATACTAAAATTATCATTTTTTATTATGTTGTGATCTTATCTTGCTCTGCTCTGTAGGGGAACCATTTTACTCTCCGCAGATAAAACATTCTCTGCCCATCTCTTCACATTCACCTCCAGGAAATATTTTAAAGGCTTGTTGAAATAAAGTCATTCAATCAAGCTACTCTGTGGCTGGGGGAAAGAAAATAATGTCATCCATAGCTTAGTTGGGAAGGCAACTTGAAATAATTAGTAAGCAACAAGAGTATGCAATAAAGGCTAGTTGGTTGCTTTAATAGAAGGAAAAATAGAGGTAATATGAAGTAAGTTAATATAAGCGGCACCTTTTAGCAGGCAAAGTCTCAGAATTGACCTCACAGGAAACTCTGGGCATTTATCCCCTCACTGAGCAGCCATCCATTTTACTCAGGAGGACCCAGAGTAGCACCAACCAGGCATCAGCCAGCTGACCAACAATGATGCCATTCTGTACAGGGGTTTGAGGAGCACCAAGAAATCTCCCAGGGCATAAATATTGCTCACACTGCTTCTCAACCTTGGCTCTATATCAGAATCACCAGGGAGCATCCAGATAAAAATATCCACTACCCCATCCTCCACCAGATAATTTGAATCTGAATTTCTAGTGATAAGGCTTAGGCCTTTGTACTTTTTTTTTGTTTCTTTTCTTAAATTTGCTTTATTTAATTTTTTTTAATATTAGGTATCTGTATTGTTAAATGCATGTGATTTTGATGCCTAGAGAATGTTGAACTCTACTGGTAAAGTAAAGGCTTTCTGACCTCAGACAGAGGCTGAAATATAGACATTCCTGGGGAAGGGGCTGCTTTAAGCCTCTGAAGTTTAAATTGTATTTTAACATTTCTAAGGAGGAAAAAAAATATGCTTAATTTAGTCTCCCCTGAGTGAAACTGTGGTCTTTGATCATGTTTTGAGAAGTGTAGCTTTTCTCACAAATGTTAGATGAACCTTGGCATCTGTAAGTAAGGAAGAAAGTAGAATTAACTATCATTGAAATATATGTTTTTTTAAGTCTCAGAATAATTGTAATTGAATCAAAAGTGATAGGGAAGAGTGGAGACTACATCTGGAATTACCTGGAACTGCATACCTCACTTTGCTGTACCCATATTACCTTCTCTCTATCAACATGGAAATTAAAAGGAAATAAATATGCTTATAGCTTAAGGACCCTTTTGGCTATACTGCCAAAGTGAATTTGTTCATTATATAGTTACATTCAAGAAAAACAGTGTGATAAGCCTATACAGCGTCTAGATTTGGAAAGAAAAAGAATGATGAAAAGAATATTGAGACTGTGCCTGCATATTTACATTATCTGATTTTTATAACCATAAAAGTCTTTAGCATTGAGTTATCTGTATGCTCTTTTAGTTGTATCTCAGAATGTGAGTTATTATTGCAGCCAAAAAACAACAATTTTTCAGTCCAAAAAAAAAGGCAAGTCTTTCAAAGGAAGTATCAAAGTAGTAAATGTAAACTTTTCCATTCTTTTTTTATAATTAATTAATTTATTTTTGGCTGCGTTGGGTCTTCGTTGCTGCACACGGGCTTTCTCTAGTTGCGGCGAGCAGGGGCTACTCCTTCTTGTGGTGCACAGGCTTCTCATTGCAGAGCACGGGCTCTAGGCATGCAGGCTTCAGCAGTTGTGGCTCATGGGCTTCAGTAGTTGCGGTGTGCAGGCTTCAGTAGTTGTGACACGAGGGCTTCAGTAGTTGTGGCGCATGGGCTCTAGAGCCCAGGCTCAGTAGTTGTGGCGCACAGGCTTAGTTGCTCCACAGCATGTGGGATCTTCCCGGACCAGGGCTCGAACCTGTGTCCCCTGCATTGGCAGGCGGATTCTTAACCACTGCACTACCAGGGAAGCCCCAACTTTTCCATTCTTGGTGATAAATAAATGTGTAGACATTCATCCAACTAAATTCCCAAAAGAAGGGCTAAGTGGCTAGTGTAAGGAGAGCATTACATATTAAAGGATCCCTTCACTTTAATTATGGAATATAGAAGTTAGTAAGGAAGGTGAAACAAGTATATAGTAACAACTGAGAAGTTATAAATAAGAATAATATGACATAAGTCCTATGGCATACAAATTAAAGATACAGCCAATTTGGGCTGATGAGTTTTAGTGAAGAGATATCTAGGGGCTTCTGCTGGATTATTCATAAATGCAGGGATGAAGTTCAAAGGAGGGTTTATGAAGATTCCAAGTTGGGGGCAGAAGCATTCTTGTTGAACAGAAGCATGAGTTGGGAATGAGGAGGATCTTGAGATGGGGGCATGGATTCTCTGCATCCAACTTAGAGGTGCAGAGAATGAGAACAGAGAAAAAAGGCAGAGGATAAATGTGTGTACAGTGATGGAGCTGTTTGAACACCCTATTGAAGAGGTCAGGTGACAGAGATGACTTTTGAAGAAGGGGTGGTGTAATTAAAATAAAATGGTGTTTGGTAAGTTTAGTAGCTATAATACGGGGGCTTAAAAGGAAGTGTATATATATATATATATATATATATATATATATATATACACACACACACACACACATATAAATGTATATATGTATATATGTATGTATTTATGAGAGGCATTTGTTTTACTTTAGTCAAAGTTTTTTTACTTAAATTTTAAATCCTTGATTTTGACCAAAGTACTTCTCTGGTGTTAGGACATTTGGTAATTATTGTCTATTATCTATCTCTCTAGCATCTATTTATCTATGAAAAGCTTTGACAACCTTAGAGAACTAACATGAAAAAGATAAGAAAAGTACTGCGGTATGGTTGGTTTTTGTTTATTTGTTCTGCTTTCAAAGAAACACTTAGAAACCAAAATAACCTGGATTTTCTTTCATATAGCTCTTTATCTTATTGTTCAAAAATGCTTGAAGGGCTCAAAATTACTTGATTAAGCTCTCCAGGAAAACCCTTACTCTTTAAAAATTGGAAGTTAGGAAGTCCCTTGGGCCTCTTCTATAAGCAAGAAAAGCCCACACTCAGTGATAACTCCTTAAGCGCACTTAGACCAGATGACTGTATCTAAACACATTCTTTCCACTTGAAACAACAGCATTATTAGAGGATTATCTGAATTTGGGAAAAGAGTTGATTCCCATTTATCATCCCCATATCATGTCTGCCTCAAAAGTGAGGCCATCAGAAACACTTATATTGTTTATTACCCTTTCTGGGTGTAAAATTCATGAATTGAAAAATATGGAGCTCCTCGCTCAGCAAGAGGGAGCTGTCAGTGTAAGATAGCATGCTTGGGTGGTGCACCAAATGAACCTCAGCTAGCAGAGCTAATAGGGAGATGCAGGTCACAGCATCCAATCTTTTTTTTTTTTTTTTTTTTTTGCGGTACGTGGACCTCTCACTGTTGTGGCCTCTCCCGCTGTGGAGCACAGGCTCCGGACGCGCAGGCTCAGCGGCCATGGCTCACGGGCCCAGCCGCTCCGCGGCATGTGGGATCTTCCCGTACCGGAGCACGAACCTGTGTCCCCTGCATCGGCAGGCGGACTCTCAACCACTGCGCCACCAGGGAAGCCCGACAGAATCCAATCTTGATCTCCCAGCCTCTAGCGTAATCTCTCACTTCTGGAGGAATTGGGTATTGATATAAATATCACGTGATTTTTCAATTATTAATGTAATTAAGTACGCAAAAACAACTGACAAGATTTGGGGAGGATGTTTATATCTTGATCACTAATGTCAATTCTTTTTTCAACATCCTGAGTTGGCACCATTTTTAGTGCCTCAAATTTTGAAAATGATGGGGAATTTAGGATGTCTGAGACAATCTAGTTGAAATGCACATTAGGTGGTTTTCTTTGCTTTATAAGGTGCCAGTTAGCATTTTATTTTAATTAAGAACATATCAAAAGGTGAATGAAATTGAAGCATTTGCTTATGTCTGGTTATTAGATTCATAGGTATGTGTCAGAAAGCTTAAACATCTTAGAGAACTTCCAGTTTTCTCTATTTTAGTTCTATAAGTGTTTCTTAAATACTTCAGTATGGCTGTCTATTGTATCTTTTTAATAAAGAACCAAAATATTTTTTGATGCACATTAAGATGAAAACTATTTTAATAAAGAAATGTGATCCTAATATCTCTCTGCTGAGTAGATTTGTATATAATTACATTTAATTAAAAGCTCTTAAATTGTAAAATTCCCTATAGAGAACATGAACTTTAGCCAGCTGCCTCTGCATCTTAGCAACTATGTTTTGTGTCTGCTAACAGTAAGACTGGAAGACTTGTGCTATGTCTACAAAACTCTGCCATGAAGTACTTAAAAATACTTGGTGAATAATTTGAGGTCTGCTAGCAGTAAAGCTTTGTGTGAAATGCCATTTAAAAAAATCTATTAACCGTGGTACCGGTATATTCAAGTCAAGCTGTTAAAATACATTCATGTAAACATAGAAAAGATTATACATACACCTTGTGGAGTTTTGCGGTTTGACTCTTGCAATCCAAATAAAAGTTATATCACCCTTAGAATAAAATTCTAAAATAGAGCCATCTTTTTTAAGGACTTGTTCATCTAAGAGCTGGGACTATTAATTACTCCCTGAGGTTGCACTGTTGGTACAAAGTAGAGCAGATCACAACTTTGTAATGAAATACCTGCTTTCACAATAGCACAGGTGTCCCCCTGCCACACCCTACAAAGCAACTTTTCTGGTTTGCAATAATTATAGCTCTTGCAACTCTCTCATAGCATGCGTGGTGGGTGATGGTGGTGACAAGAAAGGGGGATGAAGAAGTAATTTCAGAAACTAAATAAACAAATAGGAATATGGGTGAGATGTAGGTGGCAGTGGTAGGAAAGAATTCACCTATCTATACTAGGTAGGTTAAATGAAATTTAAAAAATATGGAAACAAACTAGCCACGCTGAGAATGAAATGTAGATTTATCTGTAGAGAATCTGTTGGCAGAAAAAATGATCTTCAAAGCCCTGGGCAATGAATATTTTCGTCACCCTCAAACCAATACTAAGAAAACGGAAGAAACCATTTGGAACACAACTTATTTTAATAATAAATACTAGTAACTTAACTGTGAGAAGATTCCTTGGGAATCTTCCTTCAGAAAAAGGAAACTAATTCCAACTCACATTTCATATCTTCGTTTTATTTAAGAATTCTCATTTAGTGAAATATTTTTACAGTACATATCCAATGAGCACTTTTAAAATCACTGTTTATTACGATGTGCTGATAGTTCTTTGGTCAGTGCCAGCTTCAAGGTACCATGAGAAGCATAAGATGAAACAGCTTAAAGTATTTCTGTGTTTTCTACCATTCTGAGGCAAGTCAGATCAGATGCTTGTAAGGCAAGTGGAAAAAGGAATCCTAATTAAATTTAATGATTGGTACATTCTCAATATGTACACTGAAAAAGTGTCCTTTTTAAAAAAAAATAGGGAGAAAAGAGTTATAGTAAGGTCATTTCTCTAACCTATTGGCAAGAGTATTTGTTTCAGAGAGAAAAGAGAGAGATTTAGAAGATACCCTTGGAGGTCTTAGGTCTCTGTAAAGTTGGTAAACATGTGTCTGCCATATAGTCTCATAGATAATAGGTACTCAGTAAATTTTGTGCAATCAGTTGGTCCTGCGGAGATAACATGTTTGGGTGCCATGCATGTTTGTGGTGGTACGTTTAATTTTGCGTGCAAAAACCAGTATGATGCCGAGCTGTGTTGTGAAGTATATGCAAAGACCACTCTCTGCTGTGTTTGTATGGCTGTGATTGAAATATTGTGATATTTATTTAGGTTAGAAAATGTATTCCATCTAACATTTGAGTCTTTTGGTGAAATTTTCTAATACAATGGTCTAAAATACTAAGAAGTCCTCATAGATTTATGAGCAATAAGAAATGTCAGAGTTCCTTACCCAAGTGGAAAATGGACTAAAAGAATATTATCCTTTGTTCATTGAAATAAAACTAGAGAATATATAGTGAATGTCAGGGACATTAATTAATTGAATTAAGTAGACAATAAGAGTTGATAGTCAATGAAATTACTATATAAATTGTTGATTTACAATGACTTCTTTGTTTTCTTTGCTAGAAAAACATTTTATTTTAAATTATTCATTCCTTTGTAAAACATGTAAGTGAGCGTCAGGGTGTCAGTTCCTTTGACATGCTGACATTTGACACACTGACATGCCTCTGTGTCTTTCCTCTTTCTGCTTTATTCCACCCCACTTATTTTTAGAGCTACCAACATGATACTTAATGAAACCTCTATCTATAATTATTCACTAAGAAGATCATGGGATATGTTTATATCAGTTTTGTTTTCTAAAAAAGTAAGGAATTTATTTAGAAATCCATATAAATCTATAATAACATTGAGTATTTTTACCCTATTCCTAGCCTACGAGTTTATAACTAAAGAACACCAAGCAGTTATTTCCTTATTAATCCTTGTGTTTGGCTGGAGAAGCTTGGCTGAATGGTTAGTTTAATCTCCACTATTTGTAAAAAGGCACAAAATGTGGTGGGGATTTTTTATATTTTTGACACAGACCCATGCTTCTTATTGAAAGTCTTTCTGTATTTAAATATAAGATGCTGTGGGAATTTAGCAACTGTATGTGTGATAATTCTTTTTTTTTTTTTTAAATATTTATTTATTTATTTATTTATTTTTGGCTGTGTTGGGTCTTCGTTTCTGTGCGAGGGCTTTCTCTAGTTGCGGCCAGCGGGGGCCACTCTTCATCGCGGTGCGCGGGCCTCTCACTCTCGCGGCCTCTCTTGTGGTGGAGCATAGGCTCCAGACGCGCAGGCTCAGTAGTTGTGGCTCATGGGCCCAGTTGCTCCGCGGCATGTGGGATCCTCCCAGACCAGGGCCCAAACCCGCGTCCCCTGCATCGGCAGGCAGACTCTCAACCACTGCGCCACCAGGGAAGCCCTGTGATAATTCTTAATAGTGAATTCTCATTTACGCCTAGTGAAACCTAATGAAAAGGGTTGTATGTAAAACGACACTAAGCAATTTAAGATAAGCGTATTTTTGAAGTTCCTGTTAAACCCTACAGAGTTGAACAGAATAGTTTAACTGAGTGTGGCTTAATTCTACTATGTTCAAGTAGTATTAACAATGAGAGACTACTCGATTTGGTGATTAGCTAAGACTCTCAATGTGATATTTCAAGAGATTCATTTGTACAGAAAGCATTTAAAGATGTATTCTCTCATATACCTATATATGCACATGCATATATAGTCTCTCACATTCTTTTTTCTTAGTGAAAGGTAGCCTTCAACACAAGCCATATTAAAAGGTGTTTATCATCTGAAGATGTTTTCTTTTAAAATATATACACCATGAGGCAATATAAGATTACAGTAACAACTTCAGTGATCTAATATTGAACGAACTTACTCTTTTTGGGGAAAGAAAGGTGAGGCATTTAGGCATTTCCTTAAGTTTGGCAGTTAGGAGTAGTTGTAACATCAGTGGCAGAAATCATCTGTATTCATTTTATATTTTCATAATATACTGGAGTTATGTATTGACCTCATTTCTCTTTATGGTAGAAATATTTTTCATTCATTTGAAAACCTATACTCCTTTTTTTACATAGTTGAAAGGCTGAATGTAAGGGGTGGAGGTATAAGGAATGATTTGTAGTGTGTAAAAGTTAAATAGGATGGATATATATATATTTAGGAAAGAGTATCCCACTCCAACACAAATAGTGTTTTATGGAGACAACACAGTGCAAATGGGATACAGAAAAAAAAAAAGTTTTCTTTTTTGTTTTTATTAGAGTGAAAGGGATAAATGTAAATATGGTGTATTTTCCAGTTACATAAAATCTTGTGGTCTTTGGGGTTTCCTTTTAGCAAACCATGGTTAAAAAGAGAAGGAGCTCCGTAAAGTTTCTGTTTTGTTTTTTGTTTTTTGTTTTTTTTTTTTTTTTAGTTACCTTGTTTTTTGGCTGTGTTGCGTCTTCGTTGCTATGCGCGGGCTTTCTCTAGTTGTGGCGAGCGGGGGCTACTCTTCCTTGTGGTGCTCGGGCTTCTTATTGCAGTGGCTTCTCTTGTTGTGGAGCATGGGTTCTAGGCAAGTGGGCTCAGTAGTTGTGGCACACGGGCTCTAGATCTCAGGATCAGTAGCTGTGGTGCCCGGGCTTAGTTGCTCCGTGGCATGTGGGATCTTCCCGGACCAGGGATTGAACCTGTGTCCCCTGCATTGGCAGGCGGATTCTTAACCACTGCACCACCAGGGAAGCCCCGTAAAGTTTTTATTGATAGTTCATATACTTCTTATATATTTATGTTGACATAAAGAATATAAACAATATTGCTACCTTCTCAATAGAGTATTTTTCTTTTTTGACATCAGTAAATGCTAGATACTGATCCTTTCACGCGTGGAAGGGTGCGGCTTTTTTATTTATTTATTTATTTGTCTGCGCCCAGCCTTTGTTGCGGCGGCATGCCCCAACTTTCGTTGTGGCATGTGGGCTCTAGTTCCCTGACCAGGGATGGAACCCAGGCCCCTGCCTTGGGAGCGCCGTGTCTTGACTGCTGTCCCACCAGGGGCATCCCGGGAGCAACTTCTTACAACAGGAGCCATCTCCCTACCGATGGGGGGCAGGGGTGACTCCGTCGTAATTACTCCCCCTCTAAGTTCTCAGGTTCAGCCTAAGTGTTTGTGGCATGGATCAGGGCTAGGCTGAAAGTTAACTCTGTGACAGTGTTCCTGGGGCCATCCCCCGTGCTTCTCTTTGTCTTCTTCCTGGGTTAGCACACCCACAGGTACCTTTTTGCACTGCCGTGACACTGAGACTAGGACAGCTTCAGTGACAGGACCCTCTCTTAGGATGACTGAATTCCTCCGTGATGAAAGTGAGGGTGCAGAATGGCCTCCCTCCTGGCGTTTGGACAAGGAGCTTTGCTGGTGGATATCTGGAGACAGAAAAGGCAATTGGGCTTAGTGGTTGGTACCCTGTGGCAATCTACAATCTAGGAAACGTTCTGAGGATAAGTGTTATTTAAAGTATGCTAGTTCTAATGATTAGCTGTGACTTCTGAACTTCCTTTGGAGAAAAGGTTAATAAAAAGAATGATAACTGACCGAATCCAGGTCACCTCTCATGAAGGATAAAGGTGTAAAGGTGTGGAGGGCTCTTCTTTCCTGGTGCTTTCAGTGAGCCATCCCTGCATGGAGACCCCCCTCTCCCTCCAGGGCTTCCTGCCCTTGTGTATGGGATATGCCTGCAACCTATGCAGCTAAGTCTTGTCTCACTGTTGCACTGGGGTGGGGTTGTCATCACACTGTGAAAGGGCTATAAAGAAATCCCTCTTTTGCTTTTCTAAAAACAGTCTTCTAGGACAAATTATGACAAGAGGCCAGAAGGAATCGCTTCTCATTTCCTTATTGAATAGAGCGCGTCTAAGCGTCCTCCTACATTAAGGACAGCAATCGGTTACTTTTTCTGTATGATCTGATGAAGTGGTCTTAACTTTTAACTTTTTTTCAGGTCACACAAAGATGAATTCCTATATTTCATGATTACAATGTGTGTATGTGATTCCTTGTTCCATTTTAAGGACGTTGCTGTGTTAAACATGTTGAAGAGTTTTCATAACCCGTTGCTACAATCTTAAATTAGATTTATTTTTCCCATTGCTAATATCAAACAGCAAATTCGAAGACTGAGAACCATGTATAGAAGGGTGATTGCTCTTAATGTGAAAAGATTTGAATCCTTCTTTTTGTGTGAGACTGTGATCAGCCAGCCTAGCTATCGATTTCTTCTGTCGTACACTGCCAAATCTTCTATTTAAGTATTGTGAAAACTCTTTGTTTTTTTCAGGTCGAATGAGTGATTTGAGGGTATTTGGTCATCCAATAGATTCAGAATCTAAAGAAGATGAGCCTTGTAGTGAAGAAACAGATCCAGAGCATGATCTAATTGCTGAAATTTTACCTGAGCTAATTGAAATTGATCTATACCACAGTGAAGAGGATGAAGGGGAAGACGAGGAGTGTGCCAATGCTACTGACGTCACGACCACCCCATCTGTGCAATACATAAATGGAAAGCATCTAGTTACCACTGTGCCCAAGGACCCAGAAGCGGCAGAAGCTAGGCGTGGCCAGTTCGAAAGTGTTGCACCTTCTCAAAATTTTTCAGACAGCAGTGAAAGTGATAGTCATCAGTTTGTAATCACGAAAACTGGAATGCCTACTGCCATGCAACCTAATGAGTCTAAAGAAACAACCGAATCCCTTGAAATTACATGGAGACCTGAGATTTACCCTGAAACACCAGAGCATTTTTCAAGTGGTGAGCTTGATATTTTCCCCACAGCCCCAGGCCGTGAGGGAGAAGCCACAGAGGGGCCAGAATCAATCACAGAGAAAAGTCCCGACCTTGATAATCTGGTACATGAACGTACTGAATCGGTACCTCTGTTTCCTGAAGAGTCTTCAGGAGATGCTGCCATTGACCAAGAATCTCAAAAAATGGTCTTTTCAAGGGCTACAGAAGGAACAATTGGTGAAGAGGCCGAAAAAAGTACTTCTACCACATATACTCCAAGTATAGTTGCAAGTTCTGTATCAGCGCATGTTTCAGAGGATGTATCATTTACCTTAACAGGGACTCCACGGCCTGATGAGCCGCTGTCCACAGTAGAAAGCTGGGTGGAAATAACCCCTAGACAAATTGTAGAGTTCTCAGGAAGTCCTTCAATTCCGATTCCAGAAGGCTCTGGGGAAGCAGAAGAAGATAAAATGTTTGCCATGGTAACCGATTTATCACAGAACAATACTACAGATTCTCTCGTTACTTTAGACACTAGCAAGATAATGATCACAGAGAGCCTTTTGGATGTTCCTGCAACCACCGTATATTCGGTTTCTGAACAATCTTCTGCAGTAGTGCCTACCAAATCTGCAAGGGAAACAGACACTTCTGAGTGGGCTTTCAGTACATCTCTTGAGGGAAAGACAAGGAAAGATGAGGAGAAGGGAACTACAGGTACGGCTTCTACAGCTGAGGTACATGAGCCCACGCAGAGATCGGATCAATTAACTTTACCCTCTGAATTAGAAAACTCAAATGAAACTACATCTAGTGATTCAGTATCTGGTACCAGGAAGAGTTTTATGTCCTGGATGACACCCACACAGTCTGAAACGGAAACAGCAAATTCTACTCTTGTCTTTACAGAAACAAACATTTTAGACCATCTGGGGGTACAGACTGCTGAGCCCAGCCTTAGCAGTCAACCTGGGGTTCGGGAAGTGCCGCCCACCGTCCCAGGTAGCCCCGTCTCTGTCTTTGTGGAGCAGGGCTCTGGAGAAGCTGCTGCTGACCCAGAAACCACCACCGTTTCTTCATTAAATTTAGAGCCTGAAATTCAAGCCAGAAAGGAAGCAGCTGGCACTTTGTCTCCACATGTGGAAATTGTATTCCCTTTTGAGCCAACTGGACTAGTTTTGAGTACTGTAATGGACAGAGAGGTTGCTGAAATTAAAAGCCAAACATCCAAGGGAAACATGATTTCAGAGATCTCAGGAGAGCCAACTCATGGGGCAGAAATAAAAGGCTTTTCTACAGATTTTCCTTTGGAGGAAGATTTCAGTGGTGACTTCAAAGAATACTCGACAGTATCTCATCCCATAACAAAAGAAGAAACGCTAATGACGGAAGGCTCTGGGGATGCAGCATTTAAGGATACCCAGATGTCACCATCTGTAATACCTACCTCAGACCACAGTAATCACACAGCTGACTCAGAAGAGCCTAGTAGCACCTTGGTCAGCACTTCAGCCTTCCCTTGGGAAGAGTTCACAGCCTCAGCTGAGGGCTCAGGTGAGCAATTGGTCTCAGTAAGCAGCTCTGTTGACCAAGTGTTTCCCAGGGCTGTGGGAAAAGTCTCTGGGACCAATTCCCCATTTATTGACCAAAGATTGGGTGAAGAAGGTGATATCAGTGAAACTGATAAAAGATCCACCATCCTGCCAACAGAAGAAGCTGAAAGTACTAAAGCTTCAAAGGAAGAGGAGGAAGTGAAGGTCAATGGGACAGTTTCAATGGACTTTCCTCCAACTGTGGAGCCAGACAAATTATGGCCCAGGAAAGAAGTCAACCCTGTCAGGCAAGGAATTGAAAGTGAAATAGTGTCAGAGGAAAAGATTCAAGAACAAAAGTCTTCTGAACCCCCTCAAAGTTCTGTTGCACCAGAACAAACAACTTTCGATTCACAAACATTTCCTGAAACTGGACTCCGAACCACAGATTATTCTACACTAACAACAAAGAAAACTTACAGTAACAATAAGAAAATGGAGGGGGAAGGCGTTTCCTCAGTTGACGTGTCTACTCCAAACCTGGATTCAGAGGGCTTAGAGTCGTATACTACTCTCCCTGAAGTTACTGAAAAATCCCATATTTTCTTAGCTACTGCCTCAGTGACTGAATCAATACCAGCTGAAAGTGTAATTACAGGTTCAACAATCAAAGAGAAAGAAAGTATGAAACCCTTTCCCAAAGTTATGAGACCAATAATTGAAGAGTCAGATACGGATCTTTTATTCTCTGGACTGGGATCAGGAGAAGAAGTTCTGCCTACTACAGTATCAGTGAATTTTACTGAAATAGAACAGGTCATTAGCACATTACATCCCCAGACTTCTCAAGTGCAAAGTTTAGAAACCAGCATCTTAAATGACACAACTGGAGACTATGAGGGAATGGGAAATGTGGCAAATGAAATCAGACCACTCATTTCCAAAATAGACAGCATGTTCGAAGCCAATGAGACAGCATCCAGCACAACCTTTCTAGAAATTTTAAGTGACACCACAACAGAAGGACCCTTCACAGCAACTCTCACTTTCTCTGCAGACATGGAACATCCTCAAAATCAGACACATAGTCGGGCAGAAGAAATCCAGACTAGGAGACCACAGCCTACGACTGATCAAGTCTCTAACGAGAATACTTCAACAGCAGAAACTAAAGAAACAGCAACCTCTTCCACTGATTTTCTGGCTAGAACTTATGGTCCTGAAATGGCAAAAGGATTTGTTACATCAACACCAAAACCATCTGACTGGTTTGATGAACATTCTGGAGAAGGATCTGGGGAATTGGATGTGGTTGATTTAGTCCACACTTCTGGAACTACTCAGGCAACTAGGCAAGGCAGCACCACATTTGTTTCTGATAGATCCCTGGAAAAACATTCTGAGGTTCCAAGTGCTGAAGCTGTTACTGTTGATGGATTCCCAACAGCTTCAATGGTGCTGCCTCTTCATTCAGAGCAGAATGAAAGCTCCCCTGGTCCAACTAGCACACTGTCAAGTACAATGTCCTATGAAATGTCCACAGAAGGTGCTGCAGACAGTTTCCAAGACCATTTTGGGGGATTTGAGGATTCCACATTAAAACCTGACAGAAGAAAAGCCACTGAAAATATTATTATAGATCTGGACAAAGAGGACAAGGATTTAATATTGACAATTACAGAGAGTACCATCCTTGAAATTCTACCTGAGCTGACATCAGATAAAAATACTATCATAGATATTGATCACACTAAACCTATATATGAAGACATCCTTGGAATGCAAACGGACTTAGATGCAGAGGTACCCTCAGGGCCACCTGGCAGTAATGAAGACAGCACTCAAGTTCTAGAGAAGTCCGAGGCAGCTGTTAACCTCTCTTCAACTGAGGAAAAGTTTGAGGCCTCTGGTGATACTCTTCTGGCTAATTACACTCAGGCAACACATAACGAATCGATGCCTCCCGAAAACAGAAGTCAGTTAGATCACTTGGGCTTTATCTTCACACCTGGGATACCCATCCCTAGCCCAGAAACAGAATTAGATGTTTTGCTTCCCACAGCAACATCCCTGCCCATTCCTAGTAAGTCTGCCACAGTTAATCCAGAGATTGAAGAACGAAACATTGAAGCAAAAACCCTGGATGACATCTTTGAATCAAGCACTTTGTCTGACGGTCAAGCTATTGCGGACCAAAGTGAAATAATATCAACATTGAGCCATTTGGAAAGGACACAGAATGAGGATGAAGAAAAGAAACACGTGGGTCCCTCTATTCAACCAGAATTCTCTTCCGGGGCTGAGGAGGCACTGATAGATCCTACCCGCTACGTAAGTATTGGTACTGCCTACCTTACGGCTCAGAGTTTAACACAGGCACCTGATGTGATGGAAGGATCCAATCCCCCAGCATCCACGGATACATCAGCAGTTTTAGCTGTTGCAAAGCTGTTCTCTCGGACACCATCATCTCCTCCACTCAGTGTCCACTTAGGCAGAGGAGCCTCTGAGCACACAGAGGACCCCCGGCCAAGAGCTCTGCCAAGTACAGACGCCAGCACATCCCCAGTACCCCCAGGAAAACTTGCAAATATCGAAGTGACTTTCAAACCCGCAAGTGAAGAGGACTTTCACATAACTGAGCCTCCATCCATATCTCCTGACACAGAGCCTTCAGAAGATGAAAGTAAACCTAAATTATTAGAACAAATGGAGGCTTCTGCCACAGAATTCATTGCTCAAGAAGAAACTGAGATTTCCCAAGACTCTCAAAACAAAACCAGTGTTCAACTTTCTGGAGACACAGTCAAGGTATTTCCCAGTATTGAAACACCTGAGGCTGGGACTGTTGTCACAGCTGCAAGTGAAATGGTGTTAGAAGGTGCTACACTGTGGCCACATTCTACTTCTGCTTCTGTGATTTATGGGGTCGAGGCAGGTGTGGTGCCTCAGGCCAGCCCACAGACTTCTGAGAGGCCCACCGTCCCTTCTCCTCTGGAAATAAACCCTGAAACACAAGCAGCTTTGATCGGAGGGGAGGATTCCACAGTAGCAGCACCAGAACAGCAAGTATCGGCGAGGATTCTTGATTCTAATAATCAGGCGACACTAAGCACCGCAGAGTTAAATACTGAGCTTGCAACACCATCATTTTCCCTTCTGGAAACTTCTAATGAAACCAGTTTCCTGATTGACATTAATGAAGAGTCAGTGGAAGGCACAGCAATCTATTTACCAGGTAAGGGCACAACACTGATAAATCTGTTTCCCAGCTTGGAAACAGTCCCTTGGTCCTAACAGAGATGTGTATATAATTTTTGTTGTGATGTTAAAATCAGTGAAGGTTTTTGTATTGTTCATGTAACAGCAGGACAGGCCATAGTATTGATTCCATAATGAGATGCAAAGAAAGTAAGTATAGACTATTTGGGGGCTTTAAAGATATGCTTTGTATTTTTCTGGGTGTAAGAAACAACATACAATTGCAACATGGAAAAATTGAAATTGTTAATGGTATAAAAATTCAATTTGGTTTTACCCACAACTAAAGTATTGCTTTGTCTTATATCCCGTAGTTATACATCTTAGTTTTAAAAACAGGAAAAGCATCTTATTTTTTAAAAATCTCTCATGAATGGGTGCAATTATGGCAATATCAAAATCTGTCAGGTCTTTAAAAATGAGACTAGTAAATAACTTTAATAAACACTTCACATAGTTCATTCAATATTGGTTATCAGTTCATACTTCTGTGTAATTCCCGTGCTCCAGATTGTCTAGATAATGCTTCTAACACAGTGCCTAGCCATAGGGAGTATTCATCCAGCATATATTCAAGCTCTGCCTGTTGAGAGAAATTTCTGTTTTTTTTACTGAATGGACAGGAAGCATGAATTTGATGCTGGTTCATATAGACTATATCATTTAAGCTTCACAAAAAGGCTACAATGTACACGTTATTATCCCCATTTAAAAGGGTAGGACGTGGAGGTTCAGAGAAGTTCTGTAATTTGCCCGGGGTTGTAGCCACACACGTCATGGCAAAAGTGGGATTTGAACCCAAATCAGCCCCACTCCAAAGCAGGTGGTTTTTTCTACTGGTCTTTGGTGGTATAAAAATGAGTAATTGATATTTAATGATATGTAAGTCAGAAATCTTGGAATGTTTACTGTGTAGAATTTATTTTCCTTTTAATCTAGCTTGATAATGTTGAAAAGTTCACTTTAATGGTGTTTTCCAAGAACAATGGAAATAACAATGTCAGTGGAATCCACAAGTAGCTATCACCACCTAGTTGCTACCTAGAAAAAAAAAAAAAATCAGTACTTCTAGGACTGTGTTGGTTGAAAATATGATTTTTTTTTTTTTTTTTTTTTGCGGAACGTGGGCCTCTCACTATTGTGGCGTCTCCCGTTGCGGAGCACAGGCTCCGGACGCACAGGCTCAGCGGCCATGGCTCATGGGCCTAGCTGCTCCGTGGCATGTGGGATCCTCCCAGACCGGGGCACGAACCCGCGTCCCCTGCATCGGCAGGCAGACTCTCAACCACTGCGCCACCAGGGAAGCCCAAAAATTATGATATTTTGATATCATATTTATATATCAAATATATGAAAATATTTTAATGAATATGTTTTACAGCATGGCTGTACTTGGAATTATTCTTCTGATCGTTTCAAACTTATCTTTTGTGCTACTAATGCTTCAGTTTGTTGTGCTTCAGTTAGAGTGAAATAGTCATAAAGTGTAACTTTCATAAATGACTTGAAGTATTTCGTGAATAAAATTGATCAAAGGTGGCTGATGGACTTTTTTGTTGTCACTCCTTCTTTAATCTGTAAATGATAACCTAGTAATCTGGCCAATATTTATTCTTTTGTAATTTAGTTGAAATATACTTCAGGTTAGATAAAATATGATATAGAAATCACTGGTTATAACTATATATAGAGAGAGAGTTAGATTTGACAAATGAATGAGAAATGTATACCAGTTATCCAGTCCACAATGTTTACCTAGAATCAGAGCTTGCGTCTTCATTGCAAAACACACTGTCACTTTAGGCTAATTCAGTAAACAGTAGCTCCTGTTGGATTGCCTGGTCTATCTGTTGCAGTTTCAGCTTTCAGAGATGACTACAGAGTGTTTAGGGGAGAATAAAATGCACAAAAACAAAACTATTCTAATCTAAACTACTTTAACTTCACAGCCCCCTTCCTTGTCAAGTCCTTATCCCATACTCTCGCATGGTGTCTCATGTCTGGTGGGAATAATGCTGTACCTCACATTTGTGTGGCACATAGCACTTTACCAAGCCCTTTCACTTAAATGTCGTTTGGATTTTGCACTAAGAGCGGCATGTAGATATGCTGTTGACCATAGCCTTGTCATCTAGGCAGTGTGCTTTCAAAAGCAGAAGGCTAAAATGGCTAGGGCGATTTTAAATATCTTTAGAACTATAGGAGAGTCTTAGCAAAATTGGGGTCGCTTTTGAAGAAATAGTTGCAACCATCTGAATTAACCTAATTATCATGTTGAACCCACACATGCGAATGTGTATCTATCAAGTCTTTCTAATAGTCCAGAATTTTCTTAACACTCAGAAAGTGTGAGTTTGACTTTCCTGGGTGGGAAAGTCTCAGTTATCTTCTATAGCAGTGCCTGTTTATCCAAATATTCATGTTTCATAAGTAGACATCTTTTCTTCGTGTACATTATTTCAGACTTTCAGGACTTCAATTTTTGACAATATGGTTTTTATTCCATATATGACCTATTTATTTCAATTCTTTTGTAAAACATTTAACTCTCGTTTGGATTCTTAAACATCTGAAACAAGCAATTATGGAAAAGTATTCAAATAATATATATAAGCTATTAATGTAAATAAAGTTATCCATGCAATATTACAGAATAATATATATATTACACAATAACATATGTAATAATATATATTACAGAATAATAATAATATATTACAGAATATAGTGTAAAAGTACTTGCATTTAGAAAATACGTATTAAACCGTTTTCACCTCATAAATTTGTATCTCTGGCCTTTATATTGATCCACTAGGAGTGTCAATTTTGTGTTTTAATAAGAAAATTGTAATAAAAATTTGGGGTTTCATTTAAGGTCAGGTTTTTGTATTTGGGTTTGCTTTTATACAGTAGAGTTTAATCCATGTGTTGCTTTTCTTCAAGTATAGTTTAAAGGAGTACATTTGGAACGTGTTTTTGGAAAAAGCATATTAATGTAGCAGAAGAGACTTCAGTGCACACTTTCGAAGAAAAAGTTTCTGAGCATTAAGTGGTAAAAGGCAATAATAATTCAAATGATGGTAACAAGCCAATGCTAAAAAGAATGCATGTTCTGTGTATCCAGCCATTTCACATGAACTAACCTCGTTTAAAAGAATACATTTTCCATTCACTGTGCACATACGTGTAATCATTTTGACTAAAATCAATTGCCATTATCATGCCAACTAAATCTGCAGTAGAATGTATTAGTTGCCAGATACCATACAAAATATTGTTTAAAATAATGATGGTTGAATCCCAGAAATGAATAGATGCAATTTGTAATAATTAGTTATAATGCCAAGAAACACTCCAGAGAGAAAAGTTAATGTTAATTTTGAATGTGTAGTATCTCTAAATTGCTATGGTAAAGCTTATGTTATGGTAGCGAGAAGTGGCATTTTATGCTAAAATATGTTGAAACTTAGAGATGAGCCTAATTGCTTTTCTTTCTTTCCTGAACATGGTAGGACCTGATCGTTGCAAAACGAACCCGTGCCTTAATGGGGGCACCTGTTATCCTACTGAAACTTCCTACGTGTGCACCTGTGTGCCAGGATACAGTGGAGACCAGTGTGAACTTGGTAAGATGTTCTCGCCTGAAAGACTGTAGCGCTTTTCCAGAAGATGTACTGGGGGAGAATTTATATTGCTTGAATCAATCAGAGGATTTCGGAGAAACCTATGTGTAGATGAATTACATGTTAAGTGAAATTAAAATCTTAGAGTAAGTTAAGTAGGGTGTGGGAAAGAGGGATAGATATTTACTGAATTTTGTTGATATACCCAAGACTCAGTGAAGCTTACTGGGGTCAGCTGTGTCTTTGTGTGTTTTTTACACATAGACTTTACAAATGTAAAGTAGTGTTAAGTATTGACAAATATGTTGATCTGTCCCCACATCTGCATATCAATAAATTATCAATTTAAATACAAATTTTGTAAGAAAGCTCTATTTAAAAAATAGGGAGTTTTTCTGTTTTGAGATAACTTGTTGCTCTCATGTGGAAAAGGAAAGCTTCTTCTCTGGCTGTCCCCAGAGACCAGCCTCACCCGCCTCTTCCTCAAGACCTTGTGACATTGTTGTCTTCCTCCTCTCTTTTGGGTTCCAAAGAATATCACTGTCTCTTTACTAAATCAGCTCCTTTTACTCCCATTCTTATTTAGGTTTCCTTTTCCTTAAAAAATTTTTTTAAAAAGGACCCCAGTTTTGATTTGGCTGAATATAGATGTTGACTCTAGAAAAGAAATGACGGGATCTACCGACTAGGTGCTCCTTCCGGCAGCACCATAATGGTTTACTCATAATGATCAAATAAGGAAGGCCCATGGATTACACTTTAGATTACACAGCAGTATTGAGATAAAACCCCCAGCATTCACGTTAAAAGAATACTTATCTTTAAAAAAAAAAAAAAGTCAACAGAGCTAGTAAGCTCAATTTGTGTACTAATCAGTGAGGATATAGAGATCGCAATAGATAACATTTAAGAAGTAATTATATTTTAAATATCAAATTTACATATATATGTATAAAAACATTTCTGTTGCCCCCATTCTTTTTCACATTACAATCAGTTAAAAATAATTTAATGAGTTATCATATGTGAAGCTGTTAGATCAGTGTGTGGGCACTTAGCAAACACTATAAAAGCATTTGCCAGCATTATTATATAATATTTTTCCTAAGGTCATTTCTTTAGGAAAGAATACAGTATATACCTCTTAGAAATTTAATTTACTTTGTATATTCATTTTTAATACTTAATATAAAGATTAATTAAATTTTTAGTGGAATTACAAAATGCTATGGAATAAAGGCATTCATTTCATCACAAGAGATCATAGAGGTCTATGTTAGAAAGGTTGCATTTGATACAGATTGAAGTTGGGGAAGATTTTGATAAGTGGGAGAGGGGGACTCAACACAGCAAACAAAAGCACAGAGACCACAAACTGCAGAATGCATCCGAGGGCCTACGAGTATTCAGGATGCCTACTTAGGGGTTTGTGAGAGAGAAACATTGGGAAAGAGTATTGGAAAGCAGGTTGGATCTAGATAGGTCTAGGAAGGTCCTGGATCCAATGTACTGAAGAGGTTTACTTCATACTCTAGTCAAGTGATTCTGAGACTTTAGCATGCGTGAGAATCCCTTATAGGGCTTGGTAAACTACAGTGTGTTGTTCCCATCCTCCACAGTGTCAGATTCAGTAGGTCTGGGGTGGGCCTGGGGACATGCATTTCTAATCTCAGGTGATGCTGATACTGCTGGTCCAGAGGCCACACTTTGAGGACCACTGCCCTGGATAATTGGGGCCCTTGGAATGTTTAGAAGCCAATGAGTAAAATTATCTTGATTGTGTCTAAAGAAGATGACAAGCAGCAGAGTGAAGGATATATTGGAGAGGGAAGAGCCCAGAGGCTATGCTCAGTTAAGCCTTTTCAGTGTTCCACATGTGAGGTTATCAGAGTGTGAGCTGGGATAGGGAGTGGGAAGGCTAGGGGGATTCTTTATTGGTTTTAGGACTCATGTGACTCATCTAAAAGCAATGGAGATAATGACCCTACTCTGAATATATTTGAAATTTTCTTCGGGTTGCCAGATGTAACAAATAAAAATATTAGAAGATCAGTTAAATTTGAATTTTGGATAAAAAAGATTTTTTTAGTATAAGTATGCCCTAAATAAAGCATGTGACATACTAAAGTTTCTCCTTTTTTTTAATCATAAATTAAAATTTAACTGGCTATCCTGTATTTCACCTGGCAATCTTATACTAAATAAGATCCTTTGACCTGTTTTGAAAGTACTTTTGTGGCCTTTTATGATTTTGTTTCAGATTTTGATGAATGTCACTCTAATCCTTGTCGCAATGGAGCGACGTGTGTTGATGGGTTTAATACCTTCAGGTGTCTCTGCCTTCCAAGCTACGTTGGTGCGCTTTGCGAGCAAGGTAAGAGCTCTTGCAACATTTGTATGATGAACAGGTTGATACTTCAACTGTTAATTCTAGACAGCCCTTTTTTTTTTTTTGAGCAATTTTGGCCATGTTGCAAATTCTTTTTTGCAGAGGAAATTCATAGGTTGCCTAAATACATTAGGTTTCCTGATGTGTTCGTAGCTCACAACATCTGAACAACAGTGTTGATTTGATCATTGTTGCTTTACTGATAGAATGGAATTGCAGACAGGCACACTGAGCTGAATTTAAGGACATCTGTCCACCTAAAGGAATGTTGTTGTATGTATTCCTCCTGGGGACAAATTAGGCATTGATTTTAATCCATGTATGTGGCTTGTACCAAGGAGTATTGAATTCAATGTTAGTTGCCTTTATTTTCTCCCCCTAAGCACATGAGACTCAATGGGCTTATTGTTCATAGTCAATCATCTCTGGAGAATGAGTTAATACAGTTGTGTGAATACGTTCGTCTTGGCTTGGCAAATAATACAGAAAAGATATTGTGAACCAGGTTTCTTTCCTACTGAAGAAACATCTACTTTTTCTGAACGAAAGAAAGGCTTAAATTCATGATGGCTTGAATCGTGTGATCCCTGTAATTTGCATTTTATGGCCAACATGAGATGTATTTTGGGTGGTTTTTTTTTTTTTTTTTTGCGGTACGCAGGCCTCTCACTGTTGCGGCCTCTCCCGTTGTGGAGCACAGGCTCCGGACACGCAGGCACAGCGGCCATGGCTCACAGGCCCAGCCGCTCCGCGGCATGTGGGATCTTCCCGGACCCGGGCACGAACCCGTGTCCCCTGCATCGGCAGGCGGACTCTCAACCACTGCGCCACCAGGGAAGCCCTTGGGTGGTTAATGGTAACATTTCTGAGCCCATCAATCAGAAACAGATTGCATACTCAGCACACTCAGTTTTGGACCATCGATTTCCTCTACTTAAAGTCATACGGTGGTTTGGCTTTGACAAAAGTGCTTAATGCCAAACTTCCATTCCACCAGACAAAACGAAAATGAGTGTCTAATAGCTCAGGCACGTTGGGTCTGGCCTCACATTCAGCTTTGCAGCATTAATCTGGATGGCACCACAATTAAAGCAAAAGTAAAAGGAGCATGCATTGAATTGCCAGTGGAAGGGGATGGGCGATGCTTGGGTTTTTTAGGGTTGTTTTTTTTTCTTTTTCTTTATTGCATAGGATGGGTCTGTTTCAGAATTTTAAAAGGTAAATATGATAATTGACCAGACAAGATCCTCTTCTTTAAGAAAAACAGTGAGAAAGATGCTATTTGTTGAAGAAAACAAAAGGGTGAGATACTTGAGACATTCATATATCTTATTGATAAAAATGATTCTGGCTTCGCTTAGTTCCAAGTATAAGGAGTGATTCAAAAAATCATTTGTTCAACAAGTGTTTATTGAGAACCTACTGTCTGCCAGGCACTGTTTTGGGCACTGGCAATAGAGCGCTGAATAAAACAATGTCTCTGATCTTCCTAACCCAGCATAATTCTTGGCAGGGAATAAAAAGAGATAGTATTTGTTGGATACTTTATAATTTACCATATGCCTCCAGGGTACACCATTTCCTTTGGTTAACAGCAGTATTTCCGTGGGTTAAGTGGGCCAGAAATTGAGGCTCAGGAAGGAAAAGTGATGTGTTCAAAGTCACACAGCTAGTAAATTAGACAGTGGGCAAAATGAACCTAAGTAGCCTTGGAAAGCCCAGTTTTTTCTCAGTATCTTCATTCTTCTAAAGTAACTTTTAAATATAAGCATTTTATTTAGATGTGAATCTGATAGATTCAGCAGCAACATCCTTGGAAGGGAGTTTGGGACCAATTACCTTTTTCTTCTCTTTAAAAGAATATTAAAGGGAAATTTTTAATTTTTTTCTCCATTTCTGGTACCACCTAACTGTCAGGTATATTCTATTTTATCTTAAAGCAAGTTTAACTTTCATCCACATTATTTGCTGAGAAACAGCTATCCCAGTCTGTTTACCAGATGCAGCTGTGCTCCTGTGATTTATTGCCAGGACACTGATTTTTTTTTCCTCTTTCCAGGTTGCCTAAGAACAAATGTTTTCTTCATTAACAGCAGTATTGTTGTCTAAACAGTTTTCTATCCAAATTTCGGTGATGACTGTGTTGTTTCTTCAGCTGACCTATTCTGTTCTCTGCTTTAGAAACTTCACAACTCCCAATAACTCTGAAATAGGGGACACATTTGGTGGAATGATAACAGATCTTAATATCTAGAAGAAGGTCTTAGAACATTGGAGAGACAGTTCTGTACAGTTTGCCCCCAAAGTCAAGATACAGCTTGCCAGCCAGAAGTGCTGAAGTGTTGACAGTTTCTTTAGGCTTGAGGGCTACATGTCAGAAGTGTTGAAAACATTACCTATGTAGCATAAAGAGAACAGATTTTTAGTGAGATTGTTTAAGAGTGACAGTTTCAGCTTCTGTGGTCACCAACAAGTGTTGTCGTACCCTTCCCCACCTCCCCCGAAACACACAGGCAAAACTAAATCTGGGACTTTGTAATGTAACCTATGCGCTATGTGAGTTTTAAAGTATAAGAAATATTTCCCAATGTAGGATAACACTTAAGAAAACATCAATCCAAAAGAGTTGCCTTTTAATAGATGATATGTATGTCACATTATTTTTAGGTAAGTTGGAAAAAACAGACTGCTTCTGAAATTCTCCTTTCAGAATAGCCTCCTAGAAGATGCTGCTTGATACATAGTCCTTAATTACATATGTGATGAATTCATGAATAGTAAAAATTAGGTGAATCAGTGTGGATATTTGGCTTTTTTAAAAAATAAAAACTCGTCTGTTGTGTGATTTGCACATTATTTACAATCATTGGGAAGTTATGAGAGTACAGATAAATAATCTGTCCCTATTTGGTTTTAGCAGAACCACTGCCTCTATGTTTTGGACCCATGTCCTGATAGGAATATACACACCTGCTAATTGAGGAAGGCATTATAACGATGTCGTTGTCATGCCTCTAAATTTTAGGATCCTTTGGTGTTTTGTGTGTAAGAGGAAAAATACTTAATCTATCTCAGTGATAAAAGACAAAGAAAGAAAACCAGACTAAAACCATTTGGGTTAATAGAGGATAAGAGTGTATAGAATAATTTTTTTCTGATATATTATTCAGTAAGTTACGGCTCCTCTAGAATCTTAAACTGCGTGTCTTCAAACAAATGATCATTTCCAAGGTTAAGGGAAGCTATGCTATTACAATATCATATCATTGACTTTGTCAGTAAGGGTAGTCTAAAAAATTTTCCAACTCTCCTCCCCTATAAACTAACCCCTTCATATGTGAAGATCTGTTTCCTCCCCACTCTTCCCACCTCACTTCTGAAATCTTCCATGGGAACTCCCCCCCCCCCCAAAAACAAAATCACTACATCCAAGTAGCCAAAATAGGCTTCACTCTTGGGTGCCAAGTGCTACTGTGATACCAAACCACCTAACTGTGTCTTGAGTCCTTTCCTGTGAAATTTGGTGGTGTCCAAACAACTCTGTAATATAACTCAAAACTTCCGGTGCACATTGTTTAAATCAATTAGTCAGCTGGCTCTAACTAAGCAACAGGCCTGATAGACTAAACTGAAATAAAGACTGCTCTCAGAGATAAGCTGCATCTGTTGTATGATTATGGTCTAAATCACTGAAGCCAGGAAAAAATTAACTCTCTCACCATGCAAGCTTTCCCAGAATTACAGGACGAGGAGGAAATGCAGTGAGAATCAGGAGACAATCTGACTTTCAACTTGACCACCAAGTCAGACATATAAAATGAGCATTCATTTCATCTAGTAGAGTTTTATCTTCATCAATCAGTAAAATTAGGGGAGGGGAGGATGATCATGAGATAACCTGGAGTTTTCACAGCGTCTCCAATTTCATAAACTTCGCAGTTTTGTTAGTTTTTACACGTAACTAGTTCAGTATCTTTGTGAGATGTTTCGTGAAAGTTAAAATTATTTCTATTGATTACTAACATACAGTTTAATCTCACCTGTGAGTGGGCATGTCCAAGGGAAGATTGCCAATGAGAATGCAGTTCTAGGGACTTCCCTGGCGGTCCAGTGGTTAAGACTCCGCGCTTCCACTGCCAGGGGCACGGGTTTGATCCCTGGTCAGGGAACTAAGATCCTGCATGCCGTGTGGCACGGCAAAAAAAAAAAAAAAAAAAAAAGAGAGAGAGAATGCAGTTTTATGAGCAAGACAGCTTTCCTATGAAATACTTAAAAACTGGCAATCTAGAAATTATAGCTGAAGCTTACTGCCAGTGCAAAATTTAGACATATTTGAAAAGTGTTTTCATCTCACCAGGATACTGGTTACAGTGTGCTTGTTGCAAAAGAGAAAAATATATATTTATATACACATATGCATATGTGTATATGGTGTGATGGAATGAGGGGTACTAAATTAAAGTCATTCTTGATAAACTTCAAATCCCGATACTTTTGCACTGGGAGTTACCTATATTCCCTCTCATTTTGGGAAAAAGGCTCACAGTCCTTAGCTATATCCCAGAAGCTGCCGACTGATGAAGAATTTTTTTCTTCTCTTAGTAAATCTTACAAGAGGCTGTGGCCATCCAGCTCTCTCTTCGGGAAGTGGGAAAGGACTATTTCCAGAGCCTTTGAAGTCCTTAAGCAAATAGAGCATTCATAATCCTTTTAACCAGAATTCTTATCTTATCACTTGAATGATGCTCTTTAGAAAAGTTGTGTTGGCAAGGAATTAGCCCCAATTGCTTCACAAGTGAGTCAGTAGACACTGCAGTCTAAGGAGGTTTTGAATGGCCCCTTTTCCAGTTTTTCTCCTGCTGAAACTGGCTTTCATCAGGGAAAGAGCAGTTCGATAGTGCCTTTCCAGTCCTAAGATGTATTGCCACCCACTTGGCAGGAATAATTTGGGCTCCCTTTATCATAATTTCTTTGTCATCATGACCAAAATTTGTGAATCCCTTGCTTCGAGGACATTGCATTGATATTGGCTTGGGTCTTCTATGGACTTTTGGATGGGTGAATCAAGTCTGAATGACATAGATGAGTTTAATAAGCCCCTGCCTCGTTTCTTCCCAGACACGGAGACATGTGACTATGGCTGGCACAAATTTCAAGGGCAGTGCTACAAGTACTTTGCCCATCGACGTACGTGGGATGCAGCTGAACGGGAATGCCGTCTGCAGGGCGCCCATCTCACAAGCATTCTGTCTCATGAAGAACAAATGTTTGTGAATCGTATGTACCAAATATACATGGGTTTTCTGAAGCTTCATTCATTCTTACCACCTTCTTACTTTTTCCTGTATCTAACTGAAAACAAACAGCTTTCTCAGTTGTGACTCAACTTATTAAATCCTTCATCTGTGAACTAAAATCATCTCTACTACATGAGCCCCCTACTTTGAAAAACATTCAACTGTAACATAGAAAGGCATTTCATGGTTTGCCAGCAGTAATAGTTGAAACAGCATGCTATAGGTCAAATCATATGAAATTACTATTTGATCATATTTTGACTTAAAGAAATGACCACCTCTTATGTTTCCAGTCTAATTCTTCCCAGGCTTTTGGTCTCTGTTTTGAATATGTACATATGCTGTCTAAAGTAAAAGAGAAAATTGTGTTCAGTTATTTTTACCCCAGTAATTAAAATTGAATTATAAATAGCACCCTAATCTTATCCTCTGTGCATAATTGGTTCTCATCCAAGTTTCTAATTATTTTAGACCATAGAAAGTGGGCCTCATATTAAGAACACGAATTGAGGGAGACTGAAAGCTAATGAAACTTATTAACAGAGCTGTTTAATAACTCCTTAGATTATAGCAAAGAGAGGAGGGCAGCTAGCTTTTATGTAGAAAATACGTAGAAATTTTTTGCTCATGAAGCATTGTTTGATGCTCTATTAAATATGTTCTCGTGATGCCTGCTATCTCTTAGAAGTTTGTTAATTTGCAATCTGAGTAGAGGTTCATTTAACTTTTTTTCATGGTGTCTTTGCCTGTGACTCATTTCATGGGGAAAGTAATTATTTTTGAGGAAGTTTTGCAGATCTGTCCAGTCTAGGTGTTCACCATTAAAAATGCTTTGAGAAGAAACATGTGGCTTCCAAAATGAGGCTAGCATGGGTGAGATCTGTCACATTTTATTGGTTCACTGAATTTTTGCCAATTGCACAGTTTAATAAAAAAGTAAGTGGAAAGTTTGTATCATGAGTAAAGACGGAAAAAAATGCTTAATTGTCGTGCACCGCTAGGGAAATACTTGTCCACGTCTGATATTTTAATGTTTCACGATATTTGCAAACTAGCTTTTTGGTTTAAAACACATTGGGCAGAAGAACAAAAGATAGTTAGACCATGAAAGATTTTTATGAGCAACTAAACAGAAATCCAGCCAGAAAAGAGGAGGCATGATTCATGCCAAAAATAGTTTGCTTTGATACATTTCGTCCATATGTGGGAAAGATAATAAAATGTCTGTGTTGTTCCCCTTCTCAGGTGTGGGCCATGATTATCAGTGGATAGGCCTCAATGACAAGATGTTTGAACATGACTTCCGTTGGACCGATGGCAGCACACTGGTAAGTTACTGATGAAAATGACACTGATTCTAGAACTTGGTACTGTGTGTTGATTGCAGAGGCACATTAGACTGGAGACCAGTTAAATATCTTGCTCAGGGTCACTCGGTGAACTAGACGGGGGTTAAAAATAGAGGTAGTTCCCTGACAACTGATCCATCTACCAGGGCTCCAATCAAGGTGGCGCTCTTAAAAGAATAGTGTATCCGATTTCCATTGAACCCGTAAACCGCAGGCTCAGCAGAATTGCCTCAGGTCTGTATTTCTGATGGTTATCTTTGTTTTGTATAGCTTCAAAGCAAAAAGGAAAATAATACACATAAGAGCAAAGGTCCTTTAAAAAATACCTTTTCTTCTTACATAATTGCCCTGGAAGTCTGCTATAGGGCATGGCTCATTTTTATCCAAGCAAACATGCTCATTTTTTACATCTTAAAAAAGATTGTTGAATTATGATCTTGTAAATTTCTTTCCATCACTCTGCTGACTAATTATGTGGTTTTTTAGCTTTTTCTACTTCTTGAAGAAAGGAGTGATTTGATACCCACATCCTTGAGTAAGCTGCCATAAGGTTCTTAAGTCAGGATGGGTGAAGCTGTTTTGAGTCACTACTAGTAAATACACAAGTCTAATTCTTTAGAACTAGTTCAAGTGTGGTTAGCTATAGTGGTGGTTCTGGGCTCGGGCTGTTCATTAGAATCACCTGGGGAGCATAATTAAAAAACTGGTGTCTAGGCCTCAGCTCAAATTCATTAAAGCAAAACCTCTGGCAGCTATATTTTCTAAGTGTTCCCTGTGTGATTCTAAAATGCAGACAGAGTTGGGATCCACTGGGCTAGACAGTTAGGTGTAAATTCAATTCTAACTGAGATAAACAAGAGGAAGACTTGAAAATAAGCACACACACAAAGAGTTTAAAAATTAAGTTTCATTCATTACTGCCATTCATCTGGATTTAATGAGTTTGGCAAAACGTAAAGTTCATTCTAGAACAGAGGCCAAACGAATAATTGTTTTCAGAAGTTCTGCTCTGCCTGTTCAGGAAAGCTTCTCTGTGCTCTCCTGGACGTGCCCCTCAGTTTATGTCTGTGTCACTCCTTGTACTCAGTGCTTTGCACTCATTTATTCTCCACAGTAACTTTAAGAGAGGCATTAAGCATTTTATAGGTAAGGCAAGGGATGGTCAGTTAGGCTAAGCTATTTGCCCACAGTCACAACGCTATTAAGTGGTGAAGCCATAGGCTTTCTCCTAGCTGGTACCTCCTTGACTTTAAAAAGGGCATCCCTTATCACATTTTGCCTTTAGGAACCCTAAAATAAAGCCTGGCTTGCCCTTTCTCTGTCATCACTCCTTATGTTCAATCAGCACTGTTTGTCATTTGTGTGCATAAGTAGATTATTTGGCAAGATGCAGAAGAAGTAGGGAAAGTAGATTGTTCATAAAATATATTCCCCGTAAGGTATAGGATTACATCTCCTACATCAATAGTCTCATTTTCTTCTAATTGTCCTGGGTGGATGGTATATCTGCAATTGTTGTATCTGTATGTTTTCATTCTGCTGAAATGAATAATAATTTCAGGGAGATAACTTTGGTCAGATTAGTAGTGGTTGGTATAGCATGACTTCTTATGTATTCATTTTCATTGAAGATAGACAATTTTGTTTTTACTAATATAATTTATAAGTGAACATAAAAATTAAAAGGGTTTTTTCCTTTATATTACAGATAGTTAAGACTTTTTATAATTCTATTAATGTATATTATAAAGCATAGGCATTTAGTCAGTTTTCCCTTGTTGAATGGAGGCTTCTTTCCTGTGGGAGAAATTAGGTCTAGGATACCCGCTATTAAGTCTTCCTCCCAAAGACTTTCCCTTATAAGTGGTCCAGTAAAAGTACAGGCTCTTGTGAGCTGTAGTGCAGAAGCTAGAATGCCAAGGACTCAGGTGGCCAGTTGCAGTTGCTACTTCCTTGTGCCTTGCAGACCTGGACCACGACTTATCTCAAAGTGTAACTGTTGGCTGGGTGCCTGTATGGTCCTGCCATGAGCCTAAAATAGTTGCATTTGCCACAGTGAAGTGAATGTAAAGTCTGTCATTTGCAACATACTGACCTGATAGGCCAAGTCCCTGACTGTTTCCAGTCTGTCCTTGGTTATATAGAATTGATTTGTATATTTTCATTCTCAGCATTTTTCTGTTTTACTAGATGTCTATTCTGGTCTCTCCAGTAGCAATTCAGCTCTTCAGAGAAGTGGTTCTCTTGCCTGCTTTTTATTTCGGAAGGTGTGTAGGATAAGGCCCTATGCCCCCTGTGAGCTTGGTTAATGGGACTGAATATTGGCTTATAGCTGGCAGATGAGTGAGGTCTGTAAATTATCTTCGGGAATTTATCTTGCCTGGCAGGTGCCATCCAGGTGTGCTTGATTTCATCAGATGTCATTATTCCACTATGCTGAAGCAAGCCAACTCAACTCATTATTTTGTCTGTGTCCATTAATTTTTAATGGACTGTGCTGTGAAATATACTGTGAAAAAAATAACTTAATTACAATTTCCATAGTCTAGACTGGTCCTAAATTTGGTAAATAAGTGGGCATTGCACTTTGTCGAAGGAGAAATATTGATCTTCCTATGAGATTTTCAGAGGAAGATAACATAACCTAAGATAGATAACTATACAACATAAACAAGAAACTTACCCTTAATTAATTCACATTTTCTAATTGGAACCTAAGGGTTATGGAGAGAGCACCAAGGAAGGGCCTCAATGGGAAGAGGGCAGCAAATGAATTACATACACAAGGCAAAGTTTATCAAAGAAAGGACACAAGTAAATCCAGGAAAAACTCTGACGGACCCTTGGTTTCTTCTTAATTCACTCTTTGTGTAAAATAAAAGTGTGCTAAGGAGCGTCCTTAACTTTGAATATTTTGGAACAGAAGAGACCATCTGCCCAACAGCCTGTCTCCCTCCCATTTGACTGATCTCTGGCCCACTTTCTGCTTTTCTAACCACGCTTGCCTCCATCCCTTGCTTTCAGAGACAGCCTAGGTGTCTCTTAAACTTGTTTGTAGTTCTCTCTGCAGCCACCATCCCCTTAACAGGTTCCATATGTGCTCAGGCCTTTGAATAAAATAGTTCTCCTTTGTTTCGCTGTTTACTCCAAGTGTCTTGCTTTTGAAAATATCCCTAATAGTAAACTCTTCATCAGGAAAAGTAGTATCTGCTTACAATTGGGAATGGTGTTAACTTGACTGCGTGCAATTTCAAGAACTTTGTTTATGTTTTGGAGTGATTTCTCCCCTCTCTCCTCCACCCCCATTTTTTGTTTGAAAGGTTTATTAGAGCTTATCCTTCTTGGGAGGTAGAGCAGTATTAATACAAAAAGAACCTTTGATATTTACTGTATGTTATCTTTTGTTATTCAGTCTTAGAGTAAAAATAAATAAGTTAATATTGGGTCTCAATTTCAATCAGTTCTTTTCTTGAAATAATTAAAGTTTGCTTCCGATAAATTTGTAGTGTATCGTATTTAATACGATTATCCTTTATAGCTAGACTAATTCAATTTATATGCTTATACCAAATTCATAATTTTATTTGGCCAAGTTATCTACTTTGCCCTTATTCTTCAGATTCTGATGGATTCATCCCACATTATTGGTTTCTATAATAAGATGTTGATATCACTAATAAAATGCCAAATTCTTGCTTTTATTGGATCTTTAAAATCCTTTTTATTCTTTATTTGGGGTGTTTACCCAGTAAATTTCACAAAAGTATACTCATGAACAAAATTGGTTCTAGCCTTACCCTTGTGATTTCTATTAAGGTTATTTTCTCTTAACACATTTCAGTTTTCACTTTGTCACTTGATTTCCTACTAAGCAGGCACATTTCAGTTTGTCCTTTGGTTTTCTACTCACCGGTCATTCTTTAACTTGACTATAGATTTCTAACAGCAAAATGCCCCAAGTGCTTATTAGAAAGCCTGACAAATAACTTCAATAATGAATTACTTTACTTGTCACCCAAGTAATGTCTTCAAAGACACTAAGTTAAACCATCCAAGTTAAATACACATTAAACCTGGCGAACTTGAACAAACATTTCTTATCTAGCTTCTGTACTATTAGCTGACTTTTAAGTTCTTTCTTTAACCTATTGTTAAATGAATGACTAGTCTGAAGTGTTTTCCCCTAGATCTGTTTTTCAGTGCCTGTGACCTTCCTCTCCCCTTGCTCTGAACTCTTGTTACGCCCTTTTTAATTTGGCAAATGTCTTCCTCTTGCCTTCAGTATAAAATTCTGTAATTATTATCAAGGCATACCAAGCCCACTTACTCCATCTGCTACTTCCTAAGCTGTCTCATCTCAAAATACCCACAGTTCCAGGAATAAGCCATGACATCTCCCTTCTACTGGTCTTTGCATCCACTTGCCCTCGTGCTTAGAATGTTCTCACCTCTTGTCCTAATTTCATTTGATAAATGTTTGAATACCTTGCTTAGCCAAGAGTCACCTTCCTCCAGGAAGCCTTCCTAGCTGGGTGTGACTAAGAGCTCCTTCTCTGTGTTCTAGAAGCCCTTTGTACCCTCTTCCCATCCTACCACTGGCCTCTATAGTGTTAATTTCCTGACACTGAGCTTTCTGAGGCAGGGATTAACTTTCATCTCTATTTTTTCTGCACCTAGCAGAGTGGTTGACAAAAATAGATATTTGAATGATAATCAATATCCATACATTGCTCAACCAATTCACTTTGTTATCTTTTCAATCCTGAAAGGACCAATTAAGTCTTTTGGCTGAATCTCTATATGACAATTCTTGTTTATCTAAATTAAATATTTTATTTAAAGTTGTATCAGTATGAAAAACATTAAAACATAATAGGTGGTACTTCAAATATGACGAAAAGAAAACAAATGTTTCTCAGAAACAGAAGTATGTAGCTGAGCATAATGCATCTTACAAAAGTCATTAACCCAAAGGAAAACAGATGTTCCTACTGGAAATGATGACAGTTTTGTCCATGGTTGTCCCAAGAATACATAAGCTTTGGGAAGAGGAGATGGAAAGCAAACTTTTCAAAGGTTTAAGTTATATCAGGGCAGATTTTCCATGAAGTTTTAGGAAACTGACAATTACTCAAAACTTTGACTTTAGAAAACCTTATTATCCAAATCCAAAATGTAGTGAAACAAGCAGAAGGAAATCTCACTCCTAAGTGTTCTCAGCTCATTTCATTTTTTATAGGTTGCTTGACCAAGGATGATTTGGTTGCCTAAGGTTGGACAGGTCTTCCTTTATTTATCCACTATCTGAGTCCATTCTTTCAAGCACAGAGGGAGCCAGACATCAGGGAACACTATGGAATCATTTATGTTTCTCCACCTATATACACCCTGGCAAAATCTTTTTTTTTTTTTTTTTTTTTTTTTTTTTTTTGCGGTACGCGGGCCTCTCACTGTTGTGTCCTCTCCCGTTGCGGAGCACAGGCTCCGGACGCGCAAGCTCAGCGGCCATGGCTCACGGGCCTAGCTGCTCTGCGGCCTGTGGGATCTTCCCGGACCGGGGCACAAACCCGCGTCCCCTGCATTGGCAGGCGGACTCTCAACCACTGCGCCACCAGGGAAGCCCTGGCAAGGTCATTTTTACAACTTGCTTTTCAACTACAGACTGTGGTGTGTCCATGGACAGCACAGTTAGGGAGATAGTGGAAACCGGTAGGTGCCTTAATCACACTACTTTTTATAACATGACTCCCTAACCAATGGTTTAAAATCAAGCTGTGGACCTCAGAGATTTAAAGCTGTTACCGTCTTGCCCCCTCCTCTCCCTGAGCCCCAGGAATAAGATTCTTGCAGTGGCAATTCTCCCGAGGTCTGTATTGCTCCCTTCTGTGTGCTCTTTAGTGAGCTCCCGCAGCACCTCAAAGCTCAACCCTCACCACTGGGGATCGGACGCTTCAGTGGATCAGATGAAGTTACTTCAAAGGAAAATGTCACCTTAGGTTGCATTGTCCAGAGGTTGAGGATTGAGTAGAACTGACAATCCAGTTCTCTTTTTAAAATGTTGAGGAGCTTTAGGAAAGTTTGATTTGTAAGGAAAAAAACAACCAAAAAACCCTCTGACTTTATCCTTATACATTAAAAAGAACATTTTCTACATCTCTTTTACATTTTCCATCTGTCAACTCTATTTTGTCAGCACTCAGTGTCAACCCATGCAAGGCTGCTGGCTTGTCAGCTTCCTGGGAAGTAGTCACGGCCTTCTCACTCTCCAGTGTCCTGTTTGGAGAAAACAGAGACTTCCTTTCCTCTGCACTTTCTGGATCTAGTCAGAAAGTTCTCAAACAAGTTACTAATTCACAGATCCTTAAATGTCTTATTTTCTAGCTCTAACCAACTTATCTTGCCCCTTGTTAGTTAGGATATAGATTCCAAAAGGCTAACTGATAGCCTTTTGTGCTTAAAAAATGCTACTTGAAAAAAATATTTCTGGAAGATAACTGAATTTGGCTTTTTTTTTTTTTCACTTTGATAAACATGGTTGAGCATTGGCAAACTGCCACACCTAGAATTTGGGACACCCACTTGCCCTCCTGGTTATGCTGCAGAGTTAATGAAGGAAAATAGCCAGATTGGATGTGGAATTGACTTTAAATCCAGAGACCCATTTTCTCCTTTCATAAATAAACATGTTAGTCTGTCAAGCAAAGTATGGTGAGAAAAAAACCAGCTTTTAAAAAGGTAGAAACAATAAAGAAATAGCCCTTAACCCAGGAAGAGACACCTAAAAAGGAGTAACTCGCAGGCCATAAACCATTATTCTTTTTTCTGCAGGAATGTATTATTATTACCCTTTTATAGACACAGAGGTTCATATCCTCCTCCCTCTCCCAGATGTCTTGGACATTGAAAAGAGAATCAAGAGTATTAACTAATTCCCTGTGTTTTCTAAGCTGGTTTGTAGGTTTGAAGGATCGTGAATGATTTGGCAGAAAACAATGATGCAAAACAAAACCCCCGGGGCTTCCCTGGTGGCGCAGTGGTTGAGAGTCCGCCTGCTGATGCAGGGGACGTGGGTTCGTGCCCCTGTCCGGGAAGATCCCACATGCCGCGGAGCGGCTGGGCCCGTGAGCCATGGCCGCTGAGCCTGTGCGTCCGGAGCCTGTGCTCCGCAACAGGAGAGGCCACAACGGTGAGAGGCCCGCGTACCGCAAAAAAAAAACAAAACCAAAACCTTAAGTTTTACTTTTTCTACCTGAAAATCTTAGAAGACTTCCTGTAAAGTGTTTGCAGATGGGTGTGTGTTGGCTATGCTGTGGTTTTAGCTCCAAGTCAAATGCCACTTCTCTGTGAGCAAGTCACACTGCATATCAACATTAATTTAATTATGTTAAATCTCACAGGCTTCATTAGATTAATCTAAAAGCCAAGGAAAACATATGCTGTTTCTTCATTCTTTAGCACATTACTCACCAGTAGAAGAATTTTCAGTTTCTTTTCTGAAAGACCATTGAGCTCTTAGTGAACATTTTTACTTGTGTTGCAGTTCAGTTTGATTTGAAACCAAGAACTGGTTCTTCTGATTGTTCACATAAAATATATCGAGCCACAGTGTAGTTCTAGAACACAAAACCCTCCTCTCCGCCTTTCCCTTCCTTGAGTGCAGATGGCTATTGACGGGCAAACAGCTGGAAGAACAATATTTACCCACCACTGGAAAATCATTTCATATTTGACAAGATTCTCCTTGAAAAAAAGAAGCATTTATCAACGTGGTAGTTCCTTTTCACAGATGCTTTTCCAACAGTGCTCTGTGAAACCTTAAAAATGACACATGGTTATTTAAATTTAATTGCTAATTAGTTTAAGGCAATGCATAGCCATGGAAAAGGCCAAGAAAATGTTGAATGGGTTTGGCAGTTTCAAGTTGCATTTGGATGGTGAACACTTCCTGACTGAAGACCTGTACAAACAAACTTGGGGCGAAGGAACCCACTGGCACCATTCATGGTGGGGATTAAATGCAAGTGGCTTAGTGGGGCTGTGCCTGGGACCCCGTCTCCAAGTGCTCTCAGAGTGGGAGGAACTCACATCCTTTGGAAACTGCTGTGGATAATTACTACTTTGTAGGGCAGTGAGCTCATGCTATTACACAAGATTAGTGCTGTGCTCCAGAGCTGGCAGATCCTCTCTCCCGCACAGAGATTTGCCAGCTAGGAAAATAGTGGGCATATTGCCACTTTCACAGCTATCAGGAGACCCCGAGTTAGTTTTTTTCCCTTCGACATATTCATGTTTGTAGGATCCCACTCCAGGCTGCCAGCCTTGGGCAGTGACACCAAAACAAACGTCTCTTTCTCCTTTAAAACAAAGCTGCTCTTTTCCTTTTGGTTGTTCAACTAAAAGACAACAGCCAAACCATAACCTCCTTTAAAACATAAATAAACAAGGACCCAGACCAGAGTAACCCGCAGCAAGTACGCAGATCAGAGGAGGGTATATTTCTACCTTGCAGTGAGGTCATTTGCCCCAACAATTTAAAGAAAACAAAATTAAATATAATCCCCCACAGACTGCAAACAAATGCCTCTTGTGACCACAGCCATCGAGGGAAAAAAGGCATTTTAAAGTTAACACATGTTTTGATTTCTCTAATAAGCAGTCCTTCTAAGCTCCCGGCAGATAACTGTTTGACCTGTGTTCTGAAAGGTGAGGGCGGGGGGATAAACCCAGAGTGGTTATTCTGAGTTCTTTATTTAGTGCAAAGGTGGTTTCTTATCAGCATATGTTTCAAAAGGGTAAGCCGTCGTCTAGGGACTGTGTTTTCTATTTGGAGTTTGCTTTTATCCTTTGGTGGTTATCTGCTTACCCCTGGCATCGACTGCATTTGGATGTTATTTGTGGCCATGTGAGTACAGCAGTGGCACTACCGGTTCCAGGTGATAAAAGGAGTTTGAACACAGAGAAGTCAGCTTTTAGTACAGGTGTCATGTTTTTATAGCTAATCTACATAAGTTTTTACCTACAAACAGACTGAATCACATACAGACATGAACTGTGTGCATTGGTGTTTATTTACGATCTGCCCTGTCCTAAGGATTTTAGGTGGCTATTATAGGCTTTGCTTCTGATGCAGCTTCACTGTTGATGCAAATCATCTGATAATTTTAAAAGGACAAATAGAAAAAAATAAATATTGTAGTCGAACGTTTTCGTCAACTGGAAAATTCAGATTATAGCTACATTGGCCTGTAGCTAAATAGAATGGGATTGGTAAATACTGTTTAGCTGAGGTCTATCTTTTAGCAAAGTGTTCTCTTCTTACTTTTCCTCACAAAACTGAGGGAACCTATCACAGATAATCCTTTAATCTTTTTTTCCATATGGAGGAAATAATCATGGTTTGGGGTGGGGCGGGGGTGGGGGGGACGTCTACATTGCTTTGTTAACGGTGACTTAGTTGGTAATTCAAAATCTAATGATGGATGGATATCACCACCTAGTGGCCATATAGTATTTTGCATTTCAAAACTTCACATTCCCAGAACTCTGCTTAGATCTCTGCAAGAATAATATTCTCTGTGAATTAAGTCCCTATAGCTTTGGGTTTTAAAATTCTAGTATGAATTGCATTATATCATGAACCAGAAAGTTAAATGTGAAATGAGATGATTTTTCAAATGCAGCGTAAAGCGAATACATGGAGTCACATGCTTAGTAAAATCCTAGCAACTGAGGTAAGCACTGGGACCAGTCTTTCCCGTATCTTCACTTTATACACAGTAATAGCAGTGGAAAGTTTTCCTTGGCTGGTTCCCTTGGCATGTGAACCTAGAGGACATTTTTGGTTTTCTTATGAAAATTTTTTTACAGTGAATTAAATCAGCAGTGTTTGGGGGAATAGAGAGTAGGTAGAAAGCAGAGACTGGACTGTTCGTGGAAAAAAACTCCAAATTATAGCTTGAAGCCTTAAATTCTCCCAACAATTACCATAATATATTATGTCAGAGCATGGCTTTACTGGACAAATGTCAAGAGCGGTTTTTATCAATGGAATGTGTGCGGTTAATTGTTTAAACATACTTGGCAACACTCATAATAGTTCTAAAACATAAAGCCTTTAATTGGCCATTTAAGATCATCTAAATTACAGTGAATTTTAAGAATAAAAGGTGACTCAATCTAAGCTGAAAAACTATAGGTAAATACTTGGGTAGGTACAAGGTCGATGATAGAGTAGGCCCCTGGCAGATGCAGATTCAAGATTTGTCGTTTCAAATATACATGAGAGACCCTGAAGATCCACAAATATGAACTATTTCGTACTTTTTGCTCAGGCACAAATTTGGACTGTACCCAATGGCTGGCTAGTATGTAAAAATCGTTCAATTAGCTGGCAAGTTTGTCCAATGGACAGCTCAGTTTTCCCATCTCTAGGGGTCTGTTGATGTTTATTCGACTAACTATTTAACCATTTTGGACCTTCTCTATTGTATTTATGGTGGGGACCTCTCTGCTACACAGGTCTGTGTGAACAAGGGCATTCCCAAAGGTCTATCCTAGATATATCCTTCCCTGTTGCCAAGAAATACTGTATTGGTAGGGGTGTGTGTACGTGTGTGTGATGGTAGTAAATCTCAAATTTGTGTCCCACAAAAAGATGAACTTAAATTTTATCTAGTGTGTGAAAATTCCATTTTCTTTTTATTAGAGAGGAAAAGAAACCAAGAGATTCTAAACAGAGTGTCTAACTGTTTAGAACTAGTTAGTGCCCATCGATTATCCTTTATAGCTATTTGACCAAATTAAATCGTAAAATCTCAATGAAAAGAATTTGAAATGGGTCAAATATTATGGAGAAGGGCTAGTTATCAACTAAGTTTTGATAAGTCCAGTTGCTTTGAAAACTTCTTAGTTTTAAATTCTGATAAAAGGGATTTAAAAACAAAACTCTTTCATGTTCCGGGAATTCTTTCTCTACTAGAGGTTGAAGCATGACCTTATTATCTTCAGGGTTTTGAATTTTGAATTGACATTATCTTCTAAAGACAAAAAAAATCTTGATGTGGAAAAGCAAATAGTATTTTGGAATGTTGCATGAAGGGTAAGTCATTCTACGGTTCAAGAGCTTTCCATGATCCAGCCTTTTCTTTTCACCATCCAGCTGCTTGCATATTTCCTCATAAATCGATTTGCTTATATATGTATCATATAAAGGACCAGCTGGGACGTGACTGTCACAGCAGTTAACTGACTAATACTGGATGGTCTCGTTTCCTTTCTTGAACTGAAAGCAGTGCTCAGAGCTGAACCAAGCAAACTCCTTTTGTAAAGCAAAGCAAAGTACCTGATTTATTTTTAAATCTTGTGTATTTCCGAAATAATGCTTTTTTAAAAACCAAAGTATAGTTGATTTACAATGTTGTGTTACTTTCAAGCGTACAGCAAAATAACTCAGTTATATGTGTGTGTGTGTGTGTATTCTTTTTCAGATTCTTTTCCATTATAGGTTATTACAAGGTAGTGAACATAGTACCCTGTGCTATACAGTAGGTCCTTGCTCTTTATTTTATATACAGTAGTGTATATCTCTTAATCCCAAACTCCTAATTTATCCCTCCCCGCCCTTTCCCCTTTGGTAACTATAATTTTCTTTTCTATGTCTGCGAGTCTATGAAATAACACTTCTTTCACCTTAGAAAAAAGACAGTGATCCACCTCTAGTTCAATTACATTAGAGTTTTATCTTCCATTTGTTTTGTACATGCTTGTGATACTAGTTATCTGCTGAGATTCAGGGCCATGGATCATGGTGGTGTGTATTTTAAAGATAAAAGATCATCTGGTATCTCTGAATGACAGTTGGGACTCCTAGATACTATATAATCAGAGTCTCCTTGAAAGGATGTAAACCCTGTCTGACTTTAGTAGATTGCTGGTAACTTTCAAAAGCAGAGACCCTACCCCCATCCCCAAACACAACACATACCTTTTCCCTCCCCGTATGTTGATTGAATTAAGTTGGAGACTTTGCAAAGAGCTGGGAAGGAGAGAATAACTCTTCCGCCATTCTGCTTGAGACACCTAAGTCAAGTTTGTCTTAGATCTGTGGAACTGAGGTCACTCTCCGAGAGTGGGGAATATTGGCAGGCAGGGGAGTCCCGTGTGCTCCAGAAGACCTGCAGGATAATTCTCCGCTTTTATGTTAATATAAGACAGAAGTAAATTTTTGACAATAAAATACAGATTATTTGGAATAAAATAATCTAATTATTTGTAAAGTTTGATAGATTGTAATGAATAACTTCAGTCTGCTCCGACTTTGTCCTCTCAACATCAGGATTGGTTCAAAATGAATTCTCTGGTTTGTGGAGACAATTTTCATTCAGGAGAATGGTACTTAGCTGTTAGATTTTGGCCAGGATTTTAAAAATCATTTTATGCTTTTGGCAACTAACTTGCTTGAATCTGATTGGGGGGAAAGGAAAGAGAAAACAATAATTGAAAAGTTAATAAATCCAGTTTAGTTGAAATGGTTGTCTTTTGGGGCACTTTTTTTTTTACACATACAGAGAGGTAATCATTTAATTGGAACACTACAAGTAACTTTTTCATATAGTGTACAGCATTAAGCAGGTCATACTAGGTATAAAAAATTACCTCTTAATAAAATGCATGTTTGTTAGAGAACATGTAGATAAGTTTACACCTGAGCTGGCTTTCCTTTACATCAACTATGTGACTTTTATGTCATAATTTTCTCTGCCATCAAAAGAGAACAAAAATGCACAGTAATCTAGGGGTTTCTTTTCAGACATGGGATTGATCTAATTCTGGTCTCTGGGGGAAACAACGAGAGTTCAAGGTCTGGAATGGAGAACATGAGTCTCTGAGACAAAAACAGGCTAAATCAGCATTTATTTTTGTCAACAGTGTTAAAATGAATTCTCCGCAAGCCATGCTGGCTTTTTGGAATAATTTTAGTTTGCCCATCCAGCCCTAGAAGAGGGTCGACCTGGGCTAGATCACCCAGGATGTTTGCTTATAATTCCAGCGAGGAGAAAAATATCCAGATGGGAGCAGAGAATTTTTCTCTGCTCATTCCAAGAGTCTACATTTCTGTATGTATGAGACACCGTCTATGTGAGAGAGGCTCGATTACATTCTTATAGCTCAGAATTGATTTCCTGAGGAGAGCTCTCTTCCTAACATTTAGCTTTAGTGAAAAAAATACATTATTGAACCTAAAATCAATGATTTATTTTTTCTACTCTTTTTCTCTGCAAGTGATATTAAATAAGGCTATAAGAATTCAGGAGGAAACAAAGAACGTTGTTCAGAAAACTGGAGTTTCCTTTGCTAAGTCAGTTTGGCAGTAACATGGAGCAAAATCAAAGCATCCTAGCCAAAATAAATCTGCACAATGGAGCAATCAGATATGAGGTAATAGTGTGACATGCCTGTGGGTATCAAACATTCTTGCAAAAACCACAGACTTAAAATTTGGTCCTGCACCATTAAGCCACAGTTCTGCCAAGCAACAACACAGATCACTGCTGCGAGCCAAATGCAATTCCCACCCAAAACAATTAAATCTTTTACCAGAGGTCTGAGCCTGGGAAGCTTAAGGCCTGAGAATTACTTTGGTGGCATGGAATCAGAATCTCATTTCAGTGTGAAAATGAGATGGTTATTGTTCAGATCAGGAGGAAATGTCAGCTGCAAAATACATGGCAGTCGAGGGACTTGGATGACTTGAAGTGATGTTTGTTGAGGTTAGATTTAAAAAGTGTTAGCTAAGAAATCGGTAAGTTCTTTCTGATCACTGCATAGCTCATGTTATAATGTTCATTTTTACTGATTAGAAAAATAATTTATGCTCATTCAAGGGAAGTTGGAAAATCTGTAAGAATATATAGAATAAAATATTACCTTAGTCTCATATCACTAGATATAAACTTTATAACATTTTACTGCATTTTCTTTGGGTCTTTTGCATACACACACACACACACACACACAATTGCATCGAGAGTATGTGTAAAATTCGGATTATTGTACATTTTTAGGACTTTGCTTTTATTTAACTTAACACTTCTTTTAGTATCTTCCATCTCCTTGTATAGTCCTCAAAGCCAAGATATTTGATGGTTATATAATGTCCCATTTGTCTGGCTATACCATGATTTATTGAATATATATTTGCTCTATAGATTTTTCCCACTTACTGCTAGTGTAATATTTTAGATAAAATGTTGTTCATATCTCTGATTATTTTTTAGGATAGCATTTTAGAAGTAGAATTATGAAGTCCAAGGGTAGGAACTTTTTTTTTTTTTTTTTTTTGGCGGTACGCGGGCCTCTCACTGTTGTGGCCTCTCCCGTTGCGGAGCACAGGCTCCGGACGCGCAGGCTCAGCGGCCATGGCTCACGGGCCCAGCCGCTCCGCTGCATGTGGGATCCTCCCGGACCGGGAGGGCACAAACCCGTGTCCCCTGCATCGGCAGGCGGACTCTCAACCACTGCGCCACCACGGAAGCCCAAGGGTAGGAACTTTTTAAGGCTCTTGGTATGTATTGCCAACTGTTTTCCAGACCGGTTATTTACTTCTGCTGACTTTGTGATTGTCTTGATTGCTGTTTGCCAGCAGCAAACAACATCTTCGATCAGGGGCAAGTATGGATAGGGAGGAGCGCAGCACACTCTGGGGTTCATTATTTCTAAATATGCAATTATTTATTAAACAACACCACTATGTGCCAGGCATAGCTCCTGGCACTGAGGATACAGGTGTAAACAAAAGAAGCCAAAATCCCTGTCCTCAATGAGCTTACATTCTACTAAGGAGAAAAAATATAATAAGTAAGTAAAATGCATAGGATATTAGAAGGTAATAAGTGTTGTGAAGAAAAATAAAGCAAATAAGGGAGATGAATAGTGTGATAAGGCCAAGGAAAGGGGAGCACCGCACAGTTTACACATGGTATTGGGATGCTGGAAAATTTTCCACCTTTGAGGACATTCACTGGTTTCCTGAAAGAGGTTAGTTAGAAAGTAAACTAGAAAGTATTGAGCTCCAAAATCCAAATTAAGTATATGAGGAACTCTGGGATCTTTCACCATAAAAAGTATTCAATTTAGATCTTTGTTAGTTTTAAGGAATTCTTATTCTTTATTAATTTAATTTTTAATTTTATCCTGCTTTAATTCATCTGTTAAAGACAGCTTAGTCATACAGCAGCAGCAGGCTGAATGTGACGTTTATATCTGCATTGTTAACTCCATTTCCTTTTCTGTTAACTATTAAAGGAGGGTAGCCGGAAAAAAAAAAAAAAAGGCAAAAAATAAGACTTGGTGGGTGGAGGGTAAGAGATGGTAAGGAAAGGGAAATAAGCAAAGAAAAGGAAAATAAAGAAATAATTAGAAACCCAGGTCAGATCAAATGTCAGTTCCCAGTCGCAGGAAGACCTGCCAGACAGAGTGCTTTGGTGAATACGGTCCTCTGAGCATCCTTCCCAGGGCCACCTAGGGGGTAGCTCAGTGGTACCATTCAGGCTACTAGAGTTGAATTTAAATCCATATAATTTCTGGATTTCCACCAAAGAAGTAAAAACACCCTTAATTCTGTGTTTTGGAAAAAAAGTCTTTATTAAGCTTCCCTTGGTTCTTTGAAGTTTTATCACTTTTCAGAGACTCTTCTTTACATAGCAAAGGTCTCTTGTCTCCTATCTTAATTTTGGCATGATTGAGGTGTATTTCAAAGCAAAGCTAAGCAAAGAGATTGAAGGAAAAGTAGAAGGTCTCTTAATCCTGAGGTTTTCAAACTTAAGGTCTTCTTCTCACAAATTATTTTATCAAAGATCTAGGTTTTTACCATATTTTAAAGCTTTAAAAACCGCATTATTTTCTGAGAAGAAAGAAACATTAGAGCCATTCTCTAGTATATTTATTATACATTTTTAAAAGACATAAAGATAACCATGGTGCTTTTGGGAGTAACTAGCAGGACTGTTTTTTTGCCGTGCTCTGAATTGGAAACAATTGCTTTAACTCATATACAGTTCTTTCTTCTCTGACTCTGTCTTTTTCAAATAAAATCTCTTAACTCACTGTTTCAACCACAGACTCATTTTTCCCCCCCTTGGTTCTTTTTTTTTTAAATTTTTATTGGAGTATAGTTGATTTACAATGTTGTGTTAGTTTCAGGTGTACAGCAAAGTGAATAAGTTATACATACACATGTATCCACTCTTTTAGTTTCTTTTCCCATATAGGTCATTACAGAGTATTGAGTAGGGTTCCCTGTGCTATACAGTAGGTCCTTATTAGTTATCTATTTTACATATAGTAGTGTGTATATGTCAATCCCAACCTCCCAATTTATCCCTCCTCCCCCTTTCCCCCTTGGTGACCATAAGTTTGTTTTCTACACACAGACTTATTTTAAATTTAATTCAAGGAAAGACTAATAGATCTGTAGGCCCAGAAGAAACAGTCACATTTGCCATTGTCACATAAATCTGAATACGTATTTCTTTCATATGAAGGAAATTTGTCTCCACCAGTCTGGTCAGCATTAGATGTGATTTAAACTTGACAGTAGGCAAAGCATATTGGGAAAGCGATACCCAAGTTGAGCCAGAGAGACAATGAACAAACATGTCCCATATCACATTCTAATTAAGAGACCGGAGGCTAGAAAGCTTCTCTCTTATTTATGGTCCAATATTATTTTCATCTCACTAAAGTTTGTTATTTTTGAATAGGCATAAGGACTATGTTTTTCATATAATTATTGGTTGATAGGGAGGTCACATTTTAAGGCAACAAAAATTTGAATGTAAACCTAAAAGTCCTGGGTGTTTAACATTGCTAAGTTTCAAGTTATTCCCAGTCTTGCTGGATTACTGTAAGAGATAATGCATACCAAGTACCAGAAGAGGGCTTCATTCATTACTGGTGCTGAATAAAAGACATGTATTACTGTGATGGAAGGCAAAAGATATTTCTGGTTAAATCTCATTGCTCAAACTAGGGAATCAAAAGGTATCATCTAAAGATGTAGATATAAAGGTAACCAGTAGGAAAACATCAGGTCAATAAAATTCCTTTTAATTATCTGAACACACATTAAAGAAAAGCAAACATATATTTATAGTAAGACATTTTTAAAGCATTATCTTGTATATTAATATGCATAAATGTGATAAATGTTCCTATTAAAACAACTTCCAGATTAGATCATAAAGCAAAACACAACTGAATGGTGCACATAAGAATCATATCTAAAATAGAATTACTCAGAAAGGTTGAATATAAAATGATGGGCATAGGTATATCGGGTAAACAGAAAAATAAATATAGCAAATATATCAATTTATATATATATCAACATAGCAAAGAATTTGGATGAAAACAATTACATTCAATAAGACAAAGGTACTTTATAGTGGTAAAAATATAAAAGAAGGAATGACCATTTTAGTGCACTATAATCACCTCTACATAAAATTATATGTGCACATAAGGTTTGGAAGAAAACATGACAGATAGAGTGACGAGATTATGAATTTTTTTCTCTAGTTGTTCCACTTCCATTAATGCTGTTACAATTAATAATAATGACATGGTGAAAATTCTTAAATTGAGCATTGATTCCTTAGATATATATCTCATCGCCAAAGGAAAAAATATATATATTTGTTGAAGAGAGACTTTGAGATATATACATTTTCCACTCAGAGTGTAAAAATCTTTTTCTTTACCACCAGAATTATTTCAGCTAGATGGTTCAACAGAAATTGTTGAGTCCCTTCTAATTTAATCGTGCAGTAATGACACTGTCGCTTTTATAATATGCTTCTCTTTGACGGTCAATAGTTATCTTCTCCCTCCATTTTTACAGCAATATGAGAACTGGAGGCCCAATCAGCCAGATAGTTTCTTTTCTGCTGGAGAAGATTGTGTTGTAATTATATGGCATGAGAATGGCCAGTGGAATGATGTTCCCTGCAATTACCATCTCACCTATACCTGCAAGAAAGGAACAGGTAATGATTACTCCATTAATAATGTATACTTAATCTGCATTTCAATTATCAAGTAAATTCAGGAAGAATAAATGTCATTCTTTGTGGTCTTTTTTTAAATGTCATTAAGACATAAGCTGGATGTCACATATGGCATCTCTTATTGCTCTGGAATGGTTTACTTTTTCAATATAATTGAAAAGTTTGTTTTCAGTAATGTGTTCACCTTAGATTTCAAGTGCTTAAGATACCAATGTAGCATTTATGTAGAAAAACTACCTGGCAGTATTTTTAAGAAAAACAATTGCCAGCCCAAGGGCCTATAAACCTGTTTATTTTGATGAGGAGAGCATTAAAAAAAAAAAAAAATTAGTTGTAGAATAAATAAATAAAAAATTTAAAGAAACAAAAAAATTTTTAATTAGTTGTCGACAATAAAAAACTGGTATGTATCATAAAATAATGTGAAGTTTTTACTTAAAAAAAAAAGAACACCTGGTGCCCTCTGGCCCATGTTCACATTTATCAATGGTTTAAATACTGCAGCTGAAAACTACCACCCTCCCTTGGTAGGACTGTTGTCTCCAATTCATTGCAGTCCTCATTCAGACCTTTCCTCCTTTTTGGTTAAGTTCCTGGTCTTTATAGACATTTGAGTTTTTCACTCATTCCCTTAGAAGCTCCATCTGTACACATATACCATAGAACAAAAATGCCATCCCTATATCTATTGTTGAAAACCTTCAAAATATGATACAATAAAAACATTTATGTTTATAAGTTAATAATATAATGAGAATTGCTTAGTTGATATTAAACAGATAAAATTAAGAAAGCTGATTTTTGAAAGTGTTTATCATTGACCAATATGTTTGAATTCTAAGGCACACTGTATAGACTTCTTCCTTTAAAAAATAGGAATTCCATAAAAATTTATAAACCTATTTGCAATTGATAATGGTGTTAGAACATGAGTATTTAATCTCTATACCCAGATTTTACCCACCTCAATTAAACATACAAAGTACAAATGCAAGATCCATTTGACTTATTTTTGAATATAAAAATAATAAAACTAAAAATACACTCTACAGATATTTTAGGAAAGACAAACACCACTAGAGAAATTCTATCAAAAGAAAGAGAACAGTAAGATACACAAAGCTTAGATGAAACTTAGCTGTTATCCATGACTACTATACTCTGCCATTCTCTTGTCTAAAACAGAATTTATTCTGAATATCTTTCATGTGTGAGCAGCTTTCCTGACTATGTACGTTACTTCCGCACTTACGCGATGGAACTTGTGAAAACAGCAAATCAAGTTATTTGCTCTTTTCCCTGTTTCTAGTGTAAGAAGTCTTTAAAGAACTGTTTGTCTTTATCCAAATGTCGTGTTTGCCCTCTTAGATCTCCAAATGTTCCCTGGAGTCATGCTTTCATTTTGTGATCCAAACATTCTTTTATTTCCCGTGTTGCTTTTTCCTATGCCAGGGTTTATTAGCAGCAGCACTATTAACGTTTTAGGCCAGACGGTTCTTACTTGTTGGGGCTGTCCTGTGCATTGCAGAATGTTTAGCATCATCTCTGCCCTCTATGAACTGAAGGCCAGTAACATTCTCCTCCACTCCACGTCCTCCTTTGCTTTGTGACAACCATCCATGTCTCTAGCCATCACCAACTATCCCTGGGAAAGGAGGGAGAGGAGGAAAACTGCCCCAGGTTGAGAACCACTGCCTTATGTAAAAAGGTCTCACAACAGTAACATCATGGTAGACATTTACCAATGGGGAAAGATTTACAAAACATTAGGTCTACCTCATTAAAGGAGAAAAATAAAACAAAACAAAATGATTCATATATTTTATCTCCCTACTGTCTGATTTTTATTTGTGTAGACTTAATTCTTTGTTAATCAGTACTCTGGGGAATGTTACGAATTTTATAAATGTCTGAAGACTTTTATAAATGACACTTATTTTTCCTTTCAGATATTGTAGACATCTTTAAACATACAGACCTAGGTCGTTTTAATTAAATACTTGCAAAGGAGGATTATATTATATATAAAAGACTTTTTTTAAAAAAAAAAAACACCACCTCATTGCATACTATCTACACATCTTTGGGGCATCCTGCAGGTTCCTTCCAATCCCATCCATTTAATTCCCCAATCCAGCCATAGATAATGACTTAATTCCCTTTCTTTTCTCTTTAGAATTATCACATATGCTTGTATCTGTAAACAAATTGTTTAGTTTTGTACACTTTTGAACTTTAAGTAGAATCATACTGTTTGTATTTTGTGCATTGCTTTTTTTGTTCAGCATTATGTTTGTGAGATTTATCCATGTTGATGCATGTAGCTGTATTTCTTCATTTTGGCTGCTGTGTAGTATTACAGTATATGACTATATAACATCTTATTTATCAGTTCTCCTGCCAGTGGACATTTGGGTTACATTCAGTGTTTTCACTATTATAAACAATGTTTCTACGAATATTCTTGAACTTGTTTGTGGTAGATCTCTGCAAGTTTCCATAGGGTGTTTTTCCAGGAGTGAAGTGCAGAATCATAGGATACAGGTACTATCAAATTCACTAGAAAATGCCAAATTATTTTCCAAAGTGGTTGTACCAATTGTCACTCCCACCAGCAATGTGTGAAAGGTTCCATTACTCCACATCTTCTCCAACATTTGATATTAACGGACTTTGAAATTTTTGCCAATCTGGTGGGTATAAAATGTTACCTCTTGTGATTTAATTTGCGTTGTCTTGGATACTTCTCCCTGGATATCTTTTCATATACTTTTATTTATAGCTCTTCTTTTGTAAGGTTTCTGTTCATGTCTATTGTGTATTTTTAAAACTTGATTGCTTCTCTTTTATATATTGATTTGTGAGAGTTTTTTTAAATGTCCTGGTTATTAATCCCTTGACAATTATATGTTGCAAATATCTACTCCCAGTTTGTAGCTTGTCTTTCCCCATGGCATTTTTTAATGAACAGAGTTCTTCATTTTGTTGAATTTTCCTTTATGGTTTAAACCTTTTTGTGTCTTAAGAAATCTTTACCTATCCTAAAGTCAGAAAGCCATCCTATGTTGTTTTTAAATGTTTTATAGTTTGTCTTTTACATTTATATATTTAAACCATCTAGAATTGATCTCCCATGGATTCTCTGAGGTAGGGAACCAAATACATATTTTTTTCCATATGAATACCCAATTGTCCAAGTGAAAAAACTACCTTCTCCCCACTGCTCTGCCATGTTGCTTCCGTCAAATATCAAGCATATATATGTGGATCTATTTCTCGTCTGTTTGCCTGTCCTTGCCAGTACCACACTCCCTGAATTATTTTAACTTTATAATAAGTCTTCATTTATAGTTTTGGAAGAAATCTGTATATTGCTTTCTTCTCAAATTTAAAGACAACTTTTAATTAGTCAGAATCAAGTATAATGATTTATCTAATTGATAATTTTTAACCTTCCGTATCACTTCCATCTCATTCTATCTGATACTTGCTAGTATCTGGACCCTAGTATAGACTTTCCATATTACAATAAAAGAAGTGTAGGTATCCAGATGCGGGTTTTCATTGAACTATATACATAGTGTACATTATTAATTGAAAATGACATATTATTATAGAAATCTCAGTTTATCTTCTAGGAATTTGTAAAAATCAAATACATACACAAACGTTTCTGATTTCTTAGTTATAGATAGTAGGACTTTATAATCTATTTTTAGGTTATGTCTATCTGAATGACAATTTCTTATGTGAACAAAAATATATGCTTGGATTGTGTTTCATTAAAGACAGTTTTGTTTGCTATGGGTCAATACATTCTAAGCTGTTCTGTCAGGCAGAAGTAAATTAAAGGAACTAAATATTTAAGTTAAACCTACATTTGTCATTTCAAAAGAATATGGTTATAAACAGCCTTTTGAATATGTAAATAAATTTAATATTCGTGAACTTTTGACATCCAAACATCTTGGTACCAAGGTTTCTGGTAATCATCCTCCCACTGAAGATTTGCATTATTTCATGAGAGAATATGACATGCTTATCAGGTGGGCCTCATGATGGTATTCTTAAAGTAAACTATTGATAGGAAACGTCATTTAGGGAAATTATATTGAAGTTAAGTTATATTTTTATTAGAGATATATAGCAAAACACAATCACTTAATAAAAGTTAATTTTTAAAATATATCATTTAAAACAAGTACACTAATATTGAATAAAATTACAAATTAATACAAATTCAGTTGAACCAATTTCCCCAGCTTCTTGAATTTCAAAATTGTGAGGTTTCTTTTACTACTATTTCCTTTTTACTATTTCTACCATCACTAAGTTTGTTGATATACAGAATTTTTTATTGTGGGTTAAAAATGATGGTTATATATTCCACGATTTACCTTTACTTACCCTGCTTAAGAGTTGAAATTTATATTTATAAGGTAATTACGAAATTGAAGCATGAATACTATGTCCTGACTTGCTTCCTGTCTCTGTACAGAAGACAGAAAAGAGCAAATAAACATAATTGAACCTGGAGATATTTTATTTATACTGAAGGGTCCATATTTTATCCGTATTTTGGACATATTTTGTCCACATTTTGAAGCTATGATGTTATTATAGATTGTAAGTTTTTTTCGGGGAAGTGACAATAATAGTTAATTATTACAAATCTTATTTGAAGTGAAGGTGGGTAATAAATAAAAACATCGGGATGGTGGTGAAGACAACATCAACAGGCCACATGGTGGCCTGAGACAGGAAATTCCAAATTTCTTTTAATTTAGAATTTTTTTCGGAAAAGTAGCACCTCCAAATGGACAGGTGAATGTATGACCATATGCCCTATGGTTCTTTTTAAAAAAAAAAAAAAAAAAAAAGCACAATTCAAGGTACAGAATCTGAGATTCAAACTAGGCCCAGAAGCTTACTGTTTAGTTTTGTCTTGAAAATTTTCAATTTCTTAATCTAAATGACTGCTGAAGGTGCTTGATTGGGTATAATAAAGAAGGAAAGAGAAAAAAAAAGAGAAACTCATGCCAATAGAAATACTTAGATTATTTGGAAATAACCCAATTTACTTTTCTTTAGTTGCTTGCGGCCAGCCCCCTGTTGTAGAAAATGCCAAGACCTTTGGAAAGATGAAACCTCGTTATGAAATCAACTCCCTGATTAGATATCACTGCAAAGATGGTTTCATTCAACGCCACCTTCCAACCATCCGTTGCCTAGGAAATGGAAGATGGGCTATGCCTAAAATTACCTGCCTGAACCGTAAGTGGTCCTTTAGAAAGAATGGACAACCATGCTATAACAACTACTAGACACCCTCATTTTACGGCTACGGTATTGGTAGTTTAGGGTATGGAGCAAGTAATATTGTTGTGTTTTCTTTTCTTTCCTTCTTTCCTTCCATGTAGCATCTGCATACCAAAGGACTTATTCTAAGAAATACTTTAAAAATTCCTCATCAGCAAAGGACAATTCAATAAATACATCAAAACATGATCACCGTTGGAGCAGGAGGTGGCAAGAATCAAGGCGCTGATCCCTAAAATGGCGAACATGTGTTTTCATCATTTCAGCCAAAGTCCTAACTTCCTGTGCCTTTCCTATCACCTCGAGAAGTATTATCAGTTGGTTTGGATTTTTGGACCACCGTCCAGTCATTTTGGGTTGCTGCGCTCGAAAACATTTTAAATGAAAGTATTGGCATTCAAAAAGAAAGCAAACAAAAGGAAAGAAAATAAGGGCAGAATGTAACCATTTCCAGACTATCTAATTTCTTTAGTTTTCTATTTGCCTCCAGTGCAGACCATTTTATAATGTATACCAGCCTACTGTACTATTTAAAAAGCTCCATTTCAGCACCAATGGCAATGTAAATAAGATGATTTAATGTTGATTTTAATCCTGTATATAAAATAAAAAGTCACACTGAGTTCGGGCATATTTAATGATGATTATGGAGCCTTACAGGTCTTTAATCATTTGTTCGGCTGCTTTTGGTAGTTTGTTTAGGCTGGAAATGGTTTCCCTTGCCCTTTGTCAGCAAGATGGAGGATGGCTTTTCCTGGACAATTAACAAACACAAAGTTTTGTAGGTCACTGCACCATTTCCGCCCTAGGTACAACCGGCTTCCATGTGATGCTGAAACCTGGCTGGCTAATGGGATCCCAACGGAACTAGAGACTGCAATGTGGAACTCTTTTTTTGCTGCATTCCTTTTTCTTCACTTACAAGAAAGGCCTGAACGGAGGACTTTTCTATGACTAGGAGCATTTTTTAGGGGTCAAAATGCTAATTATTAACTCAACTGGGTCTCCTTTTTAATGGCTTTTTATAACACTAACTTGCAAGATTACAGATCAACAACATTTCAAATGGATATAGACCTAGGGCTCTGGAGGGAGGGGGTTTGTTAAAACAACACACATTCAAAGAAAGAAATTTTGTATATATAACCATTTTAATCTTTTATAAAGTTTTGAATGTTCATGTATGAATGCTGCAGCTGTGAAGCATACATAAATAAATGAAGTAAGCCATACTGATTTAATTTATTGGATGTTATTTTACCCCAAACCTGAACATTGACATAGTATGTTAGTTATTTTTCAGTGTTAGCCTTTATACTTCCCTCACACAGTTTGGAACAATATAATCTAGGTACTCTGTCCCTGATGAAATAATGTGATGGATAGAATGCATCAAGTGTTTATTATAAAAAGAGTGGAAAAGTGTATAGCTTTCAGCAAATGATGTTTGCCCATTCTAAGCAAGGAGCATATATATAGACATAGTGCGGGCGTTGCTTCCTGTTAGGTGGAGTGTATGTGTTAAAATTTCTCCCTATCTCTTCCCACTCTGTTTTCTCCCCTTAATTTGAATAAAATGACTGCTGAAGATGACTCTGAATCATTATCCACTTAATTTAATGTTTAAAGAAAACCCTGTAATGGGAAGAAAGCATTTAGGAGTCTTTCCCTAATTTTAGTTAGAATGATCTGGAGAAGACAACAAATAAAATGCAAATAGAAGAAGAGCAGACCCAACATGGATTCTTTTTCACAGAACCTCTTTTGACTTAGAAGGAACCACAGTAGCCACAATCATACAGTCTTTAGGCAAGTTCCCTTGGTTGCCGCGTTAAATGTGATCCACCTTTGGGTGTTCTAGAGCACAGAACAACTCTGTGTCTACCTATTAGGTTTTAATTTTTCCTCTTTCATTACAATGCACATAATACGTTCCTGTATTTATATTATACCGTGTATAGTGTAAAATGTGAATGACTGTTTTTTTTTTTTTTTTGTGAATGAAAATCTAAAACCTTTGTAACTTTTTATACCTGCTTTTGTTTCGCCAAAGAAACCTAAAATCCTTCTTTTACTATACTGTGACTGGTCTGGTTATTTACAACTTTAAACCCTAATGTGCACGAACATTTTTACATTCTAGATCTATCATGAAGTACAAGCTGCTGGCTTGGATGAAATGATTTTATGGCTAGCAGAGAGGTGATTATAAATGTCCCTGCAAAAATTGAGATAGTAATTCTGATAATGTTTACATATACATTCTTAGGCATTAGTCTCAAACATGAAGGAAACATGCAATAGGAAAAGTGATAGGTCACACTTACAGAATTCTTCCTATTAACCAGGCCAAGTGTTTTATGTATATCATCTCCCAACAAGCCAAAGAGAGAGGCTGTTAATGTCTGATTGATGAGGGATCAAGCATAGAGAATTCAAGTCATTTGTCCCAAGTTACATAGTTTGTTTGTAGTAGATGCAGGTAATCTCCAGAACCTGCATGATACTCTCAATAAAAACATAAAATATTATGTTCTCAATTGTTATACATTTAGGAGGCTAATTTACTGGCTAGAAGATCATATCTAAAAAAAAATCAGAAGGTGTCAAAAACACCAAGTTCCTATCCATCCAGATATTCATCCATCACTTTATTTTCATTCATTCACTATTACTAAGTACTTACTATGTATTAGGCACTGTACTAGGCCCTGGAGATTCAGCAGTAAATAAGCTAGACAGGTCTCTGCCAATGTAAGATTTTTATACTGGATGCATCCCATGGGAGTTATTTTACAGCCCATTCTATTCAATATCTTTATTGATAATTTGGAAGAACAAATCCATTATATATTCTGCAGTTGTATAGAAGATATCATAAAGGACAAAGGTGAGTGGAAAATTATTTTGAGGTTTCTTTCTTGGAATGTCAAAAATATATGGGAAGTTAGGCATGAATAGATACAGAAGAGATTCTTTTCCTTGCTTAGCTTGTCCTTTTAATGTGCAATCTGTCATATCTTTATACAGAATTTTAAATAGAAATTACCCAAGGGAGTATATAAGAATTTGTATTACTTGTGCATGTACACCCTTATTAGATGTAAATCCATCAGATAAATTTTTACTGATCTAGGTGCAAATAATAGAGTCTATGGGATGTTCCATTACCCACAATGCTGGAACAGAGTGAGAAGTTTAAGGAGACTCAGCACTACTCAAAGTCAGCCAGAGGTGGTTTTCTATTCATTTCTAAAAGCTAGGTTGCATATCAGGGGAAGAAGAGGTGGTTTTATGGGGTAGCTGAAATGGAAAAGAGGTATGAGAGATTGTATCGGGAGAAATACATCATTTTAATGTGATAGCAAGTAGGACTTTGCTGATCTTAAGTGAATTTTCAATTACGGTACAGGAAGTAGGAACTGGATTAGCCTTGAGCTAATTGTGCAGGAGTCATATATCATGCAAAATAAAGTTGTGGAGTTTGAAAATGGACAGAAAAAATAAAATAGTTTTCAAAAAAGTTCAGAGTTGATTTTGTGCATGCCTGTGCAAGACTGTCTCCCAAGAAAAGAATCTCCAAGAGAAAATATATCTTAGATAAAAGCAAAAGATGTTATCAAGAAGCTAAAGACTCAGTGATGACTTCAACATTTTTTAATGTGTTTCTTTTTATGTTTCCCAGTATTACAAATGCAGGGAAGTGGTTTTTGAAGGAAAAGGCCTGCAGTGATGGTTTTGTACCATTTGTACATCCTTTCTTTTTTCTTTTAACTGTGCTGCAGTTCCCATTTGCTAAACAAACCAGAACTCACCCAAATGATTCTTTTCTAAAACAAGTCTATATACAAAGTTTATAAAGGTCTTTGAATGAGTCATTCAAGAGTGTATAATCTTTTCCCGTTATTACTCATTTCTGAGTGTTTGGATCCCAGCTGGACAAGAAAGAGAAAATGCCAAACAAGAACAAGAATGGTTTTTGTTGAGATGTTTACAGAATAGGCAAAGCCTGGGTTTTCATTGGAATTTAAATTCACAGTTCTGTCTGAGTCCATCAAATGATCCCTGCTGAAGATTAAAAGTTGATTGCCTTAAGGCAGTAAGTCGTAAGTAATTTTTTGATAGTGTGTACTCTAAAATAAAATGTTAAACTATGTATCCATCACATTTTAAGTTGTCAACCAAAATGTTTTTCATCATAAAGCAAAACAATTGTAAAGGATTTTAGTTTTGGCATTTTCTAAATATTGCTGTTCTAAAATAAACACGTAACATCACTCTCTTAAATATATTCAGTGGATTCTAAATACTGTAATAGTTTGATTCCCACTATCATCCATCTAAAAAATACTTGAAGAAAAATACTCTTTTAATAGTCAGATATTTTATGTTTTTATTTTTGGACTTGCTTTTTTATTTCAGTTCCCCCATGGAATTGTATCTAAATATTATACGTTTATGTGCTTGAAAGTCTTCTATTGATTAAGCTATCACCATATATACATCAAAATTTGTACTTTCAAGTGGAAAATTAATTTTGTCTTATGAACATAAACATAAAGGTATAAAAGTTAAAAATCCTCTCCTGGATTAAGTTATCATTGTAATTTACAGATATACAATTGCTCAAAGCAATATTACACTCTTACAAAATTTGAAAGCTAATTACACAAATGGTAACATTTTATTAGAAATGTATCTCAATGAGATGATTAGGGCTGTTTTTCCCAAATCACATTTCCATGAGTAAACATTACCTAAAACTAGAACGTGTCATGGCTTAGCATCAATTCTATTCCTATTTTATTCTTACAGATTTAAACATTGAGAAAACTTTCTCACTTAAATAAGTAAATGGAAATGATAGTTTTATTATGCAGAGCTACTCAATATTTTTAAACTTCTTTCTGAATTATATGTCAAAAATCATATAGTGGTCTGTCAAAAATTACTTTCAATTACCTTTCAGTTGACATCTCAATGAAGTCCTTCTTAAATTTTTTTGGTAAACACCTGACTTAAAAAAGGTTTTGATTTATACACTGTCACCAGAGTCATTCATTTTGATTTGTCCTTTTCTCTGTTCATAATTTTTACATCCCATGTCAATGCATCCTAAGACTCAGGATGGATGAAAGGTGTGTTCGATATGGTGGTTGTTTTTTATGAAGTCGGAGTCTAAAGCCTTCGGTTTTCAAAGCTTGTTTCCTGAAACAACAGCATTAACATCACCTAGGAACTTGTAAGAAATGCAAATCCTCAGGCCCTGCCGTATTGAAATAGAAATGTTGGGGAATGAGGAGAGCAACCTGGGTTTTCACAAGCACTCAGGATGATTCTAAAGTTTATGAGAACTGGTATAAAGAAGATGATATCAAAAACGTTGAAGTTATGGAAATTTCTTCCTTTTGTGTGCCCATGTACACCACCACCCCCAGAGTCTTTATTTTGCATGATACATGACTTATGGACAATTAGCTCAAGGCTAATCCGGTTCCTACTTCCTGTCCTGTATTGAAAATTCACTTAAGATCAGCAAAGTTCTGATCAAGCAACCCTGATTTGGAGACCACTGCTTTAAGATACACAGTCCTTAAAGTATTTTTAGTACATTATCTATCTGTACTTGTGAACATGTTCGGTGATTGCTTTCCCAATATTGAATGGGCCTCTGGTTATACAAGAAAAAAGTGAGAAAAGCTTTCACTACAGGGAAAGCTGAATAAAGAGGCATGGTTAAAAATAATCATTTCTTAAAAGACAGACCTGAAACAAAGCTTGAAATGAAAGAATTGAGACAAATTTAAAAACTGAGAAATAATAGAAGCAAAAAAGATAAAACTTCCTAACAGTAGCTAGCCAAGAAAAGGAACTTCAAATTCAGTGGGGAGCCCTAAAAGACATCTAGATGGGAGAATCCTTCAGAGTGAATTGATCTATAAATAACTCCAGTTCCTAAATCAGATGACCCTCTCCAATGCCCATTAGCCAGATTGAACTCATCATTCATTCAATAATGTATATTGAGACTTACCATGTGTCAAGCACTCTGCTAGATATCAGGGCTACTGTTATAAACAAGATAGGCCAAGTCCCTCTCCTCACTGGAATTTACTATCTGATGGGAAAGATTATCAATGGCACTAAAGATGGAAGAGATCTGAATTCTCAAAATGTTGTTGCTAAAGTCTCCATTTTTGGTCATCTCTTTGGTCTGCTCTCCATCTTCACCTGATTCCAACCATAACCATAGACCTTAACTCACTCCTACATTATAATTTCCATATCTCTTTCTTCTGTGGGAAAGGTATGTATCCAGCTGGTTGGGTTTCAGCAGTACATTAAGTTCTATATGTCCCAAATTGAAATATTATCCACCCATCCTACTAATTGTCTACAAATTTTTTTTTAAACTAGGAGTCTAAGAGTCATCCTGGACTCCTAAGTTATGCCCATATTCAATCAAGAACCAAATTCTATTAATTCCACCTCCAAAGGTTTCTCATATTACCATCTTCTCTCTATCCCAGCTGTCCACAAATCTCATATAGTATTACTGTCTCTAGATGCATCACTTTCAAAATGATCTTTTAAACTACTACAGGGTATTTTTTCAAATGTGCACTCAGAGCTTGGTGTTCTACAGCTCAAAATTCTCCAGAAGCTGTTGTTTACAAAATGAAATTAATTTTACATGCATAGCAAAATGCTTTGGGGGGAAAAAACTGTCTAGGTATTCTGTGCTTGAGAATGGAGGAACTGATTTAGAAATCTTAAGTAAATCAACAATTAAATTTAAATAATTTAAGTTTTAATCAATTAAATTTGTTTTAGTTTTTTTCTTCTAATTAGATCAGTCTGGCTTCCTGTTCAGTCTCTGATGAAAAGTCAGGTTCCCCTTGTAGCGATTGTGTACAAGGTAAAAATGGAAGACCAGAAATGTTCTCTAACTTAATGGGACAGAGGGTTTACCCCTCCAGATACACTCTCTACCCTTCTCCTCCTGCTTTGTGCCCTGGGAGATTGACACCCATCTCGACATAGCACTCTCTACCTCTTATTCTCTACTGCTCTCTCACCTTGACCCTTCAGGACTGAGGGAGTAAGAGCTCTCCACTATTACTGGTCCATGGGTACTGCACTATAAATTGTGATTTCCTTAAGCTACCCATCTGTATATTAAATAGTCCTTTTGTTAAACTCTCTTCATCTTACCCAGTTTGATTGTGTCATCTGTTTCCTACTGGATTCCTGACTGACAAAGTGTTTTTAGATGCAGTGCTTCAGGGAAATTATGGAAGTAACACAGTTCCTATCAATCACAGGACGGGCATGCTACATTACAGTCTGGAATCTGGAAGCGACCACGTTGGTTCTCTTGGTTTCTTTCATGGCATCTTATTGTGAGGTTATATCTTTAGTCCTTCCTTACAGCCACTAAAAGCTAAACATGTGCTTGTTGCAACTGCCAGCCATTTTTCTGCCTCAGCTATGCATAAACATAGCCACGCTGCAGACTGCTTGGTCCTAAGGCTGTGTTCTCTGGCTTGATTTCCAAAGTTAAATGTGATACTTCTCAGCTTGAAATCACAGTCAAGTCCAGTAATCAATACTTGTCTTATAATAAGGAGCAAAGAAAAGAGTAGGTGTCAAGGTTTACATGTGCATAGCTTTCTCTGAGATTAAACCCGCAGTATTTTAGAAGTTTTATGACCACACATGGGGAAAGTGGGAAGAGAAAGGAAGGGAGACTGGTATTTTAAAGTTGCCAGACCATTTTATTTCTCTGGATAGAGGTCTGCTTCTGTCTTTCAGAGAAGTTTTTTCCTCCCTTTGTTTTTGGAGGAGCCATTCGGGGGGGGGGGGGGGGGTCTGTAAGTTACACAAGTTTAAGACCAAGCTCCTACTTTGGAATGAATTGGTAAAAGGAGCAGCTGAGTTGCTCTGCATTATAAAGTGGATGTTATCTTCTCATGTAAAGTGGCGTATTTTTAGAGTAAATTTTTACTTTGAGAAATATTCTGTTTACCTTCTCTAGGGTCTTGATTCCAAGGAGTGGAAAATTATTGGCAGAAGGGCCTTCCTGTGTCGAGGAGGGAAGTTAGTTTCAGCAACCTGGTAGTAGATGTGCTGAAATTAAGAGAAACAGGTCTCCACCTGTGGAGGGGCCTGTAAACTCTGGAAGTAGTTGATAAACTGCACAGTTCTGAGTTATTTATCTGTGTTAGAATTCTTTACATTTCCTCACGTCCTCAGCATAGTTTTCTTAAGTTAGGGCTTAACTGAGCTTTTCAGAGTTAAGGGATAGGCCAGCCCTCCTATGGGAAGAGTGGAGAGGTAAAGAGATCAGCAGCAGCCTTAGAAAGCCAAGTACAGATGGCGTGATGGGATCTAGAGTCATGTGCCTGGTACCAGAAGGCTGGCTGGGGTCAGAATGACATGCCAGGTGGATTTATGGGACTGGGCAGTGTGCCGGGAACATCTGTTGGAAGGAATCTGCTAAAATGTTTAAATTTTTTGTCAAGTAACAAGTGGTCTTGGAAATATTGTTTGAGCACTAAAGGGAAGTACAATTTCTTAAAACTAAAGGTGGGAACATCTGTTTACATAGGCTTTTTTATAAGTAATATCATTGTGTCATACGTGGCAATACTTACACTTTTACCGTGGAGTCTCTTCTACCTTAAGATGTGAGCTGAATTAACAGATTCTTTTATTTTGTATAAGGATATGTAGGGCAAAATGAGTAATTTGGGAATTTAAAAATGAACACATAAGCAAGAAAAAAAAGTAACCCAGTAAAATGAATAGAAGAAAATTAGCTAAGTAATTCCAGAAGAATGAGAGTAATAAAACAATACTATGCTTTTGGATAAGGATTTAGGAAAGGAAGAAGACTTGCTGGGACTTCGGAGGTTGTACTAATCTAGGCAGAGACAAAACATGTCACTAAAAAGCAGGCATTGGGATTTGGTGATGCTCTGATTATGAAAGAGGATAAAAGAAAAATATTAATTATAGCATTTTGAGTACAGCATTAGGGGAAGTAGAAATGCTACAAAGCATTTACGCTAAAGAGAGAAGACAGTTTATATTTGAATCTCACTAACAATGGGCAAATATCAGTTGCTTGGGGGTTTCTGATTGTGTAAGAATGAAAAATGAAATCATTTAGAAGGATTTTTAATTAGCTGAGGCCTTGAACACAAAGATACCAGTCCTGTCCATCCAAAGGAGGAGGCCCAGGATGGAGACCAGACCAAAGGATGAGAGATGCTGAAGTTGCCCAGCATAAATGGACCGCTGTGCAAAAGCTGGAAGATATGCATCCCGGCTGAAAACCGTGTGGGCAAGTAATGTTTGTTGAATCATTTCCTGAATCATAATTCTCATTTTTAGATGCCATGAAAACACTTTTTAGGTATTTGTTAAATTATGTCATTGCTCTTTTATTGTTCTTAATTTATTACCTAAGTAATCCCTGCTCATTGTAAATGCATGGGTAAATTCAGAAAAGCACAAATAGGAAAATAAATGTTCAAGAGAATATTTGCTTGAGGTCACTATTTTTTACCCATACCGCCCCAAAGAGTGCTCAATAGCTATGTGGTGAAGGTACTATTTACTGGGTGTCAGTCACTCTCATAAGCGAATTGCCATCTGTCTTCTTTCATGAGAATGTAAGCTCCGTAAGTACAGGGACTCCTCTGTCTCGATCATCACCATGTTCCTAACACCTGCAATAGTACCTGGCATGCAGCAGGTACTCAATAAATATTTGCTAAATGAATATGACTAAATCACCTCTCTTAATATTCATGTCGATTTTACTGTCATTCCTATTTCCTGGTGGAGATACAGAGGCCCAGGGAGATTATACTGACAGCCCCAAGTCTCCTAGCGCATACTCTCGGATGTGCACCCAGAAAGCCTGACTCAGGAGCTCATTAATGCATTTAGCAGATACTCCTCAGATAGAGGGGGAGCCTGTTGAAACTAAGGTCAGTGGGATGAGTTAACAACGCCATACTGAAACCAAGACAGAAATCCCTTGTCTCCTTGCCTCAGGTACCACCAAGAGCCTGTTATATTATATTTATTGAGCAGTTCTATTAACCAGCAGCATCAGAAGCTGAGGACAGAAGAAGAAAAATGTGAAGCCGTTTCTTTCTGTCTCTCACCACTCTTTGCTCCAGAAATATGCCATCCACTGTTGTCTGTCACCTAAGTTAGTGGTTGACTGAATGGTTTAGCAGATGAGAAGCTGTTGGGATTTCTAGAAAATCACGTGAATGTTTGGAAAAGCGCAGCTGCAATTTGTATCTATCTAAGTCTGCAGAGTCATGCAGAGTCAGAGTGAATGTCAGTGTCATTTCATGCTAGATGTCAGTCCATTGTGACCTTCACTGTTGCCTATTTAACCAAAGTAAATATTTGCCGTTAGAAGAGAACCAGAAGTTGCTTTCCAGCAATATGTGAACAAATCTCCATGCAGCCATTTAACTTGATCCTGGAGATCAAGAAGTTATTGTACGGAATTTGCAGATACAGCCATGTTACAGCATTCAGAGTAGTCACTGATATGTTTTATCATGTGTCCTGAGAATGTTTATGTATGTGAATACGTAGATTTTTGAAGTGAATGTCGAGATTAAATAAAATACCCAATTCACTGCTTCAAAGAGGATGTAGCAGAAAAAACATGAAAATAATGTGCTCCAAATTTTCATAACCCTTAAAATTTTAATTAGATTTACGGTACAGATTTAAAAGTATACATTTATTCATTTGTGCACTCACTTTTATATTCATTCAACAGATATTTTTTTGAGCAGGAACTACACTCCAGGAACTATTCTATTTAATTTCTTAGATTCATTTCAGACTTTATTATGTTGTTCTGACAATAGCACAAGGCTCTTCTGGTTTTTAGAAGTTACTCTCGGCAAATGAAAATTTTCAGCTTTCCAGAAATAAATTGAGAACATCCTACACCTATACTGACACACTGAAAATACATATGATCAGCCTCAGGATTAAAGACGTTTCAGAGTAAAGCAAGCTGTGTTGGCAGCTAGAAATAGCCTGTGAGTTCAGAATGGGAATAAATGTTTGGGGGTAGGGAGGAAGATTTGTATCTAAGCAACAAGTTGTTTGTAATAATTCTGTGATAAATAAGGACCTTTGTCTTGAATACATTGCTTCAGATATTTCTTTTAAAGTCATGTTTTCCGCCATATTGTAAGGAGATTTACAGTGTACTGACATGGTGCCAAACAATGTTTGGGCTGAACTTTCTGTTCTTATGTCTCCCAGTTCATTGTTTGGGAGTTGGGAACTGAATACTTATGCTCCAAGTGGATGGCGGAGCCCCCTGCACATCCTGAAAGCCACTGAAAGATCCTGAGTTGACCCTGCAGAGGGTGACGTCAGGGGGAGGAGTCATTATCGGACCACAGGCACTAGAGGCAGATTAGGTGTGGCAGAAAGTAGATCAGCCTGAAATCAGAAGGCGTAGGATCAGGCCCCAGCACCTCCATCTTCCATCTACGAGGCTTCTTGAGACTTGGTCCCTATGGTACTCAGTTTGCTCACACAGTGTTGCTGGCTCCTAACTGTACCTAACTGGTGTTTAGGATTTGGTGATGTCTGATACACCATGAAGAGATTATTCTTAGGAATCAAGTTTTATGAATACATTTCTACAGGGAATTTTGGTTTTGCTGAAAACTAAGGCAAAGATTTTTTCTTTGTTTTTTCCAGGTGAGGAAGTGAGAGGACAGGTACCTACCCCATCCATGTCTACCCCATGAGACATAGAGGAAGGCTCTATTTTTATTAGAGACTCTGACATCAAGGCTTACGCAGTGCTGTGCTTTAGGGACAAAACAAGCCCATAGTTAGGGGGAGAAAAGCAGAGAAAGTTGAGTGGCTGCAGTCCAGGCAGCAGTGGGAATGTTGAGACACGCCAAAAGAACCAGAGGCCACTTTGGGAGCTAGGGACGTTGTGAGGCCCTCTGAGCATAGACAGAGGCAGAAGTCAGACAATTATAGCGATTTCAGCCAATGTGATTCCCTCTGAAGCTGTTCTGGTGAAAAGGGCAGGAGAGGAGGCCACTGGTAGCAGAAGAGCCCTTCTTACTGTGAAAGCTTATTCCAAACCATGAAAGAAGAGCTCTCTGTGTCAAAAGGGGGAAAACCAGGAACTGCCTGCTCAGCACACCAGGTATCTATATATTTGTTTTACAGCTCCACCAAGCTTCCGGTTTGTAGCCAAGGCTGGAACCAGTGTCTTAGAGTCGTGCTTCTCAAACTTGAATATGCCTGCAAATCACCTGGGGACTTTGTTAAAATGCAGATTCTGCTTCGGAAGGTCCAAGATGGGTCTGGGGTTCTAACAAGCTCCTAAGTGATGTTGATTTTGCTGGAAGATAAAACACACTTTTAACAGTAAGAGCTTGGAACGCCGGTTCTCATACTTTAGCGGGCATCAAAGTCTGCCAGAGTCCTTATTAAAACACAGATAGTTGTGCCCAGCTCCCAGTTTCCAATTCAGTTGATCCAGGGTAGGGCCTGATAATTTGCATTTTTAATAAGTTCACAGGCAATGTAGCTCTGGACATGATCATGTACGGCAGTGGTTCTCAAACCTGTCATAGCTGGGAAACTTACAAAGCATAGTCAGGCAAGGCCCTCCGCCCTTCCCAAGCCTCTCCACCTCCCCAAATCCTGCTCTCACAGAATCTGTTCTAAAGCCCCCTGGGTGATCCTAATGCACACTCAGGTTGGAGAACCGTTGATAGAAGGCTTCATGGGTCACATAAAGGCTTCAGATTTTGTTCTAAATATAATACCATGTACTAGTTGGCTCTGCTTTTAGAAATAATTTGTGACTGGATATAAAGGTGTTTGAAGGCAGATCACTGATGAAATCCTGACGACTGAACTACATGCCTTTATCTCGAAAGGTGAATGAGTAATCTCTATGAGGCAGACACTATCTTCACTATCTCTTTTATTACAAATAAGGGAGACTCAGAAAGGTTAATCAGACGACTCTTTAATTCCTGCGGAGATATATATTAAAAGGTACACAAATTGGTTAATTTTGAAATCTACTCATGCCAAACTGGCTCAGTAGATTTGCTCCCACTTTCTATAAACTTTGGTCTGTTCCATTATGTGTTATGTGGCAGAAGCTAATTACTGGGAGCCTGTAATTTGAAGTGACAGGTAATTGAAACTTGGGCTCTGTAGGAATATCTGTGTAATGCATAATACATTATTAAACACGAATTATTTAAAGCACAAGTGAAGCCAGTTGAAGTCACCTCCAGCAGTTGTTGGTTCATAATAAAACTGAAACTACAGATAATTAGCATGGGTCCAAAAAAGCTCATTTCAAGTTGGCCTGCAAAAATTATTTTTCATCATTTGATATTAATTATGACATGCTAATATGTCTAATTTTATTTGGCCCATCTACATTCACCTCATGTACTCAGAATGAAAAGCAGAACAAAGCTCTAAATCCAAGAAAGAAAGAAAATGATCTATCCCACACTTCTATTAATATTTAATCTTCTTTACTGGATTAATACTCTGAGGTTGCCAGCACACACCTCAGTGGAAATGGTGACTCTTTTTGAAAGAATGTGAAAGCAGATTTTAGTCTCAAATGGAATATTATTATCTTATAAAATTTGATCACTTGATTTTTTTTTAATGGAGAAAAGCCCCATTAGAACAATGGGATGTGTGTCACCAGTAGTTTATATAGTACACACTACAGTGACTATAATACATATGTAACATGTAAATAATACATAACATAATATATAATAAATATGTACATATAAAATACCTAGTTCTATATGTACCTATCTAGTTTCCTTCCTGGTCTTTGCTTCTGAAATTGTCCATCTGACACTTTGGATCCTGCAGGAGCATCACTTATAATGATGCTTGTAAAAGAGTAGACGAAATGGGCAGATTTCAAAAAGTACAGTCAAAGTAATAGCCATTGATGAACGTACCACTGTGAATTGCAGAAAAGCCTCCAGAATCATGCAGCGTGCATTTCTCCAGTACAAATTACGCCATACTGCTATGAAAATAACAGCCCTGACTTCCTCGGCCACCTACCTGCAACTTGGGGCACAGGCAGTAAAATCCACTTCTAGCCCATTGTACCATCTTTGTGGGACCTTTACAACCCTAACCATCCGTATTTAGTTTTCTACAGGAGCAGCAATCTCTAAGGCTACTTATCTTTGTTATGAAAACAAACTTACCATAGGTGTAAATATGTATAGTTATAAATATAGCTAGAAACTACAGACCTTTCTGACCCCAGGTCTTTCTTGTTGGCAATCCATAAATAAATAAATAAACAAATAAATAAATAATAAAATCTCTTCCTAGTCCAATCCTTACAAAAAAAAAAAAAAAGCAAGATTTTCCTAAGGTCCTCTGGCCACAGAAGACACAACGGCTGTGTTTTATACCAGGTACATTTGATCCAGTTGATCAGTCATTTAAACTCCTCCTGTAAACACTTCATTCACTTGACTTCCAGGAATCACATTAACTTGGTTTTCTTCTACTCCTTGGGCATCTCCCTCGCTGGTCCCTCCACATCTTTTCTATTTATACTCTTTCTCTTGTTGATCTCATCCAGTCTTCTGACTGTAAAGGCCATATATGTTTATGACTCAGCCTGGATATTTCCCTTGAATTCCAGACTTACATGGCCAATTGCCTACCCTACATCTCCACTTGAATGTTAACAGATATCTCACATTTAACATGTCCAAATACAAATCCCTGTTCTTCCCTCCTACTTCATCCAAGGAAGAAACAGAGCACTGTGAGGAAGAATAACAGAGGGGGGAGGGTGTTTACTTTTAATGGAATGGGAAGACCACCCTGAGGAGGTGACATTTAAGCTGAGGGGAGGCCTGAAGGATGAGAAAAAAAACCAGGAAAGCAAAATATAAATCTGGGGTGGGGAGGGCATTTCAGGGAAAGAAAATCTTATGTGAAGACCCTGAAGGAGTAAAGCACATGGCATATTTGAGAAACCAAAAGCAAGCCCACGTGACTGAAGTGAGAGATTGGCAGTTATCTCCTGTAGGTGCTACAGTATCTGTGATGGTTAAGAGAGGAGTCCTAGAGCTGGATTCCTGAGGTCAAAACCAGGTTTCGCCTCTTAACAGCCTGTAATATTTGACAAGTTACTTTACTCTGTACCTTAGTTTCCTCATCTCCTAAAATGGGGCTATTTATAGTGCCTACCCTATATGGTAGTTGTGTTATCAATGAGCCATTGCGTGAAAGTACTTAGAACAGCATCTGCAATGTAGCATATGTTGTAGTATAAATGGGAACATCTATTTTGAATTCAATTACTTCTCCCCACATCTAGAACTGCCACTTTGGTGCACCATCATTTCTGGCCCTCCTCCTAAAACTGCCTTCCATTTGGTCTCTAGGTATTTACTCTTGACCCAATACAATCCATTCTCCAACAGAAGTCAGGGTGATTTTTTTTTTTAAGGGGACTCTGTCTTTATTGGCCCACAGGCTGCGTGAGGGGGATGAAGCGGAAGGAGTCGCGTCCCTGATGCCAGGCAGCCGAGCTTCACGGGCTTGTAGGTGATGGAGAACTCGCCTAGGTAGAAGCTGATCATCTCAGGGTTGATTTCCACCTGGCTGAAGGTCTGGCCGTTGTTAACACCCGCCATGCTGCCCCGCATCTCGGGCGAGATAATCACCTCCGAGCAGGGGAGTCTTCTCCACCTGGGGCTTCTCCGTGGGCGGTGCCTCCTCCCTGGCCTGCGCAGGCGCTGCAGCAGCAAGTGCGGCTTCCTCCAGAGGCCGGGTCTCAGTGGCGTGCGCTGCGTAGCTGCATCCGCTGCTCCTGGGACGGATGTCCCGCAACTAACTGGTCGAGGTCCACGCCGAGGCAGGTGAACTTGCGGAAGGTCCGCTTATTCTTCGCTTCCACTTCGGTCATTTTGTTGGTGTTGCGATAAGCCAGGGTGAGTTATTTTTTTATAGAAATGTAATCATGTCGCTTACCTGCTCAAAACTTTCCTAGATTTAAAGCAGATTCATTGAGAATAAAATACGAAGGTTTTCATGGCTCCCAAGGCTTTCCATGCTCTGACTCTAACCTGCCATTCTAGCCTCATTTTCTGCCAGGTTCCCTTCACTCACTATATTTTCTGTCTCGTTCGCATTCTCATCTCCCGGCCTTTATATGTCATGTTTTCTGTATCTAGAATGTTCTTTCTCTAGCTCTCCATGCCTTATTTTTCAGGTCTCTGCTCAAATGTCCTCTTAAGAATGACTTTCCTGATTATCACATCTATTCAGGCACATGCTTTGTCCTCGGTCCCTATGAAGCATTTACTATTTTATGTTTTACTTTATACTCTTCATCACCTGAAATTTTATTACTTATTTCGTTGTTACTTGTTTCTTGCTTGTCTCCCTTACTAGCTCTCAGTGTTTGTAACTGTAACATACTGGAGACTCAATACCTATTTGTTGTATGAGGGGATGCTTTTCCATATTCTGGAAAATGAAAGAAAAATGATTGAGGATATTTGCTTGGAGCTTGTGAATTATTTCCACTTGTCAGAGATTCAGATGGAAAGGCTTTTTTTTTTTTTTTTTTAGTTGCCTCACCTGTTTCTCCTCTGTCAAGGATTGTGGTCTGGTGCTGCCTATTGTTCAGTATCTGAAAACCATTGTTTTTCTATAGCTTATCTGTTTGTTTGTTGTTGTTTAAAACAAAAAAAGTAAATCTGGTCCCCATTTCTCTATCTTGGCGGGAACTAAACAATTGCACGTATATGATTTTTATGACTCCTAGTGGTTGTTTGTACTTTGAATGGACTTTTACAAATGGAGAGCATCTTACATAAAGGCAATTCATGCAGATCATTGTGTCCTTTCTCCATTTGTCTCCAGTTTCTTAGTACCCAAGTCACTGTGCTGCCATCTTGGGACACCATGCATGATAATGGAAGTTCTATGAATACAAATTTAGAAGGGTCTGATAGCATTTCCTTAGTTTTTTTCCCCTAGAGCTCATCTCTGTAGGTCATATCTAGTTGGTTGAAGAGCCAGGGCAGATCCCAGAGGAGATGTTTCTGGGAGACCCATAATCCGAGATGTGACTGAACCCTACATGGTGCTTTGAACAATTCTTGCTTATTTTTCACTGAACCAGATAGGTTGTTTCAAATCTGAATGCTAGAAAAGGGAACACGCTAAGTTAATATCTGCAAGAATTTAGTTGTTCTAAGAGTCAACCCAAGATTTTTATTGTAAGAAGAGTCCCCGCCTCCCCATCTTGGAGATATATTTAAATAATAAAATTGAATGGATGTGGAAATTTATTCAATAGGTCTATACTTGGAAATTTGGATTACAATTCAAAACAATAAGAAATATTTTTATAGAAAAATCAGGCTTCTATTACATGGATTTCTAGTCAGAATATTTCAACTTAAACATCCTGGGATTGCCTTTCTACACACTGAGAAGTGGATAATTAGATATGAATTAATCTACTCGCACGTATAATTTCTATTTTCATTTCGAGCAAAACATTTTCTCCATCAGTTAAAAGGCTGAAAATGGGTGATTTTATTACAGCATAGAAAATTCTGTGTTGTGTAATCTTCTGTGTAGTGAGAGGGAAACATGTAAAGAACTTTGAAAATGACTTTGCTGTTGGTAATTGTTCTGATGTGTGGTGCCGGTTTCTGCCTTCAGACCTGGTGTGACGCCAAGAAGTTGTGTATGGTTACTCTTAATGTATTTTTTTTATAATAGAAATAAGGCATGAAGAACATTATGATACCCTGGAAGGAGGGAAAAAAACTAATTTAGAATGAACAACCAGTTCTGACACAAATGAGGGATATCAAGTAGTGAATTTTTTATAATGTAACTTGAGTTTAGATGTAAGTATAGCATTGAAAGTTAGTGTTCCACACTACTAGGTTAACCCTAAGGGCTTGACATCAATGTCTAGCTTTTAGGGGCTAACTTTGAACTTGGATTAAAAGCTTTGTTGAAGTATTGATATTTTGGTTACTGAGTTGTTTAGAAGACTTGACTTATGAAAATCTCATTCACCAGAAATCTCTGGGAGACACTTGCTACTTGTTGGGTAGGAAAGAGAGGGACAATTATGACAAGGAAGGAAAGGAAAAATGATTTTCTCAGTCAGACTTACATGGACCAGTCCCCAAATGATAGGTCCAAATTGCCCTGAAAATATTTCCATGACACTGCAACAAAATGTGAATTACATGCATTTATTCAAGAAATGTATAAATATATGATATGCAGGAACTATGCTTCAGTCTTTCTTCTAGATATTTTGGAAACATCAGTGAACAACAAAAAAATCTTCATAATTCCTGCCCTCTTAGAGCTTAGGCCCTATTAGGGGATAGACACACAATAAAAATAAACATAACTGAATATATTACAAAGTAGAGAAAGTGAAAACAACTTTGGGAAAAATAATAGTAAGTGGAGTGGGGGCAGGCAGACTGAATGCGTTGTCAACGATATCTGAGTAGGTCTCATGCAAAACGTAATATTTGATCAAAAACTTGGAGGAGATGAGGTCCTTGGCTAAAATGATATCAGAAGAAATAGTGGTTCCAAGGGAGTGGTCAGTACAAAGGCTCTAAGATGGGAGATTCCTTGAAGTCAGTAGGAAACAGCAAGAATGGTGTGCACAGAGCAGAATGAGCAAGGGGGAGGAAAAGATATTACCTCAGAGAGATAACAGGGAGCTAGACCTTTGGGTTTTACTCTGAGGAACAAGATCCACTATGTGAGTCTACTCACCTACCTGTTCTTAAAAGATTCTATCCCAGGAGACCCATTTTGTTCTACAGGTCTAAAATTAATTATGTACATCGGTCACTATGACTGAAGCTGTACTGCTTCTGATTCCAAGCCAACCACTGTCTTCCCTCCCAGAGCATCAGCACTGTCACTTACTTTATATTAAGGAGTGATAAGTCAACGGTTCTTAACCAGTTGATGAAGAAGTCAGTAGCAAAGAGAGCTTCATAAATTGCCACAGTCAAATTTCTTTTTGCAATGAGCTAGGATGTGGGTCAGCAAACTTTCTTCTGTAAAGGGGCAAAGAGTAAATACTTTTGGCTCTGCTGGCTGTATGGTGTCTGTTGCACACACTCAGCTCTGCCCCGGTGGTGCAAAAGCAGCAATAGATAATGTGTAAACAGATATTCACGGCCGGGTTCCATAAAACATTTACTTACAAAACCAAGTGGTGGGCTAGATTTGGGCCGCAGGCTCTAGTTTGCTTTCCCTTATGATAGAGCACAGGGAATATATTAGCTCTGGAGGGAGGGGCATTAGCTGAGGGGGGATGCAGCATGGTGCAGGAGAGAGAGAGCAGTCATTAAACTCTGGACTCCTAGAGACCTGTCCTTCAAGCTCAACTCTTCTACTTACCCAGTGCACATAGCAGGTGTTATGGGGTGAATGTTTGTGTCCCACCTCATGCAGGGATCCTTTTCTGAATTTCTCTCTCAGAAATCTGTTTCTGGAGTGTCCTGCCCTTGCAAGACGGCCACTGTCTACTTAGGCCCTATTTCCCCATGCTTGAATGTGGAAAACCACCTCAGAGGAAAATCCAGGGGGGACGTGGAGCTCACCTTCTATGCTTCCTTCTCTCAAGGATTACAGCACCTATATTGCTGGTTCTTCAGCGTCAAGCAGTTGTTTGGTATATTTTATCCAGTTCTCATAATGGCCTCAGCCGTAGCGTTAATCCAGTACAAGATACTCTGCCATGGCCAGAACTGGCTCCCCTTTATGCTTCAACTTACTGTAATATAATTTCCATCGCACTACCCCATTGAAACTGCTCTGGCTAGAGTCACCAGTGATTTCCATGGTCCTACTCCAGTGGATTCTTTTCAGGCCTTATCCTGTTCCATCTCTTAGTAGCATTTGACACAGTTGACCACTTTCTGTCTTTGGCTTTCATACCATACACTCTTGGTATTCCTTCTACCTCTATGGCCATTTTTTCTCAGTCTCCTTCATTGACTCAATTCTCCTTTACTCAGCCTTTAATGGAGTTCCCCAGGCCCTCTGAGAGGACGAGTCTTAAGGGCTTTTTTCTCCTCACTGTACGCCCCCTGTGTAGGTGATCTCATTCAAATCTGATGATTGCCGTAGTATGCTGGAAACTTTAAAATGCATCTTTCCAGCCCAGGCCCCACGTCTAAGCTTCACAACTTAGATCTAATGGCCAACTCGAGAGCTCCACTTGGATGCCTTACAAGGTTTCCAAATTTAGTATGTCTAAAATGGAACTATTTTTGTGCTGTATGCCGACCTCCCTCTTCCGAGTTCACCATCTTAGCACAGGGCATCCTTCACCCCTCTCCACCCTGTAACTCTTGCCAGGCACTTGGGAATAACCCTTGATTCTTCCCTTTCACTTTAATCCACCAGGTTTCAGTAGCTCATCTTTCGATCAAACTTTCAACGTTATGAGAATCCATCTCTTTGCTGGCTGATGACCTTAGTTTGCTTTGTCCTGGGCCAAGTGCATTGTTCTGGAGCCATCGGAGTCATTTGTATTAGGGTATGTGAGGGTATAGGGGCGCAAACCCTGAAATCTCACTGTATGGCAGCATAGGGTACATACAGATGTTCATAGGCAAGACCAAAGTCATCAAATAAAGACTAATATATGTTCTCCATGCTTTAAGACATTTAGCACATTTATGGTTAGTTTTTAAATAATTTCTAGGAAATTTTAGAAATTTGGAGGCTAATTTTCTGTAGATTCTGTAAGGCTCGCCTTATGGAAAATAGTCTCCATCTAACAGAACTGTATTTACAATTTGTGGAACTGCTGCTAGCTACATTGGCTTTCAGTTTATATTACACAGGCTGAAATTTTAGGGTCTTTTTAGTTGTGGATAACTGGGGGTTTTAGATGTATGCATGCCATGTAGTCTATTAAATGTCTTGAAAATTAAAATGCTTATTAGAAAGGACAGTATGTTTTAACTAATGAGAAATGGTCTAAGTAAAATGGTACTCATATTTTATATATTTTCTTCAGAACCCCTAGTCACAGCGCAGCACCCACTGACCGTGAGTGACCTTGGGTATGTCACTTACCTCACGTATAAAATGGTGACGGTAATAGTGTCTGCCCCATCGGTTGCTATGAAGCTTAAGGGACTTAGTATTTATAAAGTGCCTAGAACAGTGCCTGGCCTAGGACAAACATGATAACCATTTGTTAAGTAAATTAAAGAAAGTAGTCCTAGCTTCTCCTTTTTAGTTTCTCTGTTGTTTTGTGAAAGAACTAAGGAGTCAGGAACCCTGGATTCTTACCTCAGAGGTGTTATTGCTTAGCTGTGTGGCCTGTGTGCTGCCTAGTGTCCCTTAGCTTTGATTCTGCATCCGTAACATGATAAGTAACACTTACTGGCTACTTTTCTTGTGCCAAGTACTCCATGAAGCACTTGACCTACATCATCTCATTTAATTCTCACAACTACCTCAAGATAGGTGGTAAAATAATAACTTTCATTTCATCTGAGACTTAGAAAAGATAGTAAGTTGCCTGAAGTCGCACAGCTGGTAAATGTGGCATCGGGCAGCTTGTCCATTCCCAGAGCACAAAGCTCTGACCTCTGCTCTGAGATCCTCAGCCTCACTCCTCATTCTTCCCCAGTGGCTGCTTGTTTCTTACAGAGCTTTTAGGCATTGAAAAGCAGCCCGGGTTTCAGCCAGGCCTCTGCCTCTGCAAACTGTCTGCAGTTTTGTCCGTGGGAGGAGTCCTGGAGATCGTCTCCGTGTCGGAGCGAGCCTTACCCCCTGTCTCCTGGAGCAGGCTGGGGTCCAGCCCACTTCAGCAGCTCACTAGTTCTCTCCGGAGATGAATAGCGGGAGCCTGGGTGGGCCTTTGTCCCCTGGCTTTCGGTTCTTCTCTGTCATTGCTTTCTTTCTAGGATGCATTTGCAGTTATAACAGAGAAATCATGCAGACCCGAAGCCCTGTGCTGCTTCTCTGGCATTTTTCTTCTCTGAACCGGGTCCTGGTTTCCATTGGCAACCCTGTAACTTGATCCCCCACAAAGCAGTTCTCCCTGTAGTGTTAGCATTTCAAAACTGGATCCCTTGTCAATATAACTGTTTGTTGTCCAGAATGCAGATTGTCCTTACAGTGGCCTTCAGGACACAACATGTATGTCTGTTTGTTAATACTTTTGTGACCCTAATGGTCAGAGGAGCGGGCCAGGAAGGAAGGAGGCATCGCAAGGGTAGAGTGTCCTCAGACCAGCAGAATCTGCTGATTCTCCTTAAGCCACACTGTGTGTAGGGGGATGGGGGAAGGCTCATCTCTTCCTCCACTCAGGACCAGCAGAATCATTCAATGTCACCTCTAGAAAGGATCATAGACCGTATCCCAGCCACCATGAAGATGAAGAAATCAAGACCATTATTAGTGGCTGCGTCACCTTAACATTGGACTGGGACCCGCCTTCCTGGCACCAGCACTCTTAACCCTGTGTGGTGTCACCTCCTCCACGCCAAACTCGTGTGTAGCAGGTACGCATCCCAGACCACAGATTCAGGTGTGCAGTGGGTTGAATTGTGTCTCCTCGAAGAGAAGGGCCCCTGGTATCTGTGACTATAAATGTATTTGGAAATAGGGTCTTTTCAGATGTAATCAAGATAAGATAAGGTCCTATTGGTTAGTGTGGGTCCTGAATCCAGTGGCTGATATCCTTAGAAGAAGAAGAGAGAACACCCAGGGACGTGCACCAAGAGTAGGTCACGTGAAGACGGAGGCGGAGACTGGAGTGAGGCAGGACTGCCAAGGCCTGGCAGCAGGCACTAGAAGCTGGGAAGAGGCAAGGGCAGGCATCTCCCCTAGAGTCTTGGTGGGGAGGACGGGCCTGCGGCCACCTTCATTTTGTGCTTCTAGCCTCCAGAACGGAGAGATTAAATTTCTGTTTCTGCAAGCCACCCATTTTGTGGTAACTCGTTGTGGCAGTCCTAGGAAACTACTACAAGGTGGCTATTAAATATAATTTTATTTTTCTGTAATTCAACATGACGTTTATTTTGTCCTTCAGTTCTGCCAGGGGGTAAACACTTAAACCCAGGCAATTGAGATTCCTCCCACCTCCCAGGGTTGTGCCTAAACTACAAGTTGGGCCCATCTGCCCAACCCAGTTGTCAGGGAACATGCCTTGTTTCCGTGCCATGGCCTCTACAGCTCTGATGGCTCCTGGAGCTTCCAGAACACCGCAAGGCACAACAGTCTCAGACAGGCAGTTTGCACTCATGTAAGCCTGATTGAGGTGGTCTGGACATTTCTGCGGGAGTGCTTCTTTGTCATTGACTCAGGCAGGGAAAAAAGCTTTAGGGCCCCTCCTCCCAAGACCCACCTGTGTCTGTTCTCTCATCTGTACCCCAGCTCTGCAGTTATGGAAAAATAATTATACCCACTTCGCTCTACCTCATTCCTTGGCACTCTTGCTACGCTCGTTATCGATGCCTCCATCCTCTAACTTCCTTACCTAGACTTTTGGGGTACAAAAGCCCAGATATTTGCCAGGTCTTTCAGCTTTCCGTCTGGCCACATCCCTCCCCTGAGGCAGTGAACCCAGAATATCTACTATAGAGGAGGGGGGAGCAAGGAAAGTGGAAAATAGCAGTGGAAAAACAAAGAACATTAGCTGGTTTATCAAAACTATTATCTAGATGAATGTGATATGGAAGAAAAATGTGTTCCTGAAGCCAAAGAGACATGAAATCAGATGCCAACAATGCTACTTTCTAGCTGTAAATAGAGCAAGTTATATTTAGTATCTCTGAGCCCTTGTACTCTCACTTACCAAAATAGGGAATTCAAGACCTACCTTCTGGAGTTGTGAGGATTAAATTTAGTGAGATAATATATGCAAAGTCGTAGTACTTCCATTTAGCAAAAACACAAAGAGGATTCCAACTAGCCAAGCCAAAATAGTCACAGAAATGACGTAAGCGTGGGTCAGTGTCCCAGTTCTTTCCTAAGCAACCAGCATCCATGAAGATGCCAGCTATTTAGCCTGAAGATTCGTTCTGTTGTGGCCTCCCACTACTAAACAAGATGCCGCTATGGAGGCTGGCCAGCCGCTTAATTGTCTTTCTTGTGCTGAGGAATAGCCTGAGGCTAGGAACTAGATTTTTCATTCTTCCCTATCATCATTTTCAGGCTTTGGTGCACTTTGTGTTTTGTGCTTTCCTGAATCCCGATAAATACTCTGCAGACAGACAAATGCCTTATATTTTAATCCACTCGGCTCTTAAACTGGAACACTGCTGAACTCTTGTGGGGAATGAGGAGCGCTCTGGTGTTTTTTCAGGAGTTGGAGAAATCCAGCAGGGCCCTGTTGATGGTGCCAGTTTTCCTTTTCTGGCTACGAAGTTGTCATGAAGATGCGGAGCCACTAGATGTCACCAGTGGGGAACCGTTCTGCCCCGCTCTCTGTGGTTTCTCCTGCAAGAAGAGAGGGTGATGTACTATAATCCTTCTTTTGAGAAAATTGTTCTAAAAGACTTAATTTTTTTTAGGGCAGTTTTAGGTTTATAACAAAATTGAGAGGAAGGTCAGGAGTTTCCCATATACCCACTGTCCCCAAACATACCTGGCGTCCCCTGTTATCAACATCACTCACCAGAATGGTACTTTTGTTTTTTAATCAAGGATGGACCCACACTGACACATCATTATCACCAAAAGTCCATAGTTTACCTTAGGGTTTACTCTTGTTGTTGTATATTCTATAGGTTTAGACAAATGTATAATAACATATATCCATCATTATACTATCGTTGCTATGGTCTGAATGTTTGTGTTACCCTCTCAAATTCATATGTTGAACTCCTAACCTTCAAAGGTGATGGTTTTAGTAGGTGGGGCCCTTGAGAGGTGGTTAGGCCATGAAGATGGAGCCCTCATGAATGGGATGAGTACTCTTATAAAGAGCTCCCTAGCCCCTTTTGCTATGTAAGGATATAAGGAGAAGTCAGCCACTCAGAAGGGGGCCCTTGCCCTACCATATTGGCACCCTGATCTCAGTCTTCTAGCCCTCAGAACTGTGAGAAATAAATTTCTTTTGTTTATAAGCTACCCATTCTGTAATATTTTCTTTTAGTAGCCTGAATGGACTAAGACAAGCATACAGAGTATTTTCACTGCCCTAGAAATCCTTTGTGCTCTACTTATCTCTTCTCTGTTTCCCTCGCCCCTGGCAACCACTTATCTTTTTTTTTTTTTTTTTTTTTTGCAGTACGAGGGCCTCTCACTGTTGTGGCCTCTCACTGCCGTGGCCTCTCCCGTTGCGGAGCACAGGCTCCGGACGCGCAGGCCCAGCGGCCACGGCTCACGGGCCCAGCCGCTCCACGGCGGCATGTGGGATCTTCCCGGACCGGGGCACGAACCCGTGTCCCCTGCATCGGCAGGCGGACTCTCAACCACTGCGCCACCAGGGAAGCCCACCACTTATCTTTTTACTGTGTCTATAGTTCTGCCTTTTCCAGAGTGTCGTATAGTTGGATTTATACAGTATTGTAGCCTTTTTAGATTGGCTTCTTTCACTTATTAATAAGGTTACTGCACGTCTTTTCATGGCTCAGTAGCTCATTTCATCACTGAATAATAGTTCATTGTCTGGATGTGTCATAGTTTATCCATTGCCCTACTAAAGGACATCTTGATTATTTCCAAGTTTTGGCAATTATGAATGAAGCTGCTATAAGCATCCCTGTGTAGGTTTTTGTATGGACAGGCGTATTCAATTCCTTTGGGTAAATACGAAAGTGCATGACTGCTAGACCATTGGTAAGAGATGTTTAGTTCTACGGAGCTGCGAAACAGTCTTCCCAAGTGGCTGTGCCATTTTCCATTCCCACCAGCAATGAATGAGAGTTTCTGTTGCTCTACTTCTTTGATAGCATTTGGTGTTGTGAGCGTTCTGGGTTTTGGCCATTCTAACAGATGTATAGTGGTAACTCCCGATTGTTTTAATTTGCATTTCCCTGATGACATACGATGCTGAGCATTTTTTCATATGCTTATTTGCTACCTGTATATCTTCTTCGGTGAGGAGTCTGTTAAGATCTCTGGCCCATTTTAAAAATCAGGTTTTTTTTTTTTATTATTGAGTTTTACGAGTTCTTTGTATATTTTGAATTAAAGCCTTTTATCAGATGTGTCTTTTGTAAATATTCTTTTTAGTCTGTGGCTTGTCTTCTCATTCTTTTAATATTGTCTTTCACAGAGCAGAACTTTTAAATTATAATGAAGTCCAACTTAGCAATTATTTCTTTCATGGATCATGTGTTTTGTGTTGTATCTAAAAAAGCATCAGCATACCCAATGTCATCTGGGTTTTCTCCTATATTATCTATTAGGAGTTTCATAGTTTTGCGTTTTACATTTAGGTCTGTGATCCATTTTTGAGTTAATTTTTGTGAAGATGTGAGGTCTGTGTCTAGATTCAGTTATTGCATGTGTATGTCCAGTTGTTCCAGCACCATTTGTTGAAGAGACTACCTTGCTCCATTGTATCACCTGTGCTCCTTTGTCAAAGATCAGTTACCTGTATTTATGGGTGTCTATTTCTGGACTCTGTTCTGTTCCATTGACCTATTTTCTTATTCTTTCACAGGTACCACACTGTCTTGATTACTGTAGCTTTATAGAATATCTTGAAGTTGGATAGAATCAGCCTTCCTTAAATATTGTATTGGCTATTTGGGTCTTTTGTCCCTCCATGTAAATGTTAGAAGTTTGCTGATATCCATAAAATAACCTGTTGGAGTTTTGTTTTGTTTTTTTAATAAATGTAGTTATTTAGTTTTGGCTGCATTGGGTCTTTGTTGCTGCCTGCGGGCTTTCTCTAGTTGCGGCGAGCGGGGGCTACTCTTTGTTGCTGTGCATGGGCTTCTCATTGCGGTGGCTTCTCTTGTTGCGGAGCATGGGCTCTATGCACGGGGGCTTCAGAGTTGCGGCGCATGGGCTTAGTTGCTCCGCGGCATGTGGGATCTTCCCAGACCGGGGCTCGAACCCGTGTCCCCTGAGTTGGCAGGCAGATTCTTAACCACTGCGCCACCAGGGAAGTCCCCGTGTTGGAGTTTTGATTGGGATTGCATTGAACCTATACATCAACTTGGGAAGAATTGACATCCTGTGTATTATGCAAGTCTCAACCTTTAGATAACCCGTGTGGTAGCCGGACCCACCCTTGTGGTTCTTACTATGATTGCAGAACACCATCAGTAATAAACATCAAAGAACTTTAAAAAAATGTTTATTATTTACAAGTCCTGGAAATTACATGGCACATCTGGAGGCACACAGTGAAGTCACAGGTAGAGAGAGAGAGAGAAAGCACAGACCTGGGGTTCCACTTTTATTGGGGTCAAGGGTGCAGGCCTAGGGAGGGGGCCTAGGGTTTTCAAGGCTCACTCTGTATTGGTGAATTTAAATCATAAAAGTGGTAGTTTAAGGCTCAGGAAGAGAAGAAATACAAGCAGTGCAAATGGTTAGTTATTGAAATCAACCAAGATGTCTAAAACAAAGGAGTCTGGGGGAAAGGTGAGGGAGGTGGCAGCCTGCCTCTTTACCTAGCCGTGTGGTTCTCTCTAAGGACAAATGCTGAAGAAGTCAAGAATATGGTTAAAGGAAGGCACACGGCTCTTTTCTCTAGAATGGTGATGGGGCAGAAGGTGGGAATGGACCGAGCATTTCAGGACTGGGGCTGGCTGCGGCTCAGTGTTCCGCCTTGCCCCGGGACACACCTTCCTGCGGCGCCCACGGCCAATGACTGACTGGTTTGTATAAAGGCTCCATCATTTCAGCGCAATGTGGGACAACTCTGCAGGGCCATCTTAACTCCAGAACTCCCCACAGGGTCAGCTGAAGCTGTTTATGAGGCCTGCATCACAGCTTGGCTTCTCCCTCAGCTAATCCTCCTTCCTTCTCCGCCCGTCCACGGGCACTCCCTAATAAACGTTCTACTCCGAGCCAGCTTCTTGCAGAACCTCTCCCACATCTGTGTGCGTGGAGAGACAGCTCATGCTCCACAGTCAGGGTTCCCTTCCCCGCTGGGAGCAAAACTATTCCCAAGTGCGAAAAGGCAGAGAGAGCAAAATAATTGACTAACATTGAAGACTAGCTGGGGTACCTCTTAGCTGGTTATGGATGGAGGTAATGTCGAACACAAGCGTATATGAAGAGTGGTGCCCCACACACAACAATGGGCGTTAGCTCCCTAATTCCAGTAGGAATTCACATTTTATAATTTTCTAAGTCAAGATAATTAGGCGAACTCCTAGTACTTTTCAAAGTTCAGTTTAAATGTCACTGGTCCTGTTATTCTTTCTGTAGCTTCCTCAGAAAAGGTCTATCTCTTCTTTCACTTTGCTTATACAGCACTTGACCTCCGAGTCATATCAAGGGGATGGGAGATAGTGGATGGGGGAGAGCAGTGTGCCCTGGAGGCAGGCACAAAGGGGGTACATTGTCTGTGGAGAATTTAAGAACAATAAGAAAACAGCCTAAGGGTCAGCCTGCTTTCCATTATCACCGGGCATTGGCAATTCTAAACAATGTCAGTAACAAAATACTGCTTCCTCCAGCTAGGAGTGACCCCCCTCCCACCCCCGTAATTCATACACTCCTTCCTACCTCTTGGTCAACTACGACTCAGTATATACCTTAATCGTGGCACTTTGTATTATACTGTTTACCCCAGACTGTGAGTTCTTTATGTCTAATTTAAGTATGGCTGATCTTTGCCCCCTCTTTGTCGTCTCTGTATTATCCCTATCATAATTCCTGGCCCAAAGTACTCACCAATAATATTTAATTGAATGAGTAAAGGGTAGTAATTCAGTTCTTCTACATGTGGGAGCAGCAAGTTATTACAGAGATGATAAAGTCTTCTAGCTGTAAAGCTCAATCAGTGTCCTAAATCAATGTCATTATGATCCCCTCAAACTTGATTTTCTTTTAATTTTCCACAGTTATTAAATCAAAATTCCTCTTTTCCTGGTACCACCAGCATATTGGAATCGATGAACTTATGTAACAATAATAACTTAAATGTCACTAGCCCTTGTCCCTATCTGCCTGCTCAGGACCAGACCCTATTTATTCATCTATTCAATTGTGCAATGGACAAGAATCCATATAGTAAATTAATATTGACTCCCATGTGCCAGGCACTGGGCTAGCACCTCTGACATCTCATCCAGTTATGTCTGAGAGTTCCAAGTAGATGTCTTAGCCATGATCACAGACAGAGTGAAACTTAAACACTCTTACATTTCTCTTGCTAATAGTGACCTCCTCCCATAATGAAACTTCAATGCATTATTTAATAGTAAAGTCTCTGACTATGAATGAGTCTTTGCAAAGACTCCTTCCAAGGGTGAGGAGAAGAGGGCAAAAAAAGAAAGAAAATTCTCTCTAGCCACTCATCACCCTTCATTTCTCCAATCAATCCTTTACCTTATGGCCAGACTATCTTCCAATGTCTATATATAAGTTTAAGTCATCTTTCTTCATCAAATTTCATCAGTGGTTTCCCATTACTACAAAATACACCCCAAACCCCATGACATTTAAGGCTAGTTGAAGGATAAAAACATACAAATAAATGTCACAGAACCAAAATGACAAACATATGGGAACTCTCAGGCTTTTTTTCTCCCTGCCAACTGAAGAGTGGTCTGGCTTTCCCCTGCTCAGTTTTTTATTTCCTTTTTTTCTTTTGGGGAGAGTTCTCCCAATGTCCTGTGCACAGCTGCTTGTTGTTAGGTATAGTTCAGGGGCAAGAGAGAGAATGGGCCCCGGTCCATCCATAGGTGGCAGGTTTATCTTCTTTGCACAGAACTCCTGCAGAGTTGGCTTTTGTGAATCAAAATTGGGAGAAACGATGAGAAGGCTGAACAAGAAAAGAGAAGGAAAGGCGCCAGCGAGAGGATGGCTAGGACTGAAAATGGAGTTTTTAGGGTGGTTACTGTGGAAAAGGACCAGAGCAGCTGTGGGTTGGGAGGGAACTGGATGGGGGGAGAAATGGGATTTTAAGAAGTATTGCTCAAATAAAGAATCTGAGTTACTTTGAAATTTCTTTTGGTTGCTGGATGGTGTTTTCTTTGTCTGCCATAGTGTTAGAAAGATCATTTTACATTCCAGACTTCACGTCTCAGTTTAACTAGCTAACCAGTTAACTAAGGTCTGCAGCTGCCTTCCGGGTGAATGACCGTTGGGAGAAGAAATACTCTCATCTTCGCATTTATCAGCTGTTTGACCTTTGGGAAGCTAACACTTTTCTTAATTTCCATGTTTTCATCTGCAAACTAAGGTGGTAATAGCACCTGCCTCATGGAATGGTTGTGAGGATTAAGTGAAATCGTGCACATCTACAGTGCTCTCCTCAGTGTTTCGCGTAACGTGAGAGCTCAGTGAATGATAACATCCTGTTATTGTTCATGTTGTTAGCTGGAGAAACTCAAGCAGAATCCTTGGAAGTCTCCACAAGGAAATTATGTGTCCTGGCAAGCTAGATGGGACCAAGAATAACCCTGGGGCTTGCTGAATTACAGTGACTAGCATCAAAGCCTTTTACGCCTTGCAGTGGTTCCTGTAGTCTGTAGGCACAGCATATTTTCCTATCTAACTTCTAACATGTCAGATTTCCTCTAAGTAGTAGTTTCTTATGCTAAGCCTTTCGTATAATTTTAACATTTTTCTCATCTCATTTGCTTAAGTTTGTTTTTCTTTTTCCTTCCATATGCCATCTTGTTTGCTTTCTTCTACTCAATCCCACTTCTAATAGAAGGACTGAAGGATTGCAGAGCTCCTCCAAATTTGAATTTGAGGTAAAAATATGCCTATCATCTCAGCTGTCTTCTCTATACGCCATTGCCTTCTTCCCTTTCCTGCTCCCTATTCCTCCTAAGGACAACTGACTCCGCAAGACCTCAGCTCTTTCACCTTCAGAGGTGAAAAGGATGGAGGCCTTTAATCAGCTGTATCAGCTGTTTTTGTTTCATAAGGAAGCAACAACAATGAAAACAAAACCCACACTGCCTCAACACCTACTTGTAATTATAAGCCAGATACAAATTAAAATAAAAGTCAAGCAAACACTGGGGCAAAATCTCCTTGAGCTGGAGTGTTCCAAAGGGACTGTCCTTCCCTTGGTTTTATTTCACTTTCTCCTAAGCTTGTTCTTTGATTATTGAATTACAGGGTTCTGTCCTCTCATACCATTTTCAAAGGCTCAGTGTTCGTAATCTATGGCCTGAGAATACCAGCACGAAAGCTCTCTACTGGAATCATCCATGGAAGTGTTTCAAGGGGATAAGACCCTTTATAACTATCTTAAAGACGTGTGTGTGTGTGTGTGTGTGTGTGTGTGTGTGTGTTCATATGTATAAACAGACCATTTGCTGGGAAAAGGGTCATATCTATTAGTAAAATCCCAAAGATCTCTCCAAAATTAATCACAATTGGTAGGACTTTAATCCTTCATCCAAATACTTAATTCCATTTATTTCAGTTTTGTTCCTGCTTCTCTCATTGCAGTTATATTTTCTTTTTACCCTAGTAGTTCTATACAGGCATTTTAGATCTCGAAGCAGAAATATTTCTTCCTTATTCACTATCATTTGAGAGGATTAACTCCCAGTTTAGGGCCTATGTAATAGACATTTCAATTAAAATAAACTTTTCAAAGAGTGTGGATGTGTGGTGATACAAAAGGTCATGAAGCTTGGCTCCTGCTGTCTAGGGGTCTGTAAGTAAAACAGGAAGGCATATATATTTTTTAAAAAATGACCATCAACAACAACAATCACAGCAATGCAGAGTCATATGGGAGTAATGGGAAGGATAGATGAGGAATTTCTAAACCTGTCTGGGAGAGTTAGGATGTACCTGTTGAAATAGGTGATATTCAGATGTATCTTGAAAGGCCTTGAGGAATTTTTATAGGGAGAACAGGTGGGAATGAGCATTCTTGGCAGGAAGGGGGACAACAGTTAGTTTCAGTGTATCTGGGGCCTGAGGTAAATGGGTCAGTGTGGTGGGACCTGTGACTGGTAGGGGACATTGGAGTCAGGTGAATGATCCCAGGTGGAGGACTTGGGATTTCAGGTGAAATCATCTATGCATATATATGGGGGGGGGTGTGTGTCCTTACATATATGCCTATCTAGAGAAAATGTACTTTGGGAGAAGTCTGCTCAGTTGTTGAGAACTTCCAGGGCGTGGGAAACGGGAAAACAGAGGGTGAGCAGACAGAGACCATATGGGAATTGAGGAGTCCAGGATCTAGAAAGGCATGTCCAGGTCTGAGGTAGAGACGTGGGGACAGTTCCCTGAGACGTGAAAGAGGACCCGAAGCTGCCAGAGGGGAAAGAAGCCAACACTGCTATATACACTGTTTGATTCTATGAGCACTTTAAAACACAACAATGAATATAGACCCTTAAACACTTCAGTTTGATTGTTTAAATTGGGAGCTTTCAGCTTATTTTATCAAGAAATATCTTGGGTTTTGTGGAGAGTATTGTGCAGAGTGCAGTGGTTTAGGTCATGCAGTTATGTTCCAAATGAAACCCTATTATTCGCTGGTAAAGGTCAAATACAAAATGACTATTTTTGAAAAGGTGACTCACACATAATTCCTTTGCATTTTAATAAATAGCATGTTCATAGATACTTTATCCTGAGCATGTCTTTGGTGACTTGGCAAATAGGGCCACATAATATTTTCACTGATAAACACATGTACCGATGGCAGGGCCTATAGACCACAGAAAGCAAGACTAAACATTGTAAAGTTGTTTGTACGTTATGGCTCTCTGCGAAAGAACCAGACGTTTGTATCCTTTGCCTAGGGCCGCTTAGAGACAGTTTAGCTGTCACATAGTTACTAAATGGCCTTTTAATTTACTATATATATCTGAACCTGAGGATAATGTTGTGAGTATTTGAGAATTGGCTTGTGGAAGAAGCTAAATTTGGCTGCTATCACTGCTAAAGGGGCCAGTTTGCAGAAAAATATTTTTAAGGTGTGCTGAAATAATATATTTGAATTAAATTTAGTGGACAGAGTATGGAAAGAGTTTGCTCTGAAAATAGCTTTTATCTAAGCCCTTTTCCATGATAAAGATAGAAAATTTTATAAGCTGTTGTTTTATTTGTTTTTTTTCCTCCATCAAATAATATTTACTAGTTATCTTTTTTGATGACACAGGTCTTGTTTCTTCCATTGTTACCCTTGATGATTTTGTCTAAGCATGTTGCCAGTGTATACCCTTAAATCAAGAAACCCCAGGGACTTCCCTGGTGGCGCAGTGGTTGAGAGTCCACCTGCCGATGCAGGGGACACGGGTTCGTGCCCCGGTCTGGGAAGATCCCACATGCCGCGGAGCAGCTGGGCCTGTGAGCCATGGCCGCTGGGCCTGCGCGTCCGGAGCCTGTGCTCCGCCACGGGAGAGGCCATAACGGTGAGAGGCCCGCGTACCAAAAAAAAAAAAAAAAGGAAACCCCAGGGTCTTGCCGGCACAAGGAAGTGTGATAATGTTTTACAGGCTATATAGTCACAGATTATAGGATTTGTTAGAAGTGGTGGGGACGGAAGAAACAGCCACCTGGAAGTTGCTTTCCTCCTCTCAGAGCTACAGCAGTCTGTGGAAATGGTGACCAGTACAGTCAGAGAGAAGACCCCCTTCCTGAATCCTCCTAGGCATCCCCAGGAGGACACATTTGCAGATGGGAAGTAGCAGACAGTGCACCTCTTAGAGTCTGGCCCTGCAGGGCTCTGGACATTTCTGTATGCAGACGTTTTCCAGAAAAACTGAACTGTGTTAATAATGACTAAAAGGTGTTTCTCCATAGTTGGTTGTTAATAATGACTGAAAGGTATTTAAAAAGCAGTTTATTAGTCTGATTTGACATCTTGTCATTACCACTTAACTTAGATGCTGATCCGCTACATTGATTTTTAAAGCTTTACGTATCCTTTGCATTTACATTGTTAGCTAAAAGCATTTTGTCGAAAAATTTCACCATCTGGCAATTTAATTCTTTCCAAAAGTGTCTCTTGTTTAAATATGAAACCACAGCTTACACTTTTATCTAGCAACCACTCAACTTGAACACAGTTATTTAAAATTTTTAAACTGTGGATAAACCTAGTCACATAAAATTGTAAATACTGTGTACTTCAAAATATTACCACCTTCTCCTAACAAAATTTAGTATCAGCAATGCTATTGCCCTCTGTCTTAAAAAAAACAAACAAAAAACCAAAAACGAACCCAGTATCTTGTTTAGAAAGGTTTTTCTCCTAAAGACAAAGATGCCATCAATGCCAGCTCAGAAGGATCCGTTTAACAGCTGGTGTGTGGCATGTAATGCCTAAACACTTTTTACATAAAGATGGCATGAATCTAATAAATAAAAATTATTCAAATGGTCATAATTTTAAATGCAGTTAAATCAATACATCTGGGTACATATCATCTAAAAAACTTCTCTCTTCATCCGTAGCCTCATCTGGAGTTACTTAGCATGTTTGTTTTGAATCTCTGACTGCTAACCTTAATCCCATTTCTCCAGCGTTCTGCTCAGCAGTTGTCCTTATATTATCATGAGGTTGTCGCCAATACCGAAAGTTTAGAATTTGCTTTGAAATTTCGGGATGTTTCCCTGCTCTCAGCATTATAAAAAAATGTATATATGTGAAAAAAAATGATTTTTAAGTTTCTCTTCGGTGCTTATAGGGAAACTGTTTACCTGAGCGCTTGGGGGGAGAGAGGAAGCCCTCAGGGTGTGTGTGAACAAATTCAGTATTTGGGAAGAAAGGTGCCAGCTGATACTTCAAAATATTGCACTACATCACGAACGTCTGTATTATTTGTTATATGTGAGGTGGCATAGCTTGAGAACTGTGAAATCCATAACATTGTATGACTCGAGCAATTAAGAAACATTTCAGTCAAACCTGGAAGTTGGTCTGCTTTTAAAACTGGTAGGATTTCACAAGTTCCAGTGGGACAAGTTACATGCATTTCCACTCCTCTATTTAGCAAGAAGAGGAGCACCTGCAGACTTGGAAATTTGTCTCATGACCCTGATTTCTTCCCATATTTACCAAGACCAACTCATATTAAATTGCCCAACAAAACGTGAACAGGCATCAATAATATTTTCCTGTTACACAATTTGCTTTTCATTAAAGGCTACATGAAGAGGAGAAACTCAATTATTTTCAGATAAGAAGTTAGATTAGGTGGAACTCTGCAGATTTGCCAGCCATCTGGTTCTGTCACAGACTCCCTAGGGATCCTGAACATGCTTGCAACTGAAAAGAATTTGAACCTGAATGACTTTTAAATTGGGACATAAAATGTGGCAACGCAGACTATGCACAGATACTTAGCGAGAACTAAGGACTGCCAATTTTGAGGTTTATGCTCCATGATGTTTTCTTTAGAGAGAACTAAAAGGCATGCAGACACTTGTTAATAATTGAATAAAAACTCTTTCCCTAAAATTAAACCATACCTCTAAGATATACATATAGATAGATAGATAGATAAAGATATATTTTAATTTTTATTGGAGTATAGTTGATTTACAATGTTGTATTAGTTTCAGGTGTACAACAAAGTGAATCAGTTATACATGTACATTTATCTACTCTTTTTTTAGATTCTTTTCCCATATAGGCCATTACAGAGTATGAGTAGAGTTCCCTGTGCTGTACAGTAGGTTCTTATTAGTTATCTATTTAATGTATAGTAGTGTGTATATGTCAATCCCAATCTCTCAGTTTATCCCTCCCCCTGCCCCTTATCCCCTGGTAACTGTAAGTTTGTTTTCTACATCTGTGACTCTACTTCTGTTTTGTGAGTAAGTTTATTTGTACCCTTTTTTTAGATTCCACATATAGGCAATATCATATGATATTTGTCTTTCTGTGTCTGACTTACTTCACTCAGTATGACAATCTCTAGATCCATACATGTTGCTGCAAATGACATTATTTTGTTCTTTTTATGGCTGGGTAATATTCCATTGTATATATGTACCACATCTATATGATATATTTTAAATTATTCCAAAAAGTCTTTTGCTCTGAGTGACCTTTCTCATTTGCCAGTTTGCAGGGAAACACATTATCAGTAATTAAATTCTTATGTAAGGAAACTTCTGTAAAGAAAATCCAAAGTGTTATACAGATTCGTCTAAAGACTATAAAGTAACAAATCTCATTTTCGTTGTAGAATTTTCTTTTTATTTTTTTAATTGAAATGTATTTGACATATAACGTAAAAATTTAAAGTGTACAACATGTTGATTTGATATATTTATATATTGTAATATGATTGTCATTGTAGTGATAATACCACTATCATATTACATAATTATCATTTCTTTTTTTGTGGTGAGAATAAAATAAGATCTAGGAAAGATTATTTTCATGTTCACATCAGACACCTCTTCACCTGTCTCTCCCTCAGTCAAGCTGCACGGTTTTTTTGTGTGTGTGTGTGGTATGCGGGCCTCTTACTGTAGTGGCCTCTCCCATTGCGGAGCACAGGCTCCGGACGCGCAGGCTCAGCGGCCATGGCTCACGGGCACAGCCGCTCCGCGGCACGTGGGATCCTCCCAGACCAGGGCACGAACCCGTGTCCCCTGAATCGGCAGGCGGACTCTCAACCACTGCGCCACCAGGGAAGCCCAAGCTGCACTGGTTTTGAGATCTGCAGTGAGCAGTATATGAGAGCACAGGCTGCTGGACCATGTAGGAAGTGGAGAAGTGTGCAGGGTGTTTGATCTCAACAAACTTGCAGTTTTTCTTTATCAAAAATGTCACATGTCAGAACACAGGTGACCAAGTCCTATGTCAGAACACAGCTGACTTTGTAGTTTGTCTGGCAAACACCAATTTTAGATCTTTTAAAAATCATTAATAAGGACATTGCCTCCACAGCCTGCTGCAATCCCCCATTAACTACCAAAATTGCATTTACCTCCACTAAGGGACTGCAGTCTGTGCCAACACAGGCCTAGACAACGGATGTTCCAGGATGATCATTTAAAGATGTCTCAGACTTTTCATGCATGTAATTGACAGTGATTTTGAGACAGTTGACTCTGATTTTGAATCCTAGAGGGATGAGCTCTGATCAATGGAAAAAAAGCTTCACTTGCTACAGGAAGATATGCCAAGCCAGGAAAAATTTTTTTTGTTCAAATATCACTAGAATTATATATTAAGAAAATTATATATTCAAGTAGTTCAGCCCATGCAGAAAACTTCCAAAGGAACATGTATGGCATAAATCTTACATTGTATTTGATTTTACAATTCAGTAGGTGTCTGTAAACACAAAAGACCACGAATAGCCAAAGCAATCTTGAGAAAGAAAAAACGGAGCTGGAGTAATAGGCTCCCTGACTTCAGACTATACTGCAAAGCTATAGTCATCAAAAGAGTATGGTACTGACACGACAACAGAAATATAGATCAATGGAACAGGATAGAAAGTCCAGAGGTAAACCCACACACTTATGGTTACCTAATCTATGACAAAGGAGGCAAGAATGTACAATGGAGAACAAACAGTCTCTTCAGTAAGTGGTGCTGGGAAAACTGGACAGCCACATGTAAAAGAATGAAATTAGGACACACCCTAACACCATACACAAAAATAAACTCAAAATGGATTAAAGACCTAAATGTAAGGCCAATACTATAAAACTCTTAGAAGAAAACAGGTAGAACACTCTCTGACATAAATTGCAGCAAGGTCTTTTTTGATCCACTTCCTAGAATAATGAAAATAAAACCAAAAATAAACAAATGGGACCTAATTAAACTTAAAAGTTTTTGCACAGCAAAGGAAACCATAAAAAAAAAAATGAAAAGACAGCCCACAGAATGGGAGAAAATATTTACAAATGCAGCAACCAACAAGGGATTAATCTCCAAAATATACAAACAGCTCATGCAGCTCAGTATCAAAAGAAACAAACAACCCAATCAGAAAAGGCGCGGAAGATCTAAATAGACATTTCTCCAAAGAAGACATACTGATGGTTAAAAAGCACATGAAAAGATGCTAAACATCACTAATTATTAGAGAAATGCAAATCAAAACTACAATGAGCTATCACCTCACACTGGTCAGAATGGCCATCATCAAAAACTCTACAAACAAATGCTGAAGAGGGTGTGGTAAAAAGGGAATCCTCCTACACTGTTGGTGGGAATGCAAACTGGTGCAGCCACTATGGAGAACAGTATGGAGGTTCCTTAAAAAACTAAAAACAGAGCTACTGTATGATCCAGTAATCCCACTCCTGGGCATATATCCAGAGAAAACCATAGTTCAAAAAGATACATGCACCCAGTGTTCATTGCAGCGCTATTTACAATAGCCAAGACATGGAAGCAACCTAAATGTCCATCAACAGCGGAATGGATAAAGAAGATGTGGTACATATATACAATGGAATATTACTCATCCATAAAAACAAACAAAATAATGCCATTTGCAGCAACATGGTTGAGTGAAGTAAGTCAGACAGAGAAAGACAAATATCATATGATACTGCTTATATGTGGAATCTAAAAAAAAAAGCTGAAAATGAACTTATCTACAAAACAGAAATAGAGTTACAGATGTTGAAAATAAACTTATGGTTACTGGGGGTAAGTGGGGGAGGGATAAATTGGAAGACTGGGATTGACATATACATACTACTATATATAAAATAGAAAACTATTAAGAACCTACTGTATAACACAGGGAACTCTACTCAATACTTTGTAATGGCCTACATAGGAAAAGAATCTAAAAAAGAGTGAATATATGTATATATATATAACAGATTCACTTTGTTGTACACCTGAAACTAACACAACATTGTAAATCAACTATACCCCAATAAAAAATTTAAAAGTAAATAAATGGGGCTTCCTGGTGGCGCAGTGGTTGAGAGTCCGCCTGCTGATGCATGGGACACGGGTTCGTGCCCCGGTCCGGGAAGATCCCACATGCCGCAGAGCGGCTGGGCCCGTGAGCCATGGCCACTGAGCCTGCGCGTCTGGAGCCTGTGCTCCGCAACGGGAGAGGCCACAGCAGTGAGAGGCCCTCGTACCGCAGACACACAAAAAATAAATAAATAAATAAATGTATGTTTGTAAAAACATACATTTGTGAAGAATTTTGTTAATTCTTTTGAAAACTACATTGTCAAGGACAGAATCATTGTGTCTATTAGAAATATGGGTACAATTTATGAGGCCCAAATTTTGACTGTGGGGCAGGAACTGTTTAGGTCTTAAATTGATCATCACCAGATTGAAGAAGAAATAACTTGCTTTGTGCAGAGCATGGTATATAGTAGACTAGAGGGCAGTCATTATAAAGTTGCTATTTGATTTACTGTGCTTGAAAAGGAAATCACAAATAATGATTGCGATCCTGATGGTCATGACGACTAATGATGAATATAGCTTTCTTTGAGCACCTACTAGTGCCAGGCACCCTTAGAAGCACTTAACGCATTTAATCAGCAAATAACCTTAACCAATGGGATAAATGCCGAGATGAGTTTATTTCCCTCCTAATCTCAGGCATTCATAAATGGACCACTGCCGATAAGATATTAGAGTTGGGTAAAATATTCCAGGGCTTTTTGGAGAAGGTCAACCTTGACTGAACACCTGAGAGGTGGCTGGTTTTTCGGGAAAAGCACACTCATCTAGCTCGGGTGGATATTAAGGTAGGAGCTTGGTTGTGGCCACGTTATAGCAGATGTAGCAAAGCTCCACTTTGGCTTGAGTTCCACTGGTTTCTTTAGTTCTTCTTTTACTCTGATCATCCACTTTATAATAGAAACCTCAGGCTGTTCCCCAAAAAGACAGTATGGCCTATCTTGAGTATGTATGGAAACTTGTGTGGTGTGTTTTGAGTTATTAGATTGATCGGAAGGGAGTAGTCACTGGCAGTGAGTGGCTGGAAGAGTGAGGGATGTTAAGTGCCCTGAAAGGTGAGATAATCCCACACAGTAAAGAATCATTTTATCCAAAATGCGCATGACTCTTCTTGAAATGCAGTGCAGATGATTCAGATCCGCACCAAGAGATAGCCAGGGTGGCTTTATAGTGGCAGACCTGGAATCGAGGATGGTACAGTGGGCAGGAATTCTTAGAATCAAATCTGGAATACTTTTTTCCAAGTTTTTTGGAAATTGTTAGACTCCAGTGAGAATATGCTAATATTATGGCACGTGAGTTTGTTCAACAATTTTTGCATAACGCACCTTTGCTGTGGAAACTTCAGAAGTAGAAAGAAAAAGGATAACCCCTTTATGTTATGAGTTTGTTAGTATATATCTTTTATGTTATGTTAGTGTACATCCTTCCAGGCTTTACTATGCGTACTAATAAATTGCACAAAGATGAGATCATAAAGACAACACACAACTTTTTAAATCGCCATTTTTGAGTATTTGCATGGAAGGGAATAAGTTTCATAGCCTCAGATAAATACTATATGCTTGTAAATTTTTGATGTTTTTAAAAAATTGTGTATGGGAAGAGACATAAATATTTAGATTTCAAGTAGCAGTAAGCTTTAGTGATATTTTAAGTTTTATTTATCTTTGCTTTATTCCAAACAAGATTGGAAGTGGTTCATTTACATTACATGTCAACATTGACTTGTGAAGTAGTGCTTTGGTCAGTAAGATAAGGGCATTTCTGCAGACCACTGTCACAGGGATAGCTTTCTTCCACAGACTCTCTAAGGCATTAGGCAGCAGTCTGTAGATACTGTTATTCTGTCTATTGCTTTGAGAATTTCTAAGTTTCCAAAGTTCATCCTGAGCAGTGCTCTCCTATCAAACCCTCCAGGCCCTGATGCCTGAACTTTCCTCCAATGACCCTTTAATAGGGAGCCAGTTCTCAAGGGATTTGTCATCCTTCAACAATTTCTTCTATCTTTTTGGTGGCAGGTAACTGTTATATTGTTAGTGCACCTTAGTGCAGTTAATTTGTTATTAACTGTTAGTTAATTTGTTTTTTTCTTTAGAATTTAGAATTTTTCTTCTGGGTGGGGAGGATACAAAACAGAGCTTTATGCTTTCTTTTTGCACAGGCAGTATTCTGATAGAAAGCCTCCATGCCTTGAGGCACTAGTCTTTCTTTTGTTAGTCTAAAGCCAGGGAAGGAAGGGCCAGGTCCCACTCGCTCTGTGAATGCTAGACCGTTGGCCTCTGTGCTCTCTGGAGGGGCCAGGAAACTAAGGAAGCTGAAGAATGGCTAAAGGACATTTCAAGCTAATTTATTATTGAATTGTGTTGTGCATGTCTTTCACTTGCCTCAAGGTGAGTTGCAGCTGACTCAGATAGCTCTGTCAGATTCGTAGGCCAATTAGGAAATCACTTATAGCTTTATTAATGACATAGTTCATACATCTTATATTTACTAGAATTGATGAATCAATTAATTAATTGATTTAGCAAATGTTTAATTAAAATCTGTAATGATGACTTAATTTTTATCAAAAACCATGACCTTTTCACATACATAATGGAAAATATGATATAAAATTTAACAGTATTTTTTCCCTGAATGTTTGGATTATGAGTAATTTTCATTATCTTTCTTCCCTATTTTACCAGCATTGTGTTAGCTTGTTTTTTGTTTTGTTTTGTTTTGTTTTGTTTTGGGTCTGAGGGCCCATGTTGTAATGTAAAGCTCACAGTGAGCATAGGTCTTTTTTCCCGAGATAACTAAATCTCAGAAGCCACTGGCTTCAATGTGCAGTTTGAATTCTTGTCCCCAAAACGTTTTACACAATTATTGTTATAGCCCTTGGATTTTGGTACTTTGGATGGGAAAGAGTTTGATGTTAGGATACATGTGGTTTAAAGTAATTTTTACAGAAGTGACAATAATAAGGCAGGCAGGCAGATAAATAGCTTATTACAACACATTTGCTAATATAATGGGAACTATTACTGGAAGAAAAAGAGCAAATCAAATGAATTAAATGTTTACATTGGAAGAATTTCTAAGTTTGATCAAATTCAAACCAATTATACTATTTTTAAAAATTATTTTTAATTGTGAACTATAAATATCAACCCAATCATGTATCAGTGGAATGGCTTTGATTTTTTCCTCCTAAGTCTGTTAAGACCGGTGTTTCTCAACCCTGGCTACTTATTAGAATTAACCAGGGGTCTGTGGGGGAAGGTTTAAATGATCCTGATGTCCAGGTTATACCCTTGAGCATGATCTATGGAGAAGACCTCAAAGTTTTTCTGAAACTCGCTAGCTGATTCTAATATGCTTACAACTGCTTTGATAGATTATTGAATTTTTATGTATATTGAACTGAAAGATTGCCTTTTAAAAAGCATTTTTTTCAATTAGAAAAGCAGAATTTGCTTCTCAGCCGCTTGAAATTTGGCTCCTATCACAGGAATAAGTATCTTCCCATGGAGCAAGGATGTTCAATTTGGCAGACCTCAAGTACAGGGAGAGCCACAAAGGACTGTATTTATCTTTCCCCTGGGCTCACAGCAGTCATTACACGCAAATATGTTTATTTATCAGAATAATAAATGAGTGGTTCTGCAGTTCTGTTTCAGATTCACATGCAAGATTCTCAGTATCTTCAAAGAAGGGCCTTTCAAAGACTAAAACCTCAAACTCCCTTGCTTTTTATCTTTTTCTGCTCTCTACATATATATGAGTTTTGGCAGGCAAGATTTTCATTGACTAAAATCAAAGGGAGAAACATTAAAAAAAATTTAAAACAACAACAGAAGAATCCCAGATATTTCAAGCAGGATGAAGAGCTAGCAATCAGGCTCCTTCCTTAGAAAGAAAAATATGGGAATACAGTATTCTTAGAATTCTATCCCCATCCAAGAATCTTACATTTGTTGATCAAACCAATAGTTTCTTTGTTAGAAAACGAAGAATCTAAGCTTTCTCTCCACCTTGGGAATACTCTCCTGAATAAACGGACCTCAGGCTGTAGTCAGATACCAACTGAATGAAAGAGCCATCTTTTAGTAGCTGAGGCATGTGAAACTGGACAACCCCAGTGAACAGGGATAAGCTGAGAAGGAAAATTGTTTGATTTCAGAAAAGACATGGAGTTACCCTCTGGGCTGACCCAAGTTGTCTCAGATGATGAGTGGCTATGGAGGTGACAAAACTTTATTGGCCTGAAAGAAATATAGAGAAAATAAATAAGCTTCGTTTGCTCTTAGTGAAAAAAAAAATGTGTGTGCAGTGAATTTCCTCCTTAAGATTGGAGCGAGTAGCCTGCTGTCAGTTTCCTAAATATATCACCTATAGAGAGGCAAAGACTTCAGAGCCATCTTAAGCTCTGCCCCTAAATAATCCTAAATGAAGGGCCCAAGAAATCATACTACCCAATAATGCTTTAATGTAACGCTTGAGTTTTTTTGTGTTTTTTTGGGTTTTTTTTGTGGTACGCGGGCCTCTCACTGTTGTGGCCTCTCCCGTTGTGGAGCACAGGCTCCGGACGCGCAGGCCCAGCGGCCACGGCTCATGGGCCCAGCCGCTCCGCGGCATGTGGGATCTTCCTGGACCAGGGCACAAACCCGTGCCCCCCGCATCGGCAGGCGGACCCCCAACCACTGCGCCACCCGGGAAGCCCGAGTTTTTTTTTTTTAAACTATCCTTGCATATCTGACCATCCTGGACAGGGTCGCTTCTACTCAAGAATAGTCTTAGTATTAAGCCTTGTCACTTGGTAGGGAACCAAGGCCATCACATCTGAACAGTGAACTTGTTTTTATTTAAGCACTATGAAAACCCATAGGACCCTTCAATATTAATACCAAGCAGGTTTGTATATGACCTAGCCTTAATAATACAAGAGATTTTCTGGAAAAGTGAAGGTGATATCTTTCATCTGTGTGAGAACTTAAACACTAAAAGAAGATGATTTAATTTCATGTTATCCTTGGACTTTCTTCTCCAAGGTTGTTCAGTGTATTCCAAATAAGTATGGGCGATATTTTAAAGTACATTTTTCTGTTTGAATGTCAGTGACCCAAATTGTTTTAGGTGTGCTTGCATTGAAGTCATTGCATCAGCAAGAGACTCCTGCACCCAAGAAACCATTTTTAAATACCAGGAATATCCAGAAACTGTTTTCCACGTTGAAAATTCAGGAAGGAATGGAAATACTGAAAAATATGTTCCTTGTTATTGGAGTGTAAAGTGCTAGAGAGAAAGACTTTAGTAAGAAAATTAAAACCTTTCTTTTTTAATTCAGTACTACTAATTAAAGTCATACAGTATCTCAAGTATGTAAATCTAATCAATGACACCACAGATTCCTGGGATTGCTGACCTGGTGAACAAAATAAATTGTACTTTGACTCATGTAAAAAGCCAGTAGATTTGGGGATAGTACTATTGCTGATTTAACAACAACACAGGTGTACTCCTTTCTGTTGTTGTTGTTAACTTTACAAAATATAGGAAATGGGAATTCAGTTGTGTTTACAATTTGAACTCAAATGTATCAGAACAAGGATGGGTTGAATGTCTTTTCTTGAAATAATGTATTTATAGAGTTTGACACAAAGAAAAGTAGCTAAGATTCTATAACTCAGAAGAATCAAGAGATACTGCAGTAACACAAAATTGACTTTTAATGTTTGTTTACCAGTTCATTTTATCTTACAGAAAATGAAAACATTTTTTTTTTTTTGTAATACAGATTGGTTCTTCTCAGATTTGTACTCGGCAGGTATTAAATGCCTTGAAATACTGACTTCCTTTTAATCAGGTGGCGTAATGACTTTTGTATTTTTCATTTCTCTCGTTGTACATCATTGCTGTGCTGGCAGTAGTGAGCTATGATACAGTTAAGTTCTCAACACAACTGTGTCAGTTATCCATCGATCATTCTTGATGCATTCTATGCTGAGAATGGATGGGTAATTCCCTTTTCATCCTTCCCTCTTTAGTAGTCAGCTACTCCTTGAGACCACCATATTCTTTGGAGCATTGAAATCAAGAAACCCAGTATGGCTGCCCGCAACCAAATTGGAATCTCCTTTGAGACTACTTCTAATTGCCAAAATAATAAGTGACTATATTATTGCATAAAATAAAACTTTAACAGGTACCGGCCCCCTTTCTATGAGAGAAAGTTTAAATTTACAAATACCGTATTTGACTAGAAATTACTGTGATAAAATATGGCAGCAGTCATTAAAAGATGGCTTCCAGTGTTAACATGACTAACTTGTTTTTATTCTTATACTGTCTTTTATATGAATCATTTCTTTTTGTTTAGGTTTTCCAATGTAGGTGAGTCAGTGAAATGTGCAGATATACTTTGTTCCTTAAATGGGCCAAGTGTTAATTATGGACAAAATGATCAAAAGCTTTCCTAACCCAGACTCCCATCTCATCCCTCTGATACTCTTGGTACCCAAGTCTGAGGAGCAATTTTCTGAATTAACCAGTGTTGTACTGACTTTCTGTTAGGAATTGTGTTAGGATAACCTTTCTTTTTCGGACATTCTCAGTGATATACCTTGAGGAATGAAGTAGGAAAATAGACATTTGGTGGAAAATGGCAAAATAAGAACATTAAAGAGAAACTCTTATTCAAGGAGGAGTCCAAAAAGGTATGGGAACTCTGATCCTTTGGGGGAAGTCAGAAGAAGATAAAAATTCTGCCCAGCAGTATTCATTCTTTTAAGACATATATATATATATTTTTACAAGCATGGAAAAATGGTGTGCAGTCAGTATAGATTTTAATCAACTAACAGTCACTCCAGAGATTTTGATCAGCACCAATTCCTGTACTAGTAAGTATTCAAAAGTTAAGAAATGCTACTATGCTTAATATTATAAAGGTAGAGTTCTGCAGCAATAACTGAAAATTATATATCTGCTTCAATAGAAATTTGTGTCCACTTGCAATTCCAATAAGATTTTGTAACGTGGGTAATAATCACTCAAGTATGGGTTTCCTCCAATGAGCTAACCCCCATATTTGAGGTACTAGAGTCACTATTTTGGAGATAGTCCCTCTTTGAATAACATATTCATCTTATCCTAGACCATTCAGGTATTTTTAATTTAGAAGTTTGAGTTCTATTTGAATTAGCAGTGTTTGAGTTAAACCTCACAATCTCTTTGGATTTATATTTTTTGTACAATTTGCATATCCAACCTAATGTAAAAATGTGCATGCATACATTCTCATCTTTTAATGAAAGCATCTGAAAATTTCCAGATATGCTTTTGGTGGAAGAAATGATCTACTTTTATTTATAATATTCTGCCTAGATAATGTATGCATATAGTTATGATTTCATGGAATTCCAATTGTTCTATACCTTCCACACACATAATTCTACGTTTATAGAGTAAATTTATTAGAATTATTACAGAGCTTTGAATGCAACCACAGTCAATTCAGGAAACAGATTTATTTACTCATGTTCATGGGAGGAAAATCTACATAAAAACATTCATGAAAGCATACGAGCTATGTCATACTTGGATTATTATACTAAATCCCATTTATTAGAACTCATTGTGAAACAATGGGAAACCATGAAATGTAATTTGAATACAAATATTGGTCCCTGTGGGGTCTCAACAGTCATAAAAATATAGGAAAACCGAGCTTTAGTTAAGATTGGAGCTGCTAACAGGGAAAATTGTTTTCCTGAAGCTGTTCTTACCCTTTCGTTTAAAGCCCTGAAGATTTTAGTGTAAACTCTTTGATGACAGCTTCAGCATTTCATTTAAGCCTAATGATGATCAGCAAGAAAAGTGACATCACTGACCACATTTTCTATATGGAGAAAGGTTTAAAACTACTTTGTTGACTTTTTTCCCCAAACACAGGCACCATTTGGGCTTTCTAGTGTATATACAAATAGGAATAATAAGAATTTTTAAAGTTGGGTTCTTATTTCTTGGTTAGACAAGTATAGTAATTCCTTCCTTTTATGATTTAAATTTTTGTCATGTCATGTAAATAAAGAAATATTAAATATTTTAAAGTTATTTTTATAGGACAATAACATTTCGTAGGCTAACATAAAATCAAGCTGCTACATTTTACAATTTTTCTGTCCAGCAGTTTATCTATATAACTGCCCTGAGTAGATGCTAAATGCTGCTTAGCAAACGGCCCTTAGAATTTAAATATAACTCAGTAAAGCTACTCAAAAGATAAAACAATTCTTCTCAGGCATGTGTAATTTTAACTAGAAGAAGGTAGGAGTCTCATTGGTTAAATATTACTTGCTAATTTTAGTTTCATACTTCATATAAATGGGATTATTAAGGGGTTTTAACTGTGCTTGTTATTATACATTGGAGTCCATATGAATTTTTTTTTTTTTTGGTCAAAAAGGCAGGATTTTAAAGAGTAAAATAATTCTGTCTATTGGAGCTTTGAAATATTTTAGAAAAGTGTAGATTGTTCCCTTGTGAAACTGAGTTTTGTGCAGCCTCTCAGAATCTCAGTTTATGTAAAGAAGCCTGTATTTCACATCTGTTGCTCTAATCTGTTTATTGTAGTGCATTTCAAAATTGTACAAATGTGTAAAATTTGTGCTTGTGGCAGCTGCTACTCTGAGTAGCTTTACTTTCCTTAATTTAATCCTAGCAATCCTTAAGCTATTGCATGCCCCGATCATGAAAGGATACTTCGTTGAGATGTTGTAGCCTAAACAGTTTGGCTCTAAAGCCTCCTTATGTAGTGCTTCCCTTAAAATTATATTAATTTATAATATATATTGAATGATAGCTTTACAAAAACAAATTAATGAATTGGTCTTTATGAAAATGACTTTACAGTAAGTAAAAAAGGGTTATCACAGTTTTGGTAACTTGCATGAGTTCATACTGAAAAAAAAAAACCTTTCACATGTTCTTAATGACTTTAAAACTGACGTGCTCTGGGGGCACGCTCAGTTGTATGCTCTGAAGCAGTAGACACCATACAGCTTATGCTTTTTATCTGGGAAACCCACGAAGCGCACTGCAGCCTCAATAGGACTGCAGCGCCTTCTTGGCCTAGAGATGGGGTAGCGGACACTGCCGTCCGCCATCCAGCCTGCATCGCAACGGTCATATCCCAGAAGTTTCCAGGCAGCGAATATCTGGCCCACTTTAGCAATCTGAGCACCATCATTGAGACAGGCCTGCACCGCTTCGTCGTAGGTCAGCTTGGTGGGGTGGATCAGGTAGTAAAATCGGCCTGTGGAGAAAAGGAGAGAGGGTCAGTGGGCCTGTCTGTGGCTCAGCCCCACAGAGGTGGAAGGAGCCCTATATAGAAGTGTTTCTCAATGAAGGGGGATATAGAGCAGCGTCTGTAAAGGTTCTGAAACACAGGCTTGTCAGTTAAATGTAGTGCCCCTAGGTTGCTCTCCATTAAATTAGTTTTTTCCTTGCCCCTTAATGTCAGACATGCCCTTTTAGAGCTGTAAAAAAGAAAAGGGAAATGACAGGTCTCTTTTAGCTAATTAGTGGCAAAAAGGGCCCTTCTGTGGCACTAGAGAAGACAGAATTCCATGTTAAAAGCAAGAGCTATTTAAATTCTAGCTGTAGCAAGACTGAAGCCCAGCACAAGTTTCTAGAGAGGCAAAATTTGAATGTGAAAGGATCAAAAAACATTCCTGACAGAAAAGTCCATTTAAAAATAATCAAAAGCCCTCAAGTCCTTTTCATTACAGGTATCAATAAGACATTATTCTTATTCAAAGACTACAGTATGAAAATGCAAAACATACAGGAAGTCACTTGCCATAAATAATATGGACTCAGAATGTGAACTCAATCTGTTCACTCACTAGCAAAGGGGATGAAGTTAGTTATTTTTTTCAGTTTCCCTCTGTGGGAGCTCTGACACCTAACCATTTCTTGATTTTATAAGAAAGAGCAAGTTAGTCTCAACCACTAATTCAATTGTGTTAATTACTGAGATTCCTTCAATTTGTATCAAATATGCATGAAATGTATAAAATATGACATCAACTGACTAAAGTGATACCCATCAGTGCAAGATTTTCTCAGACTTTTAGTTTCCGGCAGAATAGAATCAGACTGTCTAACCTGATTACACATTGTAATGTGATACCCTCCTGCCTCTCTTTAAATACGGATGATTGAAGTCTAAATTAATGCTTGCCTGTTCTTTCTAGACTAAGAGGATACGATTTGGAGAAAGGGCAGCCGTCACGGGAACATTAATAAGAGGGTTAGTTCTATCATCTGTAGCTGAGGCCGGCAAACTACAGCGCACGGGTCCAGTGAGGTTTTATTAGAACACAGTCACACCCATCTGTTTAATATTGTTCATGGCGGCTTTTGTGTTATAACATACAAAGCTACATGGAGTGGTTGCAACAGAGACCATATGGCCCACAAAGCCAAAAATATTTACTGTCTGACCCTTTACAGAAAGTTTGTTGATCCCTGATCCCTTGCTGTTTTCGCCAAAGCATGTCACCAGGCACCTGAAATATAAAATAATGGGGCCAGGGCCGCACGCGTGATTTAATGCTTTACTGTGTCATCTTAAAATTCTTAATAATTGTTTAACAAGAAGCCCACGTTTTCATTGTGCACTGGGCCCTACATGTTACGTCACTGGTTCTGGAAGGAGCAAGATAGGGTTGGGAGCTGTGTCACATTCAATGAGCCAGTCATCAACACTGATACAATCTGGACCTCTCACTTCTGCTTTCACCTCCAATGTTATTTCTACTTAATTTTCTTGCAAAGGTCTCTTTATCCTGAGCCCTCTCTTTATCAGAGAGATAATGCTCTCTCTTTATCCTAAGCTTTGCTGATCATCTATGAATAAATTGACATTGTAATTTAGAGAAGAAGACCGTGACACGGATGCCGTCCTTACTTCAGTGGAGAGGTCTCTATCCGATGGAAGGCACACAGTGGCAGCATCATCTTTGGCAGTAAGAAAAAGACTCCATACAACATGACAGTTAAACTATTTCATAATAACAGTTGGATGCAATAAAACCAAAGAATCATGGAAATATGTACTTTTGCTTGATGTCTTTGGATTTTAAAAAATTATGACATTAAAGAATTTCTTGTATCTGGAGCAACACTTCAAAGCTTTTTTTCTTTTTTTTTTAAGTAGATAAGATTAAAAGTTTAATGTCACATCATAGTATGTATTGGTCTCTGGGATAGGAAACAAGGCAGTATGGTTAATATCTTACCATTGAAGTTGGATGTAAAACAGAAGACGTCATATCTGCTTTTATCTTTGTCCCAAAACCCATAGTTCCTGACTCCGGGCACTGTGTTCTGGCCTCCGCAGGGTTCTCTGGGTTTTGTGATGGGATACTGTACAGACCCATCACTGAGCCAGCCAGCATTGCACCAGTCCAGCCCACCCCTCCAGGCATCGTACAGCTGGTCAAAGGAGGCGATCACAGCGTCCTGGTCCAGACAAGCCTGCTGTGCCTCGTGAAAATTGAGATTGTAGCGCCCCAGTCGTGGAAAATAAGGAAATACCACACCTGTCCAAAGGAGAAGGCAAGGAATCGTTAGTGGCACAAATCCCACTTGAGTGGGGAAAAACATAATAGAATCTCCATCAGATGAAGAAGCAGTTTTTGTTCAACTTGCAGTGTTTTCTCATAGTCCCATTTCCCTTCAAACAACCTCTCAGCTCTGAGCATCTCACAGTTAGCTCTTTGGTCTGGTAACTTCAGTGATTTACCTCTTTCGCTAAGAGTTCAGCTCAGTCCTCACAATTCTCCTTTCCGAAACGATTCGTCTGCAGATTATAGTTTCCAAATAGCGCTCCCTGAGAACTTACCTATTGCATATCTGACAACAACATAATTAAGCGGTCTTATTTCATATTAATAAGGTAACTTTTTACAGTGAGGCACTTTCGTAAAAAACATCGTGGCTCTCTTATCTATTTCAACTTTTAGTGTAGTTCTTAATCTTATTTAATTCTGTCCTTGAACAATGTGACTAAAATAAGAGCTTTCGTTTTTAAAATGTTTCCATTACTATTTTTCAGTTTCTGTATTCATGTGTTGCAAACTGAAACTAAGCTTTTAAAAACATTTTTATTGCAAATAGGAAAAAAAAAAAAGCTTCCAGAAGCTTGTCCCGTACAAAGTAGGTACAAAATAGACATCTGTCCAAGTTATTGCCAAAGAATTAAATATTTTAGAGGACAAAAACCCTCAGTATATGTAAACACTGTGACTTGGCACTTGACTTTGGGAAGATGCGACAGCTTTCCAAAAGCATTTCTTTCCGTCAGATAATCATGGGAGATGTCTGAGCTGTTTCACAACTTTCTGCACAGTTTCTTTAAAGGGTAAGGATTGCATCATAAGAAAGCAAAGTTATATCATTTGTTGGACTCTATGAAGGACCACTATCAAAATGTCTCCCCCATGGTTGCTAAAAGACAATTAATTTCAAGTGATTATTCAAGGCTTTGCCTTGAATTTTTAAATATAATTAAAAATAATTCATATTTGAGTGTGTGGAATGTAAAAAACTGTCTGCTGACGCAGTAATTTGGTGGATTATACCAAATGTGCTATTGTATGAGACTGCGGACCCTATACAAGGTGGATGCACGGTCCACGAACAGTGTAACCAGTACACAGGAAATGTATTCTTTTAGAAATTGTCCTGGAAGACTCTACAAGAAGAAATTTCAGTAGCCTAAATCAAGTCACATCCACTGAAAGTCTCTGCTGGACATGTTTGTCCCTGTAGGGCAGTCCAGCTGGCACCATCCACTAGAGGCAGAGATCCAGGAAGGCTTCCTGATCTCATCCTGCCTTCTCAGGTTCTTGGCTGAAGGATCTGTAAGCTGAATCGGAGCCAAAAGTAAGGAGGAAAAGACTCCCTTCGTTGCCTTTGCCCCCTGCAGCAATGGGCGGAATGGAGGTGGGGAAGGCCTGAAGATGACTCCTTCTAAGAAGGGCTGTGACCAGGCAGCCAGCTAAGACTCAGTCAGCCCTGGGAAGGAGCTGCTCTGGTGATCTCCGTCCCCTCATGCCTTCCATCCTCTTTCTCAGTAACCCCAGGAATGCCAGTGAAAAGGAAAATACTTAATTTATCCAGTAGAGGTTTCCTTGGCAGCTAGACCTTAAGTGAGAGAAAATCTCAAAGTATTTAAACCAAAATTCAACCATTTAGGCTGAATTCCATTTCTCAAATAGCTCAAGATGGTAACAGTGGAGAATGTAGACTCTTTTAATTTATAATAATTTTAAAGACCTAGACAACCTCTCAGTTTAAATTCACCAGACTGTGTTTGGTGGACTCCCATAGGCATTGTGAAAATTTTTTCTTTAGTAATTTGTCCTTGATTAACCACTGAGTTATGTTTGATTCAGTTCCAAATCCAGTGTAATATATTTCTGAGTTCCTTTCACATTTAACATAATTTCATGCAATCATTACTCAAAGTCAAAGTGAAACCCTATATTAAAATTTTACTATTTTTCAATTGTAAGAATAAATGATCAACTTACAGTAACTCAAAAGATTTACTTAGCAGATTTTAATTAATGGTTGATGATGCTGGAAAGAACACATTCCAAGTAAATCAAGGTCAATTTCTGTGTCGCCACCAACATTTTAAAAGTTTCACTGTATTGTACACATTTGGTGCATACATTTCAACAATCAAATGTTTCGTGCAAGTGTGGGCATTTCTGGAACTGCATGTTTCTTAGTATTTTATTTATTTGCTCCTTTTACTTTCAGCTAGTTAAGATGTCAACATCTAAGACTATAATTACAGAAACCTTCTTGGCTCTGTGGAAAAAAGTGCAATTCCTACAGCTGAATTATGGAGCAAATGGTGATTGCTTTCATCCGACATTACAAAAATAAGAAAAGTTAAACTTTCATGGGTGAGAAAGAAGGGTATATGATTATTTTCCAAATATGATTATTTTATACTTATATGTCAAAATATAATCAGAAGCTCTTTTCCATGAAGGGCTGGTATGCATCTCTAAAAAGGGGATTAATAAGGAAGATACCTCACATGGAAAAGAATAATATCAAATGATGTGGGTAGTTTAGTCAACTGAAATGTTTTAAAAACACATTCTTTAAGACTTACAATTGCACAGACCCGTTCGTCCTAGTGGTTGGCAAATATCAATTTGTTGGATATATGAAAGGTTTTCATGCCATGGTACATATAAAAGCTTAAGGAAATTTCAGTAACTCCACAAAGTAAATATTTTTAGTAATAAAAAGGTAGAGACCATGCAGAACAATTTTACCTTCTTCAGTGCCTCTCAGAGTACCTTTCAGTGCTATGTACATATCTGAAATTAGCTTTCTGTTTCTAAAAGTTCTCAGACTACATTTTTGTGTATTTGGCCCCATTTTCATCAATGGAAGACCAATACAGTGGAAGATTGGAAGCACAAATATGTTTTTCATATTATCTATATGTTTATTGATTGTGCAAATGAATTCTGTATTGGGCTGCTCATGAATGTCTAGTGACACTCTCCTTGTTATATTCATACAAGGCTTGTCTCTTGCTGGGTGTTGTTTCTAGCAGTGTAGGTAATTTGGTAGTCATCAGAGGGCTTTACCCTATCCAAGATGCTATATGAAAAAAAATTGTGTTTCCACAGCTAATTCCAATTCATAGTAGGTCAGTGTTTCAAAGGGTTTACTTTTTTTTTAATCAGTGTGATTTGAAAAACAAATCTTAAAACACAACTAAGAGCAAGGCATTGCACTCAGTACTCTAGGGTCCCTTGAGTTTGGAGTGTGGCCTATTTCTGCAAAGAGTCTATGATTTGATACATATACTATGGATATATAAATTTGAATCCAAGACAGAATAAAATCTTATAAATACAAACCATACAATTTGGGCATCTTGAAGAAGAACGATATTTTTCTAATTGGGAAAATTCTTTGAAGCACATAGCATTTAATCTGGTATTAAAGGGCCAGTATGATTAAAGGCATTGTACAATTACAGTTGGAAAGGCAGCTTAATTATGACATTCAAAATGATACACGTCTCTGGTCTTATTTATGCATGTTAGAAGATTGACAAGGAGCTTGAGTGAAACTTGCTGATTGGTAGATGGTCCGCTATAAGGATGTAATTGGTAATGGAAAAAGGTCAGGACCTGGAATAAGAGCTAGTAGATGATAACCGCAAGGTATCTCTTGTGCTACATGTGGTTTATCATAGCCTTCAAACTCTTACGTATATGATTGCTGCACCTTGAGCATCTACCCCAGACTAGGTGGAAATTGTCAAGTCCCTACCATCCTCAGGTAGCAATCAAGGTTCCTCAGATCTTATTCTATAATTAAAATGTTGTAATTTTATTTTAAAATGAGTTCTTATCTCATGTTGAAGTATATATAGATAAAATAATGTCTTGAGATTTTCTTGAAAATTATTCATTGGGGGTGGGAGTAAATAAAGCAAGATAAAATAAGATTGGCTATATCATGACATTTTTTGAAGCTGGTGATATATAGAGATTCATTACACTAGTCTTTCTACTTTTCCGAGTGTTCGAAATTGGCTATAATAAAAAGTTAAAAATTTTTATCCCACCCTGTTGCCATGCTGAGCCTTAAACCAGTCAAGGCGGATGCTGTCTGTGGCATCTGTTATTCACATTTTGGCCTTTGAAGAGTTTCTCCCTCACACCTGTGATGCCCTCTTTCCCACTTTGTCATGCTCAGTACCCCTTGAAAGAACCAGGTGCACCTTTCATGGTCCAAATCAAATGTCTCTTCCTTTCCACCACCTTCCATTGCATGCAGGCTTTTTTGTATTTGAAAGTATAAACCCATTGTATCAAACATTAACTCACCTATAAGCTATTTACTGAGCACTTACTTTGTTTTGGCACTTGACTGCCTCAAGTAGATCCTATTTAGCAGGTGAAGACGGACAATTTGCAAATTTTACAAAACAAAATGTGATTAGAATTACAATGGAAATCTGTAGACAGTGCTCTGAGAACATCATAGCTGGGGGTGGAAGGGGAGGGCTCAAGGTAGAGTTGATCTTTTCTTTTTTAAAAAATAAATTTATTTATTTTTTTATTTTTGGCTGAGTTGGGTCTTTTTTGTTGCGTGCGGGCTTTCTCTAGTTGTGGCGAGCAGGGGCTACTCTTCGTTGAGGTGCGCGGGCTTCTCATTGCAGTGGCTTCTCTTTTTGCGGAGCAGAGGCTCTGAGCACACAGGCTTCAGTAGTTGCAGTGTATGGGCTCAGTAGTTGTGGCTCGTGGGCTCTTGAGCGCAGGCTCAGTAGTTGTGGCGCACGGGCTTAGTTGCTCCGCGGCATGTGGGATCTTCCCGGACCATGGCTCGAATCTGTGTCCCCTGCATTGGCAGGCGGATTCTTAACCACTGCGCCACCAGGGAAGTCCCTTTGATCTTATTCTTTTTTTTCCGTACACAGGCCTCTCACTGTTATGGCCTCTCCCGTTGCGGAGCACAGGCTCCAGACACACAGGCTCAGCGGCCATGGCTCACGGGCCCAGCCGCTCCGCGGCATGTGGGATCCTCCCGGACCGGGGCACTAACCTGTGTCCCCTGCATCAGCAGGTGGACTCTCAACCACCGCGCCACCAGGGAACCCCCTGATCTTATTCTTGAAGGAATATATTTTCTCCAGTTCAGAAATGAATTCATGTATATAATGTTAAATATGGAAATGTCAGTTATTTCAAGGCAGAGCCTCTGGGTAATGACTGCTTCTGCCCTTTTTATAGTACACAAGAAAGATGGAAAAACATTCTCTGCAGTGAGAATGGGCACACCAATTAATGAAGTATGACCAAAGGACAGTCCCTAAGTCATCTCCCAAATAACTTTGGGGCCTTTGAGAATCTTGAGAAAACTTCAGAAGACTGAGACTGTCAAACACCACTGTCTCTCTGAAACCTGCATTTTTTTCCCGCCCCAACAGAAACTTTCACCTTCCTGCAAACTCCCAGAGCATAGTAGATAAAAGCATGGACTTCATTCAGTGCCCTTGGTATCAAATTCTAGCCCTAGCTCTTACTCCTAGCCATGTTATCTTAGAAAAGGAGCTTTCCCTAAGTTTGAGCTGTCAAGGGACATTACTGAAAGTGAGCAAAATGAATACGCATATGATTAGAGCAATTTGTTTTACCTACTTACTTTACCAAATTCTACCTTATTTTAAAGTACTTACTTTTGAAAGTATCTTAGAATCTTTAATGGACTGTAAGATTGTTGAATGAAGGGAACGATGATTTGGAATTTTTTTGTTTCTCATGGTACGAAAACAGCACTTGTAAAAATATTTATCATTTAAATTGGTTTCTCGGACACATTTACTTAGCTCATATATACGTATGTGCTATATGGTAGAGAAGTGTTACGAAAGCATGGAAAACATGGAGATGTGGGACAGTGCAGGGCCTATGCAGGAAAAATTACTCTTCTTACAATTCCCCTTCAACACCTCTAATTGTGTCTTAAAGGAAGTCTCAGTTTGACCGTAGAGTGTATTCTCTTCTAACACGTGTTAAATCTGCTTTTCAAGAAAGGGGAGAGCTGGCTTCATGCTCAAAGCCACCAGCAAGCATGTATCCATTTATCATTAGAAATATCTTATGTTCACTGTACTTATTTTTATGGTTTCCTTCTATTTCTGGCAAGTTATACTGGTTTCTATTTATTTAAAATATATTTTTAAGTAAGTGTAGGGAGATAATAAATATGGCATGTGAATTACTTAAGTTTAAGAAAAAGTAACTTAACAGATAATACAGTTCAACCTATTATTCATAGATTGGAAGCCAAGGTACAATAAGGATAAGTAACTTGCTCTGGTTACAAAACATATACTGACAAAGCTGGGACTAACATAAGCATCTTGATGCTACTAGCGTCCAGTGCCTGATGCCCCTTTGATAAAAGAAAGTGACCCTCAATTAATATTTGATGATTGACTGTCTTCTCTAAGCCAATTACTTCTTTCATCCCGAATAATGCCAATGTTCATGGATATGAAAGTGAATCAATAAAAACTCAAAGTATAAGGTGGCATGCAATCAGGAGCCAAGAACTACAACTAAGAGAGACAAGAGAAGGTCACAAAAATGAACTTTACAACATCAAGCAATGTATCAGATACATAAAGCTAATACATCTGCATGCATGTGGTGGCACTCTGTGGGATTCAGAAGGTCACATCTTCAATGAAGTGCTAGTGTGCCAAACATATTTTTCCAAAAGCCACAAATCTGGCCTAGAATGTGGAAGGAGCTTCTAGCAAACACACACCTATAGTTTATGTAAGGAAGGAAAGTCTTCTATCAATGCAGCCAAAATTCATCCTTCCATGTAAAGAGACACTGAAATTCATGAATAAAGGGTGTCTTGAGATACATGAGAAACTAAGGAGAGGCCTAAAGGGCTTTGGGCAGAGGGGAAACAGGATGGCATGGATACATTTTATTGTTTAGCTTTGTATACATTTTGATCTCTGAACCTACTGAATGCCTTAACATATTTAAGAAATAAAACTCCCCCCACAAAATGCCTTGACCATTTGGTATTCAGTGTCTAAGAGACTCTGGACCATTAAAAAAAATTACTTCTTTACAAGAATATTTAAATAAATCTAGAGTCTACTTTTTTGTTAAATTAAGTTTTCACAGTTATTTTACAAAATACAACTAAATGTATTTTAGTTAGCAGATGTCCTTCACAAAACTTGCCATTATTTTGAAACTGAGATAATTTTAGAAGCATAATAAAAGAGTCTCCACTCTGAATTTCTTCATAACTATGTAATGAGTTTTAAATTTTGAATGGCATAAGGCAGTTTCTGAATGTTGTTAATTCAGTTCCACTGCATGTTTCTCCTACTTGCAAATAGCTTCAAATTTGCATATAACCATTGTGTGTACATTTCAAATATGAAAGCTGGAATCATAGACAGATTGCAGATTACAAAAGAACAGAAAAACATTCTTTACATGGACTTTTGATTTCTCACATCAGCACCATGGTAACCATTAGACGTTACTTGTCATGAAAAAAAAAAGCAATGATTAATTATCATTCCTAAGTTTTACATGATTTATAGATACTTACCTTGTAAATCTAATGCTACCACAGCAGTATCATCTTCTAATCCTTCAATCACCTCGCACTTGTATCTCCCATAATCCTCCAGGGTCAGGTCTGTGATCACCAGAGAAGCATCATTATCACTGCCTCCTTTCAGAAACACTCTACCCTGGTAGCCTCCATAGGTTTTCTTGTGGTATCCCATGGAAACAAAAACATCCACTTCCTTGAGGTAATCTGAAGTTAGCTTGGTCCACTTAATTCGGATTTTGTGGGTTCCTGAGCCAAGTGCTGTAGGGTCTCGGTAAAATTTACATGGCAGTGTAATATTGCCACCTCTGCGTGAGAACACCTTGGCTTGTTCTGCTTCCACGAGTAGACGGGGGCCATTTTCTGCTATAATTGAAAAGAGAGAAAAAAAGGAAAGAACTATTAATATGCTTTTAGACTTTTTTATAATATGAAATATACTACCTACACAGGGTATCTGACAAAGAGTAGCATTGGCGATAAGCTTCTCTGCATTGTTGAGCAGTGATCTCCTTTGAACCACATAGAAAGGTACCTTTAGTAACTAGAGGGCATCTACAAGGTAGTCATGTCTTTTAAGCTACTGAAAAAAGGAAGGATGTACATTATAATCAATGAGAAATATTGGCTCTAATACTCTATAGTCATCTGAAGCTTGAAGATGTCATCGTAAATTCTATTTATTTTTCTTCTACAGTTAAATATCAAAAACGTAGAAACAAGACCAAGAGAAGTGACAGGGAACCATAACTATTTCATCAATATAAACCCAAAACGTACAAGCTAGGTAAATTGATCTCTCCCCAGCTGAGCTTTCTAATACGGTAAGTCTGTATTGTATTTCTAGGAAAAGTATACAGCAACATGATTAACTTTCATTGTGCTGTTCTGGCCAAAGAATTAGAATGTCCTCCCATCTCTGGCTTCAATTCAAATATACACCTGCGATATGCCGTTCTGGAGCATTTCAAGCAACATGTATGTATTATTTTCACACAAAGGCCAGACATCAGAAAGGTATTTTTAGTGAGTGCTTTTTAAAAAACTCCAGATTTTGAAATATATTCCTCAAACCTTGGGTGTTAAAAGTGCATCCAAAGTTATATTTATTTTCTAATTAACCAGATAACTATGTTTCTTTATTCCCTTAAATCTCCTTCTACACCCCCCACCCCCCACCCCCCGCTACCCCTGCTTTCTGCTGTATCTTGGTTTACAGAATCCTCTCGCTTTGCTTCTGCCTTGCCACGCCTCGCCCTTTCGCTTCCCTCCTCCCTCCTCCAAGGACTTTACTGCCTTCCTGGGAGCACCATGATATTCCTAGCCTGCCAAGTCAGCACGGCCGCAGGCCTCTGGAGAGCCAGCTGTTATTTTCAGATCTTGGCTTTCTCTGGGGTTTCCCCTGGTTCACTCGTTGCGCTTTTGACCTTGACAAGGTCTCTTGAGGATGTGCAAGCTTTGAAAATGAGAAAGCGATATAAGAATTCCTGGACACACATACCTCATCCACACACAGCTCTCAAAGGCTGCCAAAGCTGTCTTTCAAGCAGCCCTTCCTGCTTTAGGCTGGAGGTTCTGAATAAACCTTGGTCACGAATCGTTAACGATAGTACACAGGTCGTCAGGAGGAGTAGCAAGTCATCCCCAGACAAACCTCAAAACTTAGTTATTTAATGGTGCACGTAGGATTCAGATTTTAAAATAAAGGGTCCAAGAATAGACAGTGGTTCTATTTTTATCATAGAGCAATCAAAATTCATATTTAAAAAATGAACATTTATGTCAGCCCCAGTCCTCCGAAACTGAACAGTTGAACCACTTTTAAAGCCATCAGTGCCCCTACTTTGAATAGATCATAAACTGAGAGGATAATGGCTTAAGTAAAATGAATCACAAATCCAGCTCATTAAGCATTTCCTTTAGATTCTCTTCTTTATCTTCTTATTTAGGCCCATAGAATCATAAGACATAAAAGGTAAAGGTATCCAACTCTACCCTATGTAGAATACTCCCCCTGCAATATCCCCAGGGACTGCATCCATGTTCTACCTAAATATTTGTAGTATCTTCTTTCTGGGAGGAGGAAAAGGTGCTGTTTAATAAGTCTGCTCAGCAATGCCTGAGGCCCTAGGGAGCATGGATCTACCCACTACCTTGGGAGGACGCCTGAAGCTGGGCCTTCCCATGCTGGGACTTGAGTTTAGACAAGACATGAGGCCTTCAGAAAGTTGCAGTTTCATGATTCTCTCAAGCTTTTTACTTTAAAGTCAAAACTAATGCCCAAATGCGCTGGGCTAAAGGGGAGTTCCAGTAGTTAGGAACATGGGCTTTGATGTGTCAGAGACCTTGTTCTAACCTCACCTCTTCAATTTGCTAGCTCTGAATCCTTGAGCAAGGTGTGCAAGCCCTAAGCCCCAATTTCCTTACATGTGAACTAGGGAAAGTAATGTCTACTATGCATAGTTGACCTAATAGGCACATAAAGCACTTGAAATAATGGCTGACCCAAACTGTTCCTACTGCATAGTTTTCCCCCTGTATTTCTCCTATATGATACTGCCTAATATTGAGCATAATTTTGACATATATTAACCTTCCATGGTTCCACTTACTTATAAAGTTTTTAACCACGTGGAGTAAAATAATACATACAATGCCACCTGTGTTATATAGGAAACCTGGAAATTATTGTGTGGTTTAGCATAATCATAAGGTATTCCAGAGTGAACACAAGGCCTGAGTGTTTTATAAATTAAAGAGTTAAAGCACAGATCAAAAGTCTTGTACAAGAGACTGAAATTTCTAATTTTTTTCTGAGGTTAACTGTAAATCATCTTGTAGTATTTTAGAAGTATAAGCTTATGATTTTTTTTAGGTACTATTTACTTATACTCTAGCATTCTGCGTAGATGATGACTTATGTGGTATAATGTTGAGACCTAAGCAGACACCAAAAACCCATTGGCTTCCCACAAAATAATTTTTCTAACAAGTCTGCTAGAATGTATAAATTTCCACCATTCTTATTTTTGGGGCAACTGGGGTGTTGAGGTAGTAGATGCCACGAGGCCCTGGCTGAAATTCAAAGAACCCTAAGAAAGTTGGGTAATGTGTAACTTTGAGTGACTGAGGGCCATTAACATTCATTAACCTAAATCCCCAACATGGCCTTTAGAACAATGTGTTTTATTAGCTTGTTTGCTTCTAGAAGCTCAACACTGCAGATTATACAGCATTGAGCATTGCTGGCGGGAGTGGCCTGTTGCAGAGCAGGTAAGATGTAGGAAAGAGCACTGGCCAGTGAGTCAGGAGCCCTGGGCTCTGTTGCAGGCTCTAGCAGGGCTTAGCTGTTTGAGTGACAGGTCTACATCATGAGAACATTGAGCTTAAGGTTCGTATCTGGCTCCCTATGGCAGGTTGTCATGATAGGGATCAGCCAGGAAACACACTAAGAGGGAGAGCGTAGAGGGCTGGAACAAAGGGAGCCTATAATGCTGATGGCAAACTTTGCACAGTCTTGTCTAGAGTAATCTGATCATTGGGTTAAAAATGTGGATTGGTTTGAAGTTAATGTTTAAGTCAAAACTGTTCAATCAACAGGGCACTTGTAAAGCAAATCAAAAGATAAAAATAAACCTTGATCATCAGAATGAGTATTGGTTATCCTTTTTTTTTTTTTTTTTTAAATATTAACTAGAGAAAACCAAGCAGCATACATGTGCTCATTTTAGGGGGACTGAATTTTTTAAAAGTTCAGTCTGTAAGTTACAGGAATTTCATATTTTTATTAGTGAGTGTCAGTGACAGTGATGAAAGATTTGATGGCCTTCAAAGACCACAGTTGTCTCCAGGGGAAACAGCAGGGCTTCATTATTATTTTACAGTCTGCTGTGAAATCCAGAGGACATCATTCAGTTTCACCAAATGATGAAAGCAATGGCATGACCGAAAAGCTGATCTTTGTATCACTCTGTAATTTAGATGAAATCTTTTAAACAATAGGACAAAAACAATTTAGAAATATGGTATTGGACTATTACCTATTGTTCTTAGTTCTATTAAAAGTTTAAACATTTGGGGGGGCAATTCATTGCCAAAGAAATAGAGGTGACAGAAAGTAAAAAAAAAAAGGTGTTATGGGTCAAAGTTTGTCTTTTAAAAATAAATAACTTTTTGGATTGTACAAAATAACCAGTCTTGGTGTTGGTTACTTTCTCACTGGTGTAAAATGAAGAAGCCTCCAGACTTTTGGATTTCCTAGACCAATAAAATGTAAAAAGAACCCAAACAAACAAAACTGAGGAATATATTTAAGATGGTTAAACAAAGACAAAAAATACTCCCCTTCCAAGAAAAAATTCTACCACCATCATTTGATTTTTTTATTGTGGTAAAATACACATAACATAAAATTTGCCATTTTAACCATTTTTAAGTGTGTGATTCAGTGGCATTAATTACTTTCACATTGTTGTGCAACTGAGGCAGGAGATAGATGGGCCACAGGCTGAGCAGCTGGAGTTTGTCCCCTCTGGAGAGATACTTCAAGATGAAGATAACAGCGGGAGCAAGGAGAAGCTGAGCCTGCCCAGGTAAGAGGTACAGAGACCACATATTTTTCATTCTTGAGGTCAGGGAGACCTTCCCAACTACACCTGTGCAGAAAGGCTCCTCGGGTCAAAAAGGGAGGGAGTGCCACCCCATAGTAGGTGATGTCAACCTACCCATAGGCCTCTTCGCTAGAATCCATCTTGGCTAAGAGATGCGCACGCATACAGGGGAGGACCCTGAGACAAACCAAAGATGGACTCAGAGCCAGGCAAAGCAAGATGATTGGCCAGAGGAAACCCAGAAGAAATGCCCCATGTAAGTGATTCAAACTACTACGAGGGCGCAAGTCTCTCTCTGAGTCCTTCAAGTGTGTGTGTGTGTCTATTCACACATATTCTTTTTCCTCCTAATAAACATTTTACTTGTTTCACTACTTTCCGCCTCTTTGTGGAAGTTCATTTCTACAAAGCCGACGGGCCAGGGGCCTTGTCACTGGTCACTGGCCTTGGTGGTCTAGTGGCGAGGATTCAGCGTCCTCACTGCCTTGGCCTGACTTCAGTCTCTGGCTGGGGACCTGAGATCCTGCTTCAAGCTGCTGCAGGCCGAGGCCATCTGCAATCACAACCACCATCACCATCTATTTCCCAAACTTTTTCATCACTCCAAACGAAAAACGAATTCCTCCCTGACATTCCAAACTAGTAGGCAGACACTCACGTACCAGCTCCACGATGAGTCATTTGAAAATGCTGCACAAGGTTTTAAAGATAGTTCCTTATTTTTGTGGCATCTGTTATCACTTTGGTGGGTTGAGATGTGTAAGACTAACACTCTGGAAGCTGTTACTTCCTTTAGGGTAGCCAACCTGCCCAATGATGAGCAACCTGGCTGGATTTGTATCCTTCTCGTTGTGCTTACCACAGTCTACTGAAAACAGTCACTCTGTCTCCCTAGTCCACGTCTTGTTATATTGTTCCTCCAGCATCAAAATAGTGCCTGGCATGTGATAAGTGTCTGTGACTGAAATAGACGAATGCCTCCCAGAGGCTGTGCTCAGCTATGGCAGTAGACATAGACCCCTGCCCTTGCTTTATACCATATTGCTCTAAAATGAAAACACTTTATAAAAACAGGTAAAGATACATATTAAAGACACAATATTTAGAAAGAACATAATTTAGACATTGGTCTCTCATCTTACACATTACATTTGAGTAGGATACATAATTTAGGAAAAAATTGTCTTACTCATTAATCTTTCACTGTTTATAATTACAGTCAGCCCTCTGTATCTGTGTGTGCCTCATTTGGGATTCAACCAATCAGAGATGGAAAATATTTGAAAACGACATTCCAGAAAGCTCTGAAAAGCAAAACTTCAATTTGCTTCTTGCCTAAGTATTTACATAGCATTTACATTGTATTTACAGCTATTTACATAGCAACATTTACATTGTTTTAGGTATTATAAGGGATGATGCCTGTAGGCTAGGTGCAAATACTGCAACATTTTATACAGGGGACTTGAGCATCTGAGGATTCTGGTATTGGAGTTGAGTCTTGTAAGAATCTCCAGTGGATACTGAGGGGCGACTGTGTTTTGTTTCCTTCAGACTGGAGTAAATCCCATTGTTCCCAGTGTCGCTCACTGGGAGCCAGAAGCTCCCGTCAGTGGTCTTGACTCTGCTGTGTCTTGTCAGCTTTGCATCAGAGATGTTTACAAGGCCCCTCCCCTCTGCCCCTCTCTCTCTCCATCTAGTCTTTACTGTCCTTTCAGAGGGCTTTTCATTTATCAGAGACAGAGCTTTACTTTCTTGCCCAGCTGTTCCTCAATGTAAAGACTCTGAGTCTCTGCTCTATGACTCAGCAGTTCAGGAAGGGTGACCTGAAGAGGGCAGGAAAGAAGCTTTAAGGAGGATCCATGGCTGCCCTCAGCCCTCTACTACTTGACTTGGGTTTGAAATCCTGTTGTATTTATCCCTGGCCCATCTTTGCTTTTACCTGGAGTTCAAATGCTGACCTGAAGACATATAAGAATACGTGTGCTTCTTACCATGTGTGTAACTTGGAAAGAAATATGTATACTTACATAAACTATATCTGAAGGAATCACTAGAAACCCATGAAACTAATAACCATGGTAGCCTGTGGAAAGGAAAGGTAGATGTCTGGGTCGAGAGCTCCTGGGATATCTTCACTGTGTATACTCCCATATTTAAAAATTTTTGAACCGTGTGCACGTATCACCTGTGCACGCCCTAAGTAGAAATGGAATAAAAATATTAAAAATGGTTGACAAAAATGAACAGAAAACTTAATTGACAAAGATAAACAAAAAACTTTCCCTAAAGTGTCTCTAGAAATACACACAAGAAGCTGGTAGCTTGTAGCCAGAATTGCAGTATATTGTTATAATTGCGAGATTATATTTCTGGAGAAGACCTATGGCTCTGTTAATAATAATAATGTTATATTTAAACAGGTCTTCAAAACGTGAAAATTTTACCTCGTTTTTTCAATTCCTTTAAGATACCACCGACAAAGGTATTGACTGTCTTTTAGTTTTGACTATAAAGGAAGAGTCCAAAGCTGAAAATAAGGTAAGTGAAGATTGCTCTTTGCTGTAAAGTGATTACTGCTGTTTCTCACCCTCTGTGACCCTGTCTTTTGGCCTCACAGGCTACAGGAACATACTCCTCCCAACACCCCTCCACCCTCTGCCTCTAAACACTGTATAGTCATTGTGCCCTGCTTGTTCCTATCAATCTACAGCTGAACCAGATTACCTAGAATTGTATTTCCAGTTTCCTTAAATGGTATGTGACCTGCATTACCTGATGTGATGTGCTGTGGAGCATTCCCTTTGGTATTGACCACATCCGGCTTCCTTCCTGTATGGTCAGACCACTCAAGATGGCTGTTCTCTTGCTTTCTGTACATCCCCTGCTCGACCAGTGCCTGCTTCACCTACTCCCTACTCTCATGACTCACCTTCCTACACAGTTGCCCCAGGTCCCAGCTAATGATTATTCTAGCTTTAGATCAGAACGGCTCCACCATGATAGCTTATCAAAGGGGAGGTGAGGGGTGTATTCCTCTTCTGGTTTCCCTGGTAACTGATGAACCAACCTGACATCAATTCCCCCTATAAATGGTAACCTCCCCTCTCCCTGGGGAGCTAAGACTGCAGCCAGGTCCTGCCTGCCCTCTGCCACACACAGTGGGGTGTCGCTCCAGGACCTTGCTTCAGACGTGTAAGCTCCCCAATCCATTAAACTGTTGATGTCTCTGTTGTTGACTCTGGGCTCTTTCTTCAGTCTTGAAGCTGGGCAGGTACAGGGCTTGTAGGCCTGTGGGGTGCAGCCCAACACTTGCCTTAGAGGTAAATTGATTCTGTGATGGGAGACAGCCCAACACCAACATATAGTGTTGTTTCGGGTGATGTTGATCATGAATGTGTACCATGTTATTATATCCAAGTTTCATAGTAAAAAGTAAGGATAAGTGCTATCACTATTTTAGAGCCTGAAGGTTTTTTCAGGGACAGTGGAAACTTTTCTCCCCAGAGGATACTTTAGACAGATCTTTGCCATATAAAAGGTGAGCTTCTTTGCTGGAAATGGGCATCAAGAGCCTCCAAGTAGTTCTAGGGTGTCCATTGAACGTAGTTCAAAAATCTGTGTTCTGAGACGTAAACCTGAAACTGGGTTACTATCTTGAAAAATATTGTCTCTTTTTAATTCCTTTTTCTTCATCTTTTTCAACCAGGAAGAAGTAAAGTGTGAAGAGGGTGTTTAGCTCTGTTCTACTAAATTCTTTGTGGCTTTTGTCTTTCCACATTCATTATTGTTTCATCTATTTTCGCAGCAGCTATAGTTTATTGGTTAAGCATGTGGACTGTGCCTCTTACCTGGTGTCACCTAACCTTTATGTGCTCAGTTTTCTCATCAGTAAAATGGAGTTAAGCCACCTTCTTTGCAGGGTTCTTGTGATGGTTAAAGGACGTGATACACTGAGAGCTTAGCCTAGTGCCTGGTACCCTGAGTGCCCAGTAAATGTTGGCTGTTACTAGCAAACATTTACTGAGTTTCCAAACTGTGCCAGGTATGCAAACCAGCTTCTGTCATCGACATTTTCTTCTTTCCTGTGCTCTTTCAGAAGACAGTTCCTAGAAAGTACTGATTCCTGAAAACTCGCATCTCATCAACTGATGATGATTTTCCTAATCTAGTGGTTCTTAATAGAATAGGAGCTCATTTCAGTACCACCACCTTAAAGCCTTTTCAAAAAACACCCTGTGTCTAATCCAGCTTCTTCCTGCTTCCTCCTCCCTTTCCTTGGGGGTTCCAGAAAGTCTTCGGGGGCTTCCCTGGTGGTACAGTGGTTGAGAGTCCGCCTGCCGATGCAGGGGACACGGGTTCGTGCCCCGGTCCGGGAAGATCCCACATGCCGTGGAGTGGCTGGGCCCGTGAGCCATGGCCACTGAGCCCGTGCATCCAGAGCCTGTGCTCCGCAATGGGAGAGGCCACAACAGTGAGAGGCCCGTGTACCGCAAAAAAAAAAAAAAAAAAAAGAAAGTCTTTGTTTGGTTGTAGAGGTGGAATGTGTGTATTGGTAGCTGTCACCCCACCTTGCTCCTTGAACTGCTCTTCAGAATCACTATGGTGGCCTGAGGAAAAGTTTCTCAAAGGCTTGAGACCAAATCTTTTTTTCATAGTGATTTGATTTCTTCTGGAACATAATTATATCAGTTGAATGGAATAAAATGGGAGCCGTTTTTACCCACTGCTTCACTCAGAAGTTTTTCAGAGAAGGCTTAGATGGAGGCTGTATGGTTCCTGGTGGGTCAGGAGCAGAGGAATCAGCCTGCCTGAGTTTGAATCTCAGCTTTACCACTTAACAGCCATACGACCTGGGGCAAGCTACAGACCCTCTCTCAGCCTCAGTGAGGATAACCACCTTTATGTAGTGTGGTGGTGAGAGCTAAATGAGATGACCTAGGTAATGAAGTTTCTATTGTGTATCACACATAGTAAGTGGTTTTAAATGCTAATATTAATTTATCAGTATTATTGCCATTGGTTAAGTCCAATATAACTGGTCCCCAAACTTGAGACAGTCATACTAGCTTTGTCAACTCGGAGTTGTCTGCTCTTGCTAATAATTTTCAGAATTTAAACTTGTGCATGTTATCAAAGATTTATGAGTAAAGAAATAGCATTTGATTTCTATTATTTTAGTCTTAGGAAAAAAATATCACAGATATAGAGAAATTAAGGAATACATTATAAGAAAATAAAATTTGAATGTTTTACTAATATAGTAAATGACAATCTTTGAAGAATCATACTTTCCAGGACTGTAATACAGACTTCTTTCAAAGGGTGTGGAGAAACTGAAGCATTAGCATGCGTCATTCTTCTTCATTAGGCTGTAATTAACCACACAGTCCCTAATTATTAGAAATGTGTTTTTATGTGGTAGAGGGCTCAGATCTACTTGTCTCTGCTCAGAGTATTTCCACTTTGTGGTAAAACATAAGGTCAAGTTATCCATAATTTGCAGAAAGGACACTGTTGGTTTTATACATTGGTATGGTTAGTGTCTTCACTTAGTGTGAAAGATATCAAGATAGTACTATGCAGAGTCAGTTCTGGAGGCAAAAGGGAACTTTTGACTCTGAATCAACAATCATGAATTGATAGCCTTTAATGTGTCAAGTATTAAGTTTAGTGCTGAAACAAAACGAAAGGTAAGTCGAACACAAAAGCCCAGGTGGGCAAGGCTGAGGGAAAATGAAGGGAGCACCATGGTCTTGAGAACACAAGGAGTGAAAGGGACCGTACCATTGCTGGGTGCGCGCACTCCATGCTCACGGGGAGCAAGTACTCGTTCCCACTGATGTTGTCCAATGGGAATGCAGGCTGAAAAGCAGCAGGTCTTTGGATTTTTCAACAGATGCTAGAAATACACTTTTTTTTTTTTGGCTACGCCTCGTGGCCTGTGGGATCCCACTTCCCCGACCGGGGATCCAAACCCCGCCCTTACGCTCTTGGCAGTGAAAGCGCAGAGTCCTAACCACTGGACCACCAGGGAATTCCCTAGAAATGCACATTTTAATGTGAATATCTCCTATTTTTAAAAACTTGCAATTAATTTAGATTTTAAAAATATGGTACCTGGGAAAAAAAATTACCACATATCAGAGATCAGGATTTAGACTCTGGGAAGTGAATATGTGACCTTTGAATCCTCCTTTATCCCACCTGTTGATTCTGAGGGTTTCTAAATTTCAGACCCGGGCGATCTCCTTGTTTCTGCTTGCATTTCCTCCTTCTCCTGTGATCTCATCTAGTCCCATGGCTATAAATGTTGATGTGCTGGTGATTCCAAAACTTTCTAGCAGTGTACTTTTTCCTGAGCTCCGAACTAGTAAATCCAATGACCTGCTGCTCATATATTGGATCCAAACAAATAACTTGAGTCCTCCTGTCCTGCCCAGACTTGTTCTTCTCCCAATCTTCCTCAGTTCATCTTATGCCTCCGTCATCTGTCCATTTATTCAAGCCAAAATCTAGCAGGTGTGTTTGATATGCCCCTTTCCCTTAATCCCTACGTCTAGTCTGTCAGCAAGTGCTGCCATCTCTACCTCATTTTTTTTTTTTTTTCCCAAATTGGTTCATCTCCATCCATCTCCACTGCTACCATCGTGGGCCACACCACCATGATTTCTCACCTAAACTACCTCAAGACCCTCCTAAAGTTCTCCTCACTTTTACTCTTGACCCACCATAATCCAGTAGTCACCTGGTCTTTTGTACATGTAAATCATATTACATCATCCCTTTGCTCAAAACCTTTTAGCCATTTTCAAGCACTTTTAGAATAAAATCGGAACTCTATACTCTGAACCAAATAAAAAGTACGACGGTCTCACTCATGCCTCCTCTTCCAGTCTCATCTTAAACCACACCCTCTCCACTGCCAGGCTGTAGTCCCTTTAGCTTCTCTCTGGTTTGAAAATACCATGTTTATTCCCATCTCAGAGAATTTGCACTTCCCATTCTTTCTACCTGGAATGCTCTGTCCCTGGCTTTTGATGTGACAGGTTTCTGCTCACTATTCAGAGCTCAGCCTACAGAGCCCTTCCTAATTCCCCTCTATGGGGTTCATCCTACAGCCCCCTAGGGGCTCTCTCACAAGATTTTCCCCCTTAAAAACACTTTTATATTTATTGTTTATATGTTCATTTGTTTTTATTTATTCAATTACATATGCAAGCCAAATAAATAGTTATAAGAAAAGAGGCCAAAGCTTGGTTTTGGAGCACACTTTGATTTTAATATATTATGGGCAGCCTATAAATAACTGTTATATCATACATCTTTTAAAATAAGATATTCCGTTTACATGGAAACATCTCTATGAAGTATTAACGTCCAATCAGCTTTTCAGTATTTTAAGCTAATTAAGACCCTTCGTTAATGATTGTGTGATAAAAAACAAGGCAAAGTGAGAACATAAAATAATCATATGTAAATTCTGGAGATTTAAAACCTTTCAGTATAATTTATGACAGTTTTCAAGAGAAAATAAGAATTGTTCATAACCCACATTATTCTAGGGAAGAAAACTTTAGAATTTTCCTATCCTTGAAAAAAGCAAAAAACAGAAAAGGAAAAAACCCTTGTGTGAGTGTTCATTATTTTTTACTAGCAATATTATTGGTCACAGATAATCATAAATCCATTGTGAAAAAAGGTAGCCATATAACTAAGAAAATAAAAACTGTATGTAATACACACTGTAGTTTATAAGGAAACCTGTCTTTTTTTTTTTGCGGTACGTGGGCCTCTCACTGTTGTGGCCTCTCCCATTGCGGAGCACAGGCTCCGGACGCGCAGGCTCAGCGGCCATGGCTCAGGGGCCCAGCTGCTCCGCGGCATGTGGGATCTTCCTGGACCGGGGCACGAACCCGTGTCCCCTGCATCGGCAAGCGGACTCTCAACCACTGCGCCACCAGGGAAGCCCGGAAACCTGTGTTTAACTTACATGCCTTTCACCTGTTTCATCTGTGCCTTTCCCTACCATTCAGTAACTCTGAGCCAATCGGACAAACGTCATTTCCAATGCTTTCCAGGAACAAGGCAAAGCAAGGAAGAAAACAAACACCACTTCAAATAGAATCCTCTAGAAGCGGAAATCTCCTCACTTCAAGGATATGTTTTCAGTGGTGTTTCTATTTTAAATTTATGATCTCTCTTTAGAAACAAGAGACGACTCTCCCTTCTTTCCACCCCCTTCACCTAATCTGAGCCCTTGACTGTAGTAAATGTTCCCTGTTCTAACTTGCTTTGTTAATTTTGTACTTGATGGACTATGGTCTTTCTGTGTTTTTATCCTTAATGTCCTTGTCTTGTCTGAGTGGACAGTGTGTGGGAAAGGTAGGTAGAATTCTTGTTTAACTTAATATTCTTTAGTACATTTCGCAGCGTAATCCTTGAGTATGTAAAAACATACTACTCAGAGTTTATACATGTGGTAATTAGTTACCGAGGAAGTACTCAAGTCAAGCAACCAACGTGTTTAATTAAAACAAGATTAAAATGGCTCCAATTTGCACTGACTACTTGATAATCATTTTTGAGAACATATGTAGTGCTGCTACTACATTGTAGCAATACAAAATACACAAAATGTTTTTGAAGTGATTTGTATAGAACTTTTAGATTTCTTATGCTTTCAGTGTCTTCATTTTGAAATAAAAATATTTCTGTAACAAAGATCCCCTCCCACCCCCTGGATATTTTCACTTTGATACCTCTTAATTAAATATTTTAACTTAGCACTTTGGTAGATTTTTGTACTCCAAGATACATTCCTAAAAGAGTAGTTTCCATTTTCCATTTAAAATAAAGAGCCAAAGCAATAAAGAAATCTAACTATTCTTTCTTGGTAGCTGGGAAAGTCAGAGAGATATAGCATGTTGAAATTACTTTAACATTAATCCATTCAGCTATAGGTCAGTGCTTTAGCTGAGTCAACATTGGTTCCAGCAAAGCTGCAACCAAAGAAAAAGGCTTCTGTATTTAATGGATTTTTCTGGGGGGGAAAAAAAAAGCTTTGGGAAAGTTTCCAAACAGTCATTGGCTTCCTGCATAATTTGCCAATTTCAGCACTCAGGATGGAACAGAGAACGCAATGGCTGTTAGTGTGAATTTGTTGCTACCTGAAAATATTATTAAATATAGGTTTTTATACCTGGAAATATTCTAAAATTCATTGTTTTAATAGATGCATTATAGAATAACATAGAATTCAGCATTTTAGGCTACTCTACAACAAGTTTAGAAATATTCTTAAGGTGTATTTTATGGGTTTAAAAAGTGAGTATGAATACAAAATTCTAAATACTAGGATATTTTTGTTTGGTAACTAAGTATTCTTTTCTTCATATTTCAACCTCTATATAACACTTATTTTATTGTTTTTTGTCATCTTTGTCGCCCTGATAATATTGTCATTAAGCTCACTGAGGAGATGGTTTGTTCTTCCGTAGAGAATAACTCAGTATTTTGCACAAAGAAGCCCAATGTTTAGCAAATGCCCGAATGAGTAGATTATTTCAAAAGGACACACAAATGCACAGAAGACTGGGCAATGGGCTAGCAAATGCAAAGTTGCATTTCATTCCTTGCTTTTTCTATTTATAACCGTTGTGTATGTGTGTATAAATGTATAAACTATATGTGTGTGTGTGTACCTAGTGTACCAACTATATAGTTGAGGAAAATTATTGCCATGCTTGACTTATACCTATAATTTAAAGAAACTGCTTTATTGAATGGCAGTTATCACAGTTAGTAGTTCTATATTCATAGTAATGTCTGCCTTTCACTAGACCATAAGCTTGATGAAGACAAAGACTGTGAGTTTTGGTCATCATTCTATTCCCAATGCCTATTAAGGTGCTTACTGTAGATGACACATTTGTGCCCCCCTCCCAAATTCATATGTTGAAACCTGATTCCCAATGTGATGATAGTTGGAGGTGTGGCGTTTGGAGGTGATTAGGTTATGAGGGTGGAGCCCTCATGAATGGAATTAGTGCCCTTATATAAGGGACCCAGGAGCAGTCCCTTGTCCCCTTCTGCCATGTGAGGACACAGAGAAAAGACAGCCATCTCTGAACTAGGAAGCCAGCTCTCACCAGACACCAAATGTGCCAGCACCATGATCTGGGACTTCCCAGCCTCCAGAACTGTGAGAAATCAATTTCTATTGTTGATGAGCCACCCAGTCTATGGTATTCTGTTACAGCAGGCCGAATAAGTGTATATATGTATGCGTGCAGTATTTTTCCATATGTATGTATATGCCTATATACATTTTCCTTCATCTCTTTTGGTTTTATTTATTGTATTTATATGGTGATATTCTTATTCCGATCAAATGATAAGGCTGTGTTTAAAGCAGTAGGTTCTTATTAGCATATTTGGTTTCACATCCTATAGTAAGTTAAGAAGAGATTTTGGAATTAGGATGTTGCTAATTTTTATAATTTCATGATGAAATTCTCTAATATTTTATAGCTCATAATTTCTAGATAGTATTATTAACAGTATATGCATTTAGCCAAATGCAATTTGGAAAATATAGTTGATATTCATGGATTTTGCATTTGTAGCTGTAGATAGTGTACTCTGCCTTGAAAAGAAAAAAATAAATTATAATTTAACTTTTAGTAAACAGACTCATGGAGTCTGAGTCCAGACAAGTTTTAAGTGGAAGAGAGAATGCTTATCTAGCTCTCCCATTAAACTTTTGTTCTGTAGATGGTTTATGATCATCCATTATTAAAATCACTTCACTCCTTTTGATCCTCTCTGCACCACCAGATCCCAACTCTGCAGATATTACATAAGGAACACGATAGCATTGCAGTGACCAAATGTAAATCAAATACTCTTCAAAGCTTCGTGCACACATTAGGAGGATTGCTGCATCCTGCCTCTGGTGGATTCTCCTGGATTGTAAGACGCTATGTGCAGTGTGGGAGCAATAAAAAATGACCAAACAAAAATTGCTATCGAAACTCAGAATCCTCTTCCTTATCTGCTGCCTCTCATCGTACAAACTGTAAAGTTTCCTGAGATTTGGAAAGACTGACTAGGACTTGATTAGGAAAAGTTCCTAGATTTTGGCCCTGAATTTATTTAACAAATGTATTGATTACCTATACTATGTGCCCAGTATTAGTTTAGGTGACGGGGATACATCAGACAAAGATCCCTGCCCTCGTGGAGCTGATATATGTTCTTGTGGCAGAGATGGACACAAACAATTGCATAAAAATAAGTAAAGTAGATATCCAGGACTACAGAGAAAAGGAAAAGAAGATCAGAGGTAGATAGGGACGCCAGAGGAGGGGAAGAGCACAGTAGTCAGGGTGCATTCATTAAGAAGGCGAGGGCTTCCCTGGTGGTGCAGTGGTTGAGAGTCTGCCTGCCAATGCAGGGGATGCGGGTTCGTGCCCCAGTCCGGGAAGATCCCACATGCCGCGGAGCGGCTGGGCCCATGAGCCATGGCTGCTGAGCCTGCGCGTCTGGAGCCTGTGCTTCACAACAGGAGAGGCCACAACAGTGAGAGACCCGCGTACCGCAAAAAAAAAAAAAAAAAGAAGGTGAAAAATGATCCCAGATTTGAAGAAGGGGGTTAGCCAAGAGAAACTTCTCCTCATCAGCCATGCAGCCTGGGCCAAGCAACATTTAAGTGCTGGGTCTTGATTTCCTCATTTATACAATGGCGTATTGATCTCAATGATCTATATTAAAGTCCTTTTAAGTTCTTAAATTCTGTAAACTATGATTTACTTTATGCCAACATTACACAATGAAAGCAGTGATCTATTAACGTATATTAGGCCCACACAATGTGTCATGTGTTGCTGAATGCCATGGATGCCACAGGACTTGAGAAGTGCTCATTACAAGAGTGGTAATTTAGAAGTGTCTCATTGCACTCATTCATGTATTCAGCACATATATTAAGCTCCTAGTATGTGCCAGGCACTACTGTATAGCTGGAGTGTTACAAAGCTGACAGTCTGATGCTAAGCTAGGACGTAAGAGTGGTTTGGGGCACGAGAAGGGGGAACCAACCACATTGAGTGGAGAGTGTCTACTTCTGCGAGGGATTCTAGATCTCCATTATTTTTGCCACCCACAGAGATGAACTTCTGACAACTCTTTCTTTAAAAAAATCTAATTGCTTTATCTTTTGAGAAAAGTGACCATAAGTTTTACTTATTATAAAGAAGGGAACTGTTTTCATCTCTTAAGATTTCCTCTTATTATTCTTTTAAAAAATTTAATGTAGCTTATTTGTGTTCACCTACTAAGTATATTAAGGGGAATATTATTTAAGTTTGGAAAGCTTCATTTTCTACACGGAAAGTAAAAGTGATCAGATAATGTTTAATACCATTGGAGAAATTTAAAACTGGAATTAAGGAGGGCAAAGAAGGCAATTTATAAAATGTTTACTTCATTAGAACTAAGGTAATGATATGGTTCTGCTAGCAAATGAATTTGAAAAGCACGACCTTTTCCCACCAGTATTTGTGCTCCCTTTTCTATTTAAAAATCAGTTTTCCGTGACAGTGAAGAAATAATCAACATGGCGATAACAACTATCATCTACTGGTGCTTATTGTGTTCTGGGTACTAAGCACTTTTCCATATATTATCTAATTTAATTCTCACAAAGCTTTATAGAATAACAGTGATTATACCCAATTCTATACATGAGATAACTGAGACTTGAAGAGATTAAGTAAACTGCCCAAGGTCTAAAGCCAGTAACTGGGATTAGGGGAAAAACTCCTGAACTTGTCATCAGAAGACCTGCACTTGGAATGCCAGAGGCAGGAAACACTGGATCGCTGACATGGATAAGATCAGGCGGTTACTTATTCAGTATAACTATAATTGTTTTGCAGCTATTTTGGTTAATAGGCAAATGGTCATAAAATTTCTCTGCTGTCCATATAAATGTCTTCGTAAAAGTTGTATTTTACAAAGTATATTCATCATCTGTGAATTTCTACTGGTAATTGAAAGTCTACAAAGAGTTTTTTTAGAACAGATCCAAATATTTTAAAAATTGTGCTTTTGTGTGATTTAGTACTCCATATAAAAATCTTCCTAATGAACTCAAGTTTCAAAGGCTTGAGAAGTTGTTTGACTAGGCACATCATGAAATGAGGAGTATAATCTGTTAGTTGAGATTGTTATAGAGACAATGTCAACAGCAGTTATCTCTTCCTGTAGAAGTATTTGAGGAAATTACTATCCCCCACACTGCGAACAGTATATGATACAGAAGCTGATATCTTGATTGCAAATTTTTAGCAGACTCCATGGACAAGTGTAGTTTACTTTCTTAATCAAGTTGATTCAATAAAAAAATTAAAGGAAGTGAATTAGTACAAGTGCAATTTTATCTAAAGCTTTTCAGTAGAAACACTTTGCCCAGGAATCTATACTTGCCATTTTTTCCCCTGGTATTCTGACTTTTTTTTTTTAAGCCAGATTAAAAAAAATTTTTGCCTATATCTCTATAGAATCTCCCACAACTAGATAAGGAGGAAGCCTTCAGAAAAAATAATTAGGTAACTCTTATGCATAAGAGTTAAGAACGTGTTAACAAAGTGTTCAGCATCTTTATCAAGGCAGCCAAGGAGAATTTGAGGATTATGTGCATTATTCCCCTGGTATTATTTAAGCCTGGGAAACTTGAGGTACAAAAATAAAAAATTAATTACAAATGAGAGGTAGAAAAGGTGTTTTTGTAGTAACACGAATTTTGAATAATTTTCTGTCACTGAGAGAAGCTCATACTGCTTATCAGTACAATTTGGGAATTTGAGATTCAGATTACTAATTTAATCATTTGATTGCAAAATTCTTATAAAATTTTATGAAGCCTTCAGCTCCCTTAAATTCCTTCTGGGCCATGTTTTTGTTTTGTTTTTGGAGGGCTGTGTTTGATAAATAAGAGTTTTAAATATGAGAAAATAATCCAGTATGTAAGTAATGAAGGTTATCTGCTTTAATGATTATCTGCTGTGCTATGGGTTTATTTTTGTGTTATAAAAGGCAACTGAAATTATGGCAGGCCATTTGGAAGTGTTTCTCTGAAGGGCTGAGAACATGAAAGTTCAATCTGAATGCTATAATAAAGTAAAAAGAAAACTTTTTGTTGGATAAAAACCAATGAGAACAGGTATTTGGAGCAATTTTTAAAAAAATTTCAACTATGGACACAGCATCATAATATTGACCCAAATCACATTTCAGTGTTAATTTCCATAAGCAAAATGTAGGCCTTGTAGTAGTTGTTTTTTTTTTTTTGTAGTATTATTACTTGAAAGCTCAGAGCAACTTTCTAAGAACATGAATTTACAATTAAAATGAAGTGGACTAGCAAGTCATTTTTTAAAAAATTGGATAGTGTAGGCAAATAATCTGGATAATTCTGATACCTTGTGTCAGCAATTCCTTTGCACTAAATTTCAACAGAGTATATGGGAATGGAAAGACTGGAGCAACAGAAGTTTTCCTTGCTGAGAAAACTTGAGTCTGACTTACAGGCTTCCTTCAGGAGTAACTTTTAAAATGTTAATATAGTTTTAAAATAATATTTTTATACTCTGCATGAAATTAGACTAAATGATTTATACATCAATAACAGGTATCTAGTCTAGTAATGGCTTGAAACCATTGCTAAAGGTTAATCCTCCATTGGATTTAAAACTTCTGTGACTTGATGTTAAAAGGATGTGCTCCCTCATCAGAAATCTCTATGTGTAAATATCTTAAGTCTCTGGGAAACAGCTTTGATTCTACTATATATAGTAAAGGAAACAGCTGAGTCAGCAGCTTGCATAGTAAAACTTATGATTATGTAATTCCTTTTTATGGTCCAACAGTGAAAATCGTAAAGCTGTTAGAAACAAAGAGAACTGAAAGAGAAATGCCTAAAATAGCTAGACATTGTCAAATTCAGAATTCTATCTGGGTAGTTGTAATACATGCAGGAAAATACTTCCAGCCAGACCTACACTATCATTTGACCTTCACAAGTCATACTTTTCAACAGTGGATGCGATTTTCTGAGACTACACTTTTGACCTTGAAGCTATAACTTGATGTTTTATGTCTCTTAGCAAACTTATAATGCCTCTGGTCCCCAAACTGAGTTCATCTAAAATTCATACCATCATGTGTTTAAACTGTTAAATCCTGTAATTCTTATTTTAATTATTCAGCATACAAGGGCAAAGAGAGAAGCTCCACCTCCTTTAGAATTATATTTTTCTTATTGCATTGAAATGCAACATTGAAAGCTAAGTCTCATTGAAAGCTAAGTCTCTTAGCTTTCTTAACGCAGGATGTCCCTCATCTGAAGCTGGGGCTGAGGAAATAGCTGCATTGTACTGCAGCCTCAAATCCTGCTACAGCTCCCAGGCTTAGGATTCAGCTGAGCTGAAAAGAAATATGCAGGGCAATACATTGGTCTATGGGAACTAAAGCTTTACCAAAGGAGATTTTAATAGGGTAAGTTACTTTTTCCTGAACCTTAGCTTGTCTGACTTTCATTTTCATGTTTTTCTTAATGATGATTCTAACAAAATGACCTTACATCTTAAGTTTTACTTCCTATTTCTCCCCCCGCCCACCCCGCTTTTGCCTTGCCTCTAAATAAACTTTCTACCCTCCATTCTCCTTAGAAGATAGCAACTGAAAAGCCTTGAACGATTGCATCAACTCCCTGCAGCTGGACATTCTTAAGCCAATGCACTTTAATTGTCCCCCGATTCTTAACTCTACTGTAATGCAATAGCATTCAAAAGCCAGGGAGCATGTTCACCAATTCGCTGAAAAGAAAAGTCAATGCAGCAGAACTAAAATTAAGAAACACTAACCAAGCATCTCAACTCTAAGTAACTTGAAATGATTTGACTTTCATAAGAGAAGCTGTGTTTTCTTACCTTGGATGTGAATAACTCTGTCATGATCTACAGTATAGTTGTCTGAATGATGATCGGCCCAGCAGACTGAAATCAGCACCAGAAGAAGTAGACTATTCATCTTTGTAGCCCAAAGAATCTTCTTCACTGTGAAAGCATCACATACAAAGAGGCTTGTGAGATTTGGAACCCTTTGGAGTGTTGCACTGCACAACTTATTACTGCCTTATCATCATAGAATGGGTCTGTAAAAATATTTAACCCGATGTGCTCAGAAAGTTACTGTAGCTGTCTTTGGGAGCTGAAGACTGCAGCTTTGAACAATTCCAATTTCTCTTATGTAGCCAGAGTCCAAACAGTGTTTAACTCTATCTTTGCAGAATTGTAAATCTAGAAATTTATTTAGAACAGTATAGTTTCGAGGTAGAGAGTTATAGCAAGTTACAAAAAGATGTGGCAAGGATATAAACAGACTTTTCAAAAACATTTAAACCTCTGAATTTGAAGTATAAGTTAATAACACAGTTTGATACAGCTACATATGAATATTTGTCATCAGGTTTAATTCGGAACTGAATCCATTCATTTTACATATGGCTTCCTAAGCAGGTTAGATTTGCTTGTTCTAAATAGAAAAGAGGACACACACAAAAATGCCTGATTAAACAGAAGCAGCACATTTGTTACAGACTCACCATCTTAAACACTGCTTGGGTCTATGGTGAATAGTTGAAAATTATAGACAAACTAGGTTAGAGTTGTGCATGCTACCAGTGCAGTCATCCTGATTGATTTTTCATTCATTTCTACCTAAAATGCTGACGCATCAACTTGGAGTGCCAGGTAGGGTCTCTGCAGTCAGCAGAGCCACGGCTGCAGGGACCGTTCCTGCCAGCCTCCCAGGGCAATTAAGCAAATAAAGAGCTGAAATAGACAGCCAGGCGCAGCTCTAGTCCTGAGTGAAAGAGGCTGAGCCATCGCCTGGCTGTTCTTTATTGCAAGACCGATTTGACAAAAAGGGACACAATCCCCCCCAAACTTCGTCATTCTAAGGACCAAAAAGTGATTCCAAATAATACAAACCAGACGACCTTTGCAGTATTTGCCAGGCAAGATTTTCAGTGTAGCTCCTCTTTTAATGTGGAAGCTGAGGCAGATATTAACAAGAGCTTTCTTTTTCTCTCATGCACACAGCAGCCTTAACAATACTTGGCTATTTTTGAGACTGAAATTGCACAGTAATGACTTCTCACACTAGTTTGTTTTTTCCAGGAAAGCCTGAGTCCCTGGAATACTTATTAAAGAGCTCTGAGTCTGTTCCTGGAGGCCCTTGCAGGCCAGCCTCTTCTCCAGAGCCTAATGCATTACTCACAGACGTCCCCCAAGTCTCTTGGGACAGCAGTACCTCTCTGCCTTCTCCCCTCTAAAAATCGGCATCGTTGTGATGCTTAAGGATTCAGTCTCTCATGTTTGCTTTAACCCTTTTCTTTTTCTTCATTATGTCACAGAAAGAAGATGGTGGATGAGCAAATTGAGAAACTTACTTTCCCAGGAAACTAAAACTGTCACCTGCAAAATTCTCTCCGATTTACTGATCTTGTTTTCAGGAGTTCACTTGCTTGCTCCTCTCAGGTTTTTTTGGGAAATGATTATTTTTTTGAAGCAACTGACTTTTTTCCATAGGAATACTGTTAACAAATATTACCTGTTTTCAGCCCCGAACTACACTTTGGGTGAACAGATATAATAGAGGTGACCTTTTGGAATTTGGAATATGATTGACACAGTTATAGACAGACACATAAGACAATGGGCCAACGGGTATATGAGGTGTCCTGTTCTCTTTGCTCACTACGGGAGTCAGAGGAGAGGGGGAAATGTGGAAGAGAGGGTGTGAGAAAAACATACAATTTTGACTGGTAAAGGAGACATTCTAAGAAGGGTCAGGATGAGCAGAGGCAGAGAATTTGCTAGATTATCTTTCACATTAGGGTGGACATCTACAGTATAATTTATAGGGAGTTGTGTACTCTCCCCTAAACACACACACACACACACACACACACACACACACACACACAGTTATGCATCCTACCACAGAAGTCACCCTGATTTTTACTCATTTGTACCTAAAATATATCACACACAAATTTATCTACTTTAATTCCATATCATAGTATTAAAAATTATATCGCTAAGGATTCATTCCATTGTGTCACAATATTAAGTATCCAACGACCCAATTTTAAAATGCAAACATCCTGGGGTGGGAGCAGTGCTGGAGATAAATAATAATAACAGCAGTTCCTTTTAATTGAATGTCTACTATGTGCCAAGTGCTCTGCTAAGCACTGTGCGTGTAATGGCTCATGCAGTCCTTATAATAATCCTGTGAGACAAATCTTTCCATTTTTTTCTGACACAGTTACCTTGTTGGAGGTCACACATCTAAGAAAGCGACAATGTTTGTATTTGCCTTAGGCAAAAGCAACACCTACTTTGAGTTGTGCTTATTTTTCTGAAAAAGAAAGTTATTTTGTTGCCTTTCTTATTTAGGCTCTTTTACTTGAACATAGGTGATATGAAAACTTTGACTTATGTTATATGTGAGTATGAACTTTTTTCCCAAGGCTTTCATATGAGAGTCAGATGGCACTTTTCGTGGCAAGGTCGTGCCTGCCTTGTTTACAGCACCACTCTGGTACCATGAGCACTACCACGGTGGTTCACGTGTGGGCACACACACGTGCGTTCACACGTGCACCATCTTTAATTAAAATAGCTGAGGACATTACACATCCTCAGTGCAAATACCCCTACACGGGCATCAATGCAGTCCAGGTAGGAGAAAGTGGAGATGGTCTCTGTTACCCTGGCGGTATAACAACTGTCTCACCAAAAGACATGAAACTAGGAAAGCAAACCTCAGGGACACAATTTTCAGGTGTTTAAGCAAACTGCAAGTACACACGAGGTGCTGCACACTAGGTTGAGGTTCCTGAGGATGAGGGCTGTGCCCGCTGTCTGTGTGCTGGTCCTCAAAGGAGAAGGACACTGAACCCTGTTTATTTGCATTTGTAATGATGTCTTCTCTGAATATCCAGGTATTTTTGGTTAAAATTTTTCAGTTTTTGATAAGAGCAGAATTTAGGAAATTTGGGGGCTTCTATACAACCAGTTATTGCCAGCCTTGAATTAACAGTCTTAGTTCCCCTGCAGCTCACACACTGCTGGTCTTTTTCTACAGCCTATCAAACCTTGCCACCGTGATGCTGTAGACAGCTTCAAGATGAGTTCAAATTGAGATGTCTGTGTTCACAGTCACAGGCATGATAGTACTGTGATTTTACAGTTCTGCTTTGGTGACAACTGAACCACTATTTGGAAGCAAGATATCGGCCCAACCTGAAAGTCTAATAGTTTGATAGACACAAAGACATACAATACCAATAGTCTAATACCAAAGTGGCCGACTGCTATTTCTTAAACACCTACTGTGTTAAAATTATTGTATTGGGCAATGGGGAAATAAAACAAAGTGGAAGGCCTGTATGCTATTTTCTGTGTCTTGAGAGCTAATGCCACATATTTCCTGAAATACTATTACAGTGGGCCCTCTGTATCCATGGGTTCTGCATCCTCGGAGTCAACCGATCTCAGAACAAAAATATTTGGGAAAAATATTGCAGAAAGTACCAAAAAAGCAAAACTTTAATTTCAAATATTTTCATAGCATTTACATCATATTAGTTATTATAAGTAATCTAGAGATGATTTAAAGTATACAAGAGGATGTGCCTAGGTTATATGCAAATATATTAGGGACTTGAGCATTTTATTTTATTTTTTTTAATAAATTTATTTATTTTTTGGCTGCATTGGGTATTCGTTGCTGTGCGCAGGCTTTCTCTAGTTGCAGCGAGCGGGGGCTACTCTTCGTTGAGGTGTGCGGGCTTCTCATTGCGGTGGCTTCTCTTGCTGTGGAGCACGGGCTCTAGGTGCATGGGCTTCAGTAGTTGTGGTGCATGGGCTTAGTTGCTCCACAGCATGTAGGATCTTCCCGGACCAGGGCTCAAACCCATGTCCCCTGCATTGGCAGGCAGATTCTTAACCGCTGCGCCACCAGGGAAGCCCTTGAGCGTTTTGTATAAGGGACTTGAGCATCTGTGGGGTTTGGTATCCACAGGGCATCCTGGAAGCAATTCCCACAAGGACTCTGGGGACAACTGTACATGCTTGGTACTGTCCTTGAAGCTTCACCCATTTAATTGTTATTTCTCAGAACAGCTCAATTGAAGTATGTTAGTATACACATTTTACAGAGTGGTGAATTCCGCATCATGTGAAGTGAGAAGCTGGGGATCTGGGCAGTCTGATGTGACCCCAGAGCCTGCACAATCCATCGCCATCACTGGTGTCCGGTGTACCCTGAGGAATGCCATCAGCTCTCACAACTCTTCCAAGGCTTCACACAAGCTGGAGTGCTTCTCCTCCTTCTCTCACTGGGTTGTAGGCATAGCACTGATCACAGCACTGTTGGCACAAGACGTCTGTACATCCAAAGTTGGAATGCTTTCCTCACTGCACGTGCATCCTGTGTGCCAAGAGGAAGGGCGAATGGAAAACTGGACCTGGGAGAAACCAGGACTAAAGGAGCCAAGACTGAGGCGAGTTTTTACACTGTTTAAAGATCACGTGTGTAGTTACATAGAGGACAGGTGAAGAGTTGTTTTTCTTCTCCATTGAGGGCATAATTACATACACCAGGTTTCAATTCAGCACTTGAAATTTAGTTTACAGGTTATGAGAATCCATACAGAGGTTGCTAGAAGCTGAATGAGCAAACCATAGAATCTGATTGGACAGAATTATTTTAAAATAGACTGAACCTTCTCCTTCTTGATATCTTTCAAGTCTGATCTAGTTACAGGCAGAAGCTGGTCCATGATCAGTGGTGCAGTGAAATGAAAAAAAAACAAGGGACTGCAAAGTATACTTTTTCATTAGGTTAAATTAATTCAACTTTTAAAAATTGTTTTTTTTTCTGACCATTCTTCTGTTAAAATGGCCTTTATTTCATGGAATTATAACTTTTAGACTTTTTAAAATTGTAGATTATTTTATACTTACTAAGCAATATATTTTTAATGACAATCTTATGCTGACTCATCACTTGTTTTGTTTTTATTGGTTGGCTTTGTTTTCTGTTTTGACTCTGCAGGTGTGTAAAATCCAGGAGTCAGACCACTGACCCAAATGATGGCTAAAGAACTCAGACTACTGATGCATTTGAATTGTTCAGTGTGCGGAGGGACCCCTGGTGTTTACCTAAGCCCCAGGATTTACTGCACACAATGGGGCAGAATGCAGAACTGCTTGGAATATACCCAGTGATCAAAAGAGAAGCCATGAATGAAAAAAATCTGTGTTCAGTTATACAACAATAACTACCCTCAGGGAGTGAGTCTGTATAAACTCCAAGTGAACAAAACATCTGCCCTGTCATCTTGCATTGTTCTATGAAAGTGCAAACTACTGAAGAAGTAGAAGAGAATTTATGATGCCCTGAATTAGATGTCTAGCCACAGACATTGTGGTAACCTCCTTCTCAGGCCATGGTCAGTCTGCTGCTTCCTTGGCGTGATCCTTTGGCAACCTAAGAAGCTGGAAAAAGTCCTAGGTCAGGAGGAAGAAAACATGAGTTCTATACCAGGTCTCATAATCGACACATCAGGTCTCAAGTTTTTCACCTACAAAATACTAATAATTTTTTTCCCCAAGGTGAAAAGTGTTTTTGAAAAGTATAAAAACTATGCAGACTAAGGTATTGTTATCAAGCTGGCATGGCTCACCTCAAACCTGATCAGTTTTCATGGATAAATGTAAGAAAATAGCAAACTAAAGATATCTCCTTCTCAGAGGCAGGTGAGTTCTAAAAAGTTCACTATCTCTTGTATGTGGAATCTAAAAATGATACAAATGAACTTATATACCAAACAGACCCACAGACAGAAAACAAACTTATGGTTACCAAAGGGGAAAGGTGCGGGGGAGGGATAAATTAGGAGTTTGGGATTAATATATTAACATAACACACTACTATATATAAAATAGATAACCATCAAGGGCCTACTGTGTAGCACAGAGAACTCTACTCAATATTTTGTAATAAACTATTGGGGAAAAGAATCTATGTGTGTATATATATATATATATATCTGAGTCACTTTGCTGTACACCTGAAACTAACACAACATTGTAAATCAACTATACTTCAATTAAAAAAAAAAGTTCACTATTTGAAATGAGTGCAGGAATCAAAATACAGAGGAGGGCCTGAAGCAGCAGTAGTAATACCAGGCAACTCATTAAAAAATCGAATTCCCTGGGGCTACGACAGATCTCCTGAATCAGAAACTGAGGGTAGGGCCCAGCTGGCAGTGTTTCACAAGCCCTGCCCCCTCCTCCAGGTGAGTCTGACGCAGGCTCAGATTGGAGAACCACGTGTCTAAGCCCTTAAGAATACCAGGCGTTCTTCATCTCGTGCTTGAGCTTCAGGGAGTCAAAGCTGAGTTACGAAAGGAAAGGATCACGCCAAGGACAAGGAAGCAACAGACTGACCGTTTCTAGACTACGAGGTCACCAGGGTGTCCGGTAATGTTAAAACCTTAGAATAATTGAACATAGGGTCCTCACGACTCTCAAAATAAGCTGCATTTTAAATTTTATGACTTTTTTCCTTCCTCCTCCATACTTTGAAATCAGCCTATTTAATTTCCATTTTGCCCCTAAATTTTTCATTTCAAAGATGTTTTTTATCTTTTGCTTTTCTGCTTCTATTTCTCCATTTGTTACCTACAAATCTTACCCATCCACTGTAACTTCATTTTTTTCTCTTCTCTTTTCCCTGTATTTATTATATTTATTACATTATTTGATATTTGATGTGATCATATGATTTATCATCCAAACCAGGGCAGAGAGTGAACAGAAGAACTATTTATAACTGTATGGGAAACCAGTACCATGTAAATGGGGGCTATCCTAGGGAGATGGGCAATATGTTATGAGTGTGATGGAGGAAAGGCAGAATTTAGTTTCATTCTTTGCTTTGTCACTCCAGTTGTGTGACTCTTAAGAGAAGTAATTCAACTGCTTCAGGGTCAGATTTTTTTTTATCCATCAATTAGAATAGTTGATGACAAATGTCAAAGTCTTCCACACATTCTTTGTTGTTATTATTATTCAACTTTTTCTTAACAGAGATATCAGGCCCTCCATTCTACTTACATTGCATTTTAGGACTGTTCACCTCAAAAAACAAATTAATGGATTTTTAAAGGGATGACATCAATAATGCTTGTTTAAGTAGCATTTTGATTCACTTATTGCTTTTTGGCTGGTTATTCTTTGCCAGCTGTCTCTTGGAGGAATATTGATAGAGTTTGGGACAAACTCAGCAGCTCTTCACTTAATCAAATCACATTTGCTCCAGCCTCTCATTGACCCATCTGAACCTGCTTTAGATAATTCCTGAGACAGGGGTTAGACTTCTCCAAAACCAGCTTTATGAAAGGGTTCCACAGTGGTTTTGTTTGTTGATTGCTTTTCTAAAACAAACATAAAAAGCATATAGAAATAAAAGCACAAATTATATTTGGTGTTTATAGTGTTCAGTCCTGCAAGTTTTTATTGAATCCCTAGGGAGTATGGGGGAAAGCAGTGCATATACATACTAATAAGTACGGTGACTTATTTGGACTTTTCTTGTTTCTGAGTATCTAATAGCCTGGCATTGCTGAACGAATAAATGAATGAGGTATATACAGCAGGATTCTGACACTCCCAGGTTATAGACGATGTGAAACCCTAACCTTATAGTGATGCTTAAGAGCTGGGAACATTTCATTCAACGTTTATTTACATGCAATACCTTTGGTTGGAATTATATTGGAGAGTAGGCAGCATGAACTGTGCCTCTCCAATCTTGTGAGTTAATACCAGTGGACAGGTAGATGTCAAAGTCCACTCATAAAACAAGACGGAAAAAATATAAGTTGTAACTATAGTAATGCCTGCCCATTTACACGGGCAGTCAGTAAGACTGTCTTCCCAGGTCATGCCAAGGAAATTCCAGACTTCCTCTCATTGTATTCCAATATTCTAGTTCTAATGCTAGTGGATAATTCACAATCTGTTGGAGAAAAAACTAGTATAAGATATGGGCAGGACTTAAGGTCTCAAAGCCCTGGAGTGTAGTGGACGTTGGTACAGTAGCTTGGGCATGTTCCTGTGAGCTGTCTGTCTGCCACCTGCAGGGTTCTCACATCTACTCAAAAGCCTTTCAGTTACATGAGATTTGTAGGTTTTTAGGGTTGGGGCATGTCTTCCATAATTAATAGTTTGTTTCTTAACCAGAGAGTTATTAGTAGGGGAGGTCAATAAATACATGTGAAGAAATACGTTTTGATGATAATGGTAAGATTAAAAGAAAATGAATCTTTTACCTTCCCTTCTGTTTACCTGTGGGGAACTTATCCTACATTTATTGCCCTAAAAAAAAGATCATGATTTTACCATAGAACATTAAAAATTAGACTATAACTGATACGAATATTATATTGCTATGCAATTAAAAATGCATCCTTCATAGAATGCAGAAAACATTCATTTTCTGTCATTACACATAAAATTTTCAAAAATCAAATCGCCTCACGAGCAATTCTTAAAAGATGATTAAACCTGTTGGTATATAAATTAGCAATGCTGTCACTTCCCAAGCTCACTCACAATTTCTTTTATAGTTTGATTGCTAAATGCTGCCATGCTAAATGGTGTCTTGGCATTATAATCATGATCAAATTATGGGAATAATAAGTCCACATGCTAGAGGTAATTTTGACTAAAATTTCGTTTCTGGACTAGAATAATCTCAAAAACCAAACAAGAAAAACTTGTACATATGTTAGCATTGTTCTGAAAAAAGTTTTTTTACTCTAAAGCATATACTTGCTAGGCATACTTGTATAGGAAACACATCATTTTATAGATTCATTCTTCCTTGAGTCCATGAGCAAAATTCTCAGTAGCATCAATACAAAGCATTATACTGAATAATATAAAATTAAATGTTAAAAATATTTTTAATGTATAAAATCAAATGACTTACTGCCATTCTCAGTAGCACTAAGTGATTTTTGAATGCTGACGAGAAATTTGGCACTAAATTAAAAACTCTACAAAGGTAAACATTCCCTAGTGAATTGCAATGCAAATAGAACTTAAACACAGGCATTTTAAAGAGATTGGAAGGCCCCTTTTAACCAGTGATGTATAGTAAACACTTTTTCCTGAAGCGCTGTAAAAGAATGAATACATATACACCTATATGAATATTAAGAGCTTAGATTGCTATCTCATTGTTTCCTAACATAATAAATCTAAAAACACAAAAGTGAATAAAATAAAACAACTTCCATTTTTATTAATCTTTTACATCATTTTAACACCATGGAAAATAACTCTCCTCTTTGTATTTTAATGTGCAAATATGAATAAGATGGTGTTAGGACTGCTTTTAAATGTAGGTTACATAAAAACAAGTTACTCTAGCTCATATTCACACAACTAAATGAATCCAAACCTCTTAGCTATAGACTTTACAATTTGAAACAATTTTTTTAAAACTAGAAGTAGAGTTTATACATATAGAAAACTGATCATAACATGAATTTCAACTAAATTGCTTTTTAAAGTTTCTAATTAAGCTAGCAAAACAGTATTTTAAGGCTCCATTTTGTTTAAAATGTTAGCATTTCTTATAAAGTTAAAAATTTCAACAGCTGTCAGTTAAACATTATATTAACACTAGATCTAAAAATACAACTGCAAATTATCTACAACACAGCTTTGGCGCATCACAGATGTGACAGTAACAAGTTTTCAACATAATGCAAAATCCAACTCTAAGCTCCCCACTGAATCCTACATGGAATTCTAAACTAGCTGACAAACAACAAGAATCAGGCAACTCACAGATATTTTAAACGATGATCAGACTCTGAGAAGGTGTAGAAAGGTTTTAAATATATGTCAGTTCTGATTTTTTACTGAATACAGTGAAGGGTTTTATGATCAATGTTTTCCAGAGGTATCTGATCATACTAAGTCATGATAAAAACAAAAATAAATCCATTAATGATCTTTAGAGCATAAACGTCTCTCCTCTTTGCTTGATGCAGTCCCCCACCTCTTTTGGCTGTCACTTTTAAGATATCTTCCAAGACCCTGAAGCAGGTTTACTATTGGTCCACATCCTACGTCAAAGCATGATCTCATCAGAATTCAGTTCGTTGGCTTATGAATAACAAAGCCTGTTCCAGTCTGAAAGGCTGTGTCTACACAGCACAAAAAGGGAGAATCCAGTATTCTCCAATTAACTTGGCAAATATTGACTGCTAAGCTCATTAAATCAAGTTTCCATATTGGTTTTGCGATACAAGATACAACCCAAGAATATGTCTTAATAGATTAAGTTACAGTGATCTTTCAGTGTTTAAGCTTTTAAAACTAAATAATCCTCATTTACATCTTCTTTAGCTGAGGAATTTTTTCATTCTGAAAACATTTAATCAACCTTCTTTATAGGCACTGAAGCTTAGACAGAGCTCTAGACTCTAAAAATAGCTACATAATTTATAACTTTCATAAAGAAGAATGTCATTTAAAACTTTTATGTAATATAGGTATTAGTCTTGCCATTGACTTAGAAGTAAATAATCATCTGTGAGTATAATGCATAAAAATATGGGCAGTATTATCAGAAGTATGGAAAGTAGGTATACATAAATCTCGAAGGTTTTTCAATGTCCTAAATACCATAAAATTACCAACCCGAACCCTCCCGCAGACTTTCAATCTCCCTCCATATTCCCACCGTTAGAATTACCAACACAAAGTTGCCCAAGGTCTTTTCCATTTCAAACTTGACCATGGCTTTGTAAGATATTATGGAGAGACACAAGTCCATGCTAGCGAGAGCAGTGTAAAGGTGGCAGAGTTCCTGGGTGGGTGCTGTTAGAGTTAAGAGGAAAAGAGTAACCATAAAAGCTAAGTTTCATAGAAAGAAATGGCTGTTCATGAACAGTTACGTAAAGATCAGAATTCTCATCAATGCCGGGTAAATGACAGTTGAGGATTATTTGTGTACTAATGACCTCTGAATAATCTCTTTCATCTTGCTAACTTCAGCAGTACGCAGATCTATCTGTATCTAGGCGATAAAAAGTAATCCTGAGAATAAAGTACCTAGAAAGCAAGGGAAATGGTAACACTGTACAACTCCTCAAAACATGAGCTGCTATTAAAAAGTTGTAGAAAAACCTCACTAACTCAGCTGTCAGTCATCACCCTCAGGTGTTGGTAATAACTGCAACCTGAAAATCATTTTTAGTTTACACAATACTGCAAATACTGAGAGAACCACGAAGGGTATAAATGTCATGGGAAATAAAATGTCAATGGCTGATGCAGAGTGTGCATTTGCAGACAAGCGTTGAAAAGGCAAAAGCTCCTACCACTGAGAAGGAAGCAGAAAAGAACAAGAGGAGGGAGAAGAAAACAGCAGCAGCTGGGCGGTGGCGAAGGAGCAGTGTCCTTAGAGCTAGTGGACTCCTGAAAAAGGCAGCCAGCAGCACAGCCACTGGCAGTGGGAGGAATGACTTGAGGGACAGATATCCCCATAGAGAAAAAATGGCCAGATAGGCTAAGTGAACAATCTGAACAGATCCAGGGAGGGAAAAAACAGCCTGACATATCTTGAGGGCTCCTAATATGTACCGTGCCATGTGAAGCCATAATTCAAGTAATTATCCATTGAGCGCCACTTCATGCCAGGCAAATAGAAATAAGGTGCAGCTTCAGATGGCAAAGCAGTTACCCTTTGGGAGGCTGTGAAGCAGTAGACAGAGCAGGATGCTAAGCATCTAGAGGCATCTCCGTAGGATACTACGGAAGAAGGAGGAGCTCTCTGGTATGCAGAGGGTATGGCACCCCCTGGAGCTGTGAAATGCAGCAGCCTCCACAGGCACCTAATCCCGTGCCCGGGGGGGGGGGGGGGGGGGGGGGGGGGTGGGGTGGGGGGGGGCTCGGACTGATTTCACAAAGAAGGTGACTGCTCAGCTGGATCTGAAAGAGAAGGAGACAGAGAAGAGGGAAAGGGATATCGCTGTCTATTAGAAGAGCACATGCAAAGGACATGAGCTGTGAGAGGCTTGGGCTGCTTGTATGACTACATGTAGCTCCCTGTGACGGGAGAGTAGGATAATCAGAATGGACTGGTTGGAGACGAGGCTGGACAGGCGGGCAGGGGCAGGGACAAGAAGGCCTTGCATGTCACACTTGTTTGCATTTTTCCTGATGCTCTCAGCTCTTCTAAACAAAGTGCCACAACCACCGAGAGTTATTTATCTTTACACATCTCACAATAATATTCTCAAAATACAACCCTGTTAGAGCATATTACTAAGAGGGATTTTCTTTTCTTTTTGTTTAAGTATAGTTGATTTACAGTGTTTCAGGTGTACAGCAAAGTGATTCAGTTATACATATGTATATATATCCTTCTTCATTTTTTTCCATTATAGGTTATTACAAGATAATGAATATAGTTCCCTGTGTTATACAGTGGGTCCTTGTAGTTTATTTTATGTATAGTAGTTTATGTCTGTTAATCCCAAATTCCTAATTTATTCCCCCCCTCCCCTTTCCCCTTTGATAACCATAAGTTTGTTTTCTAGGTCTGTGAGTTTATTTCTGTTTTGTAAGTAAGTTCATTTGTATCATTTTTTTTTAGATTCCCCATGTGATATCATATATAGATAGTATTTGTCTTTCTGTGTCTGACTCACTTCACTTAGTATGATAATCTCTAGGTCCATCCATGTTGCTGCAAATGTCATTATTTCATTCTTTTTATGGCTAAGAAGTATTCCATTGTGTATGTATATGTGTGTGTATATATATATATATATATATATATATATATATATATATATATATACCACATCTTCTTTATCCATTCATCTGTTGATGGGCATTTAGGTTGCTTCCGTGTCTTAGCTATTGTAAATATTACTACAGTGAACATTGGGGTGCATGTATCTTTTCGAATTAGAGTTTTCCTCTTTTCTGGATATATGCCCAGGAGTGGATTGCTGAATCATATGGTAGTTATATTTTTAGTTTTTTAAGGAACCTCCATACTGTTCTCCACAGTGGCTGCACCAATTTACATTCCCACAAACGGTGTAGGAGGATTCCCTTTTCTCCACACCCCAAGAGGGATTTTCTTAACCATGTCATATATTCTCTGTTTACTAAGGAAGATGCAAACATAACATGCTTTAAAAAGATTTCCAATTTTTTATGAAAGTAAAAATTTTTGAACGTAACGGGTTAACTTTTAGTATTGGATTCTCACGCTTCAGGAACGCCAGATTAACATAATATTGCTATAAATTCAATGATCAGTGTAATTATGGAACACACTCGAATTGTAATACATTTTCATATTGGGTTAGAGCAAAAGACTCTCAAGCCATGTACTTTAAAGTGCTTCTAGGAATATGTTTTATAGGATTTGAGAGCAGAATCCAGCCCATTGCATGGATGCATAACAGCTGGAATGCAAGCTCCAAGAAGGTAGAAACTGTGTTCACCACAATATCCTCTGCACACAGTAGGAGCTCAGGGACGCTGGTTTTGCTCTGTGCACTGTAGGATGAATGGCAGCCTCCAGTGCTATATAGTACACAATCTGCACAACCATATGCTATAGCTCTCTAGATATTATGCCACACACACACACACACACACACACACAATCTTACTTATTGGACCAATCATCACATTTCATACAAACTTAGAAAAAATTCATTTGATTTTCAAATGATAAATGAAGCACCTAAAAGTGTTCGATTCCATGCTAATGTTACAAAAGTGTAACCCCCCTGAGTCTTTGTACTCCTGGCACGTAGTGAGCTTTCAGTGAGTGTTCAGTGAATGAATTAAGAAGATTGGCATTTCTGTGGTTCTAAATGCAGCTGATGGAGGGTTACTAGAGTTAACTAAGTAATCACTAGAGTCACTACTAGTTACTCCATTTTTTTTGTTGATTTCTGTGACCCTTTCTGGCCTGCCTCAACCTCAACCTGTCATCTTTCAAGTTTGCTGCTCATTTGAAAAGATAATCTACATAATCTGACTTAAAAGGACCACTTTTGGCCAAGAGCATATGACTGCCTGTACCTTCCTGCAAGTGTTTCCACCCAGGTTCTTGAAGTTCATTTGTAGAACAACATAAGGCATAAAATCTTTAAAGGCATTTACGTGGACTCTCATTGCTGTCTGCCTCCTCTACCCCCATTGCTAATCCCCAGCCCATCTTATTGATAGAATATTCTCACACTGATAGAAAATAAACACCATACAAGCCATTGAAGGCTTCGTATGAGTAGAATTGAGTTTTCATCAGCACTTCCTATTTGATTTCTTCACCCGGTACTACGGAGATTGTTTGAAATTGTACTACCACCAACAGCAGGCTCAAAGCAAAAACTATAGATGTAAAATGTAGTCAAATAGGGGCAAAAAAGGGAAAGAGCAAGACCTGAGGACAAGTTATCTCATTTCCTCCTACTTGCTAATTTAAAATTTGCTTAAGGATCATGACTTTTGAGGCACTCCTTACACAATGATCCGACCTCTGTCATGAAAAGAGAAAGGTATGACACGTAAAACAAAGAAGCAGCCATTGCTGGTGGTGAAAAAAAAGAAAAGGGAGCAAGACCAGTCTGTCAAACGTAATCACCTTAGTGAGGCTCTCTGAACTCTGCTGTCCTTTTCTGCCAGGCTAATGGAAGCCTCCCTGGGCTTAGAGGAGAGACAAAGAGAGTGAATAGTAAGAGCAGCCATGACGTAAGAAGTTTCAATGTCATTAGACTTCAGATGGTCATTTCTAGCAATGAATGAGTTCAGGGGCAACCACGTCACCTCTTCATTCTGCTAATGCCAAAATGCGTCAGATCCAATGCCAGCAGGGGCATATGCCACAGTCCCCATTCCACCCCGCCATGTTAGAAACAGTCTACAAGTGAGCTTAGAAACGCTCAGTGAATCTATGATGCTGGGCCAAAGGGGTGGTGGAAGAGAGTAAGCAGGTGGGGTGCAAAGTACCACAAAACTGAAGGTCATTTAAATTTCAGGAAGTTCAAGGGCAGGATAATGTTTATTTTCTTCACATCTGGAAGAGTGTGTCATTTTTTTCATTCATTCCTGAATTTCAAGGGAAGAATTTCATTCTGTCAAAATGCCATTGCTTAAAAAAAAGAAAAGGTTAATAGATTAAGTTGGCTGTTCGACAGTTAAGGTAGTTAAAGGTGACAGGTATTTTGGAATAAGATTTCCTCTTCCAAGAGGGGGAATGTGCTTAAAGTATTTAATAAAATGTATACAATAAAACTGGTATGAAAAAGGGCAACTTGTCATTGAAAAGCAAACAAACAAACAAAAAACCCACAGGAAAAGAGGAAGAGACAAGGATCTCATTGAATTATTAACTTCTATGATCTGGTTTAGGCAAAATCAATTTTTAAGAACTGCAGTTGGCAGATACTCTCTCAGTATGTAGTGAATGGCCAAAGGATACATCTGCTGTTTCTCCAATTGAGAAGAAGAGCATAGCCTGCTGTTAGGAACCTCTTGACTATGATTTGCATTTTTAGTGATAGTTTAGGAAGGTCTTTGCAAAATAACCCTTTCAGCAAAAGCATAAATTTCTATTTAATCATATGCAAAGGCAGAATAAATACTGGTATCGTGTGAAAAACATTTATTCAATAATATTTTAGAGGCAAGTATATAAAATGAAGTCTATATCACCATTATGGAGACCAAACCAGGAAGGACCTCTTTAAATCCCACAGGATTGCATTTGGTGTCATACTGATGTGATTAGACACTCAACTTCTCCAACTAGGATGCAGCTGCCTTGATCAGAGCAATGCCTACATTGTAGTATCTATCTGTCCTTGAATCTTCAGCACGCAGGCTGGAAGAATACCCTCATGACTATCTTTCAATTTATATCTGTCAATTTTAATATTTTGGAACACCCTATTCTTTAATCTACATAATGGAAAGAGAAAAAGAGAAAACATCAGGAGGATTGATAAACTTTTGTGCTCTTTGGTGTTGGGATATCTAAATTCTGGAAATGCATTTATATAGAACATTCCTAGTTAGTGCTCTTCAACTGAAACATCAGAAGAATATTTCTATCCTCTTGGTTTTCTTAAAGTACAAATATTAGCTAGACAAGAATTTCTAAGTCACAAAACAGCCAAGTGGACAAGGTAAATTTGCTCCTGCATCCCTCCATGTCTTCCTTTGTTTCCATCTTCTTTCTCTTTTTAGAACATGCTTGTGTCTGGGGTATTTTAGTTACTCATGGATCTATACTTGCAGGCTCCCACCTCAGACCTGCTGTCCTGACCCTCTCCTCCCTTGAAACCAACACTTCCTTTGTCTTGAGTCTTCTGATGACTCTTGCTTCTCTACTAATGCTTTTGATTCAAAGGTTTATCTTTCACAGTGAGCATATTAGGCAGTGGGAGAAATATTTTGTCCAAGAAGTCATCCCATTGACCACTGAATCACACCACTGAATCAAGCCATCCACCTTGGCTGCCTGTTCTGGGGCACAGGCTCCATTTATCTCCATGCAGTAGCATAGCTCCTGCCGTTCTTTATTTGGTTCTCTTCACAAATTAAACTTTTTGGTGCCCACAGTGGATCTGGCATAAGCTCACTGGCACAGTCCCACTTTAAGAAGTTCACATTCTCAACAGCAAAATCAAGCTGCTTCAGAATACTAGCATAATTGGCAAATCAAATTCCCTCCCATAATTAAACACACATGAAAAGCAAATGGTTGTTGACCTCTTTTGTTGGCATCCATGATTTTGGATAATTTCCTGGGATGGTATTTGCCAGATGCAGATTTGAGTCTTTTTGTGTGTGTGTGTGATAATGGGTACTTTAGGAAAGCTTATTTAAATGGGAGACATTAATATAGACTGGGGAGACAACAGCCCTAGAAAACGATGCATTCTGGGCAATGGTGGACAGAAGCAGGAAACCTTCTGCTTATGGACAGTGAGAAATAACTGCTAATAATTCCACTAATAAAACAATGAGGCAAGAAAACTAAGCTGAAGGCCATGACAATATTCATCCGCCAACCAAAGCTCCTTTGGCCAATCACTGATAAAGGTCAGTAGCACCATGGAGAACTTAAATTCAGTGTTCTGTATTCAGAACAATTCTTAGTACAGACATTGTATTTACACAACCAAAAATGCCATTTAGAATGAATTTGCCTGAAGGATTTGCAAAGTCTACAATAGGCAAATAGTCTACCTTATTTAAATTTGCTCAGTCCACTAGCCAACCACCCCAATTGTTAGGTCCCTGTTTGTGGAAGATTTTCTTTTTTCATGACAGAATTCATTTGACTATCCTTCCTATTTGGAGTGGGTGGATTTAGCCACCTCTCCATTTAGGAGAGGGTTTGGGGTTGCTGGATTTAGCCAAGACCAATATTGAGTGCTCTGAGTGCTAAGTGGTGACGATTTTCACTGTCAAACTGTTAGACTGACATATCCAGTGTAGTACTGAAAATCAGAGTTACAGGCATTTGAGTAGTGAAGATGACTAATATTGTCAGCCTGTCCTGTGTTTCTCTGGAGGGAATAGCTACCTAAATGGATATTTTTCAGGGAAATAAAAAGCCTCACAACTGAAATACAATTTTTTTTTTTCACTGACCAGCCAAGAAGAGTAACAAGGAAAAAGGAGTCTCTGGAAGAGAATGGAGTGCCCATAAAAGCAACTTCAACTACTTTAGTATTTTGCCTAGGGCAAGCTGTAATGGGGGATAATATTGAAAGAACACATAGGGGTGATTTCAGACCCAAAAGTGGAAATGAAATGTGCAGGCTAAGTAATAGCCAATTTTCTCAGAATTGCACAGAGTTCTTTATTTACTACATGTCCCAGATATTTTAAATTTATTATACACTGATTTTAATATAGACTGCAGAATGTGTGTATGCATCTATTTACATATAAAAATAAGCAAACCAAGTAGTTTACACACACACACACACACACACACTCTTAATTAATTAAACTTGGCTAATTCTAAGCCCAAATATATATACACACCTTTTTAAAAAAATTTTCTTCCATTGGATTTGTATAGAATTTTTCGCTCAAGTCAGAGATAGAAAATTCTTTATGAATAAACAAAAAACATTGAATTTCTCTTCATTCTTTCTTAGATTCAAAGTTAAAGGACTAAAGTTTTTTTTTTTACATTGATAGTATTATTAGTTCACTATTTTCTTCAAAGAACTATTTTTAAAAAGACCACCCAGAAGTTTCAACTAATTGAGGAAGCAGTCTTCAGCTTACTTAAAAAGAAAGGCTGCATGGGACACATTCCTGGCACCAGTACTCTGTCATATCTGTTTGGGTTGGATATAATGCAAAGGACAATCTTAAATTTTGAAAGGAACTTGGTATTTTCTTTTTGCCCCTAAAACACCCAAAGCAAGAAAATAGTTAGGAATTTCTGATACCTTTTTCAGGGAGATTATTTTATAATTTGAGGTTTAGTAATGCCAGGGAAAAAATGAGCCACCCAAGGAGATCATAAAAACCAAAATCACAGATGTAGAAACAGGTTTTAGTAGTGTGATGAGTTTCCGAGTTTGGGGAAAGTATAAGATGTTATTCAAAGTGGATCATTTAGGCCATGGAATTCTCATTAGCTGTTTGGTCATGAGAGAAACATCTGTAAATGGGAACTAAAAGGCTTTATGAAAAATATTTGATGAATACGTTGGGACCTAGAATAAGAAAAATGTTGGGTAATGGTAGAATTAAGTTGGAAATCAATAACAAAAAGATATGTGGAATATATCCATGTATTTAGAAACTAAACTACCAACCTCTAAATAACCCAAGGGTCATAGAAAAAAATCAAAAGGAACATTAACAATTATTTCCAACTGAATGAAAGTGAAGATTCAACATATCAAAATTTCTGGGATGCAGCTGAAACATTATGTAGCGAAAAGTTTATAGCTTTACATACCTACAGTAGAAAAGAGGAAAAGTCCCAAGTCAATGACTTCAGATTCCACCTTAAGAAACTAGAAAAAGAAGAGTATATGAAACCTGATATAAGCAGAAGAAAGAATTATAAAGATCACAGAAATCAGTGAAGTAGAAAACAGAACCAATGAGAAAATCAATGAAAACAAAAGACGGTTCTGTGAAAAGATCAATAAAATTGATAAACGTCTATCCAGGCTAATCTGATGAAAGATAAATAGGACTAACCATACCAAGTGTTGGAAAAGATGTGAGCAACTGGAACACTGTCACACACTGCTGGAGAGAACGTAAAATGATGTGATCACTTTGGAAGTTGTTTGGCTGTTTATTAAATAAATAAACATAGTTGGATAGTTGAAAACTTTCTGGGTGATGAACGCTTTTATTATCTTAATTGTAGTATTAGTTTTACAGGCATATATACATGAAAAATTATCACTTGTGCACTTTGAACATGTCCTATTTATTGCATGTTGATTGTACCTTAATAAATGTTATAAGTTAATACAATATCTGTAATTCCAATGGAGATTAATTTTGTTTGCATTTTATTTCATACTTATCCAAACATTTTAGTCAAATATAAATGCTTTTTATTTCTGCTGAGATGGAACAAAATTATATGGCCTTTTTAAAAGCGATTTTTAAAACAATATATAATGGGCATCTTTTCATTTCATTAAATCCTCTTTTACATAGTTTTTAATACCTGCATGTTACACTATTGTATGTGTATGTCAAAAATATTTTAAATAATTACCCGTTTTTGGATATTTAAGTATATTTGTATTGTTTTACTAATAAAAAACATTATTACATAGCTTTAGGTAAATATTTTCTTCAGCTAGATTCTACAACGTGAGGTTACTAAATTAAGATGTATATCCACAAAGTTGTGCAGCCATTACCGCTATCTAATTCTGGAACATTTCATCACCCCTAAAAGAAACCCTGTACTCATGAGTAGTCACTCTCCATCCCCCCTCTCCCCATTCTCTGGCAAGTATTAATCTACTTTCTGTCTATGTGGATTTATCTATTCCAGACATTTCATGTAAATGGAATCATACAGTATGTGGTCCTTTAATGACTGGCTACTTTCACTGAGCATAATTTCAAGGTTCACCCATTCTGTAGCATGTATCAGTACTTCATTCTTTTTATGGCTGAAAAATAATCCATTGTATAGATACACCACATGTTGTTTATCCATTCAGCAGTTGATGGATATTTGGGTTATTTTTTCACTTTTTGGCTCTAGCGAATAATGCTGCTATAAATGTCCATGTACAAGTTTTTACGTGAACATATTATACACCTAGCAATGGAATTGCAGTTCACCAGTTTATATTTCTACCAGTGATGAATGAAGGTTCCAACTTCTCCATGTCCTCACTAGCACCTGTTATTTTCTTTTTAATTATATCCTCCCTAAGTGGGAGTGAAGTGGTTTCTCATTTTGTTTTTTATTTGCCTTTCCCTAATGACTAATGATGTTGAGCATCCTTTCATGTGCTTATTGGTCATTTACATATATTCTTGGAAAAAATGTCTCTTCAAATCCTTCGCCCATTTTTAATTTTTTTAAGTGTTGTAAGAGTTATTCATATACTCTAGATACCATATCCTTACTAGATATATGATTTGCAAAATTTCTCCCAATCTGTGTGTTGTCTTTACATTTTCTTGATATTGTCCTTTGAAGAAAGGTTTTAATTTTGATGAAGTCCAAGTTATCTATTTTTTTATCGGTTGCTTGTGCCTTTGGTGTCATGTCTAAGAAAACATTGCATATTCTAAGTTCATGAATATTAATTTCTATGTTTTCTTCTAAGAGTTCTATAATTTTAGCTTTTATGTTTAGACCTTTGCTCTATATTGAATTAATATTTGTGTGTGATATGAGGTAGAGGTCCAACTTAATTCTTCTGTATGTGGCTACCTAGTTGTCCCAGCATCAATTTTTAAAACAAGTATACCTTCTCCATTGAATTGTTTTGGCACTCTTGTTGAAAAGATGGTACTAATTTTTAAGAACTCTTTGTATATTAAGGATACTGTTCCTTTGGTGTATGTTGAAGACATTTTCCCTCTATTTTGATTAATAGTGTTTTCTGTGTATAGAAATTGTGAACATTTATGAAACTAAATGTATTCGTATTTTCCTCAATGATTTCTTCTGCCATTATTAGATAAATATTTACCTATATTTCCCCTTAGTAGTAGTTTATGAAAATAATAGAAATAGTTTTATATGGTGCTTTACATTTATTATCATGGTAGATTCTCAGAACTACAAACACTATGAGGCAAATACTATCAATCATTCTATTTTTAAATGGATAATGAAACTCAAGGAGCAATTTGCACAATGTACATAGGTGGTCACAGTAAAATCTGAATTGGAATTTAAGCTCAGGTCTACCGAACTCGATAGTGCAAGCTCCAAAATAACTGAAATAACTTAAATTTGAACTTCATTAGCATGGATATAAAAAGTTGCCCCAATACTTTTCTAATGCAGCAACCTTATACATGATGCTCAATTCTATTTAAGGATTAGCCTCTCTTGATTAAGGGAAATATAACATTTTTAGTGTAGAATATGCTATTTCAAAAAATTTTAAACATGTTTAGTAAATTTTTAATCCCCATGTAATATATTAGTTATGAAAAATCAAATTCACTGTTGTGTGTAAATTATCAATGATTTTAAAAAAGAGAGAATGCTAAGTCAGTAAAAAGTAAACTATCAGTATATAAAATAAAGTTGAGGTTTTAAAAACCATAAAGTAGCCAAACAAATATTTAATACAATGTATCTTACCATCAATAAAATATTGAAGGTAATTATTTTTTAAGTATTTATTTATTTACTTGTTTTGGCTGCGCCGGGTCTTAGTTGTGGCACACAGGATCTTCGTTGAGCATGAGGGATTTTTTTTTTTTTTTTTAGTTGCAGCATGCGACTTCTTAGTTGTGGCATGGGAACTTCTTAGTTAGAGTATGCATGCGGGATCTAGTTTCCCGACCAGGGATCGAACCCGGGTCCCCTGCTTTGGGAGCTCGGAGTCTTACCTACTGGATCACCAGGGAAGTCCCTTGAAGGTGATTTTTGTTTTTCATAGAATTGATTCTTTCTGTCTTCTATCTCCTTCCATACTCCCCCTTGAAGTAAGTTTCTAATCCCTGTTACGCTTTGTGTCTCAGCCCACAGGCAAAGGTTTTACAAAACCCAAATGTAAAGATCTGGCTTTATAAATAAAGGTCCAGTTTGTCTGCATCTTCCTTCACCACTTTTCACGTGGCTGTTTAACCAGTTAGTAAACCACCAAGGGCAGATAATCTTGACGGAGATTATTTTTTATCAAGTGTGTGTGTCCAAAAACTGTTTTGGTGACCTTATATGGTGACGACTATTATTAGGGCATCTTACATAGAGCCTGTTCATGCTGAATGACAAGCACTTTTCTGGTTGTCCTTAAGGAGCATATATACAGTTCAGATTGTAAAATTTATTTATTGACTGATTGATTGGCTGCATTGGGTCTTCATTGCTGCATGCGGGCTTTTCTCTAGTTGTGGCCAGAGGAGGCTACTCTTTTGTTGCGGTGCGCGGGCTTCTCATTGTGGTGGCTTCTCTTGTTGTGGAGCACGGGCTCTAGGCACACGGGCTTCAGTAGTTGTGGCTCATGGGCTTAGTTGCTCCACAGCATGTGGGATCTTCCCAGACCAGGGATTGATCCTGTGTCCCTTGCATTGGCAGGTGGATTCTTAACAACTGAGCAACCAGGGAAGTCCGAAATTGTAAATTATCAAGGCCCAGGATGCCTTCGTTTTACTTCAAGGAGAAATCCTAAGGGCTGTGTAGAGAGTTGCTCTGCTCCTGAGCAATCTTCCTTAATCAAAGGCTCATAGGCATTACACAGAGCATGGGTGCATTTACATCAAAATCTCAACTTCACAGGAAGTCAATACACTGTAAGGCATTTTTGTGTGTGCTTAGGTAATTTTCAAGTATATGTCAGGGCACAGATGAAGGGAAATGTTTTTGAATTCATTCAAAATTAAGTTTCCTATACTGTTCACGCATGCACCAAAAATTCAGATTTGTGATTCGTGGGAACATTCTGTTACATAAATGAAAAGTGTAAACAAAGAAAGAACTGATTCCCAATATATTTAATATTAAATCAATCCTGTTCCATAGTTTAGGATAATAGGTTTAATTAACAACCGATTAAAATGTTGGTAAGAATAGGAGCATAATTCAGGCTACACTTCTACTTTAACATCAAGAGCAGAACACTGGAATTCTCCTGTTGGTAGGTTGAAACAAATGCTTTATTTAAAATCTACTGCTGTACCATGTAGAAACCAAGAGGTTTTTAAAAGTGGGAGGCCTGGCATTCGAGGTATTGCAGATGTCTCATCTCTGAATGACCCTCTTGCCTTCTATCAGTCTGAGGTGACAGCTGCTGTCCTATGGCAAATCCATTGCCTTTCAGAATTTACAATTATTATTATTATTATTCAGGAGTCACAGATTTTTCACTTCTCATCCTTAGCATAGATACTGCAATACTGGTGCAGGCAAGGAGGACTGGGGTGGAGGGAAGCATTTTTTTTCAAAGAATGTACAGTAATACAAATTAATGTCACATGTTGCTTTATACCAATTACAGTAAATTGGTATTTTCTTTTAATGTTTAGATCTCATATTCTTCAAAATATATTATTTTATCTTTGGGAAATCAGTGCATTACCACTAATCATAACTATAAGACAAGCTTGGTTTCAGTTTTTGATATCCTAACAGTTTAAGGATATAGATATTCAATGACGGTATAATGCTGTTTTCATTCTGTTATCTGAAGATTAATTTGAAATAGTAACAATACGTAATGAAATGAAGTTAATAAAAGAGGGCAGATGATCTGTTTTCAAAGGAAAGGCTTTCAAGTCTGCATTGACATTTTTTCCGTTTCTCTGGTGCACTGGTTATTTGTTTAATAAAAGGAGACCTTTCCAGTGACAAGGACATTATCTTACTCATTTCAATAATTCTGTGAACACTATCAATCAAGAGGTTTGCTTTCAAGTCACGTTAATATAAATGAAGTTTTTCCTTTCAGAGTTTCAAGACTCAAAGCCCGCAAGGGCCATAAAGCCTAGTACTAAGAGTAGTTGAAATGTGGCTTAGAAGCTACAAGAAATAAAATGATCTGCAGAGTTTGGGATGATGTGCCCCAAATAACAAAATTTCACAGAACATAACAGTGTTTTGCATTTACAATTACATTGCTCAGATATAAACAGGGGAAGGTATTAAACTTATTCAATGTAACTTCACAGGGCCAAACGGGAACATGTGGATGGAAGTTAAGGGAGCCAGTTTTGCACAATGTCGGGAAGAACTTTCTGGTAAGTCCTCTAAAAGTGAAATGAATTGCCCTGTGAAATACTAGTGCTTTCTGCCGCTGCAGGTGTTGAAGCAGATCAGCAAACATCTGTCAATTATACTACACAAGGGATTCCTAGAGTGGGAACATTGGAACAGATTTGGTTCTTTGAACTCCAATTCCCAATCTAACCTTTCAGGTCAGAACTCTTTAGGACATCAGATGGATAAACAATCTGCTAACAAGAAAGACATTTCAACAATTAAATACAGTATAACACATAGAAAGTGTGCTAAGTAATGGTGATACAGATAAAATATTAAGAAAGGATTGAGAGAAAAGTGCATTCCAGCTAGCAGTACAATGTAAAATTGCTTGGAGGAAGTGTTATATGAAGGATCCTAGCAGGAGTCGTATTTCAGGTGGGAGGGATAACGTGGTAAGGGATGCCTGCCTGAAAGGAGGGCATGAGCAAAGAATTAGAAGAGTGGAACTCCATGAATGTCTGGTAAGAGAAGAGAAATATTCTGGAACTTTTAATTATCAGAATCTTTGTGATAAATTTGTATTTACTTTGGCTGCCAAGACCTGTCTTTCAATGCCTTAAACAAATAGTTATAACACTGTAAAATATCTGGCATACATAAAAAATAATGAAATAATGCCATTTGCAGCAACATAGATGGACCTAGAGATGATCATACTGAGTCAGAAAGAGAAAGACAAATACCATATGATATCACTTATATGTGGAATCTAAAATATGACACAAATGAACTTATCTACAAACCAGACTCCCAGACATAGAAAACAGACTTGTTGTTGCCAAGGGGGAGGGAGGGGGGTGGGGGAGGGAAGGACTGGGAGTTTGAGATTAGCAGATGCAAACTATTATATACAGGATGGATAAACAACAAGGTCCTACAGTGTAGCACAGGGAGCTATATTCAATATACTGGGATAAACCATAATGGAAAAGAATATGAAAAAGCATATATATATGTATAACTGAATCAGTTTGCTGTAATATACAGTAAGTCCCCTACATACGAACCTTCAAGTTGTGAACTTTCAAATATGAGAACGGACGTTTGCATGTCCAATCATGTAAGTTCGTTCACGTGTCTGGCATACATTGTCACATGTGGGCATCCTCTACAAGTGGTTGTGCTTTTGTGTACTTTACTGTACAGTACTGTATAGAGTACAGTAGTACAGTGTCTTTATTTTAAGCCCAGGATGTCCGGAAGCAAGCGTAAAAGCAGCGGTGATGTAGCTAGTACTACTGTACTTTTCAAGGTAATGTACTCGAAGATTAAAAATGTTTTCTTTATTTTTAGTGTTTGTTAAGTATTATTTGTGTGAAAAGTATCATAAACCTATTACAGTACAGTACTATATAGCCGATTGTGTTAGTTAGGTACCTAGGCTAACTTTGTTGGGCTTACGAACAAATTGGACTTATGAACGTGCTCTCAGAATGGAACTTGTTTGTATGTAGGGGACTTACTGTATATATATATATATATATATATATATATATATATATATATATATATATCTCGCCGGCATAAATCATCAACTTCTCAATCATATTTATTTCTTCTTTGTAATCTAAAATAATCTTAGTGATAAAGATAGGAGACTCCCAAATTGCTTCCAGAATTTTCCTAGATAGCAATAGTACTATACAGCATCTGAGGACAGATTGCAGGAACTGAGTCACCACTAAGATTTATCTCAGTGCAGCTCCTTTGGGGAACCAGCCACACTGCTGTCCCTCTAGGTTTGAAGACTTTACTCTCAGAGAAAGTAGGCTGACTCGATAAGATCCACCCGGAAGACGACCAAGCCAACCGACTGATTTTTGGCATTTTCCTAAAGTGAAAAGAAAAGCAAAATTTCCAACGAGCTAATTTGGCTACTTGTTAGTCTATCTGAAGTCTTTTGTTTCTGGAAGTTTTTAACATTCTCTCTCTGTTTTTGTCAGCAGTTTTTCTATATCATGCCTGGCTGTGAGCGTTTCATTTTTTTATTTTCTGGTTTTTATCCTGTTGGGCTTTGTAGTGCTTCTTGAATCCCTGACATGGACAGTCACAAGCTATTATTTCTAAGAGACTGTTTCTGCCCCACTTGCTGATTCTCCTGCCAGGGCACCAGTGTCTATACTCCACATGCCTTTTACTTTTTTTCCCCTCCAGTATCTTTCATCCTTTTTCTATCAGGTTTCAGTCTGGTTATTTTTTCAGAACTATTTCCCAGTTTACTAATCATCTCCTCAATGTATCTAAACTTTTCATAAACTCATGTATTGAGTTCTTAATTTTGGTTATTCCATTTTCTCAGTTCTAGAGTTTCCATTTGAATCATATTTTTGTAGTTTCCAGTTCTTTGCTAAATTTCTTAGGACCCAGTTTCTTAACATAAACATAAAACCTGCATCTGATAATTCTAATATTGAGAGCTATTGATCTGTTTCTACTGTTTTAATTTTTCTGGTCATTTGATCCTGTCAGCTGGGATGCCGGGTCACTTTAGATGAGAGATGAAGCTGGAAAGGTAAGCTAGGGCTGGTCACTGAGAACCCTGCCAATCATATGAAAGAACTTGGACTTAATTTTCACAGCAATAGAAAGGCCTTGAAAGGATTTAAGCAGGCAAGTCTTTTCCGTTTACACTTCAGAAGGTGTGAGGGAATGTGGGAGAATGCATTAGAAAGCAGTAAGACTTTCTAATCTGAGCAGTAAGACACAGAGACCAGTGGGTAAGGTTTACAGGAATCTGAGAAGAGAGGGTGGCAATTAGGGGTAAGGTTTATGCTAATGGAGATAAAAAGGGTGTATATATCTAAGAGGTATTTATGGGCTAGAGTCTACATGATGATTCCCATGTTTCTGGTTTTTGGAAACTGAGTGAAGAGAAGGTGCCATTTACTAAACTAGATAAAATTGGGGGAAGTTCAAATTCAGGAGAAAGAAAAGGAGTTGATTTGGGACCTGTGGAGTTTGAGATGTTAGGGTGACTTCCTAGTTGTGAGATGTTTGTGGTCCGGACACTCGGGAGAAAATTCTGGGCCAGATATAAAGCTATGGGAGTCATCTGCACACAGGTGAGAGTGGTGTAATGCAGAGGAGTAGATGGAAGAGTACAGGTAGGGTGAGGTGTCCTGGGTGGAAGCTGTTAGAGTACAGAGCTGCTAAGGGGCAGGCGGGCTCTTGGAAGCCTGAAACAGACTGAGATGGAGTCAGCAAAGAAGTCTGTGGCAACTAGGGGAGTGGCTGTCACAGAAGCAAAGGGTAGAGATTGTTGTGAAGGGAACGTGGTCACCAGCATGAAATACCACTCAGCAAACATACTGTAAACAACTCATTGGTGTGACCCTGGTGAGGAGTGTTCTACTGGAGTGCAAGGAGAAAGCACGTTGCCAGTGGGCTGAGGAGTGGATGGGTGAAGGGGTGGAGAGCGAGCACAGGGTGCTTCTTGCCCTCAGAGTGAAGTCTGGATGTGAGGGAAGGAGAAAGCTGAGTAGATAGGATGTATGTGAGGTTAGGGAATGTCTGATAATTTTAGGACAAAAAGATTTGACCATGATCAAATGCCAAAAGGAGGAAATTACCAGAGTGGGACAGGGTGAAGAATACAAGAGAGAAAAAGCATAATTAATAGCGAATATCTTTGAAAAGACTGGAGGATTCAGGATCTAGAACTCAGGGGACAATGTCTGCCTGAGATGCTTAGAGGCAAAGGAGAGAGATCCTTTTCTGTTGTTGTTTTTCCTAACAGAAGGGAAAAGAAGGTTGTGTTAGGGATTGATTTTGGTGGCAGGACAAAGAGAGGGTTCTTTACAGATGGTTTCTCTTTTTAGCAGGATTAGGGAGGCTTGGATATCTGCTGCAGGAAGTTGGAGAAGCAAAAACTTTCAAGCAATATGGTAGAATGGCCACATAGCATTAAAGATCCAGCTGAAATCAGATACCATGAAGTTGTGCACTGGCCCCATGCTGCAGGGTGATGAGTTCTCCCAGCAGTTGCCAGCAGTTTGGAGCAGCTGTGGAGGAAAGGGACTGTTAGATGTACCCTGAAAAAGGATTTGGGCCTGCTGGGTGCCTCTGCAGACAACAGGACAAGGCTAATGAGAATGTTGACAAGTGTGATGGACAGTGGAGATGAAAGGAAGCAAGTAGGTAGAAGGAAGTCTGAGATGGAGGTTCCAGGTCTGTTTGATGAAACAGTAGACTGTGACTCTACATTTTCTAGTTTGGGTGACTGGGATTATGATGATTTTTAACTTATATATAAGAAGACCAGTTTGCTTGAGACAGTCTTGGTTTATACCTGTTTTGCTGGAGTAATTAGTAAGGCATCCCATTTCATTTCACTTTCGAAAGCGTCTTGGTTTGGATAATAAATGAAATGTCTTGGTATCTATATAGAGATGACATGGACCAGGCTTGGTAGAAGGGAGATAATGAGTTTAATTTTGGACATGTTGGGTTCAAGGAGTTTATAGGAAATTCAGGTTAAAAGGTTAAGTAGACCAAACATACAGGCAGATACAACCTATACTCACCCATAAAACATAAATTAATACAGTACTAAATGACTTATAATTTAGTGATTATCTCGAGGGATTTAATACATTAAACTCCTAGAAAATATTTACATTAAATACTTGAGGGCCCTTTCTTGGTATTAAAATTTGTGGCGTTTCTGAGTGAAATGGAAAATATTAATCATGTGAGGAATCATTGTAATATTGACCAAATTGTCAATCTGGTACAACACATTAATGGACTGAGTTAAATTGGGTCATGTCTCAAAACAGCACAAGGTGGCAGCACAACTACAATAGGACATATAATTAAGCGAAAAGATCCTTTTCAGATATTCTGCAGTTAGAATAGTTAAGAGTTTATAGCCATTGTACATTATATAAATTTTTCTAAATGTATTCTCTTTCATATAAAAGCAATTAATTTGTTTTATCATTATTGCCAACCTGAAGATGTGAAAATTAAAAAGTTTTATTTTGAAACGTACATTATTTTTTAGTATTTAAAATAGACTAAAACACATCACTGATAGACACTCATGGCATTCTTAAGATAGCTATTAGTACCCAGGGTATATCATACAGTAGTTATAAATGTTTTATAAATTTGCATCTTGATTGGTATATTGTAGTTAGATAATTTTATTTACAGTATCTTTTTAATGCATTTATCGCACTCGTGAACATTCACTCAGTAACTTCATTTGTTGGCCTTTACAAGGGGAATGTTCAGAAGTCTCAAGAAGAAATTCTTGTTTCATATTTTGGCTTTAGTAACACAAATGTGGGAGGTGGGTAGGGTTATCTGATTTAGCCAATGGAAAATACAGGATACCAGTTAAATTTGAACTTCAGATAAACAGCAAATAATCTCTTTAGTATAAGAATGTACCATGCAATATTTGGGACATACTTATACTGAAAATTACTCAATTCTTCAATATAGTTTACATGGTAACCCAAGTAGGGGGCAACAGGAGGGAGAAGAACTAGGGGGAAAAAAAAGCAAGTTGCAGAGAAATCCGGGATTCTAGACTCCAAATCTGACCTAAGATTTAGAGGTCTTCAGGACCAAGGAACCAGAAAAAGAATTATAAATAGACTTGAACTAGGCTACATTCTGTGGAGAACTTATTTATATGTTAAACTAAACAACATGGGCTAAGATTAATCAAGTACTGTGGTGAATTACTATCTACACCACACATTGGTTACTGATTTTCAAACAACAAAATGCAACAACATATATTTAAAGCTAGCTCAGTTTTGGACACAATTGAATAAATAACTGCAATTCAGACATTTCGGGGCTTACCCATGCTCAGGGTTATCATTATGAAAATCTGTCATTAGAGCCTGAAGGCTCGGAAATGCCATTTTAATTTCATTTAATTCAACAAACATGTCTGGCACCTTCTACGTGCAGAGGACTGACTAAGACTGTGAGATATAAGAAGTAATAAAACATTGATGTTATTCATCTCGGGGGACATTTATTGTTGACAAAATGAAAGTTAAAATCATATATAAATAATGGCAAACTCATTCTTACCAATTTTTCCCTGGGTTTTAGTCCTTGGTCAACTGTTTCTCCCTTTGTTCTTCCTTGGAATGAACTCCTTTCTCTTACGTATGATTTGCAACTACCATTTTAATACTAAAGACTTCCAAATATCTATTCCAGCCATGACTTCTCCCCTGTACCTAAGTATGTATGTTTAACTAATATGAGTTCTCGGCTGTCCCATGGGCACTTCCTATATTAGACTCACCGTTTTCTCCAGAAACTTTTATTCTTCCTTTATTCCCAATCTTAGTCAATTGCACCCCTCTTCATGTTATCATCTGCCCTTGAAACATTTACACGATCCTCAAATTCTCTCCTCCATCCAGTGTATCCTTACTAGATCGCGCCTATACTGTTCCATGTCCTTTCTAAACTCATTTCCTTCCTCCAGTCTCAATTTCCTTAAATTTGGAGATTTATTAAAATTATCAATTAATTTTATTTACATTATTAATTTTTTACAATAATTTACAATAATTATTTACAATAATTATTTTTTAATCTGAGAAGAGTTTATGAATTTAATGACATTGAAAGATAAGAAGAAGACTGATAAGGAAACAAAGGCAGAGTCAGGGAGTGGCCTGGGGTTGGGAGGTGTTCAGACATCTGAAATATAGGCACTTGGAAGAGAAGGTGGGGAGACCCCTCCAGCCTCAAGTTTGGCATGGTACTAGGCACTGATGGAAACAACAGGAAGCATTTATAGGACACTTACTGAATGTCAGGCACTCATATCCCCCAGCTAGGTGACTGATGCAGGTCAAAGATCACTATACTCTAAGCTGCAGGGAAGTAGGGGAAGGAAACCAAGTCTCTCAATCTGGGTCATTAGTCTTAGCGATTTAAAAAGTGATGAACACATCTTTATATCACAGGAGCATCTTACAGGAGCATCAGTGGTGGCATAGCAAAGGAGTATAATCAAAGAAAACGTAAATAAATCTGAAACAACTAATAACGTGATTATCCGTATGCCCTATGTCAAATATAAAATAGGAAAATATTTAAACAAATGACTCTGATCATTTGTTTAAAAAGCCAAGGCAAATTTTCACTGTTTTTTTTTTCCCTCCAGTTAGTTTTCCAGAATCTGTAGTTAGCATTGATGTTGAAATTTCTCTGAAACCAATTGGAAAGTACCTGAGCACACATTTAAAAAAGATGCTGGCTTTGACCCATATTTTCAACATGATGGCTAATACCTGTGCTTGTCCTATGCATATCCCTGTCTTCCTCCTTCAAAACCTTGACTTAGAGGAGCTCTGGACTGAATATGTGGATTCTCACTGCTCCGTCCATCTATTTGGGGTGACATAAGGGCTCAAACCATAGAACATAAGAAGCTATAGGTGTTCTACCTGTCCAGGGGCAGCCACCCAAGCATGGTAATAGAGGGCTGAGAGGACCCAAGCAAAGAGAACAGGAGGGTTCAAAGGGATGGGCTGGGATGCCCCTTGCGATGCGGGAGGGAGATTGTGTCTGGGCAAAGCACTGGGGGGAGGGTGGAAGGACAGGTTGATCAGGCCGTGGGTTAGCAGGACCCAAGGTCCTGCACATTTCTAGAAACAGGCCTTGAGGGAATCTCTGTGGCCTCACATATGGAATGGGGATAACAGATTGAAGACCATGGAGGACTAAATCGGCTTAATTATACACTGTGGTGTGAGGGTGGGAAGGCCCCCAGATGCTTGAAATTCTTTTCACAGAAAACAAAACATTTACTTTACAGAGATAAAAGGCTTGAAATGTAAATGCATGAGTGGAACTCATTCACACTTGGGTGTAATCAGTCAGTCAAGAAATCAATAAACAGAGAAGTATCAGATTCTTGGGGTAGGGAGCGGAGGGCAGGAGTCTCAGTTTAAGAGGTGGGGCGGGGGTTGCTGGAGAGTTTGGCTAAGTGCCACGGAAAGAGACCCAGGATACTAGGAAGGCCAGCTTCACCTACTTGGCACATTTTACTAGTGATTCATGAGGTGCGTCCATCTGTCTTCTCCACTGGCTTGTGAACTCCTTGAGCCAGTGACTCTGTAACACCTAGCATGGAGCCTGGTGCAAATGGTAAGCACGAAATCATTCTGTGCTCAGGCTGAATTTTAGTTCCCAACTGGTGGACAGCAACTGTGTGCAAATGAATTTTTGCTTTTCCTGCCCAGCCAAATAGACAGATTATTGGAACCCTTGCCCTCCTGGGGTTTTGGAGTGTCAGAGCTGCCCTCTCAGGCCCATCTGTGCCCACACAACCAAGAAACAAAGCTCTTACTCACTCAGCTAGGAGACGGCAAACAACGGAAGATGATTTTAAAGATGCATGCTCAAAATTCTCCTAATACAAAAACTATGAGGCGAGAACATTTTGGTTGTTTCTGTCGCTTAGAATGTACCTCAGCATCTTGCAACATTTTCCATGCATTATCATCAATGTGGGCTTTTTGATTTCTTTAGTATCAATTTTCATGGTATAAAGTGAAGGGCCCAGCACTCAGAGCTAGCACAGTGCCTGGCAAATAGCAAATGTTCAATAAATTTTTGTTGAATGAACAAATGAACGCATGAATGATCGATTGAGGTGATCTCCAAATTCCAAATAAGAGAGTCAAAGTGAGGAAAATTCACACCATATAGGTGGAGACTAAGCTGAAACATTATCCATAAAACTTTGTGAAAAGTTGAGGAAAATCCAGATTTATCATAAAAATAATTGAATGTTATTAACTTGATTGGATTTTATTTAATACAGTAAATGGAATTGGAATATAGTAATCAGAAATTTGGAACCAATCAAGTAAATTGTGTTCTTTTTGGGTTAAGCAAGGTTGGCCAAAAGGGGAAATTTCTGTTGCCCTTATAAAGACTGAGGACCTATCCCTGAATTTCTGTAAGTTTTCTAGGTTATTTAGAAAACTCTGTGAGTTTGTTTGTTTTGTTTTGCAAATAGCCCCCTGGCTTTCTTGCAATATGCCCATCTCAGATATCACTCCCCTATCCCCTATTGAGCTATAAAACAATTAATAGAAGCTCAAAATAGTCCAGCAACATTTGCTATTTTAAACAAACCTGGTTTTGTCTGAACATAGCTAAGAACTCTTCAGCCCCAACAAAGCCCCCTCCAGGTCTCCACCACTGAAAAAGCCATTATTGCAGAGCTCCTACAATACAGCCAAGAACCCAGTAGCATCAGACCATTTCAGAAAGCTTGGCTGGTTCTCTCTTGTAGAGTTTGTTCTTCTCTAGTATCAAGTCGCCTGAAACCGTTAAAACTTCCTGTAACGGTTTTCCAATTCATGACTAAATTTCTACTTTGAGGACCTCTGACTTTGAGGCAATTTCTCACTAAAATGAATCTATGATTCATGCTAAATCACAAGGATGATCAGATGAAATCGTTAACAGAATGCTGTGTTTCTGGTGGATAATAACTCATTGGAAATAAGAATTAAGATAATATGCTTTATTTTACATGATTGTTGATGTTGATTCCAGCCACTACCTCCGATCAGGTCAGGCTATAATTTTGTGGCATTAATGAAGAAAGACTTAATGAGCAGCTCTCCTTTCACAGCGTAGGCCTCGCTGTTGTACACAAAACCAAAGTCCCCTAAGCAGGAAGGTTGCATTCCACACGAGCAGGCCTAACTCGATTTGTGGATTACACCTTCAGAGCTCAGCAAGCAACAAATTAATCATTTTTTTCCCTCAACTGAGGCATTTTTCCTTCCAATCTGAATTTCAGAACTTGTCTTGATTAAGGCTGATGTGCTGAATGCTGTTGCCATTAAGTCATGTATCTTACAAACAGCCAGTTGGAGTAATAATTCATATATCTCCCAGAGAAAAGTTTTTCAAAAGTCTCTGTGCAATATTCCGATGGCTTAATCTCCTATGATATCCTGATGATTTTAATTAATTAATTAATTTATTTTTGGCTGTGTTGGGTCTTCATTGCTGTGCGGGCTTTCTCTAGTTGCCGCGAGCGGGGGCTACTCTTCGTTGCGGTGCGCGGGCTTCTCATTGTTGTGGCGCACAGGCTCTAGGCGCACAGGCTTCAGTAGTTGTGACACATGGGCTCAGTAGTTGTGGTTCGTGGGCTCAGTAGTTGTGGCTCTCGGGCTCTAGAGCACAGGCTCAGTAGTTGTGGCGCATGGGCTTAGTTGCTCTGCGGCATGTGGAATCTTCCAGGACCAGGGCTCGAGCCTGTATCCCCTGAATTGGCAGGTGGATTCTTAACCACTGCACCACCAGGGAAGCCCCTGATGCTTTTTTCCAACAGTGGCTTTCCTTGTAATTCTTCTTGCTTAAGATTTTTTTCTAGCATGTCGACTTAGAAGCAATGTTCCTGCTTCAAAACTACATATGAACAACAGGTATAGATGAAGTTGTTCTACATGCTGATCATTAGTGTCTGAGAGCAATATTCTGTAAAACATACCTCACTACCCAAAAGTAATTTTTACTCTTATCCTTTTGCATTTAGTGAAAAAAATCTAAAGGATATGTAATAATATGTGCTAGTATCAGTGTGCTAACCTTTTAAGCTAATCATTAGTTACCCACTTAAAATCAGTAACAGTAAACTTTATAGAAATTTATTTCCATTTGAGAAAGTGATTCAAGATTCAAACTCTCCCCATCCTTTTTTAAGCTAGGTCATGACATCTCTGCCAAAAACCAATCCTGTATTAGAAGCGAGTTACGGTTATTAGACTGTATCCTCATGGAGGCAGAAAGTTGATGGTAAATTACCCAGTAAAGAGTAAACTGATTTTAAATGCAGCTACCGGGAATTTAATCAACCATTAAGTGGTGCCTTGATTTTTAAATTATACGAAAGTCAGCTGCTGTATTTTCTACTCAGAGTACCTACCCCAACGTCTGGCCTGCAGTTAGTGTTCAATGACAACAAAATAGAAATCTCAGAATTTTTTACTAAGAGGCTGGTGAGAAAGCTTTCTTTGACTTGTCCACTAGGTGGCACATAGGGACCGTGCTTCACACGTGGAGCCTTCACAGACCCTCCCATTCATAGTGTAAATAAAGAGCTGCATTATTAATTTATACCATCGCGTCCACTCTACACCTAATATTTGTTTAACCAGCTGTTTCCTCTAATCCTCCTTAAACACTATTGATTAAAATCCTAAGAATATTCAGGTTTCCATTCCAGTTTTTCCCCAACAATATATCGTTACCTTTAAATAACAGACTAAATACATTTAAATACCATAGGCTAAGAACTAGGGTTACTAATAAGGAATACAGGAGGTCGGAAAATTAACTAAAGGTAACAGAAGACTATAATGTAAAGGTTATTTTCAAATTTGCTCTGCATTTTGCTGGAATTTTAACTGGTGGAATACCATTATTTAAAAAATGTAACCTGGAAAATAAAACATGCATGGGGCAAAAGGAAATGAAAAGAAAACCATTTCTGAGAAAGGGAGTTATTTTCTGAATATGCCTCTTGTTCATCTTTACAAAGATGAAGTGCTGTGCTACCTTAAGATTCAAAGACTTCTTCAACTACTCAGAATATACCGACATTCCACATCCAAGATGCTAAAAGGCAGGACTGTTTAGTAGACCATCTATTCATAAAGCATCTTTCTGAGTTCGCCGAATGTATTTATCCTGGATGTGTTACCAGCTCCCAAAGGAAGGAAAAGGAAGTGAAACCACTAGGGATATAATGAATCGATTCTTCTCTGTGAAAGTATCTTCAGTTCTTCTAAATTACAGTGTCAGTCATTCCTCTGAGAGACAGGGCCTAGCTGACAATAAATGGCTCACTTTATAAGAACATGATGTTCCCCTCTTGCTTGTTTCTCACAGAAAGCCCAAGCCCACTGAACACTCCTCGTTGGAATACTGGCCTCTAGGTTCATTCTCTTTGGAGACCAGTGGTCTGGAGGTTGTTGGGTTTCTCTTGATCATTAAGTTACATTTAAACAAAATTACTTCTTATCTAGTTTTCCCATTTTTAAGCTGTTTTCAATTTTCTGAAGAGATTACCAAAACATGTAGTCATTCTCTTAGCTTAAAAATTAAATTATTAGGAACATATAGTCCCAAAGTGTCTAAAGGCTAAAGCTTAAATGCTCAACCAGCATTTGGCGTACATTCTATTTTACTGAATGAAAGAAAAACTTCTTTATTCATAAAAATATATGGAACTGAAGTTAAAAACTGTTGTAAGGATTAAGAAATATCACACTAAAAGTTATCCAAAGAGAACTACTATGATGTATTTTTGGTGGAACAATATTCCCATTTTATGAGTCCATTAAAATATCTAAGCACTAAAGTGTATAAAACGACTGCAAATTTAGTACACTGAAATAATCAAATGGAAATGGTTACCAGAAACTACATTTGTAATGAATAAATATTACATTGCGTTCAGAAATTAATTCACAGGCTTTATTTCTTAAGAACCATTAACTTCCAAGAGGTATGTTTGATTTTATGACATCACGCTGGAACGTGTACAGGAACACTTTCCACCCTAAAAACTCCCAAATGTATTGGCTACTTTGTGTATTTTTCCAGGGGTAAATGAAAATAAAATAACTTATTTTCAAAATAATAAACCATCTTATTTGGAACACAACAGTCATAGTCAATGGAAGAGAACAACTTCATTTCAACCCAAAAGAGTTCAGATTTGCTTAAGATGGTAAATAAACAGTCTCAACACAAATAATTCCTTTAAGCACCTTTTAAAAGTAATCTTACCAACCATGACTTAAAAAATCTTCTTTTCAGTGCATTAATATTATCTACCAACATCATTCTATATATGAAAAGCATCATAATTCTATGATCTTAATTTCACAGTTAAGTTGAGAAGAGCAGACCAAAACTGGTAACATCTCAAAGATTATCAATCTAACAGGTATTACCTATGATTACAGTAACTTTCTTTTTCACATAAACTTACATATTCTCTAAAAGAAAACTCATACATGTGGAATGGACCTTCCCATTCCTCAGCATTTTCTTCAGTCTATACTATCCTTTTTTTCAGGTGTTATAAAAATGTTTGTTGAAATACAGATGGAAACGCTGCCACTTGGAAACCATGCATCTACCAGATTTATAGTAGCACTAGCAAAAGCTGGGATACTGGACTTAATTCTTGCCCCAGTTGAGACTGAGCTTGTTTACTGCAGTACAGTATTTTATCTGACAATACGCATCTTAAAAAAAGTTGAGATGTCAGGTTAAACTCAAAAGAAAATTAAAGAAAAGTTATTTTAATGTATACATATATCATGATATGCATTGCTCTCTGAAATCTTAAAGGTATCAAGGTTTGACAGAAAGAGTTAAAAAATTATGGAAGTTTTACCTTGTCCTAAAATCCAGAAGTTCAGATGCTCTCAAGTCCTGCTGAAGTTGGAGCCTGGAGATCAAGTGAAGCTAGGGCTCTTTCCCCTCACCTTAAGTTTGTTTCTGGGTAAGTGTGTGTGCTTGTGTGAGTGTGTGTGTGTGCCTGCGCCGCGCAGAATGTCTCTTTGTGGCGCTGGATGGCAGAGGTCCTGGTCCTGCGAAGAAGGAGGCACTTTCTCACCAAGAGCAGAAGAAAAGCAAAGCAGCGTCACCAGGAAAGTTCTCCTCCCAGATCCCCTAATTACAGCCTAACGTGCACTTCATGCAAACTTCAGGGAGGAAAGGAGGGGCAGCTCAGTGCCCAGACCTTGTGAAACAGCAGCCTGTTAGATGACTTTGCCCTCTGCTCCGATCCCCGAGTAACCCGCTCCTCGGGGGTTCAGGCAAAGCGGTAGCTAAAACCACAAGCCCCCCACTCACAGCACACCTCCTGGATCTGTCCAGAGGGGATGGGGCAAGGGGCTTGTGGAATGATCGTGGGGCAGCGGGGTGAGGCAGACAAGCGAGGACAGTGAATTTTCATTTTGCTTTTTAGCCTCTGCTTAAAAGGAAAATCCAAAGGTAGGAGAGGTCCTCGCTTTCCCGCCTCCCTCTCCCCAAAGTAGATCCAGCGTAACCAAGTAGAAAGGTAATTATGACAACAGCGGATAAAGCTTCCTAAACTTGAGGTACCCTTTCACCCAAATTGCCAGAAGTATGCTTTCTTGTTTACTGGACTCAGTATTGATACTGAGTTTGAATCTCCGTTAACAAACAAACAACTGCTGTCGTATCCCTGGGTGACAGAGCTCAAAGAACCTAGATTTATTTATAGAGTGAAGAATGCGAGGGGCAGACAGGATGGGTGGGGTTGGCTTATGGATCCATACCCAGGATTAGAACCAGATGGGTACAGGGCGCGCGCACGCACACATACGCGCGTGCGCGCCCCTAAAATAACCACTGGGGAAGATGCTGGGACGCGCGGGAAAACGCCTCCTGAACAAATAGACATTTATTTATAACTTCTGGGAGAGTATATAGGTCCATTGATTCCCGCTTTGAGTAACCAAGGGTTTTGGAGAGGAAATGGCTTCATATTTCAATAACAGAGCCACCTTTGATGGAGCCTAGGAGAGGAAAAAAAGAAACATACCGCAGGAAGCAAACGGCTGTTGCAGCCGCCGGGAGGAGGGAGCAGGGCTGGCCCGGGGATGAGGACAAGCAAACAAGCCCAGAGGCCCCTGGCCAGGGAGGAGGCGACACGCAGGCCGGTCCGCCTGGGGGCCTCGGGTGCAGGCACCCTGGGCGCAGGGCGCTCAGGGGCGTCCAGGGAATCGGGGCTGCGCTCCCGGCTCTCGCCCTCCGGCTTGGGAGGCGCAGGCCGGGCTGCGGGCTCGTCACGTCGGCCGCCGCTCAACTGGTGCACTGGAAGGGCAGGGGAACCGGTGGGGCAGAGGTTCTGGAGAGCCAGAGGACTGATGGAGCAGAGGGATTGGTGGGGCAGGGAGACTCGTGGGGAGATGATGTAGTGGGGTGGGAGGCACGGGGACCAGTGAGGCAGGGACGCCGGTGGAGCAGGTGACTCGTGGGGCTGATGAGCTAGTGCGGCAGGGGGACAGGTGAGGCAGGGGCGCGAGTAGGGCGTTGCGCGCGGCCTGAGCTGCGCTGGAGGCGGCGAGCGGCGCTATTGTCTTGGAGATAAAACCTAAGCAGTGTTGGCGGCTTCCTCTTAGAAGAGAGGCGGGAAAGAGGTCTTTAAAAAAAAAAAAAAAAGTCTTCTTTCCCGCTTTTCCCTGATGTATTTCACCGGTTCCTGCCCCCAGGCTCACCCTTGCCATTCGGGTCTTTGGTAAATTAACAAGTGCCTGTTGAAAAGATTTTATTCCAAAGACAAACCGAACACCCACCAAGTCTGACTGGATGAATACAGTTATATTGGAAATGAAATAATTAAAAACGAATCCTCCAGCAGGCAATTCTACACTTTTCTTGTAATTTCAAAACCAGGGCAAGGCGCCTTTTTCCATTTTTTCTGTTTGTCCTCACAGGCAACAGGCCGCTCTAGGCTTTGCAATTTTATGTCGTTAATTTCGTAGCTATTGAGACAGCTGTTACACTGTAGGCCTCACATTAACTGCCAATAAAAATAAGATACATCTCTGCCTTTCAACTGTGAAAGAGTTTTTATGCTATTTCTTGTAAATGTTCAGGATGGTATGTATTTTAAGGAACATAAAGGAATTGGACTTAAGAACAAATATCCTACATTTTTTACTTTAAAGCTCCACAAAGGTGGTGAAGCTGGTGGTACGTGGCTATGAAATGATACAAATATAGTTAGAATACTGATCTTGTTCCCTCAGCTTAAACACCTAATCTCTGGGAGTTGCCTGGGCAGTAAATCAGATTAGCTGGTCCATCCATCATGGCACGTGTTTCTTATTCTGCCGTCTTCTCCGTCCATATACTTATTCCAGCAGAGCATTAAGAGAATGTAATGTGTTCTCTTCAGAAATTGTTTATTAGCCACATAAGACCATCCGTTTTGCATTTTAGATCACAGTGAGTTGTACCAGAATTTTTTTTTTTTCCAGGTAAACCCATACCAATTGAGATAGGCTTCCAGACTCATCTCGTCAATCCTTCCTCGCCCCTATTTCCTATCTTCCCAGATAGGCCAGTTGCTGGTTGTGTAGTCAGGCCTCCTGAGATGGCTATTCTCTTGCTCTCTCTACATCCCCTGCTGGACCAGTCCCTGCTTTACTTAAATCCTACTCACCTGAGAGATCCTCCTACAAACTTGCCTCTAGCCCCAGCTAGTGATTGTTCTAATCTTTAGATCAGAACACCTCCACCTGGATAGTTTACTAAAGGGGAGGTGAGGGGCGTGCCCCTCTGCAGGTTTCCCTGGTAACTAATGAGCCAACCTGACTTCAATTCCCCCTATAATTGGTAACCTCCCCTTCCCCCGGGAGCCAAGACTGCTGCCGTGCTCTGCGCGATGCGTGCTGCACTCGATGGGGTGCTGCTCCAGGACCTTGCTTCCGACATGTAAGATCCTCCCCTCTCCATTAAACCAGGGGCCCCCAAACCCTGGGCCGCGGACCGGTAGGAACTGGGCCATGCAGCCGGAGGTGAGCGAGCAAAGCTTCATCTGCGGCTCCCCATTGCTCCACCCCGGTCTGTGGAAAAACTGTCTTCCCCGAAACTGGTCCCTGGTGCCAGAAAGGCTGGGGACCGCTGCATTAAACCGCTGACGTCTCTGGCACTGACTCCAGGCTCTCACTTAGGTCGAGGCTCAGCACGTACAAGGCTTGTAGGCCTGTGGGGTGCAGCCCAACACTAGCCTTTGTTAAAAGATCCCCAGTACAGTGTTTTTAATCACAAGTACTTGATTAAACCTGTCAGTAGTGTAGATTTGATTTTACTGATATTGACGCATATATTGATATTAAATATATTTCGATTCACTTGGGGGTTCACATGGTGTATTATTTAAAATTTACACTGGAATTAGCTCTAAGTCTTTTAAAAAAAGATTTTTGTGTTTAGTTAATGTTCAGTTTTGTAACTATTTATAGAGGTATACGTTACTTTGATCAGTCATTATAATTATGCATCAGGGCAAAGTCATTATAATAAGCTTTGGCTTAAAAAATCAAATCAAGTAAGTAAATTAGTACAAATCTATTTTCATGACTAAATAATTTTACAAAGGTATAAGTTGTAGAAAAATATTAGAAGACACAAATGTCTTTTCAAGGAAAAGCATATCAAAAGAGTATTCTGGGTATGAAGATTCCTTCTAATTATTAACATTAATAATTCATGTGGAAATGTTCCCGAATGCAAGTTTGTGTGCCCCATGCATGGTGAGGCCAAACAAACCTTGGAGTTTGGAGCAGAGAAAGGTTTATTGCAGGGCCAAGCCAGGAAGACAGGTGGCTCGTGCTCACAACCCCAATCTCCCCCATGGTTTTCTCGGAGAAGGTTTTATAGGCAAAATGTGGAGTAGGGGCTGCCAGGTGTATGACTTTTTTCTGATGGGTTGGTGGTGAGGTGACAGGGTGTTGCTTCCCGGAACCTGGTCCTCAGCCTGAAGTTCCCATCCTCCACCAGGGGTCTTAGTTCCTGCAGAAGAACTCAAAGATATTGTTATGTATATCCCTTCAGCGGGGGCGGGGGGGGGGGGACTGGGGAGGGGGAAACCGGGACCCTGACCCATTGCTGCACTATTGCTTCTTGACTGTTCCTCCCCTGTTTCTGCATTCCCTCACATCCCTGATTAGCTATTGTTTGAATCTGCCCTTTGGAACTCAGGTAAGATCTAGGAGGCTGAATGAAACCTATTTCCTACAAACAAGAAACTGGGGACATGGAAAGGATTTGTACCTGGGGGGGCCCCAGAGGGTCCTGCTGAATTTCAGAAACATGTCTTTCATGGCCTAAGGAAGTATTTTGTTTTTGTTTTGGAGAAGGCAGGGAGAGCAGCTTTCTTAAATTACAAGGGAAAAAAACCCCAAATATTTTCTTCAAAATTAATTTTCAAAATGACTTATATGCTTAAAATTCATGTGAAGTTTTACCTTAAATTACCTGGCTAAGTGCTAGAGATACAGAGCCTAGAAATTAAATGGCAAATCAAGGTTCTGGAAAAGCCAATACCAATTTAGAGCTAATGGATATTGAAAAGACCTTGTTTTGCATAATGCAAAAGTATTTTTTAAGAATGAAAAATAGGTCAGAATGATGTTATAACATGTAACTTCACCTTCTTTTGCTAATGGTAAGACAATTTGAGTAATGGGGTTGAACCAGATAAAATGGGATATTCAACCTTTTTTTTAAAAAAATTTTTATTGGAGTATAGTTGCTTCACAATGTTGTGTTAGTTTCTGCTGTACAACAAAGTGAATCAGTTATACATATACATATATCCACTCTTTTTTAGATTTCCTTCCCATTTAGGTCACCACAGAGCACTGAGTTCCCTGTGCTATACAGTAGGTTCTCATTAGTTATCTATTTTATACATAGTCATGTATATATGTCAATCCCAATCTCCCAATTCATCCCACCCTTCCCCTTCCCACCTTGGTAACCATAAGTTTGTTTTCTACATCTGTGACTGTATTTCTGCTTTGCAAATAAGTTCATCTGCACCATTTTTCTAGATTCCACATACAGTATAAGCGATATTATACGATATTTGTCTTTCTCTTTCTGACTGACTTCACCCTGTAGGACAATCTCTAGGTCCATCCATGTCTCTGCAAATGGCATTATTTTATTCCTTTCATGGCTGAGTAATATTCCATTGTATATATATGTACCACATCTTCTTTATCCATTCCTCTGTCAATGGACATTTAGGTTGCTTCCATGTCCTGGCTATTGTAAATTGTGCTGCAATGAACATTGGGGTGCATGCATCCTTTCAAATTATGATTTTCTCCCGATATATGCCCAGGAGTGGGATTGCTGGGTCATATGGTAGCTCTACTTTTAGTTTTTTAAGGAACCTCCATAGTGGCTGTACCAGTTTACATTCCCACCAACAGTGTAGTAGGGTTCCCTTTTCTCCACACCCTCTCCAGCATTTACTGTTTGTAGATTTTTTGATGATGGCCATTCTGACTGGTGTGAGGCAATACCTCATTGTAGTTTTGATTTGCATTTCTCTAATAATTAGTCATGTTGAGCATCTTTTCATATGCTTTTTGACCATCTGTACGTATTCTTTGGAGAAACGTCTATTTAGGTCTTCTGCCCACTTTATGATTGGGTTGTTTGTTTTTTGATATTGAGCTGCATGTGTTGTTTGTATATTTTGGAGATTAATCCCTTGTCAGTTGTTTTGTTTGCAAATATTTTCTCCCATTCTAAGGGTTGTTTTTTCATTTTGTTTATCGTTTCCTTTGCTGTGCAAAAGCTTTTAAGTTTAATTAGGTTCTATTTGTTTATTGTTCTTTTTATTTTCATTACTCTAGGCAGTGGATTGAGAAAGATCTTGCTGTGATTTATGTCAAAGAGTGTTCTGCCTACGTTTTCCTCTAAGAGTTTTATAGTATCCGGCCCACTCCATCTTAATGATTTATTCAGTTCTCATTTCTCACTCAGTTTTGAACGTTTCCTGCTGTTTGTTCTCCCCGCCTCTAGTCTTGTACCCTTATGGTTCTACCCTCTGGTCAGAACAATAAAACTCAAATCTGAACACAACACATCTAAATCATTCAATGACTCTACACTAATGCCTTTCACCCCCTCCTCTGTTTTCATTATGTTGTTACAATCCTATCCGTCTCCTTGGTTAACCTCCCCAGGTCCTTCAAGACACAGTTCAGGTGTCACCTCCCCAAGGGAGGAAAAAGGATACAACAAATATCCCTCCTGAGTACTCCTGTAGCACCTTGAATGTATATCCATCAGCGTTCCCGTCACCTTATTCTAAAATGGTTTACATCCTTATCCCCTATCCCAAAGTTTACTTTGAGGGAAGACTTTTGTTTTCTGGCATCCCCAGCACCAAACACTGGGCGTAACATATATAAGTTATTTGTAGGTAAATGGGGAAGGAAATAGAAGGTGTTATCCAAAGTTTAAGTACTTATGATAGTAACAAATGTCCAAGTTCTAAATGCAGTTTTGGCTTTATTTATCTTGGGGATTAATGCTTTGCTGCATGGCGTTTTCTTTAATTCAAATGTTATATCAACACTGCTCACTCCTATTAGATGGGTTAAGCTATCCCAGTCTCTTTTGTTTCCTTCTTCCCATCTCTCCTGCTTTCACACTTATTTCTACTTTAAAATAACTGTTTGAAAAGATGATGTAATGATGATATAAAAATATTCAAAAAGAAAAAAATCTTATTCTTATCATCAAAATACATTTTTTTTGCATCTTTATTGGAGTATACTTGCTTTACAATGGTGTGTTAGTTTCTGCTTTATAACAAAGTGAATCAGTTATACATATACATATGTTTCCATATCTCTTCCCTCTTGTGTCTCCCACCCTCCCTATCCCACCCCTCTAGGTGGTCACAAAGCACCAAGCTGATCTCCCTGTGCTATGTGGCTGCTTCCCACTAGCTATCTACCTTACGTTTGTTAGTGTATATATGTCCATGCCACTCTCTCGCTTTGTCACAGCTTACCCTTCCCCCTCCCCATATCCTCAAGTCCATTCTCTAGTGGATCTGTGTCTTTATTCCTGTCTTACCCCTAGGTTCTTCATGACATTTTTTCTTCTTAAATTCCATATATATGTGTTAGCATACGGTATTTGTCTTCTTCTTTCTGACTTACTTCACTCTGTATGACAGACTCTAGGTCCATCCACCTCACTACAAATAGCTCAATTTCATTTCTTTTTATGGCTGAGTAATATTCCATTGTATATATGTGCCACATCTTCTTTATCCATTCATCCGATGATGGGCACTTAGGTTGTTTCCATCTCCGGGCTATTGTAAATAGAGCTGCAATGAACATTTTGGTACATGACTCTTTTTGAATTATGGTTTTCTCAGGGTATACGCCCAGTAGTGGGATTGCTGGGTCATATGGTAGTACTATTTGTAGTTTTTTAAGGAACCTCCATACTGTTCTCCAAAGTGACTGTACCAATTCACATTCCCACCAGCAGTGCAAGAGTGTTCCCTTTTCTCTACACCCTCTCCAGCATTTATTGTTTCTAGATTTTTTGGTGATGGCCATTCTGACTGGTGTGAGATGATATCTCATTGTAGTTTTGATTTGCATTTCTCTAATGATTAATGATGTTGAGCATTCTTTCATGTGTTTGTTGGCAGCCTGTATATCTTCTTTGGAGAAATGTCTGTTTAGGTCTTCTGCTCATTTATGGATTTGTTTGTTTGTTTTTTGTTATTGAGCTGCATGAGCTGCTTATAAATTTTGGAGATAAATCCTTTGTCAGTTGCTTCATTTGCAGCTATTTTCTCCCATTGTAAGGGTTGTCTTTTGGTCTTGTTTATGGTTTCCTTTGCTATTCAACCATTTTTGACCTACCAAAAAAGGCAATTCATCTGGCTTAACCTAGCACAGACTTAAATATGTACATAGTATAAACATAGCAGGAACATGTAAAAAATATCGGTATAAAATATCATGAATCTTTAATGTGTGATAAATTTGCAAACAGAGTGGTATTCCTCCTGGCATATTACACTTCTAATGAAATATACATTTATATTCAAATGGAGATTATCTAAATTCATCTCCTTTTCAGACTCTGAAAGTGGCTGCTCTGTTATCTACTGAATTTCAGAGAACTCCCTCCCAGTGAATTTGTGTTTCCTGGAATTTTTGCCTCAGACTAATATCATACCTGGTGGAACATCTGCTAGGAAAAAGGTGCAGCTATGTGCACTCTGAGGTACTGGGATGGGGGTGGGGAGGAAAGCCATTTGACCTTTCCTGTCTGAGGGCTCGTAACTTCATTAAAGCATCCCTTGGGCTTATGGGCATAACCGTGAGAAAGACATCATTTGTAATTAAGTCGTTCCCACTGGCTATATTCCTGTTGAACTCCATGATTAAGATACAAATTCAATATTTTAAATGGTCACAAAACATTTGATAAAAGGTTATTTTGCTTTTAATGCAATGGGTGGGATGACTTTTCAAGGGCCCACTTTTTGTACTCTCACTCTCAAAAAGTGTCCTGCAGAGAGACTCTTCAAAGGGCAAATGAAGTAATTAGGCAATAAATTGTTGAAATGTTAAGAGCAGAGATGTTCCAGAAGCTACTGAGGCCGCGTGACCATCATACCAAGTGATAAATATTCTCAACTCTGAAAAGTTAAGTGCCTGCATGTTCTCTGGCTTGCCTGTTGGATTGGTTTTGGTTTCACAGCATCTTGTAATCAATTGTTCCCTCAGTGTGTTTCTTTTGTCCAGAATGCCCAAACTCTTTCTTTAATTTTTCAGTACATTGATGTCTATTTGATTATTAACTAGGTTACTAGGTTATACTCATTTTGCAGTAGGGCCCAGATTTAGTCCCATCTCCTTTGTTGTGCTGTTAATTGTTAAGAAACTTCTTCTCCCACTCACAATCCCATATTACTCTTAAGAGCACTCATTGGCCAATTTTAAACTACCTTGCATTTTATTTATATTTTCATGTATTTAGTTTTTTTTAAATCAGGTGTAAACTCTCTGAGGGGCAACATAATATCTTTGCATCTTCAGTTTCTAGCACACAGCCTTGCTGGTAGAAGCTGATCAAAAAATATTTATTGCTGTTGTTGAAGATGACAGTGTCATCTTTTATATTCAGGAGAGACAATAAGAACAAATGAGGAAAGCTAGTTATTGAACAAGCTAGTTCAGGGTATTTTGCATCTAATAGCCAGTGGCATAAATAGTAAATCATCAGAGGTTGATTAATAATTTGTATCATTGTTATTGATCTCATAGAATTAAAGGAAACATAATACATATTTTTCTTCCATGCTTGGCTGATGAGTGATTGTATACATGATAATCAACAAAAGTAAGATATTTTACTCTTAAGAAACTAGGTTGACGTTAGTCATAAAATAAGGTTATTGTCTTAGAATTACAATATCAGCCACTTGAATATTGATTTTTTTTGCTTGTATTTATAGTTATTTTAAATTTAGTCCAATTATAACTATCAATAAATGTAGTCCTTATTGTATTTTCTTTTTGCTCCCTGTAACCTTCAGAGTAAAGGATGTCAAGTCTAATTGAGCTGAAGTGATTTATATACAGTTCTTCTTAGGGTAAAACGGGTGAATTAGCTAATGCATCAAGGTTGGCATAGGGCAAGACTACTCAGGAGAGACTAAAGTGTAGGGCTTTGCTTATTGGGAAGTGAAGGAAAAGCCCAGCCTTGTCAGAAAAATGGAGAGAAAGACAGGAGTATATTGTATCAGAAACCTATGGAGAAGAATTTCAAAAGGGAGAGACTGGTAAAGTGCCAAGCTTAGAGACAGTTCTACTAGAGACTAGAAGAGAATATTAACCTAAATACTTAGAATAGCATGCCTCTTAGTAAATTTTGACTTAAGTGGTTTGGAATAAACATCTGGATGTTTTTAAAATTGTCTGTATCGGTCTATGCTAAACTTGATAGGTAAAATCTATTTTTTTTCTTAATATCACCAGAAATACAGAATTAATCCTTTCTTTACATCCAGGTTTTAGGCAGGCACTAGGCAGTATTTAAAATAGCTAATATACCTATCAATATCTTTATATTCATGTATCTATCATATGTATATCCCCCTCCCTTTTTTTTTTTTTTTTTGCATTAAGTTCATTAGAAAGCTCACATGTGGTCTATTTTAAGCATTGAGGAAGTAAAAGGATTTTGGAGGGAGCCTTTGAACAGTACATGCGGAAATAGTCTTACATGCATTTATCTTAAACTTCCTTTCACAGACTAGTTCAGCCAATTGATTCTACTGTAAATAGGAAATCTGCACTTCTTCCTTAACCACAATCTAGTTGTTCCAACATATGGCTAAATTAAGGCACGAAAGGTTAAATTGGAAGGAAGAAGACTCTTATGAATAAACAAAGAAAGGAAAAAGAGGAAGTATTTCTCCATTTTGTGTCTAATTGCTACTGGCCTTGTTGCTGAATGCACCGCAGTTCTTCAGTAATCCTGCCCTAATGGCAACTAGAGAATATTCGCTTGCTGGTGCAAATGCCTGGTGTTGGATCTCTTTTGAGCTTAAAGGCCGGTAATTTGGGAACATGAAAAATTTGCAAAGTTGAGGTGCCTATTATCTCATCTTGTATATGGAAAGAAATGTCAGTAACTTTAGAATCTGGTGATCTCTAGGAATTTTTTCCCTATTAATGTTCTCTATTCTAAACTCTGTTGACCCCCTTCCAGTAACACTTAAATAGAAAAAGAAAGTGTTTAGAATGAAAAGTAAGCTGAAACGATTTAATTCAATCCTTCACTTTCTGGATAAGTAAACTGAGTCTGTTCAGATTAAGTAATTGTCCCCAAAGTTACGCACATATCCTGATGTAAGTCTGTGAATTGTCAGAGCCACCCATTTCCGTGAATCAGAGTAGTACTTAGGATGCAATTGTGACCAATGTACTTCTTTTAGAACATAGCTAAGAATTAATTATTTCTTCCTCTCCATTTATTACCTTATATCTCTGTTATGGAACTTTGCACAGCTCAACTCATCAGCTGGGTATATATCTATCTCTCATTATACTGTGAGCACATTACTTGTTCATGTCTAATTCATTCTTAAATCTTCCAGTGTTGCCTCCACCCCATCCCAAGTACAGTGCCTTGCCCACGTAGGGGTAGAGAAAAGTTTGCGGAATTGAATCACGTCAAAACCATAGAGAAAGCATGTTAGCAGGGAGAAATTGGAAAGTGATTTCTAGTCGAACTTTTCAGGTTTATCTTTCATTAAAAAATAGCCATACGTTTTGATTTAAAACCCAGCTTGACTCATTGTTGTGCCCTTTATTTCTTCCCTCTTAGTTTCTCTCTTCAGCATCTTCATGCCTCACCACACAAATGCTTGATCTTTCCTGCTAGTTGGAAATTACCATGTCAGTAATCTGTTGACTCTGGAGGGAAGTCTGAAATGGTTCTCACACCTGTCACCTCTTTTGCATTTTGAATATGCCTTTCTTATTTGATCCCTACTCTTTTGTAGTGGCATCCTGGTGCCTTCCCCGACTTAGTTCTCCTTTGCAGGGGTCCATTTCTACATGCCTGTAATGCTATTTTCCCCTGCCATAGCTCTGAACATAGCACTTCCTTCATCAAAAACTTTGATAAGGCTTGCTGGATAGCTGAGTTCTAAAAACTTAAGATGTGTATTTAGTTTTGTGACCTATACATTAAAATCTACACTGCTTTACTGTAGTTGGCCTGAGAGTGGCATTCTTTACTCTTGTGTGTAAAGCAGTTTCAACTTGATCCAGAGGTAGTTTCTATAGCCTCCAAACAAAGCAGTTCAGAATGCCACTTAACTGCTTTGTTTGGAGGCTATAGAAACTACCTCTGGATCAAGTTGAGTGAATATACCAATAGTGGTTCATCAAACTCTGGCAACTCCTAAAATATATATTTTTCATTACTAAATTACTGTGCATGAATGTTTCTTAAATAGGTCTCTGCTGAATGGAATTTTGTACTCCAATTTCATAGATAGTCACTATGCTCCATTTCTGTATATCTAGGCTCATAAAATGATAGACAAATATTTGTAGAGCAAAAAATATGCTTGATAATTTTGTATTATGGTTTGATCACTTTGTGGATTTTCTTGTGGATAAAAGGCTTTGTGTTATTTGAGTGTTACTTATTATTTGAGTACTACTATTAGAATTGTGTGCAGAGAGTTCAGAAGCCCCCTCCCTCAACTGGAATATTTGTAAAAAACTAACAAGCAAACAAACTGTGTGCATGGCCTTCTTGAGATTCTATTTCTTTTAAAAAGACAATTTTTTAGAGCAGTTTTATGTTCATAGCAAAATTGAGAGGAAGGTATAGAGATTTCCCAAATACCCCCTGCCCCGACACACGCAGAGCCTCCCCCATTGTCCACAGCCCCCATCAGAGTGGTATATTTGTTACAAATGATGAAACTATATGGACACATTCTTATCATCCAAAGTCCATAGCTTACATGAGTGTTCACGCTAGGTGTTGTATATTCTGTGGATCTGGACAAATATATAATGACATGTACCTGCCATTTCAGTATCATAGAATATTTTCAGTGCCCTAAAAATCCTCCGTGTTCCACTTATGCATCCCTCCTTCCACCTAACCCCTGGCAACTGCTGACTGAGTTTCCATTTTTAATGCCTCTAGATAATTTAAGAAGCTAACAGTGAGCTTCTGTGAGATCCCATACTGAATGAAAATTTATAGTCCTAGAAGCCACTTAAAAAACACAAATTAGGGAGCTTTAAATACATGTTATTTATTTCAAAATATGTCTAATATTGTCTAGTTCTATATAGAAGGGAAAATAAAAGTTTTGAGGTAAAATAATTCAGTATATCAGGAGTATATTCCTGTCTCTTAAATGAGAGTAAAGCTTCATTACTTCCTAGTACACTGTCATGCAGCCTGCTTCACTACTACTGATATTCACTAACTTTCTTTCAATCTTTATTAATGGTATTATTTTCTATTTTGTAATTTTGCTATTAAAAATCATGAATTGTTTTAATCAACTACATAACTTAAAGTGAAATTAAGGTTCACAGCATTATTTTCATTTCAACATAAAATATGTATGTCATTTGTGATTACCCTTTTATAAGCTAACTATGAAAATGACTTCTTTCTACCACCTTTTTTTTCTTTTTTAATAATTAAACTTGAAGCATATTTTGTCTCACTGATGCTTCAAAGTTCTGGCTGTCAAAAGATATCTTTTTCCTTAGAGGAAAAAAGCACTCAAATAATAAAATACTTAATTTTAATGTCTGTATTCTTTCTGTATGCTGATATTATCAAAGAGGAAGAAAAATAACAGGCCCATGACTGTAATTTCCATTCTTGACCTCTAGGAATGAAGTAATTTGATGCAATACATGTTTGTTGTTTTGATGGGATGACTATTTTAGTTAAGGTTAATTGACCAATAAGATAACAATCTGTTCTTAATGCTTTAAATTCTTTAGTTTGTGTTCTTTTTTTTTTTTTTTTTTTTTTTTTTTTTTTATTTTTTTATTTTTTTATTAACATCTTTATTGGGGTATAATTACTTTACAATGGTGTGTTAGTTTCTGCTTTATAACAAAGTGAATCAGTTATACATATACATAAGTTCCCATATCTCTTCCCTCTTGCGTCTCCCTCCCTCCCACCCTCCCTATCCCACCCCTCCAGGCTGTCACAGAGCACCGAGCCAATATCCCTGTGCCATGCGGCTGTTTCCCTCTAGCTATCTACCTTACTACGTTTGTTAGTGTGTATATGTCCATGTCTCTCTCTCGCCCCGTCACAGCTCACCCTTCCCCCTCCCCATAACCTCAAGTCCGTTCTCTAGGAGGTCTGCGTCTTTATTCCTGCCTTACCCCTAGGTTCTTCATGACATTTTTTTTTTTTCCTTAAATTCCATATATATGTGTTAGCATACTGTATTTGTCTTTTTCGTTCTGACTTACTTCACTGTGTATGACAGACTCTAGGTCTATCCACCTCATTACAAATAGCTCAGTTTCGTTTCTTTTTATGGCTGAGTAATATTCCATTGTATATATGTGCCACATCTTCTTTATCCATTCATCCGATGATGGGCACTTAGGTTGTTTCCATCTCCGGGCTATTGTAAATAGAGCTGCGATGAACATTTTGGTACATGACTCTTTTTGAATTTCGGTTTTCTCAGGGTATATGCCCAGTAGTGGGATTGCTGGGTCATATGGTAGTTCTATTTGTAGTTTTTTAAGGAACCTCCATACTGTTCTCCATAGTGGCTGAACCAATTCACATTCCCACCAGCAGTGCAAGAGGGTTCCCTTTTCTCCACACCCTCTCCAGCATTTATTGTTTCTAGATTTATTGATGATGGCCATTCTGACTGGTGTGAGATGATATCTCATTGTAGTTTTGATTTGCATTTCTCTAATGATTAATGATGTTGAGCATTCTTTCATGTGTTTGTTGGCAGTCTGTATATCTTCTTTGGAGAAATGTCTATTTAGGTCTTCTGCCCATTTTTGGATTGGGTTGTTTGTTTTTTTGTTGTTGAGCTGCATGAGCTGCTTGTAAATTTTGGAGATTAATCCTTTGTCAGTTGCTTCATTTGCAAATATTTTCTCCCATTCTGAGGGTTGTCTTTTGGTCTTGTTTATGGTTTCCTTTGCTGTGCAAAAGCTTTGAAGTTTCATTAGGTCCCATTTGTTTATTTTTGTTTTTATTTCCATTACTCTAGGGGGTGGGTCAGAAAGAATCTTGCTGTGATTTATGTCATAGAGTGTTCTGCCTATGTTTTCCTCTAATAGTTTGATAGTTTCTGGCCTTATATTTAGGTCTTTAATCCATTTTGAGCTTATTTTTGTGTATGGTGTTAGGGAGTGTTCTAATTTCATTCTTTTACATGTACCTGTCCAGTTTTCCCAGCACCATTTATTGAAGAGGCTGTCCTTTTTCCACTGTACATTCCTGCCACCTTTATCAAAGATAAGGTGTCCATATGTGCATGGGTTTATCTCTGGGCTTTCTATCCTGTTCCATTGATCTATCTTTCTGTTTTTGTGCCAGTACCATACTGTCTTGATAACTGTAGCTTTGTAGTATAGTCTGAAGTCAGGGAGCCTGATTCCTCCAGTTCCTTTTTTTGTTCTCAAGATTGCTTTGGCTATTCGGGGTCTTTTGTGTTTCCATACAAATTGCGAAATTTTTTGTTCTAGTTCTGTGAAAAATGCCAGTGGTAGTTTGATAGGGATTGCATTGAATCTATAGATTGCTTTGGGTAGTAGAGTCATTTTCACAATGTTGATTCTTCCAATCCAAGAACATGGTATATGTCTCCATCTATTTGTATCATCTTTAATTTCTTTCATCAGTGTCTTATAGTTTTCTGCATACAGGTCTTTTGTCTCCTTAGGTAGGTTTATTCCTAGATATTTTATTCTTTTTGTTGCAATGGTAAATGGGAGTGTTTTCTTGATTTCACTTTCAGATTTTTCATCATTAGTATATAGGAATGCCAGAGATTTCTGTGCATTAATTTTGTATCCTGCTACTTTACCAAATTCATTGATTAGCTCTAGTAGTTTTCTGGTAGCATCTTTAGGCTTCTCTATGTATAGGATCATGTCATCTGCAAACAGTGACAGCTTTACTTCTTCTTTTCCGATTTGTATTCCTTTTATTTCCTTCTCTTCTCTGATTGCTGTGGCTAAAACTTCCAAAACTATGTTGAATAAGAGTGGTGAGAGTGGGCACCCTTGTCTTGTTCCTGATCTTAGTGGAAATGCTTTCAGTTTTTCACCATTGAGGATGATGTTTGCTGTGGGCTTGTCGTATATGGCCTTTATTATGTTGAGGAAAGTTCCCTCTATGCCTACTTTCTGCAGGGTTTTTATCATAAATGGGTGTTGAATTTTGTCAAAAGCTTTCTCTGCATCTATTGAGATGATCATATGGTTTTTCTCCTTCAGTTTGTTAATATGGTTTATCACATTGATAGATTTGCGTATATTGAAGAATCCTTGCATTCCTGGAACAAACCCCACCTGATCATGGTGTATGATCCTTTTAATGTGCTGTTGGATTCTGTTTGCTAGTATTTTGTTGAGGATTTTTGCATCTATGTTCATCAGTGATATTGGTCTGTAGTTTTCTTTCTTTGTGACATCCTTGCCTGGTTTTGGTATCAAGGTGATGGTGGCCTCGTAGAATGAGTTTGGGAGTGTTCCTCCCTCTGCTATATTTTGGAAGAGTTTGAGAAGGATAGGTGTTAGCTCTTCTCTAAATGTTTGATAGAATTCGCCTGTGAAGCCATCTGGTCCTGGGCTTTTCTTTGTTGGAAGATTTTTAATCACAGTTTCAATTTCAGTGCTTGTGATTGGTCTGTTCATATTTTCTATTTCTTCCTGTTTCAGTCTTGGCAGGTTGTGCATTTCTAAGAATTTGTCCATTTCTTCCAGATTGTCCATTTTATTGGCATAGAGTTGCTTGTAGTAATCTCTCATGATCTCTTTTATTTCTGCAGTGTCAGTTGTTACCTCTCCTTTTTCATTTCTAATTCTATTGATTTGAGTCTTCTCCCTTTTTTTCTTGATAAGTCTGGCTAGTGGTTTATCTATTTTGTTTATCTTCTCAAAGAACCAGCTTTTAGTTTCATTGATCTTTGCTATTGTTTCCTTCATTTCTTTTTCATTTATTTCTGATCTGATTTTTATGATTTCTTTCCTTCTGCTAGCTTTGGGGTTTTTTTGTTCTTCTTTCTCTAATTGCTTGAGGTGCAAGGTTAGGTTGTTTATTCTAGATGTCTCCTGCTTCTTAAGGTGGGCTTGTATTGCTATAAACTTCCCCCTTAGAACTGCTTTTGCTGCATCCCACAGGTTTTGGGTCGTTGTGTCTCCATTGTCATTTGTTTCTAGGTATTTTTTGATTTCCTCTTTGATTTCTTCAGTGATCACTTCATTATTAAGTAGTGTATTGTTTAGCCTCCATGTGTTTGTATTTTTTACAGATCTTTTCCTGTAATTGATATCTAGTCTCATGGCGTTGTGGTCAGAAAAGATACTTGATACAATTTCAATTTTCTTAAATTTGCCAAGGCTTGATTTGTGACCCAAGATATGATCTATCCTGGAGAATGTTCCGTGAGCACTTGAGAAAAATGTGTATTCTGTTGTTTTTGGATGGAGTGTCCTATAAATATCAATTAAGTCCATCTTGTTTAATGTATCATTTAAAGCTTGTGTTTCCTTATTTATTTTCATTTTGGATGATCTGTCCATGGGTGAAAGTGAGGTGTTTAAGTCCCCTACTATGAATGTGTTGCTGTCAATTTCCCCTTTTATGGCTGTTAGTATTTGCCTTATGTATTGAGGTGCTCCTATGTTGGGTGCATAAATATTTACAATTGTTATATCTTCTTCTTGGATCGATCCCTTGATCATTATGTAGTGTCCTTCTTTGTCTCTTTTAATAGTCCTTATTTTAAAGTCTATTTTGTCTGATATGAGAATTGCTACTCCAGCTTTCTTTTGGTTTCCATTTGCATGGAATATCTTTTTCCATCCCCTTACTTTTAGTCTGTATGTGTCTCTAGGTCTGAAGTGGGTCTCTTGTAGACAGCATATGTAAGGGTCTTGTTTTTGTATCCATTCAGCTAATCTGTGTCTTTTGGTGGGAGCATTTAGTCCATTTACATTTAAGGTAATTATCGATATGTATGTTCCTATTCCCATTTTCTATATTGTTTTGGGTTCGTTATTATAGGTCTTTTCCTTCTCTTGTGTTTCTTGCCTAGAGAAGATCCTTTAGCATTTGTTGTAAAGCTGGTTTGGTGGTGCTGAACTCTCTCAGCTTTTGCTTTTCTGTAAAGGTTTTTATTTCTCCATCAAATCTGAATGAGATCCTTGCTGGGTAGAGTAGTCTTGGTTGCAGGTTTTTCTCCTTCATCACTTTCAGTATGTCCTGCCACTCCCTTCTGGCTTGTAGGGTTTCTGCTGAAAGATCAGCAGTTAACCTTATGGGGATTCCCTTATGTGTTATTTGTTGTTTTTCCCTTGCTGCTTTTAATATGCTTTCTTTGTATTTAATTTTTGACAGTTTGATTAATATGTGTCTTGGCGTATTTCTCCTTGTATTTATCCTGTATGGGACTCTCTGTGCTTCCTGGACTTGATTAACTATTTCCTTTCCCATATTAGGGAAGTTTTCAACTATAATCTCTTCAAATATTTTCTCAGTCCCTTTCTTTTTCTCTTCTTCTTCTGGAACCCCTATAATTCGAATGTTGGTGCGTTTAATGTTGTCCCAGAGGTCTCTGAGACTGTCCTCAGTTCTTTTCATTCTTTTTTCTTTATTCTGCTCTGCAGTAGTTATTTCCACTATTTTATCTTCCAGGTCACTTATCCGTTCTTCTGCCTCAGTTATTCTGCTATTGATCCCATCTAGAGTATTTTTAATTTCATTTATTGTGTTGTTCATCATTGCTTGTTTCATCTTTAGTTCTTCTAGGTCCTTGTTAACTGATTCTTGCATTTTGTCCATTCTATTGTCCATTCTATCTCCAAGATTTCGGATCAACCTTACTATCATTATTCTGAATTCTTTTTCAGGTAGACTGCCTATTTCCTCTTCATTTGTTAGGTCTGGTGCATTTTTATCTTGCTCCTTTATCTGCTGTGTGTTTTTCTGTTTTCTCATTTTGCTTATCTTACTGTGTTTGGGGTCTCCTTTTTGCAGGCTGCAGGTTCGTAGTTCCTCCTGTTTTTGATGTCTGTCTCCAGTGGCTAAGGTTGGTTCAGTGGGTTGTGTAGGCTTCCTGGTGAAGGGGACTAGTGCCTGTGTTGTGGTGGAAGGGGCTGGATCTTGTCTCTCTAGTGGGCAGGTTCACGTCTGGTGGTGTGTTTTGGGGTGTCTGTGGCCTTATTATGATTTTAGGCAGCCTCTCTGCTAATGGGTGGGGTTGTGTTCCTGTTTTGCTAGTTGTTTGGCACAGGTTGTCCAGCACTGTGGCTTGCTGGTCGTTGAGTGAAGCTGGGTGCTGGTGTTAAGATGGAGGTCTCTGGGAGATTTTCGCCGTTTGATATTATCTGGAGCTGGGAGGTCTCTTGTGAACCAGTGTCTTGAAGTTGGCTCTCCTACCTCAGAGGGAGAGCCCTGCCTCCTGGCTGGAGCACCAAGAGCCTTTCATCCACACGGCTCAGAATAAAAGGGAGAAAAAGTAGAGGGAATTAGTAGACGTATGAGGAAAGAAAGAAGGAAAGGAGGGAAGGAAGGAGGGAAGGAAGGAAGGAAGGAAGGAAGAAAGAAAGAAAGAAGCAAAGAAGGAAAGAAGGCAAGAAGGAACGAAAGGAGGGAGGGAGGGAGGGAGGAAGGAAGGAGGGAAAGAAGTAAAAACAAAAAGAAAGAAGATACAGTAAAAATAAAATAAAGTATAATAAAGTTATTGAATTAAAAAATTCTTAATTAGAAAAAAAAAAAAAAAAAAAAAAAGGACGGATAGAACCTTAGGACAAATGTTGGAAGCAATGCTGTACAGACAAAGTCTTACACAGAAGCGTACACATACACCCTCACAAAAAGAGGTAAAGGGGGAAAAATCATAAATCTTGCTGTCAGAGACCACCTCCTCAATTTGGGATAATTCGTTGTCTAAAGGAGGGAAGGAAGGAGGGAAGGAAGGAAGGAAGGAAGGAAGAAAGAAAGAAGCAAGGAAGGAAAGAAGGCAAGAAGGAACGAAAGGAGGGAGGGAGGAAGGAAGGAAGGAGGGAAAGAAGGGAAAACAGAAAGAAGATACAGTAAAAATAAAATAGAGTATAATAAAGTTATTGAATTAAAAAATTCTTAATTAGAAAAAAAAAAAAAAAAAAAAAAGGACGGATAGAACCTTAGGACAAATGTTGGAAGCAAAGCTGTACAGACAAAGTCTTACACAGAAGCGTACACATACACCCTCACAAAAAGAGGTAAAGGGGGAAAAATCATAAATCTTGCTGTCAGAGACCACCTCCTCAATTTGGGATAATTCGTTGTCTAAAGGAGGGAAGGAAGGAGGGAAGGAAGGAAGGAAGGAAGGAAGAAAGAAAGAAGCAAGGAAGGAAAGAAGGCAAGAAGGAACGAAAGGAGGGAGGGAGGAAGGAAGGGAGGAGGGAAAGAAGGGAAAACAGAAAGAAGATACAGTAAAAATAAAATAGAGTATAATAAAGTTATTGAATTAAAAAATTCTTAATTAGAAAAAAAAAAAAAAAAAAAAAAAAAGGGACGGATAGAACCTTAGGACAAATGTTGGAAGCAAAGCTATACAGACAAAGTCTTACACAGAAGCGTACACATACACCCTCACAAAAAGAGGTAAAGGGGGAAAAATCATAAATCTTGCTGTCAGAGACCACCTCCTCAATTTGGGATGATTCGTTGTCTAAAGGAGGGAAGGAAGGAAGGAAAGAAAGAAAGAAAGAAAGGACGAAGGTAAAGTATAATAACGTTCTTAAAATTAAAATTGATTATTAAGAAAAAAAATTTTAAGAAAAAACCATGGACGGATAGAACCTAGGACAAATGGTGGAAGCAAGACTATACAGACAAGATCTCACACAGAAGCATACACATACACATTCACAAAAAGAGGAATAGGGAGAAAAATCATAGATCTTGCTCCCAAAGTCCACCTCCTTAATTTGGGATGATTGGCTGTCTATTCATGTATTCCACAGATGCAGGGTACATCAAGTTGATTGTGGAGCTTTAATCCGCTGCTTCTGAGGCTGCTGGGAGAGATTTCCCTTTCTCTTCTTTGTTCTCACAGCTCCCAGGGGCTCAGCTTTGGATTTGGCCCTGCCTCTGCGTGTAGGTCGCTGGAGGGCGTCTGTTTTTTGCTCAGACAGGACGGGGTTAAAGGAGCCGCTGATTCGGGGGTTCTGGCGTACGGAGGCCGGCGGCGGGGAGGGAGGGGCACGGAATGCGGGGCGGGCCTGCGGCGGCAAAGTCCGGCGTGACTCTGCACCAGCCCGAGGCCCGCCGTGCGCTCTCCCGGGGAAGTCGTCTCCGGATCCCGGGAACCCGGCAGTGGCGGGCTGCACAGGCTCCGCGGAAGAGGGGAGTGGAGAGCGACCTGCGCTCGCGCACAGGCCCCTTGGTGGCGGCAGCAGCAGCCCCAACGTCTCCCGCCCGCCTTGGGGTCCGCGCCTCCAGCCGCGGCTTGCGCCCGTCTCTGGAGTCAGCGCCCTCAGCCGCGGCTCGCGCCTGTCTCTGGGGTCCGCGCCCTCAGCCGCGGCTCGCGCCCGTCTCTGGGGTCCGCGCCCTCAGCCGCGGCTCGCGCCCGTCTCTGGGGTCCGCGCTTTCAGCCGCGGCTCGCGCCCGTCTCTGGAGTCCGCGCTTTCAGCCGCGGCTCGCGCCCGTCTCTGGGGTCCGCGCTTTCAGCCGCGGCTCGCGCCCGTCACTGGGGTTCGCGCTTTTAGCCGCGGCTCGCGCCCGTCTCTGGGGTTCCTTTAAGCAGCGTTCTTAAACCCCTCTCCTCACGCACCAGGAAACAAAGAGGGTAGAAAAAGTCTCTTGCCTCTTCGGCAGGTGCCGGCTTTTCCCCGGACTCCCTCCCGGCTAGCTGTGGTGCACTAACCCCTTCAGGCTATGTTCAAGCCGCCAACCCCAGTCCTCTCCCTGCGCTCCGTCCGAAACCGAAACCCTAGCCTCAGAGCCTCAGCTCGCAGCCCCGCCCGTCCCGGCGGGTGAGCAAACAAGCCTCTCGGGCTGGTGAGTGCCGGTCGGCACCGATCCTCTGTGCGGGAATCTCCCCGCTTTGCCCTCCGCACCCGTTGCTGTGCACTCCTCCGCGGCTTCGAAGCTCCCCCCTCCGCCTCCCGCAGTCTCCGCCCGCGAAGGGGCTTCCTAGTGTGTGGAAACTTTTCCTCCTTCACAGCTCCCTCCCACTGGTGCAGGTGCCGTCCCTATTCTTTTGTCTCTGTTTATTCTTTTTTCCTTTTGCCCTACCCAGGTACGTGGGGAGTTTCTTGCCTTTTGGGAGGTCTGAGGTCTTCTGCCAGCCTTCAGTAGGTGTTCTGCAGGAGTTGTTCCACGTGTAGATGTATTTCTGGTGTATCTGTGGAGAGGAAGGTGATCTCCGCGTCTTACTCTTCCGCCATCTTCCCTTCGACCCTAGTTTGTGTTCTTGTAACAAAATATTCATCAACAATTGTTGTCTATTTTCATTTGTTCAATCATCATGAGACAATGAAATAATAATAGAGTAAGGGCTTCCCTGGTACTGCAGTGGTTGAGAGTCCTCCTGCCGATGCAGGGGCCACGGGTTCGGGCCCCGGTCCGGGAAGATCCCACGTGCCGCGAGGCGGCTGGGCCCGTGAGCCATGGCCGCTGAGCCTGCGCGTCCAGAGCCTGTGCTCCGCAACGGGAGAGGCCACAGCATACCGCAAACAAAACAAAACAAACAAACAAAACCCAAACAAACAAACAAAACCCAAACAAACAAACAAAAGTAATAGAATAAAAGCATACATGTATATATATGCTTTTATTCTGTGGCGGGAACTGGAAAAGGGTGCATTACAGTAACTGAATGGTTTTGAGGTCACATGCTTAGTTGAACTTGTACTTTCTATATTGGTAAAATGATTCTCCATAAAAGCCTTTGCATCCTCCTGTCCAACTGAACACATGTTCTGTCAGGGAAAGATTTATAATTATGAATCTTTGATGTTTGGAAAAATTCCAATTGCACAGTAATTTTGGAATCCTAATTGTCTTGCTAGGTAAATTTTTGTTGATTTTTCTCAAAGACATCTTATGATTCTCACTGCCTAAAAAGTGTTTATCAGCACATTGATAAAAGGGGCTGTAATAATTTCTGGTTTTTACTGGTACTTGAGGAATAGATTTTGGGAAAAGTCATCCATTTAATCTGCCAAAATACTGAGAGACTTCTGCTTATGCGGTCTTAGAATTTCAGTCTCTATAAAGTGATATTTTAAACCGGATTAAGCTGCTATCATTATAATAGATAAGATTGCTGCCTACGGAGATCTAACCATTTTTAGGAATTAAGAGTGCAGTTACATATGAACAAGAAACAGAAAAGGGCCAGAACTTTAAGTTTTCTTTTGCTCCCATTATTAAGGTATTCTTCATATGAGGGACGATAAACGATGGAAAATGTAATAGATTTGGAAGTGAATGTTATCTAAATTTTTTGCCTTAAAGAATTACAGCTTTAGCTTCTCTGTCATATACTCCCTTAGCATCCTGAACCCCTTAACAACATATTTTTATGACTTGTTTGATATCTGTCTTCCTTGGTAGAGTTTAGGCTACCCTAGGGCAGAAACTAAGTCCATTTTATTCACTGCTTTATCTTCAGTGCCTACCATGTGGTAAGTTATTGACAAATATTTGACAAGTATTTTAAAAATGAAGTTTATTTAAAAAGTAATAAAAATAGAAAAGAGCAAAAGCTCCTTAACTAAAATGAGGTTTCATGTCCAGGGTGTCCTTAATTGAAGCTTTGAATGATATTGACATTTGAGAGAAAAATGTTTCCCTACCGTAATTTATACATTCCTCCTCATAAGTCTTCTTCCAGATCTATTAATAAGAAATGGTATTAAATTCCTTTGAGCTGGGATGATCTTACTTATAAACAGAGTGGGAGGCAATGTTAGTGGTATACTTTGAGGGACAGCAAGAAGTAGGTCTGTTCAAAAATAGCTCCCACCTGGTAGCCAGAGTATTTGGAAGCCCCATCATTGGAGTTGTTTTGTTGTTGTTGTTAAGGGGTCTCTAGGAGGACCATTTTAAATTTATATCTTCTGGTCATTATGAAAACAAGATGACATGCTACCTCCTTTCTGGGGCAGGACTTGTAATTAGGGGTTATTGTGTGAAAGGTAACATAAACTTTTGATCAGCAAAATGATATATGATGGGCTATCATTTTGTTGGATAGGCAGAGATTTTCTACCTGAAAAAAATTTAAGAAAGAGAAGAAAACATCTCTGAAAAGTTCTCTTAAGCGTCAGGTAAGGATTAGAAGCTATTCCTTTATGGAGGGTAAGCAGAGATTAAACAATATTAGCTACAAGATTAGTTGTGGAAAATTTAAGGAAAAAAAAGAAAACTGAAATATTCCTGAAGCATGAAAGAACCCGTTGAATATGGACACTCAATGTATTATTTATGTATTTGGATTATGGAATGGGTAGGATGACAGGGCCAGAGTTTGAAGAGCAGTGATGGGTAGGACACATACAGGGGTGAGGAAGGGGTGTTGCTTAGCAACCCAAAGGCCATCAAGGCAAGGAGACCTTTTCAGAAGAGATGCCCTGGCTTATGGAATCACCATTTGCCCACTTACCTAAGCCAGGAAACAAAGGAGAGGTGGGAGATTTTACTTGTTTTACTTAAGGCTGACTGTGATATCGTGATTTATAATAAGCACTATATCTTTGATATTGGTTCTCATTTCTAAAACCCTTGGAATTCCCCAAGTGATAAGAGAGACAAAGGTGTCTTTTGTTATGTTAATGAGGGGACTTCCGGACAGCAGCTAGGGATGGGGGCTGGTTGTCAGTGGAGCCAACCAGGTGATTAGAGGGCTGGGACTTTCAGTCCCATCCCCTGACGTCCTGGGAAGAGAGAAGGCCTGAAGGTTGAATCAGTTGCCAATGGCCAATGATTTAGTCAATCATGTCTTTGTAATGAAGCCTCCATAAAATCCCCAAAGGAGAGAATTTGGAGCGCTTCCAGGTTGGCCAACACATAGAGTTTGGGGAGAGTGGCACATTCTGAGAGGGTGTGAAAGCTCCCTGTGCTTCCCCACACCTTGCCCTATGTGTCTCTTCAGTCTGGCTGTTCCTGAGTTATATCCTTTTAGAATAAACTGGTAATCTGGTAAGCAAAATGTTTCTCTGAGTTCTGTGAGCTCTTCTAGCAAATTAATTGAACCCAAGGACAGGGGTTGTGGGAACCTCTGATTTATAGCAGTCAGAAATACAGGTAACAACCTGCACTTCCGCTTGGAGTATGACGAACAAGGAGGGAGTCATGGGAGCCTCCAATCTGTAGCCAGTGGGTCAGAAGCACAGATAACCACCTGTCTGATGTGGGAGGGGAGAGGCAGTCTTATAGGCCTGAACCCCTAACCTGTGGCATCTGATGCTCTCTCTGGGCAGATGGTGTCAGAATTGAGTTAAATTGCAGGATCCCCTGCTAATGTTCTGAGCTTTGCTTGGTGATGTGGGGGAAGACCGTCCCCCTCCACAAACCACAAATGAATTGGGTGCTGTTTGTTGGTGTGGAGAGAAACCTCCACACATTCGGTAACTGGAAGTGTTCTGTGTGGCTGTGTCAGTAGCGTGAGAGTAAAAGAGAAACACAGGGGGAAGGACTGGGTTTCCCCTACACAGGTAGCTGGAACTGCGTTTTTCCCATTTATTGACTCTCTTGTTTGGCATTTACCTTTTCTATTTTCTGCTTTCTCTCTGGTAAAGATGATACTGTGTTCTGTGGTGGGTAGAAGGCAAACTCAGGAAAGAAGGAAGGAAGTAATTCATGACTTATTCCCATGATAAATAGGCTCCTGAATCATTAAGAATATGAGTCATTTGCTACTTGTTTTCTTAACCCAGATTTTCCTCCACTGAATAAATGAATGGTGTACAAGTAGAGGAAAAGCAAAGGATGAAGCCACTACCCGGTACAGGCTATTTATATTCAAATCTGGGCCCTGCCCTTCCCCAGCAGAGTCCTCTCTCAGGTCATCTAACCTTTGTAAACTGAAATTTATCCGCTACAAAATGAAGATCATAATGGCTGCTGATTGCCGGCTATGTGAGGGTTAAAAGAACGTGAAGAGATCATAACCCAAGCCGTGTTCGCAAACTGCTCAGTAAATATCAGCTATTATTTCTCAGGAGATAAGAACCCCCAAGCCTGGCCAGGCTGGAATGATCTCCAAGTTAAAGATGACCCAGAAATTCCTGATGTATTTGGAGATTCCAGTTTTGACGTCTTTCTAGCCAAATATGGGAAATTATCCAAAACCAAAAACCGCTGAGGGCTTCAAATGGCATCAGGAAGTAACTGCCTCACTGTCACAAATATGAGGAAAAGGAAACCTTTGATCTCTAACAAAAGTGACATTTCATTGAGCCAGTTTTCTCCCTAGAAGATTTGAATCACGGGTGGTTTGTTTCACATGAAGTTAATGCTAACTCGTAACTAAGTTAATAGAGAAATGTTAATGAACTGTAATCACGGAGAATTTAAAATACTACACGCTGGATAATTAACTTGACAAACAAGTCATGCTGGGCAGGCTAATTTAAATACTCAACCTTTTGAACTTCCCTCTTGCACATTACAACCGACCTACTTTTTTTTTTTCTTTTTTGGTCTAAACTCTTGTCACTGTTTCAAAATTTTCCACGAAATTTTCCACGAGAAGCTTCTGAAAGTGTCTTCTTTCCCTCACTTTTAATGCCCAACCAACTGTAAGTTTGGCTGCTGCCTCATCCGCTTTGCTGCTCTCCTAACAGCATCAATAGTGTCAACTTTAAAACCAGTGGATACTATTCAGTCCTCATATGCTCCTTTTATACTGTTGCCCATATTACATGGTTTTCAAATTATTTATTCCTTTCGCTTTGGTGATGATATTCTCTCCTTGTTCTCACAAATCTCTAACCACTGCTTTGTTTTGCAGGTTTTTTCTCTTCTGCCATCCCTTTAGTGTTTCCAAGGTTTAATCCTTGGTCTGTTGCTCTTTTCTTTTCACCTGTCCTTAGATAATCTGGTCTGTTTATTATCAACGTGTCAATCACTCCGAAATCTGAATCTCCAGGGTTTAGACGCTAATTTTCAGATGTATGGCTGACCGTCTGTCCCAAGTGAACATCTGCACCTAAACCAGCCCCCTCCTTCTCTTTATTTCTTGTCTTGGCTTATGGACTCACCATCTACCCATTCACCTACAGCAGAAAGCCTAGGAATCACTCTCAACTACTCTTGCATCTTCACCCATCTCAAAGTCCAGTCAGATTTACTTCCCAGTATTTCTCATTTCCGTCTAAATGCCTGAGTCTTTACTGATGTGAGTCGCTGTGTCTTTATTATTTTAGTAGCCTTCTAAATGCTCTCCATTCTTACCTTTTAAATAATGATGATAACAAACCCTGAAATAGCAGTTACTACTTGCCAATCTCTGTTCTAAGTGCTTTATTTATATTAACTCATTAAATTCCCAAGATAAGCTCCCAAAGCAGGTACTCTTATTATCTGCTTTTTACAGATAAGATCACTGAGGCACATAACTTGATCACAGAGCTGGGGGAGGCAAGATGTAAACCCAGGCAGTCAGGCTCCTGAGTCCATCCTCCTCACTGTCACCAGAGTAATCGATACACAAGGACATTTAACTATGTTGTGTGCCTGGTGCCCATAGCCCAAAGAACAGAGCTTAATTTCTTCAATGGGGCATAAAAGCTCGGACTCTACCTGTCTGTATGGCTTCAGTTGTCACCTCCCACTTCACACTGTGTTCTGGCCACACTCACCTGATGCCATACTCTGGCAATAATCTCTACAGCGATGATGTATTCTCAACCTTTGCTTGTCCACCATGCAGCTCGGCATTCATTTCCTCTGTTCTCATACTGATATATTTCTTCAACACACAGTTACGAATGCTGTAATAGTTCAGCCAGTTTGTTAAAAAGGTATTGCGCCAGACAGAATTCCAGGATGCCCCTGTCTCCCCCAGTTCCTGACCCTTGGTGTATGTATAGCTTCTCCTAGTTATTCAAACAGACACTAATCTAGGTATTGCTGTGAAGGGATTTTGTAGATGTAACGAGGGTACCCAATCAGTTGACTTTATAATAAGGAGATTGTCTTAGTGGGCTTGACCTAATCACGTGATCCCTTTAAAAGCAGAGTGTTGTGTTTTTTTTTTTTTTCCCCATCAGGAGGAAGTCAAGAGATTCAAAGCATGAGAAAGATTGGATGTGCTATCACTGGCTTGGATGGAGGAGGCCCCGTGGCAAGGGCTGAGGAAGGCCTCTGGGAGGTGAAACTAGCCCCTGGCTGAAAGTCAGCATGGAGACAGGAACCTCAGTCCTACAAAGGCAAGGAACTGCCTTGTGCCAACAAGAATGAGCTTGGATCTATTTTTAAATACAAGATCACACCATCTGTGAGTAAAAACTGTTTTACTTTCTGCTTTCTAATCTGAATGAATTTTATTTCTTTTTCTGCCTGATTTCCCTAAGTAGAACTTCTAGTACGATATTGAATAGAAGTGGCAAGAGTGGAATCCTTGTCTTGTTCCTGAACTTAGTGGGACAAACTTTTTTTTTTAAATTTATTTATTTTTGGCTGCCTTGGGTCTTCGTTGCTGCGTGTGGGCTTTTCTCTAGTTATGGTGAGTGGGGAGTGGGGGCTACTCTTCGTCGTGGTGCATGGGCTTCTCATTTGCAGTGGCTTCTCTTGTTGTGGAGCATGGGCTCTAGGCGCATGGACTTCAGTAGTTGTGGCACGTGGGTTCAATAGTTGTGGCTTGCGGGCTCTAGAGCACAGACTCAGTAGTCGTGGTGCAAGGGCTTAGTTACTCCGCGGTATGTGGGATCTTCCTGGAGCAGGGCTCAAACCCATGTCCCCTGCATTGGCAGACGGATTCTTAACCACTGCACCACCAGGGAAGTCTGAGGACAAACTTTATTTAGTCTTTCCCCATTAAGTATGATGTTAGCTTTGGGTTTTTTGTAGATGCCCTTTTTCAGTTGAGGAATTTCCCTTCTCTTCCTAGTTTATTGAGGTTTTTTTTTTTATGAAATGATGTTGGATTTAGTGAAATGATTTTTCTGCGTTGATTGAGGTGATCATGTGTTTTTGTTATTTACTCTATTGATATGTTGTATTACAGTAATTGATTTTGTGATGTTAAGACTATTTATTTCATTCCTGGGGTATATCTCACTTGGTCATAGTGTATAATCCTTTTATATGTTGTTGGATTCAGTTTGCTAATACTACATTGAGGATTTTTGTGATTCATAAGGAACGTTGGTCTGTAGTTTTCTTTTCATGTATTTGTCTGGTTTTGGTACGATGATAGAATAAACCACAATAGAATTATATTATAAATCAATAAAAGAATGAAATTTAGAAAATTCACAAATATGTGGGAATTAAAATAGTCATAAATAACCAATGGTCAAAGTTGAAATCACAAGCAAAATTTCATTAAAGATGAGTGAAAACAAAAACACAACATGCTAAAACGTATGTGATGCAGATAAAACAGTGCTTTGAGGGAAATCAATGCTGTAAACACACAGATGAAAAAGAACAAGAAAATCTCAGATCAATAACCTAACCTTTTAACCTTAAGAAGCTACAAAAGAACTAGACTAAACTCAAACTAAACAGAAGGAAGGAAACAACAGTGATTGAAAATAAATTAAATAGAGAATAGAAAACATTAAAAGAAATCAGTAAAACCAGAAGCTGGTTCTTTGAAAATATCTACAGAATCTATAAACTTTCATTTATAGAATGACCAATAAAAAAAAAAAAAAGAGAAAGGGCTCAAATTAGTGAAATCAGGGTAAAAAGAGAACATCACTATCTGAGCCCTAATTTCCTCATCTGTAAAGTGAAAATTATAATATATGCCTCATCAAGTTGTTATAGATATTAAATGTGAAATTACTGGCTACCGTGCCTGGAATATAATAGGCTGTTTATGAGAGATTGTTTCCCCCTTCCTCTTTTGTACTTCTAGTTCGTTTTACACTGTTTAATTCTTTCCAGAGTCTAGCTTAAAAACCAGAAGTGATTATCCATACCTGTTAAAATCTACTTCACTGCTTATCTTCCGTGCCTTCCATATTCTAATCCCAATTTACCTTTCCATTTACAGTCCTCCCTACACTTTGGCATTGACGCTTAGCTTCAGCCAAACTGTTTCATTCACTTCTCCTTGGATCGTAGATGATGTAGGGATTTGTTTTCATGTATTTATCTGTTTATTTTCTGGCTCTGGCTTTCCCTTTATCTCTGTTCTCTCACTGGTACTCTGCAGACTATTCTTTTCCCCTCCAGCCCAGACCAGAGCAGAGCAGAGCAGAGCAGAATCAGTGAGTCAAGGCATTTCTTATTTGAGTGAAAGGCAGAAGCTTTTGGCTTCTGCTAGCAGATCTGTTTCTGGGTCCCCTACTCCTTATATAAACAGCCTTCAAATTTTTCTCTGTCCCCATACTATATACCATTTAGGCCCTCAAGTCCAGCATCCCCCTTTAACTTTTCTTTCATGTCCAGTTTGAAGCTCAGTCCATTTCTGAATGTGATTGCAATCAACTTACTCAATTATTTTATCTTTTGATTTGTTTAATTGCTTCATGACCAAAGCTTTAGTAAGGTGTGTATACCAGTGTATTGTTACAATGTTACCTTGGATTGAATTACAAATATCAAAAGAAAAATCTCAAAATTTTAAAAGGTGTGGGGCTTCCCTGGTGGGGCAGTGGTTGGGAGTCCGCCTGCCGATGCAGGGGACGCGGGTTCGTGCCCCGGTCCGGGAGGATCCCGCATGCCGCGGAGTGGCTGGGCCCGTGAGCCATGGCCGCTGAGCCTGCGCGTCCGGGGCCTGTGCTCCGCAACGGGAGAGGCCACAACAGTGAGACGCCCGCGTACCGCGAAAAAAAAAAAAAAAATCATAGATGTATCTTAATAATGGCGTCTATATGACACACAAACAAGCAAATAATTTAGAAAAAAAAAAAAAGAAAAAAAATTTTAAAAGGTGTGAGTATAAAAGTAAACAATATTTCAGAGAGGGGTTAATAAAAGGAGTTTCTATGCAGTTTGTTCCTGCATAATTTTGCCCACAGCTTCTAAAATAAAAATGAGGTATCGTTTAAACAATGCCATTCAGAAAACGGTAACTTCAGACAGCACCTACTGCATACCTACTGTAAAAGATTAGGAAATCAATCACACACATTTTCCCACTTCCTGTCAAACAACTTTGTCCTGTTTTGTCAGGCTTATTATTTTTTTTACATTTTGAGGTTTATGGTCTTGACCTAAAGATAAATAGACTGCCAGTTAATTCCCTTGCAAAAATAGGTGTGTTCGAGATCAAAAAAGAATTGAAATTCGGGTCTGCAACCGTGGCGAGCCATATGCAAGTCCCCAGGCAACAAGAAGAGAACTGTTTTAAAGAGGGTAAAAGGAAGCTGGGAAATTTGTAGTAGACAAAGTGTTCATTGGCGAAATTGAGATTTCGAGATGTAGTGGCTTTTCATTGGCTGCATAGTGACAGTCTCTCATTGGCTGAGCTCTTGCCAGACAAGAAGAGGAAGTCTTTCTTCTTCCTGTTGGCCTCTGCTATCATGATAGGGTATGAGAGCTTCTCCTTCTAGCCTCCTGATTTTATTTTAATACAGGTTTCTGTTCAATTTTTATAAGAGTATACGCATTCTTGAACTGGCTTGTTAAAACAAAGCAACAAAATGTCTACATCCCTTTGAGATGATAAATATATTTTTCAGCATTTGTTCTGTGGATGCATAGTAGATTCTGTTGTATGGCTGTACCATAATTTATGTAACCTATGTACTATTATAAGACATGTATGGTTTTCCATTTTTCTTATATAAGCAATATTCTGATGATCATTTTTATAGGTAAATTTTTGCTCATATATTTAATTTTTTTCATTCTTTCCTAAGTCTATCAAGATAAAACAAAGGCAAGTTTAAAAATATAAGTCTGGGTAGTCATTGGCTATCATGTTGACCAAGCACACAGGAGTTTCAATTAATGTATACTAAACCTACTGTAGTTCACCCGTAAAATTAAAATGTAATGTCTTTTTCCCCAGGGTTTTGAAAGTTGCATTTAGATAACATCTGAAAAAGGTACGCTGTCAAACAGTGCAGAGTATTACTAATTTCACTGTTGAGGCAGTTTTATGAAATCACTGCCCCCACAGCACTGCTTTTATGCTTTATTACCTTTTGACGTGAATGACTACTTACAAAATCTGAAAACACAATGAAAATGTCAGAACAGTCATGGTTTCTAACACATCCTTGGCTTTATAGACTCTAGCGCATTGGGAGGTTTCAAGTGTGCTGTCATTAAGAATTCCTAACACACATCTCTTTGGAAAAACACAGGGTAATGACTTTCCCAAACATTTCCTTCACTGACTGTTGTATTCAAAATTCTAAATCTAAAATTTTATTTTTATTTATTTAGTTTTTAGTTAATTAATTTTTGGCTGCGTTGGATCTTCATTGCTGCGTGCACGCTTTCTCTAGTTGCGGTGAGTGGGGGCTACACTTCCTTGTGGTGTGCGGGCTTCTCATTGCAGTGGCTTCTCTTGTTGCGGAGCATGGGCTCTAGGTGCGCGGGCTCAGTAGTTGTGGCTCGTGGACTCTAGAGAGCAGGCTCAGTAGTTGTGGTGCAGGGGCTTAATTGCTTCACGGCATGTGGGATCTTCCTGGACCAGGGCTCGAACCCGTGTCCCCTGCATTGGCAGGCGGATTCTTGACCACTGAGCCACCAGGGAAGTCCCTAAACCTAAAATATTAATATGCAGAATATTGTTCCCACAACTGCAGTATAATCCCACCCATTTTAGTGATGACATTTTGTGTGCTTAAGGAGAAACATCGTCAGAGGCTCTACATATGCATCGTAAATATAGAGACTAAAAGAATCACTGTTAGCTAGGTAGTACTTTTCATAATATTTCCAAATAACAATGACTTCACAAAATGGGTGAAGTTTGGAGGAGTTTATTTTTAAGAATCTAGCTGAATATGTGCTTAGGTTAAAGGAGAGGCAGTGTGCATTAATAATTCAAAATGCTATCTTTTATACTTGCCTAATTAAATAGGCTCTTCACTGAATCTGTCGAGTGGAGTGACGTGTCTGTATGCTACTAACGTCTCCACGTCATTGGCTTTCCTCTTCTATTTAGAAGTGTTTAACAGAGAAGCAAATACTATTGTAAATATGCCATGGCTTTGCAAGGGATAGACAGTTAAACAAACATTTATTGAGATCCTACTATGAAGCGGGCGCTATGCTACTTGGTAGAGGTCTTAAGATCAACGCTCTGTGGTTTCTGTCTTTGAGTTTACAGTTTAGAGGGAGAAATAGACACACAAACAGCCCATCTCAATATAATAGTTTTAGATTAGTATTCAGGCAGAAACATTCAAAGTATTTTGGGAAACAGAGTATTGACCCTGTCTGGTAAGGTAAGGAGGGCAATGCCTGAACCAAGTCTTCAAACTTAAAAGCTAGCCACATAGAGGCCAGTCCATGCAGCTGAATGGATGGGAGCAGTTTCCACTTGGTTTTATCTAGTCCTGCCTTGGCCAGTGTGCTGAGTGCGGTTGTTCAGGCTGTGCATTGGAGTTCAGCCCATGCTGCTCTCACTTGTACTCTTTTGCCAGTATGTAATTCATCTGCCTAGAGGGGGCACCTTTCTGTAATTCCCCCATCCACAGAGGTGCCTTTTTAGATTTGTTCACTCAGAAGGACCTGTTTTCTTGCAGTTTTACAAAGGTGTTATACTTTTAGCCTTGTACTGCTGGTCAGAGAGCAAGGCTTGCTCTTCATACCATCTTTAACTCACGAGTTTTCTAAGCATCTAACAGTCCCTCATCCTCTTTTCTGAAAGCTTCCAAGTGTCCTAAGTTTTCTACCTGTGGGTTGCCAGCAGCTAGCGAATTGGGAAGCGGATGGAGAGGCTGGCTTGCACCCTGGGCTGTCTCTCTGTGGTCTAGATCAAAGTCAATACAAACCAAAAGAAATGTAGACAACAGGCTGCCCACTCAGGGAGTGTATCTCAAAAGGGAACAACTGCACAATGAGTTAGCTTCCAGAAAAGTGAGCTCCCAGCGGCTCGAATTTTCTCCACTATCTTCTCATTTCTACATGGTGCCTCCCTATCTTTTTATTCTTTCCTCCCAACTGGTTGCTTCTATAGGCTCTGCCAGTGGAAAACTTCTTCTGCTATAAGCCTCCAAACCGCTTTCTCTTGCATTGTTCTCAGGCTTTATTTATCTTTGTGCGGTAGGTGATCATATCTACCTGTCCCTGTGCAAGCCTGGGAAATTGGAAGAGGTCCCCTGGGTGGGGGATGGAAGAATTCACTAAGTTCAGGGAAGGTGTGGATGGAAGGAAAAGGCAGGTTAAAATTTAGAAATATATTTATTACCGCATGTGTATATGCTGGAAATCACTCACAAAAGAACTTTTAGGGGCTATCTAGGGTAGTGGCCAGTACGTATAGCCACTTGTTTTATGACTCCTTCATTCAGGTAGACTCAGTCTCTGAGAACTAGGTCTAGTACTGGTACTGAACAGTGTCCCAGTACAATTTCAGAACTCCAATAAGCAAAGAGATGCGCTTGGTCAGCACCTGACTGTCTTTGAAGTCGTTTGGCAAATATTAACCCTGTAGATAATAAAGGATGATGATCAATAGTTTAAATTCCTTTTCTACTCCTTGGGGGAGACATAAGGAGGCCCCTAAGTGTATTGAAAAGCCTTTGAATTTCTTATTTAGTATCTCTGAGGCATTCCAAGGAAAGGTTGCAAACTGGGAAGCATGACTTTGAACAGAAGTTGTGTGATCTTCGGGGAAGTCCCAATCTAGCAAAGTCCTGCTTTACTTAGAAGTTGGACACAAAAATCTGATCTCTAGCCAAGAAAACCAGCAGTAGCTGTTCAGCAGCAATCAATTGGCAAGTAAAATATACACTTTGGAGAGGAAAAGTACTGAGATATTATCTAGACATTATCTAGGCAAAGACGAGAGTAGTCAGGTGCAAAGTAATTTCGGCAAGGTGAACAAAAGTCTGCACACTCTGCCATCACCTTACGCACAACCTTATGGCAATGCTTCCTAGGTGTAGGCTGAAGACCACTGAGAGCACAGTGTCCTGGGATACTGTAAAGTGTCTGATTCCTGGATCCTACCCTGGCTTAATGGCATCCATCTCTCTGAGAGTGAGACTTGAGAATCTGGCTGTTTTTTTATGACCCTGAGTAATTCCTGGGTCTATCATTGAAGAATCATTGACTTATAGAATACTATGTACTGTATACAATACTAACAGGCAACCTTGTGGGAGTCTGTTTACACAGAGAGGCTAGAGAAGTAAACTTGAAGATGTAGAAATTCCATGGTATGCACGTCTCTTCATGGGAGGTCTGCGGAGATATATTGCTACTTAAAAATAAGAGTACTCCTACCAAGCCAATATGTTTCTCAATTAGGTTTTTCCTCCATTAAAAAAAAATTAAATAGAGAGGTTTTTTTTTTTTTTTATGGATGAACTGGGAGTGGATAGATGAGGAGGAAGGGAAGAAATGTCTGATGTTTATAACTGAAGTGATAAATGTGGGTGCGTAAATTGCACTGAGTGCTCTGGTGGTATGCTGGTAAATGTTGAAGCACTAGCTCTTTGGGGAAAAAGTCCCGATTTGTAGAATTCACTGACTTTTGTGGTATACATACTTCCAGATTTATCCATTTCAAGCTACCAGTGATTTAACAACCAACTAACAAATTTCCTAAATTTTTTTTTTTCTGTACGTGGGCCTCTCACTGTTGTGGCCTATCCCTCTGCGGAGCACAGGCTCCGGACGCGCGGGCTCAGCGGCCATGGCCCATGGGCCCAGCTGCTCCGTGGCATGTGGGATATTCCCAGACCGGGGCACGAACCTGTGTCCCCTGCATCGGCAGGCAGACCCTCAACCACTGCGCCACCAGGGAAGCCCCAAATTTCCTAAAATTTTAATATCAGTTATTATGAACCAATACAAGCCTACCAGCCAGCTCCACTGATTTTATACAGATGCTAGTATATTTATATCTATTTTTCAAAGTGAATTTTGTAACTTATTTATTATATTGAACAGTACATTGTTTCCTCTCCAAGTCCCAGCCAACATTTGTGTGTCAACGTATTTTTTCCCTTTTGCTGCTCTTTTTGCATCATTATGACTTTGATATGTTAACGTGGCCAGTGCACTTTTCATTCAATGTGATTTTCTAGAATTACATATTCTTAATGTGCTTTGAAAAGGAACAAAGAGACTTTATAACAGTAGTGGAAAATGAACTACAACTACTATATGACGTAAAAGGTATTTTTTAGAAGTATTTATAAAACTAAATGCACCAATATAGCAGATACCAATCTGATTTGTCTTAAAACAGTTTTCTCCTTTGCAAAATAATTTGTTCGTAGACTTGGAGAATAAAGAGGTATCTGGTTCAATTGTTAGAAAACTCTGGCAGGCAGTGCATCTGTCGCGGAAATATTCGTTGTATAATTTGCTGAAAGGAAAGTAAAGGCATGAGGAGAAATTTGGGAAGATCTTTTAACAGTACCTACAGATATCCACATACAACTTTTCAGAGTTGGAGAGATTAGTGAGAAAGACAGGTATATTTTGAGAAAGCTTCCTATGATAATTCTGATTTAATTATTATGTAACTGTCTACAGGCTGTGTTCCCTGCTTCTGCCCAACTCACTCTCTCTTCAGAAGCACTTTGGTAGGATATAAGCAAATATTGGAGTATAGCTATGATTATAGTAACTTGGTTTTACCTGAAAATGCTATTCTTAGAGGAAATTTGAAATTAGGAATTTAATTTTTCAGAGTGCCATTAAATTGTTTTACTGAGTAATGCAGCTAAAGCAATGTGGGCTAAGTAGCAGGGAGGAGTTGCATGGGGACATTGGTTAAAAATGGTAAACATCTGGATTATGTGTTATGGACTGAATTGTGTCCCCCCCAAAATTCATAGGTTGAAGCCCCAACTCCAGCCTATGACTGTATGTCTTCCTGCTTGATGACATATGCAGCTGCATATGCAAAAACATTATTTTGAACATCCAGCATTACCAGGTGGTATGAGTTAATCAGAAAAAGTAAATAAAAATCTGTCTTCAGTGAGTGTCCATCATAGTTGGCGAGCAAATTCTAATATACCGTGGAGAAAAAATTTAATATAAAGAAAATACATTTCAAGATTGGATGGAAATAATTTAAGGTAGGACTCTATTGTCCAATTATCTGTATTATTTTATTTTAAATATAAATTTAGCTGTTTCCAAAATAATTTAAGGTAGATTTTAAAACACTTATGTACATAACTGATAAGTTCTTCTGTATATTGCTGTATGTGGGAGCTTATGGTAAAGGAAAAGTAGTTCTGTTCACCAGGGATAACATGGTCTGCAGAAGTGCAATTAAATTGGCTCTGGGAGTCTTGGTATTTCAAGGAAGGAATAATCTAATAGCTTGCATAGCTCTCCTTGTTGGTATTACTTGCTTTATCACTTTGCAGTACATTTCATTGTCCAAACTCTGCTTAACATTCTGCTGTAGAACAAAAACAGCTGATTTCTAAGAATGAATCATGATGGTTCTGTAGGGTTTCATCAGTTCACTTAGGTGCAGTTTTTCCTTGTGGCCCTTAGCTTTCCCTTGCAGCTGGGTGATTGCAGTATCCCACATACTCTGGCTTCATGAAAAGGAAGAACGTGCTTGCTACTGCCCTGTTTTCTTTTTTTTTAAGTATCTGTATCTGATACATGTATGTGTATATTTCCTGGCTAAAACAAAGGGTGACAAAGATCCTTCCTGTTTTTGCTATCTTTGGTCTCTTCCTGCATTCTTCCCTCTGGCTCCCCAGCTTCTTCAGATCCCGTGTTGCCCATTTGCTTGAACTTTGACCTCCCATCCGGCACCCTCTGTATTAGTCATGCTCTTGTCTCTGACTGTGTAAGATCTTTAGTATCTTTGAGGATTCTTCTTTTCTTTTTTTTCAATAGATAAGCTACTCAGGTTAGTTGTGGGTTCCAATAACTAGAATTCAATTTATTGAATTCACAAGTTCAAAAACTTGTGAGTTCAATAAGAGTAAGTTATTGTTTTTAGCTTACAAATCTTACGATTATAATTTTTAGGTCCAGCAACTTTTGACCATCATTTTTGTACCATTTCAAACTTAGTTAACTAATAAACACCTTTAAATATATTTAGCTGAATTTATAAATTAAATATATTCAGTATTCTTCTTAAATATTTCAGTTGTCCAAAAGACATGTTCAAAATTAAAAATCATCTTTCTGCATAGTAAATATTTCCCATTAATGTGACAAACAAATTCTTGCAATTCTCTTTATATAAAACAGTTTAACTTTTTTTGAACTCTATCCTGGGACACTTCGTCTTAAGACTGAAGGTTTCTGCTTGGTTCTACCCAGCTGTCATGTGCTACCGAGAATTTCCTTTAGAGGAAAGCCATCTAGATATGGATATCTCTCAGTGCAGTACCTTCTTCAGTTTCTGCCTGTTTTTGATCCCTCTCCATTGCTTTCAACTAGTTGTTTTCCATAATTTGTCCAAAATTTTAATTGTTTTCTGTGGGAGAGTTAGTCTGATACCAACTACTTTATCATTACCTGAGCTGGACCTCTTGCCTCAGAGGCTCTTGATTTGTTAACCTGTCACTGAATATAAGGTGAAGGCTGGGGAGGTAAAGATACAGCAGATAGTTACCAAAGAACAAATTAAGTCTTCTTTCATAGGCAAAGCTGGAAAATGAAATGCAGAATTGATACATATCTTGTGTCATACCAATGAAGTAAAATGTCTGAAAATCTATTCTGCTGCCAGCAAACTGTTGGCCTACTAACTAGCAAGACTAAAGAGAAGCTGTCTTTTCATTAGTGTGACCAGCAGTGCTCTGCACTTGGCAGTGGCCCACAGCTGGTCTTTCAAAACTGTGCCCTAGAACCAAAGTTGTATTTTGTTCTTCTTCAAGTGGCTCAGATACCTGACAAATGGCAGATTATTGGCCTTTTAGCCTGCAAAAAATAATGGATATGTCTTTGGCATATTGAGACACTTATGCAGACTTCAATAACTGTAAATTCTGTGAGTCTAAACCCATAAGAGAATTTGTCATTACTCCATTTGAAACGTACATGCTATTAAAATGCCTCATTAAATGCGATGGATAAAAAGTAGCAAGGAACAAGTACAGAGAAGGATAGTGGAGGAGAAGATAATTTCCAACAGAATATTACACATAAAATGTATCTGAGAAAAAGGAACAAAGAAAAGTAGGGAGATAGGATAAACCATCTCCGACAAAAGACTAACCCCTTTTGTGAACGAATCTAAGTCAATTTAGCTGGCCAGCAACGTCACCTCAGATGAATAGGAATATGTGGGGGCTACGCATTCCCCCCTTCATGTTACCAGGTGATGTTTTATGAGAAAAGCAAGTCTGAACCTCGAACCCAGTTCTGCCTAATGTACAAACATCTGTTAGCAAACAGGAACAAATACAGTCATATAATCCATTCTTGTTACTTCTGGAACATCCGTCTCTCTGTCCTCAGCCCCTCTGACATGCATCTTACTGAAGCATTCAGCCAGAGGCCAGTGCAACCAACACTTACTGGGGTCAAATGACAGGGCTGTCCTTGAAATGGAGTGGCCCAAGGCTGTCGGAACCCTAAATCTCCAGCGATTCCCAATTTAGATTTGTTGAATTTTTATGCCTTCTTTATTTAGTCTCACATACCCTTTCTAGCCAGTCATATATTTCAGAAACCTTTTCAGCAATGAAAACTTTTTTTTTTTAAGAAGATACACATTTCCTACTATATTTTTCAATCATGTGGTTAGAAATTACAGAAAGGATTTTGGATAGCCCTTCTACCAGAAGAAAATTACTTTCTTCAGTTTCAAGTTTAACAGTTATTACCTTTGCTACACTTCCAGAAATAAAAACTGAAAACAGCTCCCCCCGCCCCATAAGAGCTATCTCAAGCTTTTTGCAGATGATTTACTACATTAATCACATCTGTTCATTCTTTTTTAAATTAATTTTTATTGGCATATAGTTGATTTACAAGGGTGTGTTAGTTTCTGCTGTACAGCAAAGTGAATCAGTTATACATATATGTACATCCACTCTTTTAGATTCTATTCCTGTATAGGTCATTACAGAGTATTGAGTAGAGTTCCTTGTCAGCAATGAAAACTTACTGCTAAGATTTCTTTGTGATTAGTAAAATTTCTCATAAAGATTTTGATAACATATTAGAAGGACTTAAGTGCACTTCCAGAGTATGGTTTCCTCTTTAAACCAAGTCAAATGGTAACTGAATGCCCCACCTTGAGGATTAGAGTTAACCTATACCTGTATACATGACACTGCTTACAGCTGGATTTTGAAAGTAATTTATTACACAGATAATATAACACTCTCAATGACAATCAGATTTGTCTAGAATCTCTTAGCCCAAACGAATAGATTTGAATCACCACCCATGTACTGAGGGTAGACACTGCTAATGAATAATTAACTGCTTTTCTTCTAGGTTTAAATGTAGATTCAAATCTTCAGTGGCAAAGGCAGCCACTACCAGTCAGAATTTTCAGTCAAGATATAACTTGTCATCCTAGCCTTAGTCCTTCCTCAGTTTAATATCAAACATTTATCTTATTTAAACATCGAAGTAATAACCAACATTCCCCATTTCACGTATTGTATGGCAGCAGCTTCAGCAATACATATCTGACATTTGCAGTCATTAAGCTCTTTTTTTTTCTAGTGGAGACAAATAAAGTGGAAAGCAGTTCAGTTCTGAGCATCACAGCTTTAAGAGAAGTCAACATTGCAGATGATTGCTTGGAAGTTGTAGCAGCAAGAGACCACCTATGAGGAAAATAGAGATAATTACAAACAACAATCACAGCTGTTAGTGGCAGCCCTCATAACACATCCTCAGCATGAAAAGATTGCAACTGATGCATCAGATGTTCAGCCTCATTCAGTTACTGTGAAGGACCCGGAGTAGAGACAATCTATAGATGAAGCCAACATTAACGGCAGGAGAGGTCAGAATTAAAGTCCAGAGCTTTCCTTGCATGAGAAATTTTTAATCATTTCAGAATTAAGGCCTAAAGTCTTAACGTATTTTGCATAAGAAATATATTACCGAAAGTTTACTTATCAATCAACGCTGTAAAATCTCTTACCATACTTTAACATTTCCTATAGATGGCACTTGAATCATTGTGCTTATTTTTCCCAACTGCATAAAGAACCACCCTTCATGCAGATACTGTGCTCTGCATTGAGCTCCAAAGCCGTTTAGGAAACATTTCATTGCTCCCAGACAGGAACATATAATTTTCAGGAGCCAAGGACTAAAGTATGTTGGATTTTTCTCCAGAAAAATAATTATGATTGATTGAAGAATATTCATTTTTGGAAACACTTATTCATTTCATTTCCTGTAAAGCATATTTAATACTGGAGTTGTTTAGTGTCTTTTATCCTCTAATTTCTTTTGTGTTAATATCTTACCAAGCGCACGAAATGACCAGCCACCATGACAAGTAATACAAAAAAATAAACCATGCATAAAAATAATAATAGTATAAGTCCAATAGACTAATTCAAATTCTGATAAAATCACATATAATTTAAACATAATTAATACTACTTTGAAATAAGCAGCGTAATCAGAATATATTAAGATTTATAGAAATGATAGAATAAGATGATATTGCCATCACCTCTTTTCTTTGTGTCCCAAATCTGCATATCCTGTTAACATGAATTATATGCATTTGAACTGTTGATTGTGACACACAAAAAAGATGTTTTGCCTTTGGCAAAATGTTAGTATACAATGTATTTGCTTAAGGGACACTGAAATGCAGGAAAATATTGACGAATTTAGTTTTTGTTTGAAGTCAATGCGGGTTAGCTGGTCTGTAGTGAGATTTAGCTGGAGGTATCTATTTGAGAGACAAAATCCTGCAGATTAGTTGCAGCCTTGGCCAGAAAGGAGCTTCTACAGGGAATGTATAGAGGAACCTCTATCCTAAGCGCAGAGGAAGGCAAATTATGATGTGTATAGAGTTAGACAACGTAAAAGAGAGAAGAGGGTTATTAAGAGAATTCCTGTGTCATGTATTGTTTTCTCTTAGATGAGAGGTGAGGTCAGTTTAAAAACCCATAGTGATAATTACTTAGAAGTCTAGAAAGTAGCCCCATTTCTTTTTCAAACCTTAGTTTTTTCCCACAAATCTGTTTGTTCCCTCCTGCTGATGGTGATTTTGGGGGGGACCTTAGAAAAACTTACTTTTGCCATACACCTGGATGCATATCAATGTGGAGATATAACAGTGGGAAAACCGATTTCTTACCTTCCTTAACAGATCTTCCATCTGTGTTAATAAGTCAACCAGTTAAGCAACTTTCGAGTATATCCGAATGCATTCTCCATGGAAGATATATTAAGTTTTCAAAGCATTGTCACATTTAGTATTTCTCTTGATCTGAACAACAGTCCTAAAAGTAGAAAGGAAAGACATTCTTGTTATTACTAAGACACTGTCAGCATCTCATATCTATAGAGCATATAAATAATATGCAAAATGTTTTCATGTAATTTTCTCATTCCAGCTTCAAACAAATTATCAGAGTATCAGAACAATTTGCAATAGAATAAATATGAGTAGTTAATATTCACAAAAGTTGTTCAAGATCACTTAAGATCAAAGAAGTAAAAATCAAAATTACCGAGAAATATTTTCACCTCTCAAATAATTGAGGGAGTGATATACTCAATGTTTTCAAGGGCGTGTGTTGGCAAAACAGGTACTGTTAGGTGCTGCTGGGAAAGTCGTAATTTGTTATGCCTTTCCTGAATGATATTTTGGCGCTAGGAATTTATTCTGAGGAAAAATGGGAGCTATAAACAAAGGTTTACCTGTAAATGAATTCATTACAGAGTTTTTTTATAATATAGAATATTAGAAACACACTTATCTGGGCAAATGTAATTTGAGACAGTCATCTTGGAACATGAGATCTTGGGAATGTAGACCCTATACTGTGAAACCAAAGTTGGAAGAAGGTTGGGATCATAGCTGCCCTAATCATCTACACTGACATCCCTAGAGTTTAATATGAGAAAAATAAAATACTTATGTAGGGCACTATTCTTTGGGGACTCATTTGTTCAGCCCAACCTAATTTTAACTGGCCTAAGTATACTTGCTTGCTTATGTATGTATGAATGCGTTTATTTAATACATAAAAATGTGTCTTAGGAAAACTCTCAATCTCTTTATTATAAGCATAGAATCTGTGTTATTAAGGAAATTGTAGGAATGAGCCTACAAGGTAATAACTTTACCCATCGCAAAGCCAATAGATTTTGAAAGCCTAAAGTTATTTTTAAAACTATCGAAATGTATGTCTCTGATTAAACTGGCTGAGGTAATATCCTTTATTCTGATCCTAGGACTTGATAATTCTGAGATTTCTTTTAGCTTTATGAGTCTATGGCTGATTTAGCAGCCACATTTATTATCTGAAGAAAGTGAGAAAGATGGTGTGAAATGTTCCTCAAAGTGGAATTGAGGTTTTAATTATTACAGGATATATGGGGAGAGAGTCACTGAACAGTTCAATTCTACGCCTGAGAATTTTTCAGTGACTATTTAAAAGTACAACAGTGTGGCTCTTCAATTAGAAAGCTCTTGGTATTTGTTTATTTGCTTTCACTGGGCACAAATTTGGCCACTCAAGTCATTACAGCACTTCCAAATTAATAAGGAGAAAACTTCTTTAAAGCACTGATTAAAACTCCCTTCCTTTTCACTTAAAATCAATGCTATAAAAACTGTAACACTTGTGGCTATGGGTGCATATTTTGTGATGTAAATTAAAGGCCCCCATAACAGTAGTGAAATCTGCAAAGTTGAATTCAGTGTAATGGGCTGTAGGAAATTCTCAGATTTCTTCTCTTCCTGAATTATTATAGTAAAAATGCAGACTTCTTAACTATTAAAACAACTTTACTTAGAGAATACAGAGTCTCTTCCACAGATGCTCTCTCAGCAGACTTTGTTCTTTTTTTTGTGACAACCCTCGTGCTGTTTAACTCTTCTATAGCGCCTTACATTATTTATTATTTTATCATTTCTCCCTCTCTCCCTCCTTTCCTTCTTTCTCAGTTATTGAGATCAAAATGTTGGTGCTACTATAGATAAGGACAATGGGAAATTGTTGCTTCATTTGGGCAGCCAAATGGGCCTAAAATACTCCCTCGAATGAATTTTCGCCCTGGACACTGACGTAGATGAACCTGCAGGGCAGTGTACCTGTCATGTGTGACCTGAGGACATGCGGCTTCAGAGGCGAGCTCTGCCTTTTTGGAAATGCCCTCAACCCTTAGTTTCTGTCCCAGCTCACTATCCTGTTCTTCTCTGCCCTCTCTCTATCTCTTGGATGAAGCTTCTTTCTTCCCTGCTGTCTCTTTTTCCTTTACCATATTATCCTTAGGCTCAGATAGTCCTAAGGTTCGGTCTTCTTCCATATACCCACTTCCTTTGGGCCCTCTTTTTATACTTGTGGTTTCACCTATTATGAAAGCAGACACCAAATATATTTCTCCAGTTCCGGCTTCTGGGCCCCTCACTGGACATCAATATTAAAACTCGTTTTTAAAACCAAACTCTTTCTCTTTCCCCTTTATAAACCATTCCTTTGATGTCACATTTTTGCTACTATATCAGCACTTTTCCAGTCCCCCAGACGCAGAAAGTCCGATATCCTTTCCTCTAATCAGACATTCCTTTGCCATATCTCCAGCATCCATCCTTTCCTTTCTATTTCCACTGATACCAGGCTGGCTGCATTCGCTGTGAGATCAATTGCACCGAATCTGAAAGGACCACACAAAGATTAGTTTATGCTCGCTGTGTTTTCAGTCTTTCCCTTGTCCAGCTCACCCTGCATACGTCTGTCTTTTCTAAGATTAATCTTCTTTGCCTTTGGGATTAAATCCCTTTATACTGCATTGAAGGGTTCACACAATTTACCTTTTATATACCTTTGCAGCTAATCTACTTCTCTCACACAAACTTTCCATTCCAATCCAACTTAACTAATCGCTATTTCTTTAATATTGTTTTTCCTCTATGTCTTTGATCACTCTGTTATCCCTACCCAGACATATTCTGTACATTTCTCTAGCAAAATCCCACCCTTTCTTTAAGGTCCAACTTAAACTTCACCCCCTTTCGTGAGCTTCTCTCAACATAAAATTACATATGCTGCCTTTTGAGTTCAGTGATGAGTTTCTATAACATTTCTTGTTATTTATCAGTTTTATGATGCTTTGTTGCTTTGTATATTTTAATACATTTTATCTCTAGTTTTAGATTTTAAGCTACTTGAGGGCAAGGAGTTTATTTGTATTTTCCACTGTTAATAGGAAGGTTCAACATATCAGTTTACTGATTGTTACCTAGGGATTATGTCATCTATTATAAAAACTACTTACCTCCTTTCTTTCCATGAATGATGAGTGATTCTGAAACTTATTATTCAAGATAGCTACCTACATAAGAGGAACTGAATTTTTCTTGATGACATATGTACTTAGTTTTTGTTTCCCACTTAAATACTGATGTGGGTTTTACTCTATTATTAATTTTATTCAACTCTTGGGGGACTCTCAGGGTCTTTAGAGCTCTAGGGCTCTATTTATCCATAGTAAATCATATCATCATCCAAAAAAGGAAATCAGCAAACCAAATTTCCTCATTGTATAACCACACACAAAACTGCCAGATTCAAACTATCTGAGAACAGGAACTGCCCCATAAGATTTCTTTGTTAAAATCCATAAAGCTTTGAAGACATTTCCAAGGCTGAAAGTAACACATAGTCAAGTCAGGGGTCCAAAAAAACCAAGGAAAAGACTTTTCCCAGAAAGACAGTGTAGTTATCGCTGTCCTGGGACATGATCTTTTTCTCCCCCCAACAAAAAGGTGTGTGTTGATAATTAAGCTAAGAGTAGATTCCCTTTCAGTTTTTGAAATCAAGGGTTGGTAGCTGGAAGTAAGAAAACTAGCATAATGACAGCAATTTCCTAGTATAAAAAGCCACATTGCTTAAACTTCAGCATGAAATCAAAAAGTTTAAGTAAATGGAATTGATGTTCTAAAAAGCAGTTCACATAATTTGCAGTACTTACACTATTCTTTTGCAAAAAAAAGTGTAGGAGAGCATGACCAGAAAATGATGTAGTTGCTGACAGAGAAAGCCCTTTATTCTCAAATGTGAAGTAATTTGGACTCTTTTATATATTGAAAGCAGCATTGAGTTACAGCCATGCTGGAGTTGTAAAGATCTATAGAGTCCTCTTTTTACAATAATTTTTACTGCTTCATCTATAAGCAGAAATATTAGAACCCAATTTTCCATAAACTGCATTCATCAAGTATTCATTAAAATATTCCATATTTCCCATAGCCTCTTTTTTGCATTCTCTTTTCCAGGCAAGCTAAACTAGGAAGTGCTCACTTGGTATAATTCCCCATCTCTGAATTTCTATCTTACTGTCTTTCCCTCAGAAGTCCCAGGGGATTGCAGTACATAGGCAACCCAGTCTTAAGTCATTTAAGACACAACTAGCCACACCCTTTCTAACAGCAGACAAATATGGATTCAAGTTCAACCTTAAATTATATCAAAGTCATCTAGCACATACTCAATTCCAGCTACTGAATAAACATCATCTTATATCTAGCAAAGGGAGGAGCTCTAAATAGTTAAAATAGTGGGTGTATAAACCACCCTTGTAGTTTGAACAGTGATCTTGGAAAAATATCACGGTCTCTAATTTTTGGATCTTAAGATACTTGCTGAAAGAGCAAGAACGTAGAGTTTTTAACATCTAGATTTCATTTTCAGGACTCCATAGAGCACTTTTATAACACAACAAGTCTGTAGTCATTTCAATTGCTGTTTATGTCCACTGTCTCAGCCGGTTCAAGTGGAGGTTAAAGTTGACTGCTTCAATGGTGCTCCCTATTTTGAAGTGGACCAATTTTCTGTTCTTTGGCAGTGTGTGACTTTTTAGCACTTCAGTGCAGTGCTTACAATCTGTATTTTGATTGCTAAGGTTTTCAGACTTTGTTTTGGAAGGAAGAACTTTTGATTATTTCTTTGAAAGTTCTAGCTTTAACTGATCATGTTCAGCATGTGCTTAGAAATTAAAGAAACAACGTCTGATTAGATGCTTGAGAGACTGCTGAGCAAAAGACAGAAAGCTAACGTTCAAGTCAGTAGGTGAAATGCCTGGACTGAACTGGCTTATCTGTGTAAGGAAGCTTCTTAAAATATAACTGCTGAGAGTCACCGTGTCAGGGAATTTGCTGAAGTTATCTCATGTATTTGTCATGGTGACTCTGTAAAATAGGGATGAATAGACCATGCTGTGGACGTCGGCTGCTTTGTGAATTGCTTTAATCTTTTTCTTTCGGAAACTACCTCTCCACGTAATTCAAGTGGTGCAGTAAGGTAATTGTGCTTTCACTTCCGTGTGACGTAGATGAAATTTGCCAATCTGTACTAATCTCAGTAGCCAAAGTTACTGTCCCAAGAGAAAGAACTCAAGAAAAGCCATCCAGAATCCACGCTGGAGATTCATGTGGTTCTTGGAGGGGAGATACCTTGCCATTTTGTCTGAAGTTCCTAATATTGAGAGTATGTATACTTGGAATGGCAAGGGACCATCTTTGCTACTCCCTGGGAAGAATATTCCTACAAATGAAGCCAACCCAGAGGAAAGCAGAGCCAAAAACTATGTTAACCAGTACTCTTTTTTTTTTTTTTTAATGCTGAAGCCAATTTTAGTAGGGTTACTGACATTTACAATCAAAAGAATTCTAACTAATATTCCCTTCCAATTTTGTTACATGAAAAAGGTTACCTAAATTTGCCATATATACACAGCTAGTAGGTGGCAGGCCCAGGATTTGAATACAAGTCTCTACGATTCTAGAACCATGGTCACATAATGACACTTAGAGTAGCTTGGGGAATCTTGGGACCAGTCAGTTACTTAAGACCTCAAGATGGCCTTGGACTCTGATTCCAAATTGTGCAAACCATTTTCTTCCCAAGAGGTTTTTGTGTGTCCCCAAATGATAAGGGGACTAGTTTTTGAAGAGTGGATGTAGCCCCACAGATTCTCGCATATCTTATCTATCTTTGTTAAGACAATCTTACAGCATGTTTGCTTATCTTAACCTTGGCAAGTGAGAATGTTTTGTAGAAATTGCCTCTTTACCTCTATCAGTTGGCTTGCACTAGTTAAAAATCCTGACGTTTACTGTTGTACAAATAGTCAATGTAATCTGGTACCAAATGATGGGAGTTGCTGAGAGAATCCCTGGATTTCGATCACCACCCTCTCCTGAGACGGACCTTCCCACTTTCGTAGGTGGAGCAGGGCTGTTTCTCCTCTCTGGCCCCCACTGTGTTTTGATGACCCAGTTGGTAAGAGGTCTCTGCTTGGATGGCATGGATAACTGTAACGTGGGGAAGCTGCTTCTCTGATGTTTGAGACATTCTATGAAGTCTTATACGCTGATAAATAGTCATGGACCACTAAGTATATCCCCTTAGGTTGAGATAAAAACAGCTGTAGGAATTTCAAAAGATTTCAAAACCCATTCTAAAATGTCCTTGAATTAATATGTTGGAAAAGGAGTTACAGTGTTAAGATGGTAGTTAGTTGTAAGGAGAATTGCCTTCATTTCTTTCTTCATTTCTTTCTTCATTTAAAGGAATTTAAATCTCTTAATAATTTATGGGGATAGGGTTGCAGGTATTCAATTAATTTAAGTGTCTCAGACTTAATGCAGTGAGAACTTATGAATGGTAGATTGTTCAGGTGTCATAGATGTTCAGGTTTTTGTTTTATTTTTTGGACTCTTTTGTTTACTCCAGAGCATGAAGAAAACTTTCAATACATTGATTCCAAAGGCTAGGGTTCAAATATTCAATATTTATCAGAGTGTACATTTTAAACTCAGTTTACCCAAGTTCCAGGACAGAGGCTGAGTTAAATACCTTATCAAAATTACTCTAAAGTGAATTTGTATTGCCTGCTATCCATTCATATTTAGTTAAAAGAAAAAGAAAGCCTACAACTTTCTTGTTAAAAAATCTGGTGTTTTGGGATTACAATAAATAAGCAGACATGGCTAGCTTAGCCTCAATATTAAAGTCTATAAAAGTATACTATAAAATGCAAATTGGAAAGTTAAACACAGTGAGTTGCACAAGCATTAGCTTCTGTTGCTTCCTGAAACTGCAATAAAATGACAGTAAAAAAATAAAAATGACAGTAAAGGTATTTTTTTAAGGTTGTAAATAAACAAGGACAATGAGAAGAGACGAGAAGATGTCAGTAACGCAATGTTGGAAGCTGAAGAACAGATGGAAGAGTTATAACTGACTTAGCAGATCCCAGAAAGCTGAGTCCCAATCACACAGTGGAGAAAGCAAAGAGCAAACTGATTTATACCATGGGACCTCCAAAAGGCTCCAGAATTGCTGTTGCTGGCTAGTGCTGGAAGTGGAGATGCAAGTGCGCTGAAAACAAGGGTTTGGGTTGAAAGTTTTTTAAGAAAGGTAGTCCTCTAGTTCTTTCCTCCTCTCTGTGAGGCTCATCACTGCTCTTCCCCAATGTGGCAGGTTTGCTCTCTATAGAAGGTCTCTGTCCTGTTTCCGTTCTAAGGCACATGGAGAACAGAATGCCCCATGTAAACAGGGAATGAAGTGAAGATTTAGGTACTCTATGTTGACCCGCAAAGCTTGGCTGTTAGGCTTATATCCTCAAGCAAGAATTGAAGAAGCTGTCTGTGAGGGATCTGATTGGTCACCCAGTGGACTAATTTAGGCAGACAGCACTGAAAAGAATTCACATTCAATAACTATCAATACCTATGGAGGCAGCTCCATGTAAACCTTCTAATCAACAGTTGACGGCTCAGTCATAAATTTGAGCAGACGGTCAAGGATCACTAAGTATTTGAGAAAGCCTCCAATGTGAAAGCCATAAACCAAAATAAAGAAACAAAACAATTAAAAAACCCCAATAATTTGGAGGAAAGAGATACATGAAACAAGGAGAAAAACAATAATGACTCAAACCCAGTTCTCTTCAAAACACTCAGAGATAAGAAAATATGTTGTGTCCAAAAAATAAAAAAAGAATGCCAATAAAACAAAATACTTTCATAGAATATAACAGAGCTCTTGGAAATTAAAAATATATGAAAGAACAGAAATGAAATACTTTGTAGGAAAGTTGGAATGGTTGAAAAATTCCCCCAGAAAATATAGCAAAAAAAAAAAAAAAAGAATAAAAGATAAAATTAGAGCACCAATGTAGAAAGTTCAACATCTGAGGAGTTTGGGGTGGGGAAGTGGGAGAAGATCACAGAAGAAATAATTCAGTGAAATTCTGAGCATTGAAAGTTATGAGTTTCTAGATTTAAAAATGTATACTATATCTGATACAAGGAATGAATAACAAAAGGCCTCATACCTAGACACTATTTTGAAATTACCTTGAAATTTCACAACATTAGAGACAAAGAGAATAAACTAAAAACCACTTTAAAATTCTGATGGGAAAATGGCTTCTAATCTAGAAATCTGTGTCCTGCCAACCTATCACTCAAGGTTGGGACAAGATTAAAGACATTTTCAGAAATGCAAGACCCCCCAAATTTTAGAACCCATGCTCTTCTCCAGGGATATTAGTGAAGTGTATGCCTAAAATAAAGAAATAAACCAAGAATCAGAAGACACAGGATCCAGGAAAGACATCCAACATAAGACAGAAGAAAAAGGAATCTCTAGGAAAAAGTTCAAAAGAATAATTGGCCTTTATTGAAGCTTATCATCGGGCTCTAGGAAAAATTTTTTCTAGAAAATAAATTTGAGTGCCTAAAAAGTTTCAATTAATTTAGAGGAGATTTAAGTAATGGGTGGGGGAATAGTATAGAAATCAATTAATAATAAGTTATAAAGAAACAAAGCGCACAAAAATAAGATGCTTATTAACAATAGAGACAGTAAAATGTTTTGTAGAAAAGGCAAAGTAATCATGGTATATACTAAATAGTATACTACAGCTGAAAAATGAACATTGATCTAATGAAAATTATGTTTTGATTATCTTGAGCGAAGGGGAGATGGCAGGATGAATGCATGTGATGGGAGCCTTGTCTGCCCAGTGGTAAGTCAACAGTGTCTAAAACTCAAAGATCAAGAAGAAGCACTTTAAGTAAATTAGTCAGAATAAAAATAAATTTAGAAGTTTTAAAATGATTTAAAAAGGGTTGCCTCTGAAAATCAGGAAGTAGTGGTACATGGGAGGTCAGAGGCGTGCTGTTTTTTAGAACAAGCTATTAACTCTAAACTGTGTTCAGGTATAACTTTTCAAAAATGAAAAACCAAATTAAGAATAACGATAAGGAAGGTACATGCTGGAAAAATGTTTCAAAGGATACATAAGCATTTGGAATACAATTTTCATGGACCTCCTCCCCGTTCTATGTCATAACATGTAGTCATGATTCTGTGTGTATATAGACATACATATTGTACACACATGAATACATTTTCACATTTCTTTTTACTAAGAATAAATCTGCAGTGAATATCCTTAATCATAACTTTATTCATAAATATACACATGTGCACACACATGCTTATACATATATCCAAATAACTATTTTGTAACTTAGAAATGAGGGTCTCCAGAAGGGAAGACAACAGAGAAAGTTCCAAAAGCGCACCAGAGCACCCTCTGGTACACATAAAGCATGAATTTTCATTCTTACCCATGTGTTAGGTCAAGCTGAAGTGCTACTTCTTTTTTTTTTTTTTGGTGATTAATATAATTTTATTCATTTATTTTTTAAATTTAATTTTTTATTTTATATTGGAGTATAGTTGATTTACAATGTTGTGTCAGTTTCAGGTGTACTACAAAGTGATTCAGTTATACATATACATGTATCCATTCTTTTTCAGATTCTTTTCCCAATAGGAAAAGTAGAGTTCCCTGTGCTATACAGTAGGTCCTTGTTGATTATCTGTTTTATATATAGTAGTGTGTATGTTAATCCCAACCTCCTAATTTATCCATAACTCCCACCTTTCCCCTTTGGTAACCATAAATTTGTTTTCTAAGTCTGTGAGTATGTTTCTGTTTTGTAAATAAGTTCATGTGTATCTTTTTCTTTCCTTTAGATTCCACATATAAGTGGTATCATATGATACTTGTCTTTCTTTGTCTGACTTACTTCACTGAGTATCATAATCTCTAGGTCCATCCATGTTGCTGCAAGTGACATTATTTCATTCTTTTTTATGGCTGAGTAATATTCCATTATATGTATGTGCTGCATCTTTATCCATTCCTCTGTCAAGGGACATTTAGGTTGCTTCCATGTCTTGGCTATTGTAAACAGTGCTTCAGTGAACATAAGGGTGCATGTATCTTTTCAAAGTATGGTTTTCTCTGGATATATGCCCAGGAGTGGGATTGCTGGATCATATGGTAGTTCTATTTTTAGTTTTTTAAGGTGCCTTCATACTGTCTGTTCTCCATAGTGGCTGTATCAATTTACATTCCCACCAACAGTGTAGGAAGGTTCCCTTTTCTCCACACCCTCTCCAGCAATTATTGTTTGTAGACTTTTTGATGATTCAAATGCCACTTCTTTCATGAGCCTTCCCTGACCTATCCATCTGAAAGTGAAGTGTACTGTCTGCGCCTTTCTCTGTCTTACCTTTTGGTGTCACAAGTGATTTTCTTTCTGTTTCTTCCCTCTAATCTTCTGATAGCTCCTTAGCTTTACATTCTCACAAATTCAATCTCTTGGTGAGACTGCTTGATTATTTCTTTGGTTCCAAGTTCAAAACCAGCTTGGGTCAGGTGCCCGTCTCTATGGCCAGGGCTTAGGGAGGATTTCGTTGACCATAGTGGCTCCTCTAAAACTGTGCGTGAAGGAGAAAGGCTGTTTCCATAAGAAGGTGAAGGTACTGGACAGATGCTCCCTCAAGTGTTTTCTCCACTGGTATTATTATTGCTTTGGGAAAGAGATTATTGAAAAGATCACATTGGGTCAAAACTGTTAAGAGGACGAGATGTAGAGTATGTATGCGTGTATGCATGCATGTATGTATGTATGTATGTAGAGATTTGGTAAAGAAACCGAGCCGTGTAGCCTGGTTCAATGATGCTCTATTCATTACATTAACTTGTTCCTTTGTTAGGTTTAATTAATATTGCATAACATTATTTTTAACAATTTCCATTTTGCCATATACAAATCTGGCAGTCAAAGCAATAATTTGATGAACTATTAATTCTCTTTACTAATAAAATTTATCCAACACAGCATCTTCAGAGGCATGTTCTGAAGTGTTTAAATCTTTTTAATTTCTGTAGAAATTCCAGTGAAAGGTTAGGATGAATCATTATGGAAAAATTAGATTAAACCAGAATCTGTTCAATAGAGAAAGGGACATGACTATGGAAACAGAAGACACTGGGGGGAAATGCAGTGTTTACCAGTTTAATGTAGCAATAAAATTGTCCAGCACAACCCATTGATTCAGGAATTATCATTGCACATCCTGTAACTGAGCAACAAAGTATGGCAAGAGAGCTTTTAGAAAAATCTATGTGACGTTTAGATTATAAATACTAGTTGGAGGGGCATTCACCTCACTGAGAAATGATTCTCGTGAACAGCATATTCAGATTCGTTATTATTTCATGGTTCAGGTTTTCACACTGAAAATACCTTGTCCTTTCTTTGTCTAAACATGTGTCTGTTCATTTATACTTAGCCCCGAACAGAATGACTTAAACATTATAATTTTCTTTAAAGAAAGTTGTATTCTTTGAGGAAAAGTTGCATTTTTATGTTGGATTCCTTTGTAATTAATGGATTAACGTTGAGCTCTCCTTACTTCTGCATAAATGGGTATCTGATTGCTTCTGTATTCAGTGTACATAGTCCTAATTTAAAATACAGAACCTAATCATCCGATTTCCCCTGCTTTGAGAGCCTTGTTCTCCCAGCTAACCATTCATCATTTAAATTGCTGCAGGCACGCAGAAAAGGATTTCCTTTTTTATATTTTCTTAGTATATTTTCACAGAAAAGAAAGTTAATAGAAGTGTAAAAGACTCCCTGAGAACTTCTGGGCCACTGCGATTTAGAAATGTTACTGAATTGGTAAAAAAAAAAAAAAAAAAAAGTATGAAATAAAAGAAACAAAATGAGGCTAAGGAAACCTGCAATTTTGATTTTTAAAGTATTTGTGATGAGCAAAAAAAAAGCAACTAAAGTTCAGGCTGCCAACCATAGTGTTTCAAAACCTACAGCTAAGCTGGGACTAACACGTTCTCATACATCCTCTCACTAACACAGCTGCTAGATGATGGTGGCAAACGCAGACACACCTACTTTCATTCTTAATGAAAGACAGGTAAATTACAACTGTAATGAAATACTGTTTCCAGCTATCACACTGGCAAAGTTAAAAAGGTTTGCTTCTATGCTCCGAGGGTAAAGGTGTGGGGAAGACAGCTTTCTACCTTCACACACCACTGGTGGGAACGTAAATTGGAATGATCTCCACTGAGGATGATTTGACAGTATTTACCATAATTAAAAATGCTCATACTCTTGGCCTAGAATTCTACTTCTAAAAATGTATTCTTCAGAAAATAGATCCACATGTACAAGGATATTCATTGTGACTTTTCTTTTTGCAGATAAAATAATAAACCAGGGAATACCTTAAATGTCCATCAATAGACTGCTGGTAGATTTATGATAGGGAAAGTCTATGCCATAGGCAAGAGGTGTTATTAAGTGCAGAACAGTGTGTGAAGGTGAAACACTACCATTCATGGTTGCTTTTTCTTCCTTCATTTTTTAATTTTTATTTTTAAGGGTTTATGGAAGGCTTCAGAAAAGCTACGTAAGAAACTATTTACAAAATTGGCATTGGGAAGGGGGGCTTGAGGAGGACTGGGGTGGTCTGTTTCCATACAACTTTTTGTATTGTGGAAAAAAATGATGCCAACACAACATTTTCTGTTCAGTTAAATCTTCAAAACAAAATGGCAAACCTAGTTCCACGGGCTCAAGTTCCTACTGACAGCTGCAGCTCTCACCTGTCACAGCTACCCCTAAATGTCCACAGGGAAGCTCTGGAGGTGCAGGGAAAGTGGAAAACAGTTGGATGGAGCATATATTGTGACATGAGTAACATTAGGAACCGTGATGTTCCCTCACATGTTTTGAACACTTACAGCATGCCAGGTGCTGGTCAGTTTTCCATGCATTAACCTACTTAATCCTCACATCTATCCCAGAAAGTATGTATAGTCATCATCTTCATTTTACAGATGAGACAGACCTGAGAGACAGGGAGGTTGCAGAAACTGCCCCAAATCACGTAATTATGAAAAGACTGCCTATAATTTCAAGGGCTACAAGCACTGCACGCAGCAGAGCAAAAGGTCCCTGCCTTCCCACCAACACTCTCCTGCCCTTTTATGACCAACTAGATCCCCAGTCCAATAAAAAAGGTATTTTTCTCTGTCAACTCATTCTCAAAAAGGGAGACCTGTTTTGATTCATTATTTGGATTTACAAATATTTGCAGAGACTGTGTGGGCACTGTTAAGACTAGTTTCTTGGAAATTGGAAGGCTAAGCAAACAAAAGAATGAGTGAAAGGTATGCCAGGCAAATGCCAAGAGAAGGACAGTGGGTTGTCGATATTAATATCAGAAAACACCATGCAAAAGTCATAATACAGGAGGCAAATTTTTAAAAATATTGACAGAATATTAAATTTTCATAGTGAAAATATCCGCAGCCATGAATGTTGAATTGTTAAATATGTAAAACCAAAGATATTAAAAATTCAAGAGGAAATGGACATAACCACAGTCAGTATGGCAGATTTTGACACTCAGCCCCTTCTGTCTCTGTCACATCAAATAGATGAATAATGATGATATCAATAATAATAGAGGAATAAAAGAAAAAGGAATTAAAATATATTTACTGCCTTAAAATGATTTACAAATCTATCTCATAAAATTTGAATATGCATTTATTAAAATTTTTAGTGGTCTAGGGATTTTGATGCTTCCTTCCCCTATACACTTTCCTGAAGATAGAATAGATTATTTTAAAAGGTAGAAAAAAACATGAGCATACTGTAGGAATTATGCTCAGATGCAGACAACAGTACCATTCTTAGTAAGAATAGAGAAAAGAAAGTCTCTAATAAAGTATCTGGAGTCACACCGTAAGATACTGTCAATCTTAGGGGTAGAGGGTTATTTGCCTTGTATCTCTTTCACCCTGTTGCTGGACCAGGAAAAGTAGAATTTCTTTAACATCCTCCTCCTACAAGCAGGCCCTGATGTAATTGTCAGTAACCAAATGCCTGACAACCTAGGCCAGAGCCCATGCCAAAGAAGCAGAAAGATGCTGATGGGAGATCAGAAAGGATAAAGGACCATGGAGGGAAAGATCACATTTTTATGTTGATTGAGCACCAGGATTTCTTCTTCTGCGAATTGGCTACTCCCAATCTTATATCCATTTTAAAATTAGGGTTTCTTTCACTTACTGGTTTATAGAAGCTCTTTATATATTATTTATAGTAACTATTTATATTCAAATTAAACCTATTATGTCCAAATATTTTAATATTTCTATTCAAATAATTATATCTGTTATATTGACTGTTAATGTTATTTTATATACAAATATATCTAGCATATTCACATATTTCCAGTACATTTTTCGGTTTATTTTTGTGTAGACTTTTTGTCTACAAATGTTTATATTTGATATAGTGAAGTGTGTTTATTATCTCCTTTATAGCTTCTGGGTCCTTGTTTGGTTAAGCAAAATTTAACAACTCCTCCAGATAATATTTTTCTCCCAAATTGGAATTTCTAAACTATATCCTGGTAGTTCAACTTACTGCTCTTTTAGGTGTTTTAATTATTACATGGACCTCCTTTAACCTTCCGCATCTATTCCTTACAGTAACTTTGGAGTTAACCCCTCACCCAGGGCTCAGTTTGGAGAATAACCTTGGTGACTCTTCTCTTCCTTGGACCACTTCATTTTCATTCTCTCTTCGCCGTCTGTGTTATGCAGTCTGTGCTCTGCTTGGATGTTCATTTCCTAAAACCTGTCAGCAGGGAAGAAATAACTATAACTGCCTTGATCCATAGAGAGATACAGAATATCTTTATTTCCGTGTCAGATTTTATTTTTCCCTATTGCAATTTATAATTTCAAAATTTTCGTTATCCAAGCAACACATCAGTAAGCATACAAGCATATTAACATGCCCTTGATTACTCTCTTCCTGTGGGACATACACCCTGCCACATCTCTTTACTGATTCACAGCCCTCAGCTGGTGTCTTTAAGTGGTATCTGTCCCCCCAGTGGGGCGGTTGATGCTGCCTCTGCTCTGAACCCCATATTGGACCCCACCACTCTTTGGAACTGCTTTGCAAGGACTCTGTTCTCTCACTGTTCTATCAGTCTTTCTCTACTTGTCACCACCTTGAATCTTCATGGTGCTGGGAGCTTTGAGAAAGTCTGGCAGAGTGGGCCAAGGGTCTTTCCCCCAGCTTTGTATTATACCCTTTTAATGGAATTCAAAAGCTGAGTTATTTGGACCCAACAATACGTGGAGTTCAGTGAGTATCACTGTTCGGATTCCTCAAAAGCCAACTCCAGGACAAGGATTTGGGAGCAGGTTGTTGATTTGTGAGATATTCCAGTAAGCATGAGTAAAGGAGTGAGGGAGAGAAAGAGAAAAGGAAGAAGCACTGATCAAGGTTATGATAAGCTGGTTATGTGGAGAAACAGGGGCTCCATCTGATGAGGGGCCGTCTGAGATATTGGGTGGAATACACCACAGACGTGTCCGCTGAGTATCTAGGAAGCTTGGGTATTTATCCGCTGACTCCCGTTTCTCATTTGTTGCGGGGTGCTCCTGAGGGCGTTAAATCTCCAGCATTTCTGAGCTGTGCTGCTGCACTGGGAAAACTCCCATAGCTTTGGAGAAAGCCCTAAGACTGAGAAACAGAGAGCTGGCCGCCTGTGTGGGAATGTCCACCATGGCTGCCAGTAAATGGAGCGGGCATGCACAGCACCTGCCACTGAGAAACTGCACCTTCGTTTTATACGTAAAACTCCCTTCTACCGTCACTGCAAATGTATGTTCCGGTGTGTTTTCTCTGAGCCAAGTTCACCGCGAATGCTGCTGTCCTTTGTGGGACGCACTTGCTGTCAGCACACTCCTCACCCTCCTCCTGTCCTCCCCCATTCACTCTGTCAGCTCCTCCAGTTTTCCAGGCAGACCTGAGATGTCTGAACCCCACAAATGTATACAGGTTCAGTTATTTCCTAGGAGTCCCATGAGGCTTCCATGCAAATAGATTTCCCAGGAGTTCACAAGCTGCGGCCCATGACATATTTGAACTCTCAGCAGTGGACACAGCCATGGTCAAGCTGAGCATCACACCATACAACCTTAAAATACAATTTAATCTTTTATGTCTTTTTTCTTTCCTGAACTCTGCCAACTGGTACTTGACTTATTCTATATGATATAACGTAGATTTACTTACAAACAGTTCTTGCCAGGTTTCCCTAGATACCTTTAGCAACCGGCTTCTTAAAACTTGCCTAATGTGCAGACTTAAAGTGACAGCATTTCTTTTAAAAGGACAGAAAATTAATCGGTTCTATCATGCGTAGAATGCCACATTATTGTTGTCTCTGGCTTGTTATATACAGCCTCTTCCATTTATTCACTTAACGATGAATTTGGAAGAAATGGCATTCAGTCAGAACCATTCCAAGGACAGAAGAGAATGACTGGGGCTCAGATGATTACTGAAGTCCTCCCTCTTCTGCTGATTTATGCTAAAGCGCCAGGCAAGCAGGCCAGCTCCTCTATGTTGCATTTCCCTCAGTTTTAATATGGAAATGCTCATGTGCTAAAGGACTCCAGGGAAGGAAAACCAGGGGCAAGATGAGTTGCCCCTGGCAGAATTGGAAGTGGAAGGACTTGACAGAGGGACAGTGTGTCAGAGTTTGCAGACTCTTGTTAGCAATTGACATTAGGTGAAATTAACTTGTGTGTGGGGTACCTCCCCAACCAGCCATGCATCTGAAGTAGCCCTTGTTGGGTTGAAGAATTTGTTGTTTGAGTTATTTGAGTTCTAATATTGGTTCATATGGGTTGTAATCTGATTGGTGTCTCCTCTAGAGGACTTAGTGTAGTGCTTTATCCACGGTGTACTTAATAAATGCCGAGTGATGTATTGCTGTACACTGAGGCTGTATTAAATAGCCTCAAACCCCTATTTAATATTTTTCTCTGTATTCGGGGGAAGGGTGTGATAAATTCAGAGAAATAAAGAATTTCTCTTTTCCTCTAGTTCTAGAACTGAGGGAAGAGAAAGCAATCAGTCTGTTTGTTCATTTCTCTCCAGTTCACATCTCTGTGTCTCTGTTTACCCTATTTCACACACACCACACACACACACACACACACAAACACACCACACACAATATGTAGATTCTCTTTTCCATCCCAAGGTCATTCCTCACACTTAAAGTTAGTCTTGACCTGTCTTGCCCTTTTGAGATCCATGACAGAGGCAGTGTAGAATAGTGTAAAGAGCTGAGGTTTTTTTTTTTTTTTTGCGGTGCGCGGGCCTCTCACTGTTGTGGCCTCTCTCTTGCGGAGCACAGGCTCCGGACGCACAGGCTCAGCGGCCGTGGCTCACGGGCCCAGCCACTCCGAGGCATGTGGGATCTTCCCGGACCGGGGCACGAACCCGTGTCCCCTGCATCGGCAGGCGGACTCTCAACCACTGCGCCACCAGAGAAGCCCAAGAGCTTAGGTTTTGACAGTAAACAAACAGTTTTGAATCCTGGCTCTGCTACTCAGCTACATGGCCTGCAAGTTACACAAACTTTCCTGAACCTTCCTTCTCTGAAGGTCCAAATAGTTGCTACCTCTTGCAGTGAGAGAATGATACATCCCTTCCCACGGTACGTGGCTCATGGTACAATCTCCCTGAGAGAGGATTAGACTTCCAGCCGTTATGTCCCCCTTGTCCATGTATCTTGCTTTAGCCAATAGAATGTGAACAGAAGTCTTAGGAGCCATGTTGTGGTTCCACTATTGGTCTTTTCTCCTGTCACAAGATGAGTATGTCCCAGATAGGGGCTGTTCCTTCAGCTTTGGTCCAGAAGAGTGGATCCACAATGGAGGCCTATGATGTGAGCAGAAAACAAACTCTTATTGCTGTAAACCACTAAGACCACACAGCACCTTAGCCTAAAGTGATTTATACATTTCCTTATCTGTAAGATAGGGATAATAATATCCACTCTGCAAAGCTAATGTAAGATAGTGAGATAACTATATAAAAGCCCAGCAACTGGTAGTCAATCAACAGCTTGGAGATGGCAGTGTAAAAGTTTTAGGAGCTAGAAAGGAGGAATTTCTGGAGCCCGTACTGCATTATTTTTGAAGGTGCTTCTCATCAAAGGAAGACCCTTCTTTCTGAAGTAATCTCTTTCCTCCTTTCTAGGAAATGTCAGCATATAATTCAAGTCACCGTTCTAATTTCACATCCTCAATAAAGCTTTACCCAACCCTCTGTCCCTGCGCAAAATCAATTGCCTCTGTATAGCCATAACAACATTGTATTATAAATGCTTACATGCTGAATTTCCCACGAGACTGTGCAGACCTTTAAGGTAGAAACTGATTTTCACATTCAAACATCCAAAAAGCAATGGAATAGGTAGAAATTAGAGTGGAACCTCATCATAGAAACCATTTTAATTTTTGCTGAGAAACATAACAAAATTTGATATTCCATTGTCTTGCACAATGACAAACACATCTAGTAATGTGCGTGCCAACGATCGGGTTTATGGTGTAATGGAATGCAGTAGGCACTGCATGTAAGAAGGATGCCTGAGAAGTTTTCATCTGACTCTTCATCACTGGGATTAGAAGCAGAATGGTTTGAGTGTGTGCATATTTTCCTTTTGTCTTTTTTTAGTCTACTTTAGTGGGTCTCACAGTATGCTCTGTATAAGAATGTCTGTGTGTAATATATGTGTGTTTATTGTAGTTTAGGGGCAAGTTAATGGGTTTTTAAAGAGAAATTTTTAATAACCTTATTGAAGTAAAATGGACATGTGATACATTGCACAGACTTTAAAAGTACAGTTGAAAAGTTGTAATGTATGTTTATACCAGTAAAACCATCACACAGTCAAGATAAATCTGTTCCAGTAGAAGTTTTCCTGTGTCCCTTGTAATCTCACCCTCCCCCCCATTCTTCCTCACTGGCCCTTCTATCCCTAGCTGCCACTGACCTGCTTTCTGTAATATAAATTAGTTTGCTTTTTCTGAGCTTTATATAAATGGAATCATATAGTATGTACTCCTTGTTGGGCTTCTTTCACTCACTATAATTATTTTGAGATGAACATTTGGGTTTTTCCCAGTTTGGGGCTATAGCAAATAAAGCTTCTTTGAACATTCATGTACATGTCTTTGTATAGGCATATGTTTTTATTTATCTTAGGTAAATACCTAGGAATGGAATGGCTAGATCATATTATAAGTTTATATTTGACTTTTTAAGAACCTTCCAAACTGTTTTCCAAAGTGGTTGACCATTATGCATTCCACTAAGAGTGTATGTGAGTGCCAGTTTTTCTACATCCTTGTCAACACTTGGTATGGCCAGTCTTTTTAGGCATAGCCATTCCATGAGGTATATATCTCATTGTGGTTTTAATTTTCATTTCTCTAATAGCTCACAATGTTTAGCATTTTTCCATATGCTTATTTGTTACCTATATATTTTCTTTGGAGAAGTGTTTGTTCAAAATATTTTTTCCATTTTTTTTGTTACTTGGATTTTTACAATTGCAGTTGGTGAGTTCTTTATATCTTTTCAATACAAGTCTCTTATCAGAAATATGCCTTGCAAATATTTTCCCCATCTGTGGCTTGTCTTTTCATACTCTTAAGAACGTCATTTAGAGAGCAGAAGTTTTTAATTTTAATAGTCTACTTTATAATTTTTTCTTTTATGGATATACTTCTAGTGTCTAAAGAATTGGTTCCTAACCCAAGGTCATTTAGATTTTCTGTTAAATTCTCTTCTAAAAGTTCTATAGTTTTAGGTTTAACATTTAGTTCTGTGATCTGTCTTGAGTTAACTTTTATTATAGTGTGAGTTAGAGATCAAAGTTCATGTTACTGAATATGGATTTTCATTGTTTCTGCCACTATTTGTTGAAAAGACTATCCTTTCTCCACCTTTGCAACTTTGTTAAAAATCGATTGTCCATACCTTGGCAATTGTGAATAATGCTGCAATGAACATGGGAGTGCAGATACCTCTTCAAGATAATGATTTTGTTTCCTTTGGACAGATACTCAGAGCTGGGATTGCTGGATCACATGGTAGTTCTTTTCTTTTTTTTTTTTTTTAATTTCTTGAACAACCTCCATACTGTTTTCTATAGTGGCTGTATCAGTTTATATTTCTACCAAAAGTGTTCCATTTCCTGGACATTCTTGCCAGTATTTGTTGTCTCTTGTCTTTTTGATAATAATCCTAGCTGGTATGGGGCAGCCTCTCACTGTGCTTTTGGTTTGCATTTCCATGATGATTAGTGATGTTGAGTACCTTTTCATGTACTGTTGGCCTTTTGTAAGTCTTCTTGGAAAACTGGCTATTTCAGGTCCTTTGCCTATTTCTCAATTAGGTTATTTGTGGGTTTTGCTATTGAGTTGTATGTGTTCCTTGTATATTTTGCATATTGACCCTTTATCAGTTTTGTGGTTTGCAAATATCTTCTCATATTCATTATTAGGTTGCCTTTTCATTTTGATGATGGTTTCCTTTGATGTGCAAAAGCTTTTTAGTTTGATTTAGTCCCACTTGTTTATTTTTGCTTTTGTTACCTTTGCTTTTTTGGTGTCAATTTTTAAAAAATCATTGCCAAGACCAGTGTCCAAAGGGGCTTACCCTCTATAAAGAAAATGTGGTATGTATACATAATGGAATATTATTCAACCTTAAAAAAGAAGGAAATCTTGCCATTTGGAACAACATGGATGAACGTGGAGGGTTAGAATATCTAGTATAATGTTGAACAGAAGTGATGAGGCTGAACATCCTTGTCTTGGTCCTGTTCTTAGGAGGAAAAGATTTAGTCTTTCACCATTAAGTATAATTTAGCTGTAGTTATTTCATAGATATCCTTTTTCAGGTTGAGGGAATTCCCTTATATCCCTATTTTGCTAAGAGGTTTTTATCAGAAATGACTGTTTGATTTTATCAAATACTTTTTCTGCATTAATTTGGATGTCACATGATTTTGACATGTATATGAATATGAACAACTAGGGTGAATTACCTTGATTGACTTTTGACTGTTTAATCAACCTTGTATTCATAGGATCAACTCTACATTGTCATGATGTATTTTCATTTTTTAATGTATTGCTGGATTTGATTTCCTAAGATTTTGTTTAAATGTTTGCATCTCTATTCATGAGGGATAGTCAGCTCTATTTTGCTTGTTTTTTTTTGTTTTAGTTTTTGTAATGCCTTTGGGTTTGACTAAAGAGTAATGCTAGCCTCATAGAAAGATTTAGGGAGTAGTCCATTCTTTTCAATTTTCTCAGAGTTAAAGCAAAATTGGGATGAATTCTTCCTTACATGTTTGGTAGAATTCACCAGGGAGACATCTGAGCTTGGAGTTTTCTGTGTATGAAGGTTTTTACCTACAAATTCAATTCCTGACTAGATATGGGGTTATTCCTGTTATCTATTTCTTTTCTTCTTGAGTGAAACTAGGTAGTTTTATCTCTCAAGAAATTTGTTCAGTAAAGCAATTATACTCCAATAAAGATGTAAAAAAAAAAAAAAAGAAATTTGTTCATTTCATCAAACTTGTCATATTTATTTGCAAGAAGTTGTTTATAATCCTGTCATTTTTAAAATATATGTAGAATCTTTGGTGACATTATCTCTCTAATTTCTGATATTGATAATTTTATCTTCTTTTTTTCGGGATCAGTCTGACTAGAGGTTTATTGCTTTTATTGATCCTCTCAAAGAACCAGTTATTGGGACTTCCCTGGTGGCGCAGTGGTTAAGAATCCGCCTGCCAATGCAGGGGACACGGGTTCGAGCCCTGGTCCGGGAAGATCCCACATGCCGTGGAGCAATTAAGCCCCTGCACCACAACTACTGAGCCAGTGCTCTAGAGCCCGCAAGCCACAACTACTGAGCCTGCGTGCCCAAACTACTGAGCCTGCGTGCCTAGAGCCTGGCTCCGCAACAAGAGAAGCCACTGCAGTGAGAAGCCGTGCACCGCAACAAAGAGTAGCCTCTGCTCACCACAACTACAGAAAGCCCACATGTAGCAACAAAGACCCAACACAGCCAAGAATAAATGAATAAATAAAATTAAAAAAAAATAAAAAATAAAAGAACCAGTTATTGTTTCATTGGTATCTAGTCTGGCTGGTGGGAACAGGCGCTATTCCCTGTCATGTCTGAGTTTCAGGAACTGTTCTCTCTTATGCTTACAGGTGGCTCTGCCTCTGTCTGTGGGCAGTTTCTTCACATGCACACACTGATCTAAACTCTAATGAATATTCAATAGCGACCTTCTGCAGATCTCCAGTGTTCTTTTTCTGTGTAGCTCACTTCTCTCCAGTACTCTGTCTTGAAACTACATCTTCTTGGTCTCGTTAGACTCTCAGCCTTATCTCTTCACCTCAGGGAGTCCACCAAGCTCCACATGGATTCCCCCTCCCCGTAATACCATCTGGAAACTCTCTCGAGGCAATAAGCTGGGCAATTATAAGGATCACTTCACTTATTTCCCATCCACAGGGATCACTATTTTTCTTTGCCTGATGTCCAGGGTCCTTAAGTTCATTGCTTCAAATACATTGTCTGATTTTGGGGATTGTTTTAGTCAGGAGAGTAAATCTAATCCCTCTTCTGAAAGTCTCTCTTCCAAGACGGCAGAAGCCCCTCAAAACTAATTTTGATTTTGTGATTTTTCACTTCATTAAGTTAAATCTGTGAAAGTTAATTGATTTGACTAAGGTTTTACTGCTAGTAAATAAAGCCTAGCTAGGAACAGTTAGGCCTAGAACTCACAACCAGTCTGTATTTCACGCAGCAGTCAATCCTCAACAAACTTTGGTTGAAAACATTTGCATGTAGTCAGATGTATGTTTGGGCACATATGCACAACTATACCAATTTTTGGTGCTTGATAACTTAATTTCAAGTAATTTACACATATGCCAGTAAAAAGTAGTGGGTGCAGTAAAATGATTTTTGCAAAGAAGATCTATTCCTGACTGTATGCCTACAGTTACTTTGGTGTAAATTTACCATAACCTAGAGTTACAGAGCTAACAAATCTAATTTTACGGAGTTTTTCCAACACTGATCATACAAAGCTGTCAGCTGTCAGCTGTGAGCTATATGTTTATTTTGCATTAAGTATATCCTAGAAAGTGAAAACTTGCATCCACATACCATGGTTTTTATACAGAAATAATACTTAAATTGACACATAGGGAGATTTAATTTCATTTGCGTATTTTAACATTATGAGACATTATATCTGCCAGATTTGTTGGTGAAAACGATGTTGTAGATTATTCTAAAAGTAAAGTTGGCTTATTTTTGTCTGTTATTGGCAAACACGTAATATTAATTTCTTCCATCTGGGAAAAGCCCTAGTGCTGAATGAAATGTATCATAGGAGAGTTTCTGGCAAGTGATATATATACTCAAAATATATTTATTGAGTGAATGAAAGAATACTTGCATGTTTCTTCAAGTTACTCACCCTACTTTTCTTTTTTCTTTTTCACACACACACACTGTATTTTATTTTTACAAGAGATAAATAAACTGACACCAAGCATTGTAAGTGGATAAACACAACAAAAGCAACAATGATTGCAATTACCACACATGAAACACACTCATACTATGTCATAATATTGACATTCCTTCCAGTAATCCTCCACTGTAACAGCTCCTTTACTTTGCAGTGAAAATTGATTTGTATATTTTTTGCCTCTGAGTCCTTGTGGGATTTTTTTTTTATTCAAACAGAAAGTCACAAAAATTATAATCATCCTCCTCAGTTCACTCAGTCCCATGTAATTAATTTCTTTTTCATCTTGATCCTTTGTTAGCACTTTTATGAACTCATCGGTTTTCCATTAGAGTTCTGAAAATGCTTATTCATTCAGTTCAGCAGTATAGTCAGTTACCAGAAACCTGTACTTGTCAGTCTTTTCCATGAGTTCCTTGAAGATGAAACTCTTTTATAGGAACATTTTTGCAAAAGCATCAGAGTACACCCAGAACTGTCTGTAAATGACAAAAGACTTAAAAATGACCATGGTTAAAGATTTGATGAAAGTTCAAAATAATGCAATTGACAAGGAAATTTAGTTATTTCCGAGATATACATTTTAAAGTAAAAACTAGAATTATGACTTATAACATTATACCAGAACATACAAGATTTTTAGAAATTTCATGTAATGTCTGAAACATTTATATTAACATATTTCCATACAAATAACCCAAAGAAAGTTTAGTATTAGTTGTTTTTTTTGTTTCTTTGTTTTTTTATACTGCAGGTTCTTATTAGTCATCAGTTTTATACACATCAGTGTATACATGTCAATCCCAATCTCCCAATTCAGCACACCACCAACCCACCCCACCACGGTGTTCCCCCCTTGATATCCATATGTTTGTTCTCTACATCTGTGTCTCAACTTCTGCCCTGCAAAGCAGTTCATCTGTACCATTTTTCTAGTTTCCACATACATGCGTTAATATACGATATTTGTTTTTCTCTTTCTGACTTATTCACTCTGTATGACAGTCTCTAGATCCATCCACGTCTCAACAAATGACTCAATTTCATTCCTGTTTATGGCTGAGTAATATTCCATTGTATATATGTACCACACCTTCTTTATCCATTTGTCTGTCAATGGGCATTTAGTTTGCTTCCATGACCTGGCTATTGTAAATAGTGCTGCAATGAACATTGGGGTGCATGTGTCTTTTTGAATTATGCTTTTCTCTGGGTATATGCCCAGTAGTGGAATTGCTGGATCATATGGTGATTCTATTTTTAGTTTTTTAAGGAACCTCCATACTGTTCTCCATAGTGGCTGTATCAATTTACATTCCCACCAACAGTGCAAGAGGGTTCCATTTTCTCCACACCCTCTCCAGCATTTGTTGTTTGTAGATTTTCTGATGATGCCCATTCTAACTGGTGTGAGGTGATACCTCATTGTAGTTTTGATTTGCGTTTCTCTAATAATTAGTGATGTTGAGCAGCTTTTCATGTGCCCCTTGGTCATCTGTATGTCTTCTTTGGAGAAATGTCTATTTAGGTCTTCTGCACATTTTTGGATTGGGTTGTTTGTTTCTTTAATATTGAGCTGCATGAGCTGTTTATATATTTTAGAGATGAATCCTTTGTCCGTTGATTCGTTAGCAAATATTTTCTCCCATTCTGAGGGTTGTCTTTTCATCTTGTTTATGATTTCCTTTGCTGTGCAAAAGCTTTTAAGTTTCATTAGGTCCCATTTGTTTATTTTTGTTTTTATTTCCATTACTCTAGGAGGTGGATCAACAAAGATCTTGCTGTGATTTACGTCAAAGAGTGTTCCTCCTATGTTTTCCTCTAAGAGTTTTATAGTGTCCGGTCTTACATTTAGGTCTCGAATCCATTTTGAGTTTATTTTTGTGTATGGTGTTAGGGAGTGTTCAAATTTCATTCTTTTACATGTAGCTTTCCAGTGTACCCAGCACACTTACTGAAGAGACTGTCTTTTCTCCATTGTGTATCCTTGCCTCCTTTGTCATAGATTAGTTGACCATAGGTGTGTGGGCTTATCTCTGGGCTTTCTATCCTGTTCCATTGATCTGTATTTCTGTTTTTTGTGCCAGTACCATATTGTCTTGATTACTGTAGCTTTGTAGTATAGTCTGAAGTCAGGGAGTCTGATTCCTCCAGCTCCGTTTTTTCCCTCAAGACTGCTTTGGCTATTCGGGGCCTCTTGTGTCTCCATACAAATTTTACGATGATTTGTTCTAGTTCCGGAAAAAATGCCATTGGTAATTTGATACGGATTGCATTGAATCTGTAGATTGCTTTGGATAGTATAGACATTTTCACAATATTGATTCTTAAAATCCAAGAACATGGTATATCTCTCTATCTGTTGGTATCATCTTTAACTTCTTTCATCAGTGTTTTATGGTTTTCTACATACAGGTCTTTTGTCTCCCTAAGTAGGTTTATTCCCAGGTATTTTATTCTTTTTGTTGAAATGGTAAATGGGAGTGTTTCCTTAATTTCTCCTTCAGATTTTTCATCATTAGCCTATAGGAATGCAAGAGATTTCTGTGCATTACTTTTGTATCCTGCAACTTTACCAAATTCATTGATTAGCTCTAGTAGTTTTCTGTTGGCATTTTTAGGATTCTCTCTATATAGTATCATGTCATCTGCAAACAGTGACAGTTTTACTTCTTCTTTTCCAATTTGTATTCCTTTTGTTTCTTTTTCTTCTCTGATTGCCATGGCTAGGACTTCCAAAACTATGTTGAATGATAGTGGTGAGAGTGGACATCCTTGTTTCGTTCCTGATCTTAGAGGAAATGCTTTCAGTTTTTCACATTGAGGATGATGTTTGCTGTGGGTTTGTTTTATATGGCCTTTATTATGATGAGGTAGGTTCCCTCTATGCCTACTTTCTGGGAAGTTTGTATCATAAATGGGTGTTGAATTTTGTCAAAAGCTTTTTCTGCATCTATTGAGATGATCATATGGTTTTTATTCTTCAATTTGTTAATATGGTGTATCACATTGATTGATATGCATATATTGAAGAATCCTTGCATCCCTGGGATAAATCCCACTTGATCGTGGTGTATGATCCTTTTAATGTGTTGTTGAATTCTGTTTGCTAGTATTTTGTTGAGGATTTTTGCATCTATTTTCATCAGTGATATTGGTCTGTAATTTTTTTTTTTCTAGTATCTTTGTCTGGTTTTGGTATCAGGATGATGGTGGCCTCATAGAATGAGTTTGGGAGTGTTCCTTCCTCTGCAATTTTTTGAGACGAGTTTGAGAAGGATGGGTGTTAGCTCTTCTCTAAATGTTTGATAGAATTCGCCTGTGAAGCCATCTGGTCCTGGACTTTTGTTTATTGGAAGATTTTTAACCAGAGTTTCAATTTCATTACTTCTGATTAGTCTGTTCATATTTTCTGTTTCTTCCTGGTTCAGTCTTGGAAGGTCATACCTTTCTAAGAATGTGTCCATTTCTTCCAGATTGTCCATTTTATTGGCATAGAGTTGGTTGTAGTAGTCTCTTAGGATGCTTTGTATTTCTGCAGTGTCTGTTGTAACTTCTCCTTTTTCATTTCTAATTTTATTGATTTGAGTCCTCTCCCTATTTTTCTTGATGAGTCTGGGTAAAGGTTTATCAATTTTGTTTATCTTCTCAAAGAAGCAGCTTTTAGTTTTATTGATCTTTGCTATTGTTTTCTTTGTTTCTATTTCATTTATTTCTGCTCTGATCTTTATGATTTCTTTCTTTTTGCTAACTTTGGGTTTCATTTGTTTTTCTTTCTCTAATTCCTTTAGGTGTAAAGTTAGCCATTTATTTGAAATTTTCTTGTTTCTTTTTCTTTTTTTTTTTTTAAAAATTTATTTATTTATTTTTGGTTGTGTTGGGTCTTTGTTTCTGTGTGAGGGCTTTCTCTAGTTGTGGCAAGTGGGGGCCACTCTTCATCGCGGTGCACGGGCCTCTCACTGTCGCGGCCTCTCTTGCTGCGGAGCACAGGCTCCAGATGCGCAGGCTCAGTAGTTGTGGCTCACGGGCTCAGTCGCTCCGCGGCACGTGGGATCCTCCCGGACCAGGGCTCGAACCCGTGTCCGCTGCATCGGCAGGCAGACTCTCAACCACTGCGCCACCAGGGAAGCCCTTCTTGTTTCTTGAGGTAGGCTTGTATAGCTATAAACTTCCCTCTTAGAACTGCTTTTGCTGCATCCCATAGGTTTTGGATCATCGTGTTTTCATTGTCATTTGTCTCTAGGTATTTTTTGATTTCCTCGTTGATTTCTTCAGTGATGTCTTGGTTATTTAGTAACATATTGTTTAGCCTCCATGTGTTTGTGTTTTTCACGTTCTTTTCCCTGTAATTCATTTCTAATCTCATAGCGTTGTGGTCAGAAAAGATGCTTGATACAATTTCAATTTTCTTAAATTTCCTGAGGCTTGATTTGTGACCCAAGATGTGATCTATCCTGGAGAATGTTCCGTGTGCACTTGAGAAGCAAGTGTAATCTGCTGTTTTTGGGTGGAATGTCCTATAAGTCACAATTAAATCTATCTGGTCTATTGTGTCATTTAAAGCTTCTGTTTCCTTATTTATTTTCATTTTGGATCATCTGTCCATTGGTGTAAGTGAGTTGTTGAAGTCCCCCACTATTACTGTGTTACTGTCGATTTCCTATTTTGTAGCTGTTAGCAGTTGCCTTATGTATTGAGGTGCTCCTATGTTGGGTGCATATATATTTATAATTGTTTTATCGTCTCTTGGATTCATCCCTTGATTATTATGTAATGTCCTTCCTTGTCTCTTGTAACATTCTTTATTTTAAAGTCTATTTTATCTGATATGAGTACTGCTACTCCTGCTTTCTTTTGATTTCCATTTGCATGGAATATCTTTTTCCATCCCCTCACTTTCAGTCTGAATGTTTCCCTACGTCTGAAGTGGGTCTCTTCTAGACAGCATATATATGGGTCTTGTTTTTTTATCCGTTCAGCAAGCCTGTGTCTTTTGGTTGGAGCATTTAATCCATTCACCTTTAAGGTTATTATCGATATGTATGTTCCTGTGACCATTTTCTTAATTGTTTTGGGTTTGTTTTTGTCGGTCTTTTCCTTCTTTTGTGTTTCTTGCCTAAAGAAGATCCTTTAGCATTTGTTGTAGAGCTGGTTTGGTGGTGCTGAATTCTCTTAGCTTTTGCATGTCTGTAAAGCTTTTGATTTCTCAATGGAATCTGAATGAGATCCTTGCCGGATAGAGTGATCTTGGTTGTAGGATTTTCCCTTTCATTTCTTTAAGTATATATCATGCCACTCCCTTCTGGCTTGTAGAGTTTCTGTTGAGAAATCAGCTGTTAACCTTATGAGAGTTCCCTTGTATGTTATTTGTCATTTTTTCCTTGCTGCTTTTAATAATTTTTCTTTGTCTTCAATTTTTGCCAATTTGATTACTATGTTTCTCGGTGTGTTTCTCTTTGGGTTTATCCTGTATGGGACTCGCTGCGCTTCCTGGACTTGGGTGGCTATTTCCTTTCCCATGTTAGGGAAGTTTTTGACTATAAACTCTTCAAATATTTTCTTGGGTTCTTTCTCTCTCTCTTCTCCTTCTCGGACCCCTATAATGTGAATGTTGTTGCGTTTAGTGTTGTCCCAGAGGTCTCCTAGGCTGTCTTCATTTCTTTTCATTCTTTTTTCTTTATTGTGTTCTGCAGCAGTGAATTCCATCATTCTGTCTTTCAGGTCACTTATCCGTTCTTCTGCCTCAGTTATTCTGCTATTGATTCCTTCCAGTGTAGTTTTCACTTCAGTTATTGTATTGTTTCTCTCTGTTTGTTTGTTCTTTAATTCTTCTAGGTCTTTGTTAAACATTTCTTGCATCTTCTCGATCTTTGCCTCCATTCTTTTTCCGAGGTCCTGGATCATCTTCCCTATCATTATTTTGAATTCTTTTTCTGGAAGGTTGCCTATCTCCACTTCATTTAGTTGTTTTCCTGGGGTTTTATCTTGTTCCTTCATCTGGTATATAGCCCTCTGCCTCTTCATCTTGTCTATCTTTCTGTGAATGTGGTTTTTGTTCCACAGGCTGCAGGATTGTAGTTCTTCTTGGTTCTGCTGTCTGCCCTCTGGTGGATGAGGCTATCTAAGAGGCTTGACGGGAGGGACTGGTGGTGCGTAGAGCTGACTTTTGCTCTGGTGGGCAGAGCTCAGTAAAACTTTAATCCACTTGACTGTTGATGGGTGGGGCTGGGTTCCCTCCCTGTTGGTTGTTTCGCCTGAGGCAACCCAACACTGGAGGCTACCTGGGCTGTTTGGTGGGGCTAATGGCAGACACTGGGAGGGCTCACACCAAGGTGTACTTCCCAGAACTTCTGCTGCCAGTGTCCTTGTCCCCATGGTGAAACAGAGCCACCCCCTGCCTCTGCAGGAGACCCTCCCACAGTAGCAGGTAGGTCTGGTTCAGTCTCCCCCGGGGTCACTGCCCCTTACCCTGGGTCCTGATGCTCACACTACTTTTTGTGTGTCCTCCAAGAGTGGAGTCTCTGTTTCCCCCAGTCCTGTCAAAATCCTACAATCAATTCCCACTAGGCTTCAAAGTCTGATTCTCTAGGAATTCCTCCTCCTGTTGCCGGACCCCCAGGTTGGGAAGCCTGATGTGGAGCTCAGAACCTTCACTCCAGTGGGTGGACTTCTGTGGTATAAGTGTTCTCCAGTTTGTGAGTCATCCACAAACTGTGGGTGTGATTTGATTTTATTGTGATTGCGCCCCTCCTACTGTCTCATTGTGGCTTCTCCTTTGTCTTTGGATGCGGGGTATCTTTTTTGGTGAGTTCTAGTGTCTTCCCGTCGATGATTGTCCAGCAGCTAGTTGTGATTTTGGTGTTCTCGCAAGAGGGCTGACCCTACTTTTCATTCTTTTTTTTTTTTTGTACAGATATTCACTAAGTGCTTAAGTACCAGGCACTGTAGAAGACATAAACATGAATACATTTTAATTGCTGCACTTCAGGAGCTGATCGTCTAGTAGATGGCATTAGTCAGGAGGCACACATTATAGAGTACAAGCTGGTATGCATGAGGTTAATGCCATAAAAGAGTACAAAGAAAGTTCTATAGGGACTGGTCATCTCAAAATCAGGGAGCAGTCACCTCCACTTGGGAGAAATTGGGAAAGTAGACAAGGCATTTGTGATGGATTTGTAAATATGGGTAATGTTTTGGCAGGTGGAAATAGGCATCCAGGAAATTCCAAGCAGGAGAATAACATGTACTGAGATATTCCATTTATCTAATGAACAGAAAAACTGCAGAAAGAGCTGAGGGATGAAGCTGGAGTGATAGGAAGGATGAAGTGACAGTTATTGCTAGTAGCCATGAAATGAGCAGGAGAGTTTATATTTAACGTCATTAGACAATTGGAAGCCTTCACATATTTTAGTAGGAATTTAGTGTGTGATCAGAGCTGTGTGTGTGAATATAAACTGACACTTGAACTTAGGAAAGAATTGGGCAGTGATGAGAGGCGTGGAAGCCCAGTTATGGCACAAGCAAAATAAATCTTGGAAGAAATAGTTGAAGTATAAGTTGGGGAAGATTGTAAAGATGTTTCAGAGGTAAAAATCTACGTAATTTGGCAACTGATTAAGTACAGTTATTAAAGTGAAAGGGAAGAAAGAGATTTATTTAGCTGCAAAGAAAGAATTTAAAAAATTCAATTCAATTTGAATTTCCGTATTCCATTTGTTTGTAGCTAACGTTTCCCAATTAGAAACCACAGAATACTGAACCCAGAGATGAAGTATGTGTGAGAACACGCTAATCTGAATGTAAACTTTGTCCTTAATATCTGTACACAGAAATCGAGGCCAGACCAGTTAAGCCAACACAACAGGGTAAATAGTTTTGAAAAGTACTCACATTAGTAGTTCTTTTTTTTTTTTTTAAGACACGAATGACTTGGCAGTTCTGAGCTTATTTGGCTAGTAGAGTAGTCATACTATTAACAGAATCTGGAAATCCAGTGAGTAGGCTAATAAACTGATTGCTACTAGTCATATGTTCTTTGACTCTGAATGCACTTGGACCACCAAAGCAAAATGAACAAGAAACAATATCTTTCTTCTTTTTCTTCTCCAAGCATAAAATTGTACTCAAACTACCAGGTCAAAGACACGAGAGGGAGTTGCAGATGTTTATAGCAAATCGAATATAAAAGAGTTCGAAGAACAGATTATGTTTCAGAAGTCCACGTTTAAGTCTATTCATTGCAAGGTCCATATAAAACTATGCAAACACATGGACCTTTCCTGAGTTAACACTGTGCTCACAGACACCTGATACTGAGGCTCAAACATTTTTTAATTCCAATAATCACTTTTGTCTCTTACTCCTTTTTGAAGATTGTGTGGACACCATACTTTTCTCATTCTGCACGTGAACCGTCTTTGGCTTTCAGAATTATTCCTGATTTCAAAGATTTCATCCCCTACCCAACCATCACCATTTTTCATAACTCTCAATTATTTTATGATCTTTTATTTTTAATAAAAAAATATCTCTCTTCTTACCAGCACTTTTAGTATTTCCACTGAATTTTCATATATCACACATGATAGGACTTACGTTCATGAAGCATGACAACACCTTCTACTAGCAAGTACTGTGACAGACAACACTAAATGAATGTACACAACTGCCGAAGTCCTCTCTTGTTTGGGTGCAGAAATGAAACAACTTTTTTTTTTTTTTTTTTTTTTTTTTTTTTTGCGGTACGCGGGCCTCTCACTGTTGTGGCCTCTCCCGTTGTGGAGCACAGGCTCCAGACGCGCAGGCTCAGCGGCCATGGCTCACGGGCCCAGCCGCTCTGCGCATGTGGGATCTTCCCGGACCAGGGCACGAACCCGTGTCCCCTGCATCGGCAGGCGAACTCTCAACCACTGCGCCACCAGAGAAGCCCATGAAACAACTTTTGATTTGTCTATGAAAATCAGTAGGTTGAGAAGTTCATGAGTACAGGTGACATGTGTGTACTCTGTGGCCTCAGGCCTTCCATCTCCTGAGAGCATACAGGAAGTTAGTCTTTTCCTGCAGGTCAACCATGACAGTGTAAACTAAGCAATTCAAGTCTTTTCTGTCTCTGTGAAGCGAAGAGACAGGCTCAGTATGATAAATATTTCATTAATGTTTGGACAGCATCTGAATTCCCCCATATGAGAAAATCACAAGAAAGATCTATGAAAGCATTCTTATGAGGGAACTTCTCACTGAGACAATGCATCCATCCCACAGCTCACCTGCCTCTCTCTCAGGACTTGGGACTTTTTCCAGGCTCAGATGGGTGCCACGTGAGGGTGGGGTGGGGACTTTCTTCTCATCTCACAAAGTCTGTGCTGGGACAAAGCCCAGCTGTCCACAACACTTTTCCCATCCAGGGAAAGAAGCAAGTATTGTAATATTCTCTTTGATTTATATTCCTCTTCGTAAATTTCTTTTATTCTTTCCCTCCACTACTTAAGTGTTACTTTTCTTTAAATTGCACTGGTTCTGGATGTGCAAAGGAAGGCAGGGTTTAGAGGGAACTTCAGGGTCTTAAAAGGCATCAGTTAGAAACCTAGAAATTAAATGACAACAACAACAAAGCAAATTGTGAGGCTGGAAATTGAACTAAAATATATAGGAGAATAGTTTGCATGCAATATAGTATTGATTAATTGTCTTTTGTTCTAGAAAGCAAAATTTTAGAAAGTTTTGTATCTAGAACAATGTAAGTTGCATGTTCCAAGTCCAGTATTATGGATGGTTTCAGAGAATTGAGTGAGACTCAATATTTAATCAGGTTTCACTTTCCCTGTAAGGTTAAGTGGAAATTTGAGAAAAAAGTCTCTTTTCTAAACACTCAGACTTATTAATACAGAGAATAAAGAGCAATAGGGAAACCTATGTAAAAATAAAAATCCATCTAGATAAATATGACTCCATTTTTTAAAATCATATATCAATATACTGGAGAAAATTTAGGCAATAGATTGCCTATTGACAGTGACTAGTATCTTCAAGCCAAAGATTTGTGTATGGTTGTGGCATTGTTTTGTGTTAATACTTGAGCTTTTTTGTTTGTTTGTTTGTTTTTTAGTTTTATATAACTAGTAACCACATGTTCAGGATTTTGTAGAACTGTCTTGATTTAAAACAGCTCTCTCAACAGGGTGATTTTGACCTCTCTCCCCTGCCCCCTGCAGGGGACAATGTCTAGAAGCATTTTGATTGTTACGAAGGGTTGGTGCTAATGGCATCTTGTGGGTAGAGGCAAGAGATGCTGGTGAATGTACTGCAGTGCACAGGACAGTCCCCTACAACCAAGAATTATCCAGGCACAAATGTTATTGTAATAGTAATATTCAGTGGTAATACTCTGGCTGAGAAGCCTTGATTTAAAATATTCTATCCCATCGTCTTTCTGCATGCTCATCAGCTCATGTAGTCTGGCATTCCTAATCTGGAGTTCAATAAGTGTGATCCAGTCATTTTATTCTACAGTGGGCTCCACTTAGATCAGGTTTACAGCAAAAATACTTAAAAAGTACAATTTTACATGTAAAATTGTTGCCTAATATAACACATAAATTTATTTTTCTGTTTTAGTCCAACTCTGTGTTAACATTTTGATACAGTTTGTGCAGGCTTATTAAGCCAGTTCGCCATGGAAAACACATTCTAAACTGACAACAGAATGTTTATGCAAACGTAGGTTGGAATACCAAGTTAATAATTTTTATTACAAGAACATCTCAAAAATTTAAATCAAGAATTCCAAGCTCCAAACCATGACTTTGTCTCAATAGCATTTCATTTGCTCTGGCTTTCACAACTGTATAGAACAGGTACTGACATTCTTCAGCATGGACTAAAGATCAACATTTTACCCAGTGGTTGCAGAATGACTGAACGTACTGTTCCTCCTTTCCAGGCCCTGCTGTTTTACAAAGAGGCCATTTTGAGCAACACGTACCTGATAGTGGGTGTGCAGCTGGGAGCTTTGAGTGGGTGTGAATAATCTTTCTGTGGGTTGAGTTGTACCCAAGAACAAAGTAAGACCTGAGCCTCAGAATGCAGCCTCTGTACTCTCTTTTGAAGAGTTTTGTTTATCTTTAGGTTAAATAACATTCTAGAATATGTAAGCAAAGTCCCTGAGGCACACGGTGTAGTAGAACAGATTGCACAAAACTGAAGCTTTTATTAGGCAAGCTGTGTGACTGGTGCTCAATGGACATTCCAGTATCATATGCATTTTCAAAAAAAAATAGATGTTCTAGCAGTAAGCTAAATTTTGAGGCGCCACAAGTGGCATGTGGGATCTTCCCGGACCGGGGCACAAACCCGTGTCCCCTGCATCGGCAGGCGGACTCTCAACCACTGCGCCACCAGGGAAGCCCTGTCCATTTCTTATCGTCAATACTTTTCATGGATTCTCTTCCTTCTTCTTTTGTCTTCTTTTGGGTTTACAACTTTCTGGTTTGACAAATTAACAAACACATAACTGAAATAAACTTTTCTGTGTTTATTTCTCCCTTACTTCATTGCAAGTATTGAAATATTCAGTGTAAGACAGTATATGACCTTGTGGGGATAGAAGATATGTGGCCTGTAGTACTTGTTCCAAAGAGAGCTCTGCACATCTGCAAAATTGGCTGACTAGCTCTTAGAGAGGTGCAGAAAGATAGATTCCCTTAAAATCCTCCTTCCGCTTATGTGCTGCCCTCCCATTTTAGCTTGACTTCAAATTTCCACCTAGAGAATCACTGTTATTCATGGCTGCAAATTTACCTAAGCCAATTTAGCTGTTTAGCAAATGTCAGGTTTTTTTTGGTAAATGTCAGAGAGGTAGGGGTAGTTACTGATTTTCTGCCAGCCTCTCTATGAACTAATGGCCAGATGGTTAGTTACAATGAAAGCAAATCTGAGACCAAAGTCTGCCAAAGGTCCCTGCATTTATTAGTGAGCTGTCACAAAAACTATCAGAGACTGTTCTCAAAGCATGGGGAAACATCTATCCTTAAACCTTCTGACTAGTACCATGCATGAAAAGTTTACTTTGAGGAGGGTGCAATGGTATTTTTTTTCTTATTTTTTATTACTATTAAGATATAATTAAAATACAATCATAAATGTTAGTTTGTTGCATTTTGATAATTTTATATACCCATGTAACCACTGTTACAAATAAGATACAGTTCGATATGTTTTCGATCCCCCCCTCCCCAGAAAACAACCCGATGCTCCTTTCCAATTAATCCCCTCCCCCAACGACTGTCTGGTTTCCATCCCTGTAAATTGGTCTGTGTGCATTTACATTTCATATAGGGAATTGTATTCTAAATAAGTTTGTAGTTGATTCGGGACAGAATTCCTCAGGGTCTGCCAAGTCTTTCTAACCAACTAAATCTTAAATATCACTCATTTCACAAATGAACTATTTCTTATACTCATTATACTATTTAACCAATCCACTGGCATAGATTTCAATAATACATGAGTCAGCTCTCTTGAGGAGTGTATTAAAGTTTTCGCACCTCTATTACATACTTGGGATATTGATAGAGGCAATTGTGATGACCTTGCCCCTGGCTTTGCCTGTTTTCCTGAATAAATCCCACTCACCCTTAAATGCACAATTCAATAGCCCTTTGTCACCATCAAAGCAGGGTTTATTGTTTCTTCCATTTCCCATGGTTCTTTGTAAGAACCTTTATCAAAGCACGTATAAACAGTGAATTTACCACATAATGTGCTCTTTCTTGGCATGTAGATTTTCTCTTCGGAAATCATATCTTAGACATCTGTATTTTCCATGTAAATCACTGTATCCTCCAGCACAGAGCGCTAAATAAATATTTGTTGCAATGATAAATGGATAGATGGATGACAGATGAATAGTTAAAACACTCATGTGTTATCTGGGGCTTTTTCAAAGAGTAGTTTATCAAGAATTCAGGACATTGTCGAGTTTTGGGGAAAAGAATGTCTTCATTGGGGGAATTTCAACCACAAATGCTCTCTGGATGTGTGGGCCAGAATGATGCCACCTCATCGGGAAATATACCTCCCTAGGGCACTAAAAAGATACGGATGATGATGAATTCTATAAAAATAAATTTCTCTTTTCTCCTGATTTTTACTGAGGGTTTACATTGCTTCCTTGCCATGACAATTCTCCTTCCTTCCTGCCTTAGTTTTTTTTTTTTTTTTTTCCGGTACGCGGGCCTCTCACTGTTGTGGCCTCTCCCATTGCGGAGCACAGGCTCTGGACGTGCAGGCTCAGCGGCCATGGCTCACGGGCCCAGCCGCTCCGCGGCATGTGGGATCTTCCCGGATCGGGGCACGAACCTGTGTCCCCTGCATCGGCAGGCAGACTCTCAACCACTGCGCCACCAGGGAAGCCCCCTGCCTTAGTCTTTATATGAGGTTTATTATATTATTGGAGGATATGAGGTTAATCATGTCGGTGAACTAGCTAGAGTTCATTGCAAGATTTTATCTCAGAGATATTGAGATGACTGGCTTAGAAAGAAAAGATTCCTGGAAAACAGTGATTTGGATACCTGTGACCATCTCCCTCCTAGCCACAACTTTTGCTTTCTGCAATGGTAGATAAAGCTTTCCTCTGAACAGAAAATCATAGGTACTGACATATCTTACTGGACAAAAAACTCAGCCCGGGTTTTATTTGCTTCGTGATGCATCAGAAAACATTAAAATTCTCAGTGTCTGTGGCAAGTTATCAGTTAATTGATCCTAACTTGGCATAATCACAATTAATTTTTTCTTAATTTTGCACATAGGACATGTGCTCCTCTGTTAAGTAGAGAGGAAATTTTTATTGCCTAATAGATTCTTAGCACTAATTAGGGTTATACAGTTATAGTTCAGTGAACTAAAGAAGAATCCTACTGAGAAAATCAGCACACTAGTCAGAGTTTTCAATATGAAATGGAAAAATGCCTTTACCCGAAGAACATCAGTCTTTTACCTCCCCTTCTAACTCAGAGAAACATTCCCTTTCTAGCTACATACTCCTCCTCTGCCTCATCTTCCAAACTCATGACTCTCTCCTTCTGCCCTGGTCCCCTTTGAACTATTTTCAAACCAGATGTCAGAGTGATTCTGTTAAACTGCAAATCAAATTATGTCACTCCTTCTATGAAAACTTTGTAGTGACTTTCCGCCTCAGTCACCCCCAAAGCCTATCACTATCACTTTATCCAAGGCTGTAAGAAAAGCGGACCTCGCTCTGGAACAAGAGACTGTTTCTTCCAAGTCTCTTCTCTATATAAACATCCTTGAGAAAATAGCCCAGAACAAAGGCAGTCAGTACCTCTGACCACAAGATGTGTGGAAATGTGAGACTCATGGAAAATTATTTCTCAGCAACTATGCATTTTGTCTGTCTTGTTTGTTGTCTATATCCCCCATTACATTTTAAACTCCATGAAGTTAAGGGCGTTTCTCTAGCCCCTAGAAGAGTACCTAATAATAGATACTTAACATGTGGTGTTGACCAAATGAATGAATGTCTAGTCCTTCACTAGAGGTTACAAAGGAAGCTGGCTGACAGAACCCTCTTCAGTTCAATGATGTGAGTATGAGGCAGGCTTCTATCCCAGATTGAGATATTTGATAACCGATTCCATCTTTTTTTTTTTTTTTTTGCGATACGCGGGCCTCTCACTGTTGTGGCCTCTCCTGTTGCGGAGCACAGGCTCCAGACGCACAGGCTCAGCGGCCATGGCTCATGGGCCCAGCTGCTCTGCGGCACGTGGGATCTTCCCGGACCAGGGCACGAACCCATGTCCCCTGCTTTGGCAGGCGGACTCTCAACCACTGCGCCACCAGGGAAGCCCCGATTCCATCTTCTACTGCTTAGAAAACTGTCAGGCTCATGGTAGGCATTCTGTAATTATTTGTTGTATATATATGATCTATTATTGGATCATGTGATTACAAAGCTGAGAAGTCCAAGATGTTCAGTGAGCAAGCCGGAGACCAGGAGAGCTGATGATGTCAGTTCCAGTGCAAATCCAAGGGTCTACAAACCAGGAGAGCTGGTAGTTAAGTTCTAATCTGAGTCTGAAGGCTGGAGAAGACCTATATCCCAGCTCAAAGATAGAAAGAATTCTTTCTTACTCAAGGTTTTTATTCTATACAAGCTTTCAACAGATTGGATGGGGCCCACCCACAATGGAGAGGGCAATGTGTGTTCCAGTTGCTTAGAGGAGAAAGTGAGGGGCAAAGGTCAGGAGACGGGGTAGTCTGTAGGATCATAATTGTGAGTAGGAAATCCCCAGGGTGAAGAGAGACTGGGGTGGAGTACGGAAAATGCCTTGGGGTTTCCTACCAGGTCTGAAAGATATGGAAACCTAGTATGGCACTCATGGAAACTTCTGTGTTCTTTTCTTCTGCTAACCCAGGGAAGGCCCTGAGGAGAAGACTTCCTCTCTCAGTTTGTTCTCTGTGCTGGGAATTTTAGACTGCAGCCCCATCTCTCCAGATAACTACTACTTTCTTTGTGATACCAAGGGCCTCAAACTGGAGTGGGGAAGGAGGACAAGTGTCCATCTACTGAGTGAGGGTGGAAACCATATCAGCCCAAGGGCAAAATTAGGACTTCTCTATTAAGTACTTGGTCCTACGTATATCCCACAAAAGGCTCTAACTAGAAATGTAATAAAGTTTTATGTTTAGAAGTTAAAACTTTATTTGAAAAACAAATCTCATCTCATCTAAGAAGCACCCTGACAGAGGTACCCAGAAATAATGTTTCACCAAATATCTGGGAATGGGTCTCAAAACTGGCAAATTCTGGTAACTTGGAAGTGAAAGAAGAGAGACTGTCTCCTGGAGTGTATATCCAGTTGAGTTTGGAGAAAGACCATTGAAACCACCCTGGGCCCAGTCAAGATGACACACAAAACTAACCATCATCATTGCTATAGTTCCTCCAATTCTTAACAGATACTAATAGATAAATAGCGGTGTTCCAAGGATCTGGTGAGTTCAAACCACTGTGTTCCGGGTCATCTTTACCACACAAAAAACTTATGTGGTCAAAGGTGACAGAGGGTTAGTCCTATTCAGCAGATCATGGCTGTGGATGGTGATACGAACAAGCTCACGCTAAACTAACTGAAAATAAGGAATTCAGAAATACAAGGAAGACAAAACAATTATCTCTAAAATGTAGGAAGGATGCTATAAAGATAATCTTGATGTGTTTGATTGCCCATGAAGTTGCCATAGTGACAGAAATAGAAGCATTGTGCGCTGCAAAAACAACATCTCCTCGACTTGTTGTTATTAGATATCTGAAACATTGGAAAGTGCTGAGGTAATGGGACCCAACAACAGGCAAGTTCTGGTGGGTTGGGAGTGAAAGAAGGGAGATTGTCTGGGTCTGGAGAAAAATGGGCAAAGACAACGTGAGGACAAACCACCAGTGTAGCTAATAGCACTGCTCAGGCATCATCCAGCTGTCCTCTTTACTCACATGAAAAGCCATGAAATTTGCTTGCTTTCTAATATCTCTTTTTTTTTTTTATCATGGACAAATGAAATTTTTAACTCTCTATAGTAACTCAATCATAGAACTGCATCTCATTTTATTGATTTCCTTGGACTTAGAGACATAGAATATTTTATTTCAGATTCTTTTCAAATAGTTCTTTTACAGAAGGTACTACTCAATATTTGATTTTTTTCCCCATATAATACAGTAGTGCCAAAAATAAGTCAGAGTGAAGCTCTAAGTAAACAAATTGTTAGAGCTGTTTACTGTCTTTAAATGAAGGTGTTTGGCAGATAAATTACAGTTTCATATGTACCATCTATTTATTTAAAGAATACATTGCAATCATTATCCAGGTGTCTTGTAATAAAAAGTTTTAAAAACAGTCTGTACTGTTGCTTTTTCATTCTGAAGGAATCAGAATTTTACATGTTGAAAATTACCCAAGGTTATTTTTCTTCTGGAAAAAAAACTGGCTTTGACTCATCAAAATCTCACAAGACTTCAATTCATTCGAAGCGTTAGCTTCCCTTTTGGTAACTTATTCGTGATTTATTCACTCCTGAGAGTGGCCAATCTCCTAGGTAGAAATGACTAGATTTCTAGAAATGGTGCCTCAGTGAGTCATCATTTTGGCCTGAAAATTCCATTTCCAGGGGTAGAACATCAGGGATGGTGGCACACCCATTATGAGACATATGTTAGTAAGAACTGAAGCATTTGTGCATGAAAATTTTTTTCCTGAAGTTTTTGGATGTAAAAGAGAGAAATTGAACTAAGTTAAGAGTCATTCAGTGGCGGTGGTCATGTACTGTTTTGTGGAACAGGATTAGGCAACTACAGACTAGCAGTGCTCCAGGGATTGGTTCCCTATGGGGTAATGATATAGGCTTGGAGGTAAGACCAGAGTTCAGGACCTCCCAAAGCCAGTTACTAGGGAACCGAAAATCCAAAGAGCCAGATGGCATGGATTACAGAATTATTATTGTGAATGCGCACTCATGATTGGGAACCAGTTAGAAGCAAATAAGTCAGATAGGGACTCAGAAAGTAAATATAAGACATTCTGATGAAATCTGGCTGATACAGACTTGCTGGCTGAGTTTACTTTAAAAAAAAAAATGGCTTCTTATGGTCCTCATAAAACTCAAATAATACTTGTGGGTATACATTTAAAAATTAAGGGGAGGGGCTTCCCTGGTGGCGCAGTGGTTGGGAGTGCGCCTGCCGATGCAGGGGACACGGGTTCGTGTCCTGGTCCGGGAATATCCCACATGCTGCAGAGTGGCTAGGCCCGTGAGCCATGGCCGCTGAGCCTGTGCGTCCAGAGCCTGTGCTCCGCAACGGGAGAAGCCACAACAGTGAGAAGCCCGCGTACCGCAAAAAAAAAAAAAAAAAATTAAGGGGAGAATTGACGTCTTTGCAATATTAAGCCTTTGCATCCATGAATATATATCTTTACTTATTCAAGTCTGTTTTAGTATTATTCCTCTAAAAGTCTATCTTAGGTCTGTTCCTGGCTTCATGGTGATTTTGTTGTTGCTGTTGTTTTATAATGGAAAGGAATTTTGTTTCTATTACATTTTCTAATTGATTATTATTGGTGTATAGGAACCTTAATAATTTTGATGTTGACCTTGTATCCTGCACACTTTGTGAAATTTCCTGTTAGTGAAAATTCCACAATAATCACATAGGTAGCCAATATATATAATTTCCTCCTTCATTTCCAGTATATTGCATTGGCTAAGATTTATAATCCAATAGAGGAATTATCTTCATTTATTTTTTAAATGTATTTTTAAAAAATCATAAATGTTGAATTTTATGAAATGCTTTTTTTCCTGCATCTGTTGTTATGATTATGTGGTTTTCTCTATCATCTGTTCATTATGTAACACCTAATAGTTTTCTATTATTGAACTCTTCTTATATTTCCAGAATAAACAGAATTAGGTCATGATGTATTATTTTATACACAACTTTACTCATTTAGATAATATTTAAGATTTTGGCATCTATATTTTTGTTAGATTGGTCCCTAAATTTGATTTGGTTTTAAAATGTGCTTTATAAATGTAGGTCTGTCTTTTTCATTCCTAATAGTGTTTGTGTTTTATTTATTTTATTGATTAGTCTTTATTTGTTTTTTGGCAAAGCATATTTTGATTTCACTGGTCATTTCTTTTCTTTCTTTGCCTTTTATTTCACTAAAACCAGTTCCTAACTTTATTATTTTCTTGCTTCAACTTTTCAGATTTATTTTGTTTTACTTTTCCTAGTTTCTTGAGTTAAATGCTTAACTCATTTAGCTTTTTAGGAAACTCAGTTTCAAAGTACTTTCCTTTTCAAAGAAATGAATTTGTACATTTTTCTTTTTAGTACTTTCATGGTCATTTGCTTCTAAGTATCTCATAATTTCCATTGTAGTTTCCTCATTATCCTATGAGCTACTTAGGGGTGCATTTTAAGGTTTTAGTGTGTGTTTGTGTTTATACACATGTGTGTTTTCATATAAGAAAACAAAGTCTGTGTAATATTAATCGAGATATTTTGAGACATACTCTATTCTCTAGTTGCTATCTTTGGCTTGTGGTTTTAAGATTGCTTCTACCTATTCTTATAGTACAGAACTAGGTCTTAAATTTACGGTTTAAAGCTTCTTCCCTGCTTTAAGTGGAGGATATAGAAAATCTAGAGACCAGTCCTACAGGTCTCTTGATTTAATACTTGATCCTAACTGTATCTCTGTTGCTTGCCTTCCTAAGTCAGCTGCTCCATGGAAACAGTAACCCTAGGAAGTGGTTGGGAGTAGTTTTTGTTGTTGTTATTTTTAAGTGTGTTTTATGGGATGGAAACACCTTTCCTGTCTGCAACTTTCAGCAGTGGTCACTGACTCACCTGGACCAGTTTTTGGCTACCTGCTCTCAGGAGCTGAACTCTTGCCTATTGCTGCCTACTCTTGGACACGGGGCTCTGATGACCAATGGCTTGCGACCCACTCAGTGTCTTGAGTTTTTTGTTTATTTTTAAACAAATAATGATAAAAAGACATTTTTTTAAACAAATAATGATAAACGAAACATTTGTTTCTGATTCAAGAGAAATTTTATTTTGCTTTTGATCCTACTATCTCATTTTGGTTTTTCCTTTCTATATTTTATTCCTAATGTGTTCAGATCAATGGGAGTTCACCAAAGCTTTTCTGGGTGGTTTTTTTTTTTAAACTTTTGGAGTTAAAGTCACTTTGAAAGGGGCACAGTCTCTACAGTTAGATGTACTCCACAGCCTTCTCTCTTACTGGCCCTAAAAGCTTCTGAGTGTGCAAATTCTTATGTAAAATGCAGTTCTTTAACTTTCCAACTCATAGATGCCATTATTTTTGACTGATTAGTATAAAGGATTTTGGAAAAATTTACTTCACAAAATATCACCCCCCGAATTTTGCCTGCATATAGCTTTACTCCCTTTAGATTGCAAACAGAGTATCTACAGAAGAAATGGTTAATGGCTAGTCTCAGAGTCTGCATAAGTATTGGGAGCAATAAATGATCTTTTAAAGATCACTGAACCTTGCTTGGCCTGAACTCCCTCATCAGTTAAAATGAGAGAAATGGATTTATCTGACCTTTGAGATTCATGTAGGAACATGGCTGGGTCTATATCCTGAATCTGAGTAAAAAATATAATAATACTAAACAACACTTGAGAGAACCAACCATATGGTGTGTAACTGGGTGTGATGCTATGTCTAATCCTGTTAATTTAAAATTCTTAAAAAACCATTAGTGAGTTGGAAGACAGGGTGAAAAACATATTAATTACCTGGGCAAATGATGGTCCATAAGGAGGTGTTGGAACTGTGAGGGAAAAGAGAAATGACAGGTGTGGTTTATTACCTGTGCATGGCCAAGAGAGAGCAAAGGACTCGCTGACTGATGCACACATTATGTTTGTTACTCTAGCACAAATTTTTCTTAATGAGCCAGATTCTCCCATTGTTTAAATTGTTCCCTTAATTCTTCCAAGGCAGTTGGCATACCATGCCCTGGAGTCTCAAAACTGCCTTTGATGTTATACTGATGTCCCAAATGTTATACTTCTCAAAGCGTAGTTTAGGCAGTTGAGAAGATCTGACTCAATTTAATGTTTGGTTTTAAGTACCAGGGGATTTTGCACGATATCTTGTTTTCTCCCTGGAGGGTTATATTAATTGCAATAGGAACACCAAAGTGGTAACACACTTAGCATTGTTTATCTCTGCATTAGCACATGGAGGACCTATTTAGCTAGTGGGGGCATCGGAAGCGTCATTTTCAGTTTCTAAAGAAATCAAGTTTTATTCCCAGTCCTTTGCATTTCTTAGCAAACTTCTCTGTAGACTTAATGATCTATTCACCTTCTCAAAAGAACACTAAGTATTAATAACGAAATATCCCAAAGAGACCAACATTTTGTTGACTTCTAGTTTTCCTAAATTTTTACATTTGCTGATTATGACATAATTTTGGTTACTTATTCTTTCATATTTGTTGTTGTTGTTGCTGCTACTGTGTCGAACGTCAAAGCAATTTCATAACTTTGACTGGCATGCTACCACTTTCTGGTACCCTGAAATGTTTATTTCAGTACACATGCTTACAGTTGCCATAGCTCAAGTTCAAGACTAATATATCATTCTGTTATCAAATATTTGCCCTTCACATTCCTTTCCGTTCCCCAGGTTTTGTTTTGTTTTAATTTTGACTGAAATGAATCGAAGTTACCCCTTGGGTAACTTTACCCCCCAGCCCCCATGAAAAACAAGAAGACAAGTTCTTTCACTTTTAAGTTTTACAGCTATTCACTATATAGTGTAGCTGAAAGGAAACATCAAAGATAAACTAAACCACATTTAAATAGACTTTCGCACATTTTTATCTGTATTCTTTTCAAGGAGAGAGAGAACAGATCTTTTGCCTTTCTCTTTTCTACTTTCCTCTTTGAGTGGCCATCGTCAAACATCCTTTTTTCCATTTTCACACATTAAGCCAGTATTTATCTGACAAACCATTTCTTCTCTTTTATCTATCTTATTTTGAACACAAGTAATGCGCACTCATTTTTACATTCCTGAATAATATGAATTCTTGAAAGCACAAAAAAGATTCAAATCTAAAACAATAAAATCCCCCCAAATTTGTACTCCCCTGAGGCACCTACTTCACCGTTTTGCATGCTTACGCACTGTCTTCTACAAATCTTTTCTCATATACACGTGGTTCACAAGGCTTTGATCAACTTTGCTGTTATCTTTGAAGAACAGTGACAGTTGCCTACCAGGATACATCTACTACTCTGAATTTTAAACGTTTGAATTTCATTTAAAAAGCAAAATGACCCATTACATCATCATATGCTGGAAAAGCTCAACCAAGGCCAGTGTCGTCAGGAACAGGCTTCTGAGAACTTGAAGCTGCAATGGAGAAGTGCCCCAACCACGTTTGCCTGCAGGTGGGCAGTCAGAGGGACCAGTGTATGTGGACATAGGGAACGGCTCTGGCTTCTCCAGCAAGTCTACACATCTGAAAGAAAAATAACCACTTCCCAGACCATAAACGTTAATGAGATAGCATTTTACTTCTTTGGCATCAAACATTAACTGACTGGTACGTACAGCCCTATAATTTATAATTCTAAAAAATCATAAAATATAATCAGGTTGGAAAAATAATCTTAGTTTGGTTAATCTTGTGATTTCTCTCCAAAATATTTCTGGATTTAGTCACTGGTATCCTGTTATGCCCCAAGGATATTTCACTGTACGCATATTTGAATCAGGTACAGAATTTCATGAGTTGAATCTTCTTTATCCTCTGCCTCAAATCATGTTTCATATGACTAAAACTCTTTGCACAACGTCTACCTACATTGTCCTGTGTATGCAGGATTGGGTGAGATCAGAGGACACCAAATGGAAAGCAATGGGCCGGACCCCGCTCACAATTATCTTTTATTTAGGTCTGAATTTTTTTAAAAAATTTAAAATAAATCTGTTGCCAACATTTAAAAACGGATAGAATGCACATAAATATATGGATGCCTTGCTTTTCAAGAGACCAGACAACGCTGGGACTATATTGAAGTCTAACAGCAGTCGGCTTGGATCGCCGTATACGTGGGGCGCGCCCTCTCTTGCTCTCAGCCCACCACCTCCAGGTCTTCCACACCCTGCTGCTGTTACGCATTCACCTCCATCTGCTTTCATGTCTATGGCTTCTTCTCTGTGTGTTACTCTGCTTCCCCCTCACCACTGAAGTTCTTCATGGGCTCATAGTATGACCACACCTCGCAACCAATTATTTTGTCCTTTCTTAAACTTATTTCTACTTCTGGAATATTCTTTTTGTTGTTGCTGTTTTGTTTCCATAGGTCCTTTCTCTATTTTCATAGTTGCCTCGTGTCACATTTTTATATTCCAGTTAAACCATTTGCAGTTTTCTGAAGTTTCATATGGTCTTACACGTCACAGAATTCCTTCAGCCTGTGTTCTTTCCTCTTCTCACAATGCCCTTGTTCTTCTCATCCATCCTTGGACATCACACAGTCATCCTCCAGGAGTCAGTACCAGTGCTGCCTTTTGTTGGCACAGCCGGTCCCTCTACCAGCTAAGTTAAGGGTCTCTCCCTTTGTCTGCCAGAGAAACCTTAGACACAGTTCTATTAAAACACGTATCCCATTTGTAACTCTAGAGTGTGCTTGTTGATCTGTTTATCTGTAGCCCCTCAGCCTCTCTGCCCCGGAATCATTCCTTGAAAGTCAGGACCAGGTATCATCAAGGCTCAGTGTGTTCACACTCAACAATGTGCTCAGCACATAGTAGGAGTTGAATAAAGGAATGAGAAGTAAAGGATGCACTTAAAGATACATTTGTGGTTCTCTAATTGTTTCATTGCATTTTGCTTTATTTGATAACTTTTACTAAACTCACACTTCTAACATATGATGGCATAAGATTTCTGCTATCCTCTTCTCTTCCCTTCCTTCTTTTCTTCCCTTCCTTTTACAGGCTGAACGCATGCCCGTGTACACACACACACACACACACACACACACACACACTGCTGCCACCACCACCACTACTATCACACAGCAGAGTAAGTATACTTAAAATTGTTCACTAATTTGGAAAGTTCCAGTAGCACAGAAATGGAGATCTAGAATTTGCAATATAAATATCAGACTTATATGCTCTAGTGTCTTATATAGTTTATTAAATTATGTTTAAAACTTGTTCTAAAAGTAAATAATAATAATTAGAGGAAGAATTTCATGTAGAAATAGAATGAAAGGAAATTCTGAAGGCTCAAAAGACTCTGCTAGTTACTATGGATCGTGTAAATGTGGCTGCTTTCAGAAAAGATGTTAGAAACTTTTAGACAAAGCTGTAAAGGAGTTGACTACAGAAAACTTCATGATTACAGTATCACGTCTTCTTGCAGACGTGGGCCATGAATGCCCTCATCTGTGTGCCTACTTTGGAGCTGTTTGTCTTTATAGGACTCTACACAGCTGCCAGCTAATGCAGACCTTTATATGCAAAATCTGACACTGATATTTTCCCCCAAATGACCCTTCGATTCGTAAATTATATGAATGCGGGTAGCACTATTCATTTATAAAATAATGCAGCTATCACTTAGTAATGCAATTCAAAACATCCTTCACTTTAATTAGCCATTTCCAACCCCATTACATGTGACGATGAAAAGAATAAAAATTGATTACACAAGGAGTAAAAAGTGGGCAAAAGCATTTCCCGGCATGTTGCCTGCCTCGTGGCAAAATGATGGAACTGTAGCATTTTATTTCCCATTGAGGAGATGTTTCTTGCTTAGGTGGCCTGTTTCTGATTAAAAGCATGTTTGTAATATTGCATTTCACTTCCATAAACAGAAAAATACGTTCTGTGCCAGGAAAGAGTCTGGTACTAGCTGCAGAAACAAAGGAGATGTTATTGTGGCAAGACAGAATATCCCTGCTTCCAAAGCTGGTAGGATGGCTGGTTTTGAAAACGTAGCACATCTTGTCTCTTAGCTTCTAATTTGTCTATATTGGGTCAGGGATTAAAGTGGTAGTGGTAACAATAATAGTTGCAAAGATAACAATAATAGCTCTAAGTTTTGGAACTTTTTCGAGTGTGTTACATTACAGATAAATATATTATCTGTAATTGTCAAAACAACCTGGAAATGTGGACTTATTGTCCTAATTTACAAATGTGGGCTCTGAGCCTGAGCCCAGTTAAGTGACTTCCCCGAGGTGGGCAGTGAGTGCCCAAGCCCAGACTGCTGCTCTCAACCCTTTCTCTCTCATTCTTGTACCTGCCTAACTTAGGGGCTATAGTTAGTGTTCCTTTGTGAAAACTAGGAGGTTTCCATTGACTTCCTTCCTTAATGTAGTTCGTGGGTCTGTGTGATGGGGGCACTCTTTGCTTGCTTCCATATACTTTTTAGACTTCTAAAAGTATTTTGCTGTTTAGAATTTTCCTTTTGAATTTGGGGGAACTGGTCTGGATGCAGGTCTTCTCTGTCTCTTTCTGGAGGGGCAGGGAGAAGGCACATCTGTCTCTCCTGTGGCACTTGGGGAGTGTCATCCTGGCAGGTCATCCATCCTGGGAGCATTCAGGACACAGCCGCTGGTGTACTCATTTACAGATGCTGACTGAGAAGCAGCTCAAATTAGAGTTGGATGAAAAATAGCTTGCTAAAGGACAACGGAAATATTTCCCATTTACTTTTCCGATATGTGGGGCTAGGTATGGGGACCTTGCATTCTGAGCAGAAGGCTGCTAATTTCTCACATGATCTTTATCAAGAAGTACAAAACCGGTGAGCAGCATGCAGCCAGAGGAATGCATCTCAGGTGGCTTGTGAATTACACAGCCAGATGGCCTCAGCTGCCCAAGGACTGTTCCAAAGTCATATACATTCTTTATTCATTAATTTAAAATTTTGCTTAACATTTTTATAGGCATAAGTCCTTTCTGCAAGGGGAAAAATCCATTCCAATGAGAAGAAAAAGAGTAAATTTGGACATTATTTGTTTCATAGGAAAGACAGTCCTATACTTACAGAAAAAGAAAAGACTAAATGCTAAGATAATATATGTGTTCAAAATACATTCACAACGTGTTTTTGCATCTCATTTATCAAAACTATTTAAGTCTTACCATTATTTCCCTCTTACTAAGACCCTATGCCTTATTAGTAGCAGATGGAGCCCTGTAGACTAAATGTTCGGTTTTAAATAGAACATGAAGCTTATTGCACAGAACTGCTTTCCTTTTCCTCTTTTAATTTACTTCTTTTTCCTAATCCTAAATGATCCTGATATTGTATTTTTAGTCAGTTGGACTCTTTACCAGTTTTATACAGAAAAATGTATTGAGTTAGATCTCAGGCTGAAAATTTGATAGTTGGAAGTAAAAGGAAGGATTTAAGGAACCATGGTCAACACCAGAAAAACTTTATGTTAGGTATAGACAAGAAGATCATAAAATAATGGCTGTAACTAGATAATGTTTCTTTTTTTCAAAATCCCCACCCTCAGGAATGCCCTGGCCATCCAGCAGTTAGGACTCCGTGCTCTCACTGCTGAGGGCCCAGTTTCGATCCCTAGTTGGGGAACTAAAATCCCACAAGCTGCGGGGCACAGCCAAAAACAAACAAACAAAAATAACAAAACAAAAAAAAAACTCAGCTTGATGCTTATACCATAGTATAATTTCTGAAGCAACTGTCATGGATATATTATGGAAGGGCAAAGGAAAATGAATCAGATCTCTTTTTGCATTTATGTGTCTACTCATTCGATCAACACGTTCTTCCCTCTGTTTGGCATAATCTGAAAGTGGTACTTTTGAAATTATTAACACAGCACAGATGGCCTGCTCTCATCAGTAGGGCCTCTACACAACCATGAACAGACCATGTCTGTTCCACTTCCAGGAGGTTCATTCTGAATCTGTCTCTTCACCTGTCCCTGTTCCTGCCCTCCAGGGTAGCACACAACTCTCTCTCACTAAGCCTTTTCTGGGGAGCCCAGTCTTCCCCTGCCTCAGAAAAAGTGTAGCATTTAATTACATGTTGCTTAGTCCTTTGCTTTGTTCCTCTTTGGTGTGCGTCTCTCTCTGCAGCACCTAGACCGTGGGTCCCTTGAAGATAGAGAACATGGCATCTGCATCCCTCAGCACAGAACGGGGCATCAGCTCTCAGCAGGAACTCATTGATTCAGAGCCTGCTTTCTGCTGCTTTACTTTTATTATTTAATTGGGTGAGATTCTTCAGGGCATAAACTATACCCTTGAAACCAAGGCACCCTTGGGACTGTATTACCTTAAGGCACACGGGCCTTATTTATTTACTGTTTCAATGTACTGAGTTAGCTGTACTATCAATCACACCATCTGACAGTCTTAAAAAATGCAATGCTTCTTCTACATTTTTTGCTCCTTCTCTTATGACCTTTTTGAAGCAGTGGAGAGGGACTAGGGAAGGGGGGTGCATGTCATGCTCTGTCAGCTTCTAGAACCTCAATTAGAAAACTCAAGGAGAACAAGAATTCCTTTTGTCGTATACTTTTTTTTTGAATAATAAAGAAGTACCTTCGTATAAGTCTAGAAAATCCTAGTATTTCTTTTCACCCTTACAATTAGAGGCGTGGAATGAGCAGGCGATGCTTCCCTTAGGGTGGCATTTGTCCAGGTGGATCTGTGGCTAAGCTTCTGCTTTCTCTTTTCATTTAGAAGCCATCCGGTTCTAGTGCATCTGAGAAGGCACGGGTGAGTGTTTGGGGGCTTGTTTAGGGGTGAGTCCTCAGGAACTCTCAGCCAGAGGACATTTCCAATGAAGTGTCCTAAATAGCACTTCCCTGGCCATCAGGTTTTCTGGGAGTTCTGGATTCGGAGGATGAATCTAGGGACAATGAGCTGAAAGTGAGAGTAAGAGGGACAAATTAATCCCAGGACAGAACCGCTACAAAAACAGCAACCTAAAGAGGTATACAAATCTTAGATGTATCTAGGTTAGTGTTGAAATACCCATTGTTTGAAGGGTGTCTGTGCAGAGAAAAAAAAAAAAAAAAGGTCAAACCTATCTTATGTAAGGAAAACAGAAAGCTGGGTCCAGCCCAGGAGCAAGGGACTGCTAGGAACTTTGTGAAGAAACTAGGACAGTGGCCACTTTGGCTAAACTAGGAGAGACTCTGGTCCTAGCAGAAATCTTGGGTGAAAACCCAAGACTTGGGTAAAAGATTCATTAGGTAAATCAGACTACACACGAAGGGATCTGTAGTCTTACGCCCTTACAAGTACTCTGAATGCTAAACGTATCCTGAAACTCGGTGGGGCATCTGGCAGACAGGATCCCTGACATTCTTTGATGGATGGTGGGAGCTCTCAAGCTACTATGTGACACGACTCTGATTGCCTCAGGGTCCTGCACTCCACACACCTTTATTACTGGCCTCAGGGCAGGACAAGTGTTGGCCGGAATTCTTATAAAGACTCCTGAGAATTCAGGTCAGTTTGACTTTCAGTTGAAATGGCACTAGGGTGGCCCCAGACTCTTGGGCCCAACCTTGTTCTTGGGTCTGCCCTAGAGTGAACCCAAACCCTCAGTGCCTGAATTACTTGGATGGGTCCTCTGGCTTTCAGGACCACAAGGGCCCTCTCTAGGCAAGAGCAGACTCCAGGATTAGCCCAAGAAAATGTATTTCTTTGGAATCCAACTAGGATGGAAATAGCCTTCCCAGATCTGCAGCTGTGTGTGGTACAGCACTGTTCAACCCAGCACATTCTCCCTAATGTATGACTTAAGAGCGAGGGTGGCGCTAAGGTGGAGGCTGAGGGGAGAGGTTTCTCAGAAATGTCAGTTTCACAAAGCAGCTCTTTTTCTCAGTTGAACAACTTTGAGCCTATTGCTTTCATTTCCCTCAAATATCTATCAGGGCTTTGTAACTTATGAGCAAACAAACTGAAACAGAAAGCCATTTTTTAAGTTAGTTTTATATTTGGTACAGGATTAGAAACTGGGCTCTGTTCACACACCAGCTATAGCCTGTAGCACAGAAACTGTGCCTGCTCTTCCAACCCATTGCAGTGACGTTCGGTTGGAAGGGGATTAAGGATAAGAAAAGTAAAAAAAAAGATCCGTTTCTATTTGTAGGTAATTCTCAATGTCCCCTCTCAGAATCTCAATTACTTCTTTCTTATTTTCTTTTCCATGTGTCTCATGGCCTTAAGACTCGTTGGAAACACTAACGTCCTACATTCTCATCAATGGCCATGAATCGTAGTGCCACACACTCACATTTCACTGCAGTGTCCTGAGCTGCCCAGTCACCTCATACTAAATTTAGGATTTAAATAAATAGAGTATTTTCGTTGTAGCACTACTAGAAAGCAGCTGTAATAAGGATAAATGGTCCTGCTGTTTTTGTATTGCTGTAATGGGAAGCATAATTTTGAGAGTTATTTTTTTTTATTCCAAGATATTTTATGAGAAAATAAAATACTTTCCCACTGTAGCAGTGGCAGACTAGCCCCTCAGATAAATGAATTCCTTAGTTAATTTTTTTAAACTAAGCAAATATAGAGAGAAACTAATTCTTTTCTTGGGCGATTCTGAGTAAATTAATTGTATATCCCGATCTAGACTCCAAACCAGAAGTCCCAAGTTGAAACAGTGGTCATCCTCTCAGCCTCTTTAGAACCCTTGGCTGTTCAACTTTGCGTGTCTGGTGTTATTCTCTAATGATTCATACGGATGCATCTTGCTCCCCAACAAGTACCTTGAGGAGAAGGATGGATGTTAGTCTTCCTCAGACTCTCTCATAGCACCTGCCATGGACCTGGGCACACAGTGAAGCCATCAAGAAATCTTTGCTAAAGGGATGTGCCCTGTTGGCCTAAAACGATAAAACAGACAGTTATTTTACCAGCAGAGTGGGCTTATTCAGTAACAGAAAAGAATCGCAATTCGGGAAACGCAGGTTACGGTGAACCACAGGCAAGTCCAGAGACCAAAGGAGAGGAATGTTCTTTTATAGAGAAGGGGGAGTTGGGAGGAGCTGTTATAAACGAAGAGTCCATTGGAGGAAACTGGCAGTTCAACGTGTAGTGGCGTTTCATTGGCAGAGTTGTGACAGTTTCTCATTGGCTGGGCTTTCGCTGGGCGAAGAGAAATCCTTCCTCCTCCTGTACAGTAAGGTAGTAACCTTCTTGCTGTTGGAGTTGCAAAAGTTCCTCTCTTTGTTTTTGGTCTGTAACTGATCTCAAGTAGCAGGGTGTGAAATATTTCCCTTCTGGTCTCCTGACTCCATTTTGAATGAGGTTTCTGTTTATTAGTTTTCATATCCTTAATATGAAATTGACATTTTAGAATCAAGACTTACTTTAATTTCTATTCTATGACCTCATCTGGACTTTCTAATTTGGACAGTTTACAATAAAACTTGATTATTTTGGAGAATAATAAAAAAAGACTTACTTGAAAAAATAGTTTTTTGAACATATACAAGTACAAAATATAAAAGCTGCTACAAAATATAAACTTAAAAGGTAAGGCTGCTTCTTACCTCTATCTTCTAGTCACCCAGTTTTCTTCTGAGAGGCAAACAGAGGGCTCCTGTGTAACTCTCTAAAAATACTACATTCATTTACAAACACACACACAGAGAAATATATATGTACATTATCAAATTCTAGCAAAATATGTACACTGTCCTGCAATTGATTTTTTTTTTTTTTTTTTTTTTTACCTAACAGTATATTCTGGAGAATTTTCTGTCAACACATAGAAAGCTACTGCATTCTTTTTAAGAGCTGCATAGGATATATTCTATGGTTGTATATTTTCCCAGACTTTTCACTATTATCAATTACATAGCAAGAACATCTTTGTATATATGTCATTTTATAAATGGGTAAGTATAGCTAAACGATAAATACCTAGAAATAGAACTGTTGCATAAAGGCATTGACAAATTGCTTTGAGCCAACTTTCTCTCCAGCCAACTTACAATGCATGTAGTGACTGTCTCCTTGACATGCCCTGTGATACCCAAGTAAAGAAAGTCACATTATTAATGGCAAATGCTTACATAGCACTCAGCTTGCACCAGGCTCTGGTTCATGTGCTTTACATATATTAGCTCAAACAAGACTCACTACAATCTTGTGAGGGAGGTACTTTCATCATCTCCAATATACAGATGAGACATTTTGCCTCAGGTCACCCAGCTAGTAAATAGTAGATGACAGCTGAGCCCAGGCTGTCTGGCTCCAGGAGTCAGTTCTTGTAAGTATGACCCTAAATTGTGCTAAATCATGACAATTTTTTTTTTTTTTTTTTTTTTTTTTTTGCGGTACTCAGGCCTCTCACTGTTGTGGCCTCTCCCATTGCGGAGCACAGGCTCCGGACGCGCAGGCCCAGCGGCCATGGCTCATGGGCCCAGCCGCTCCGCGGCATGTGGGATCTTCCCGGACCGGGGCACGAACCCGTGTCCCCTGCATCGGCAGGCAGACTCCCAACCACTGTGCCACCAGGGAAGCCCAATCATGACAATTTTTAAAAAATATTCTGTATGAGATATGAAAAGAATTTCTCAAGAAATAAAAGTTCATCTGTTGAATAATCATTGCGTCAGATTCTACCATTGTACCCTCCTTGTTGCAATCTTCCACAGCACCCTGAGTCCCTCCCCAGCATTTCTCGAAAGCATTAGTTCCTGGTTCACTAGTACATTTTGTTCATAATTTGGCAGAATATCAATGCTCATGTAGATGAAACTTGCATTGCTCTGGCTTATCAGTTTCTCAGTCTCCTCTCCCTCAGTTACCTTACCTTTCACCTTACCTCAGCTCTTTTTCCTGCTATCATAACCAATATCTAGATCTTGTCATCATCAATAACTGCATCTCATTTATAATGTCACTTTCAAGCATCCTACCTTCAGACCAACAGTTCCAATGTTCCTACTCACTTCCTCTAATACCCCTACTCCACCAACTCAGTGACCTTACTGAGGTCTACATTCTATTGATACTGTGAACAAAGAAAGAACAAAGAGCATCACTCATCACCCAGTTATATCAGAGTTAAATCATAACCTATGGTAGTTGCTCACCAACAGTGTACCATGAAAGGAATTCAGGATGAAAAACAGGATAAGGCACTCTCTGCTTTGGATAAACAGCCCCTAGATAGTTGAAAAGCACTAAAATCATTAACTTGATTTTACACATACATAGAAAAGCACTAAAATCATTAACTTGAGCTATCTGTTCTTGTATGCTTGACTACATGTATTTCCTAGCCAAAAAAAATCATATATATGCTAGCTTCTCCCCTACCTCTTTGGACCAGCTCCTCAGAGCTGTCTCCTGGGCTATAGTCCTCAGTAAGACCCTGAAAGAAAACTTAAACTCATAACTCTTATGTTGTGTCTTTTTCTTTAAGTCAACAATACTGTCATTTTTTCCACTGTCATCCCCACATTGGTGCCCTCACTTTTCCCATACACAGTAGCTTATCTCTCACAGTTCATTGCTGTAATCAATTTTACGTAGAATGTTGTATAGCCTGAAAAATCTCTCTGCTCCTTTGCCCCCTTTCTATATGTTCTTAAAACAGCAGTTGACTATTAAAATGTAAGTTAGATTAAGTTACATGTTAGTTTAAAACCCTCCAATGTCCTTCCATTTCACTCAGGAAAAAGGCTAAGTACTTTAAATGGTTTATAAGGCTGTATACAGCCTCTCTGGCTGTTTCATACCACTCTACTTAAGCCACGTGTTTCCACCCGAAGTCTTTGTATTTGCTTTGTGACTTTGCCTGGAATATTTTTCTTCCAGATATCCGCAGGGCTCTCTCTCTCACTTCCATGATCCCAAGAAAAATAGTGTTGCAAGTATGATAATTTCAGTCACAAAAATCAAGTGTGCAAATGTTAATTTTGTTCCTTTTTTACTACTGAGCTCAACATAGTGTATTTCCCTTCATTAACTGAACTTTCAATCAAGCTTTAATCACTTACTGTTAAAACTTGGTGTTAAATTATGTCTCTCACACTCTTTCTTATGAGCTTTTCCTCATAGGTAATACAAATTCCTGGCTTTGGAGAGGTCTACTTAAGAGATATGACATGGAAATGGGGATACATTTATTCCAGAGCAACAGGCTCTGTCAAGACTAATTTTTGCTTGAAGTGTATACTTCGTATTTGTTTGTAGCTTTGTTTGTAATAACAAAGAACTGGAAACAACTTCAGTATTCCATAAGTGGAAGATAGTGCTTGGCACACTTATACAATGAAATGCTATTTAGCCATTAAAAAGTAATGAAAGTGTATCTGAAAATGCTGATTTGGAAAGATCATCAAACTAAGTGAGAAAGACATATAGAGAAAAAAGATATAAAACAGTGTATACAGTGTAGTTCCTGTATATTTTCTCTAGATATAGGTGAATAATAGAGTTATAGTTAGTATAATATAAATAAATAAAAATATTTCTTTTAGTATACATAGGCAACCACTAAAAGAGTTCACTCTGGGAAAAGGGAGGCTGAGGAGACAGTTTTCATTCAATTTCTTTTTTGTAGCTTTATTTAAAAACCATGCACATTTAAAAAATTTTTGTATTTAAATTTTAACGTACATTAAATTATTGAACTGAGTCATTTAGCATAAACTTATTTGTTAGTTATTCAGTAAACAACAGATAACTCTTAGACTTTTACTGTGAGCATCGTACCATGCCAGGTGCGGGGGAGGCCATAAAAGAAAAAGAAACAATCACTGATCTAACAACACCTAAGATAAAATAGGAGAAATAAGATTCACAGAAACAATAAGAGAACAGCATAAAAATCATATAATTCAGGCTAATGTCTATGAAGTGGATGATGGATATTATGTGAACTGAGACAAGGAGAAGACAAGTTGCCAGGTATGATCAGGTAAAAAAAATATAATTTGAATTTGGTGTTGAAAGAAAGGTAAGGATTAGATTAGGGGAAAGAAGTGGAGAAGATAATCCAAGAAGGAGTAACATACATGAGGCAGCTTTAGTAAGCTCACGGGTAACAAACCAGCAAGGTCCAAATGTTTTAGGACAGTGGATTGGCACGAGCACGAGAAGTGATAGAAATGGGTAGAGACTGGAGAGGAGATAAGTTTGAAGACTAACATAGAAGTCAAAGCCTGAGTGTTTCAGTCTAAAGTGGAAGAATAAAATTTGGATGCAAAGAAAAGGGTGAATTCAAAATATGCTGGAAAAGAAAAAGCACTCTTACGTTGAGTCTGATTAAATGTAAGCACTGTGAGATAATTTTCAGAAAATAAATGTTTCAGAAAAAAAGTTTCTACTTACTTTGGGTACATCTTGATATAATATATATTGATATAATATCATGTCTATCCAATTAAGAGCTGAAGAATAGAAAAAATAGTTTTATAAAATGTCTGTTGATATATTACAAGTAACTATAAATCTGTTTAATAAACCTGAATGTAAATTCAAAGCTCAAAAGAGATAAAATAAAAACATAATGTATTAAGAATAACCTAGATGCAAAATTTAGATATAACAGAAAATATTGAGAAACTAGGCAGATGGAATGAGAAAAATAAAAATACACTGCTAACTCATTTTCTCTTGAGGGACTGGAATGTTTTTATGCAACTCTTAATACACCGTTTCAACCTTGACTCCAAACGTTGGGAAACAGTGTTGCCTCCCTGCTACTTCCTCTGGATTGGCCCAGCTCTCCAAGGTGGTGGTAAGAGAAGGGAATAGAATCCAAGGTCTAACTGATTAGATTGCCCTGAACCCCTACACAGAACCCCTACAAATGCTTTTGCTGAAGGGACATTTCTTAATAAATAAGGATTCCTTTTAAGCAACAATGCCACAGTAACTAGATAAGGCAACTTGGATATTAAACTACAAGATTTATTACTTAACGTCTATTCCAGCCTGGGTCAGAAAGAGTAGTAATAAGTCTGCAATGCTCAGTTCTCTCTTACACTTCTTTTTACAGATGTCACACTCTTTCCCTTCATTGACATAATTCTTTGTCTCCATCAAAAACCCTTTCCAAACTCCTCCCAGACTCTCCCCCAATTAGGCACTCTATAGGCCACATATGCCCCCCCCAATTATTGTTCACTTCATTTGCATGTGGGTTTTCCTATTATAATTCACTTTCATAAGGTAGGATCCTGTTGTCAGATCAGTAAAATAAAGCTTTGATAAGAACCCTTAATGCCACCTGTCTGACCTATAATACATTCTCACTTGCCCTTCTGTAGTAGGCTGAATAAAGGCCCCTCAAAAATGTCTACTCTGTAGTCCCTGGGACCTGTAAATATGTGACATTTCATAGCAAAAGGACTGTCCAGGTGTGATAAAGGTAATGGAATTTGAAATGAGGTGACTATCCCTTTGAGTCTAGTCTAATCACATGAGACTTTAAAAGGGGAGAATCTTTCCCAGCTGAAGTCAGACAGACACAGTGTGAGAAGGATTCAACCTATCATTACTGACTTTGAAGATTGAGGGAGGAGACTAAAAGCCAAGGAATGGAGGTGGCATGTAGAAGCTGAGAACAGCTCTCAACAGACAGCTAGCAAGGAAACAGAACCTTAGTCCTATAGCTATAAGGAACTGAATTCTACCCACTGTCTGAATAAGCAAGGAAGATTTTTTTCCCCAGAGCCTCCAGAGAGGATAGCAAGCAGTACCAACACCTTGATTTCAACCTTGTGAGACTCTTAGCAAAGACCAGAGCCCACTGGACTTCTGACGCATAGAAACTGTGAAATTTATAAATTTGTGTTGTGTTAAACTACTCAGTTTCTGGTAATTTGTCACAGCAACAGTAGAAATCAAATATACCTTTGTCATGTGGTTAAGAGGATGCAGGTTATTCCATGGGTTTTACTTGTCTCTGTTCTTGTTCTCCTTCCCTTTTCCCCTCAATAGCTAGCTGATAAGCACAATTCTTTGATAAGCGTAATCTAACTCCTTCAGTTGCTTCTGGCAAATTCTGTTGCTTGTCCACCTTTATTGTACAATAGATTCTTTTTCTAATCAATGCATCCCACTCAACATAGAAATTAAATTTTAAATGTAAAAAAATATTCATGAATAGGATTTAGAATATGATACATATGATCTAAAACAACAGGAAATATGAAAACAGACAAACGAGTCCATATGGCACAAATTAGAAAAAAAGAAAACATAAAAAAGATAGAAATCATTTAACAAGTAAGTGGAAGTAAGGCCGAATATTATTACAATTATAAATCTAAAAGGGAGATTAGACTCTAAAACAAAATCCAAATGACATACTTAAAGAAACACAAAATGGTTAAGTATTAAAGCACTTACAAAAGCATATATAATGCAATCAAGTTATAAGAAGGCATTGGTTACAATAATAACATCAGACAATGAATTAAAAACAAAAAGCATAAAATAGAATAAAGGTCTTCTTTTTATATTTTAAACTACATAATTTATGCAAAAGATTTAAGTGATATGTATCATCTATTAAATAAAATTTTATTGAATTATATAAAGCAAAAAGTTGTAAGGAGGAATTGAAAGAAATAAGTTGAAGATTTTAAAATATCATGTAGAATTTGACAAAAGAATAAAATAATGATGCAGGTGCTTTGAATTAAAGAATAAGATTTATTTAAATTACTAAAACGTATGCCTTACAATAGAAATGCAAATTCTTTACCAGTGCCTATTAATTGGCATGCCAATAAATTCCTGAAAAGAGACATTTTATGAGTCATATTCCTATGCAAAATGCTTTAATTTATATTAGAAACCTGCAGCAGTAAATTAACATTAAAAATCTAATCATTTAGAAACCTTAAAATAATTTACTTAGCACCTATTGATTCAAAGCAGAAATACGACTACAGTATAGAGTATTTAGAAACCAACCAACCATAGGAAAGTATATGGAATCTGGACAAGGGAGTAACTCAGAGGAAAATTCATAGATTAATAACTGTATAGGACTAAATAAAAAAGCAGGAAAGAGTTGCACTGAAAAGGATCATAAAATAAGAAAATGAAAAAGATGGTTAGATATGTTATGCTTCTCTAGAAAAATATAAATTACCAAAATTAATTGAAAGAAGATATGACTGAATCAAAAGAGATAGAAGCAATTCTTGCCCCAAAATTGCCTATATGAAGGGTCTCTTGATCCATTCTAAAAACTATTACTGTGAGTCAAAATGCCATTCTAACAAGAGGATGGGAAAACAATGTATATATGTAGGTGCAATAGATGGTTTCCATCCAGCATTAGTTCTGGCCAGTATGAGCAGACTGCTCTGACAGAGATGTGTCCCCGAATAATGCACAGTACCCCACCCATAAGAGAATCGTTTTGCTTTAAAAGTTCAGCCACCCCTAAAAGGTGTGAACCAGAAAGGCCCTTATGCCTAGATGAGTTTGTCCAGTTGCTTTGCTCCGCACGACAAGAGAGGTGAGTCCAAATGGACCATTAATGTGGTTTTGGGAACACGTCCTTGAATGGGCTTTCACTCCTTCCCTGTTTCTTCAGTTCCTCTGATCTTCATTCCATCTCCCTGAATCACTTTCTGAACAATCTCCCACACTGAAGGCTTTGTTGTAGACTCTGCTTTCTGCAGGACCTGAGTTAAAACGTGAGAGAAAGATGGTGCGGTCCTGAAAGGAAAGATGAGCTTGTGTTTTACCTGAGTCTAGCTTTTTCTACGGGTGCTAGAAATGACTGCAGAGTAAAAATTTAAGGACCTAAGTTTATACCATAGAGACTCGTACTGCTTTGGGTGGATAGAGTAGGTCACAAGATGGAAAGAATATTCTTCACTATTTCACTTTTGCTTTCACTCATTACTATTACATAGTGAGACTAATTTGAAAACCCCTTTACACATCCATAAATAAACTTTTCCTTATGAGAAAACACTCCCCTCCAATTTTTAAGAATAAACCCTGCCTGATGTTATTAATGCTCATGAGCTTTACTGGTCTTTAAATATATGTAATTTCTTTGGAAAGCCTTAGGTTTAGAATAAAAGATTTGAAAAACAAATTTCAGGAAAGTCAGGGATACAATGGCAGAAGCTTTGCATGAAAACCCTTTGGCATTCTTTCAAAAATTTTTAAAACTTATCATTCAGCAAGAGAGTCTGTTTAACACCCTCTGTGCTTTCAGAGAAATTAACACTTCAGCGGATGCCAACGATGCTTTTTTTTTTTCCTTTAAGTGACGGCCTTGCTCAAATTCAAGCTTTAGAGCAAGTTTTCTAAATGCACATCCATAAAACATTTATGGTCTATAATGAACACCTATTGTAGGAAATGTCTAAATTACCGGTTTGGGGAGGGGGAGGAAAAATTAAAAGCAAAGGGATGAAGTAGACCAGTGCCTGTGGTTGACATTATCGTTCACTGTTTTTTTCTCTCCTCAGATTAGAGCTTTCTTTACAGCAGGCCATAAATACCTATTTCTATTTTATAATGCGTGTGCTACTGCACCATGGGTAACCAAAAGGAGTTTTTCCTGTTGACTGCTACCTGTCCGTCTTGCTGACGCTGCTGGAAATGAACAGGGATACAGACCTGAGACAGGTTATCAATCCTGGGAAGAGTAATCTGCTCAGAAAACTTAGATTGGTCTGGATCTGTACAATTATAAGGTCAATCCCGAGAGAGAAGACCCAGAACCTGGGGAGGAAAAATAAGCACAAAGCTGGAGATGATTTCAAATAGTCAGAAACTGTGGTAAGCGCTGACCTTGAATGATGTTTTAGATAACTGCTTCATTCTTCCTTTCTTCACTGTGAAGAGACTTTGCAATTTTATGGCATAAGTTTTCAAGTCTCCATTTTGGCTATGGGGAAAAGTGTAAGAAATCTGATTAGATTTTACACTCAGATGTACCCTTTTTAGTAAATCTCCCTTGTGGGTCAAAGGAATTATATATGAACCCTAACTAATTGCTTAGAGGTTAGAGATATCTATTATTAATCACCAAATGAGTCCAGAAATACAACCTATTTTAGGATCCACACTCTATTCTAATTTTCCTTTGGGTGCAGGGAGGGCACACCAATGGCACAAATTAAAATTTTTGTCCCATAGGGAAAACAGTGTCCAAGAACCAAATTGTTTTTCTTTGATCACCAAAAATAATCAGATCTCCGGCTGGTCAGGTTCCAATATGAATTTCCCTCCTAATGCAAAAGCTACAGAGGGGAAGGTGTTCAGCATACCCTAGGATAGAGGTGACATTATCCTGCAGGGTAGCATATGCATACCATATCTCTTCTAGACTGCCAGAGAGTACTTTATAAGAAGGATCTGGTGGTACTTCTGAAGTGCTTTACAATCTGCAATGTATGGGACTTCCTTTTCTTACTGTTTTATATTTGCAGACTAAAATTCTAAACAGCCTGGCAGCTTTCTAGTTAGTTTGATTATTTGGGACAGCCAGATTAAATAATTCAGCTCCCAGCTGGAATATGATTGACCTGAATGACCTGGTTTGGTGGTCTGCAGTTATCCAGTTGATGCACATATTGCCAAATCTCCACTTCATGGCAGTTTTACAGCGTTTGGAACCACTGCTCTAAGTATCAGTCCCATGAGACTTAAGCTGGCTCTTGCTGCTAATGAGTCTAGTTCCACATGTTGCCCGCTCACAACCTCCTTTACTGCCCAAAAAATCCAGTTATAGAAGTAGATAAAAGACAGTGGGAGAGTTAGAGAATCAGGGTTAGATGGCATTTCAAAGGGTTGTGCAAGGTCATGCCTTCATGGTGAAGGAGGAACCTGATAATTTCCATTTTCTCCTTGGCCTCACTGGGGACTTGGGTTAAAGTAGCCAGCAGATGCACGTGACATCAGCAGTGACTGAGAGCAAGCTCCTTGCAGGGATCATTCCTCTTGGGTCGAGCGTTTCTCAGGAATCCTATGAGAGTTTTCACTTGCAGAGTTCTGGGGAAACAGCAGGGCTGCCCGAGAGCCCCACCCTCCTGGCATATTCTGGTTGGCAAGGCTGCCAACCTGAGTGGCCCTGAGCCCAGGCTGAGTAGCCAAAGCCACCCAGCCTGGCTGTGGAGACAGGCAGAGTCTGCAGCTCAGCAAAGCCCTGGTTCCAGACATTTTTGGTCATAGATTTAATTTCTACTTTCAAAAATAGCCCTGAAGCAAGCAGTGAGCAGTCCATAAGAGATCTTTTGTGTCTTTTCCCCCCTGCTTCTATATTATCCACATCTAATTAAGAGGCATTTTTTCCCATGGGCTTACTTTCAAGTAGAACACTCAGTAGGGAAGTAAAGTTACGATATAAAATTGTTCTGAAAACCAAATCGGAGGAATCAAGTCACAAGATGAGCTTTTACCTCAAGAATTTTCCGCATCACCACCCTCGGTGCTGGAAACCACCCAGGCACACACCACATGAAGAAGCATATTTATAAAGATTGAACTGTCACTCTAACTTAAACATCAAAAATGAATGTGCATAGCAGCCGCATAGCACTCGGGAGATCGGCTCGGTGCTTTGTGACCACCTAGAGGGGTGGGATAGGGAGGGTGGGAGGGAGACGCAACAGGGAGGGGATATGGGGATATATGTATACGTATAGCTGATTCACTTTGTTATACAGCAGAAACTAACACACCATCGTAAAGCAATATACTCCAATGAAGATGTAAAAAAAAAAAAAAAGAATGTGCAGTGCTAAGTGATTTTAATCTTATAACCAAGGTAAAAACCCTCTAATATCTTTATCTAAAATATAACACAAATAGGCATACATGTGTATAAGTGTACAAAGAAAAGCAATATGTAAAATATTGAAACAAGATAAAAAAATTATCTTAAATTGCAACCAAACTTGAATTACATGTTAGAAACTTTCTAAATGGAATGTTTTATCGAGGAGAAAGAGTGGTTGTCGGAAGATTTTTTAGGTAAGGTTTTATTTTTATTTATTTAAAAAATTTCAGAACATCTTGTTTATGTAGAAGTGGAGGTAGGAACTAAATGATTTTTAGGAGCCCTTGTAAATCTATAATTCAATAGTCTCTGTCCTGATAAGTCTGCCTGCCATGTGTAGCTGGGGCACTAAAACACAGAAGGGCATGCTAGTCTCTTACTACTCTTTATTACCTCTAAATATATTCACTTTCTAAATATTAAGAAAGTCCTTCTTGGACCCATTCAAGGGCATTCAGTAGAAAGTACTTAAGTTCAAAGTGGTACCAAGAATCGGCAGTTATGGCCACACTATAGTGGCACGCTAGGGTATACAGGTCCTGGATTTCACTATAATTATCTTTTCTTTTTCTCCCCATCCTCCCTCCCGGATCCAGTCTGAAAGCAATTTTGCAACCCCATCATCCTTAGGATAGTCATTATTGACAGGAATTTGGATTTCAAATCTTGAAAGGATTCTTGAATTGTTAAACAAGGATAAGAAGAATGTTGTTTGGTGCAGGAGGGGAGGGGATTCTAAACACCTGAATGTGTCAGAAAGCCAGCAGTGTCTTTAAGATGCCCATTGTGAAAGCCCCTGGGAGTGGGAATTGCCTAGTAATTATCACTCCAATGAAAGGCTTTGGGAAAGATGACCTAAGTAGTCCCAGACATAATTCTCTTTCGGACTGGTATATCTCTCTCTTCCATCGGGTTCCAAATAGGCCTTGTCCCTGGTGTAAGAGTGCCAGCTCTCTGTGGTATATCAATAACTACCTAATTTTTTGAATTCTTTTTACCCATCTCTGTGTTTTCCACAGACCTCTGGAATGTGGGTCAACATGGCATCAATTATATATACTTGCAGAGACTCAGTAGCTTCCTGAACTTCATTTTCATCTTACTCAATGATTTTGGCAAAAGACAAAGAAAATAAAAGTTCATGAAAACAGGGAAAACCTGGGCTTGAAGCGTATTGAGGACAGAGATACTGTGAACTAACGTTAGATACAGAACAGGACACTGTTATTTAATGTTCAATCTAGAATATGCCAGAACACTCCTCAAAATACAGAAACTCATTTTCATTGGACTGTTATTTTATCAAAATTAGACTAAATGGGACTGTCAGAAGCTCCGCATTCTCCTAGTAATTGCATATGCCATCTGCACTGTGATTCTTAGCAACGGGTTGTTATTATTAAGCATAGGGTATGTTAAATGCCAGGAGTGTCCCCATATTCCATGGATATTTTTTAAAAGATATGCTTTCCGTTCTGACTGTCAAATAAATAGGAAAACAGAAATTATATAAGAACATAGCCCAAACCAAGCAAAAGTTACATTAACCTTCCTGAACTGTCATTGCTCTTCGTGTTTGAAACTCTCATATTTAAGTATATTCCTGTCGCTATTTTATAATCAGATGGGCTCTCATAGGTGAAATTCCTAGGGGTGGGTACCATTGCTGATATGTGTAAGTATTCTCAGTGTGAACTGGACCCAAAGTACAACCCTGTAAGCTTACATTCCCCTGGGGATAAGATGAGGTGTTTGCTACCAACACTTGGAGTCTGTGTCACTGTCCTCTCCAAGTTACTCCCCTGGGCCAGCTTCAGGCAAAGATGTGAAGCGAGTAAAATGTGCTTTCGGTGCTCTAAGCCATCTCATTTTTATTCTCCTGCATTCGTCAGCATTCACTCCCCTTAGCTTCTTAGCCTTGTCAGAATCTACTCTCAGAAAGAGAGCTCCTTGAAATCCTTTTAAGTCTTGGTATGAAATTCTTTGTGTCACCTCTCCCAGGGTGACTTGTATGGTAGTTTCTAATGCTAACTATAGAATGAAATGCTCTTCCCCTTCTGAGAAATTCTATGCGTTATTGGGCAGGTTAGGAAGAGATTCTGGAGGGACACCAAAGAAAGCCTTCTCATCACTGTGATACATACCTTGAGTTCACACACACACACACACACACACACACACACACACACACACACACACAACGTGTAAGAAAACATTAACAGTCATCATCTCTCCAGCATATGTTAGGAGGCATAGTAACAATCATTTGTATGTTTCTCACCAAATTCTGTAATGTTAGTAAGTAAAACTCAAGTGAGGGGTCAAGTGATTTTGCCAAGATTACACAACTATTCCATACAAGATCCAGAATAAAAAAAGCTCAGCCAACACCCAGTCTCTTTTCTTTGTATGTTCTAATCTTTTTATTTTTTGAATATTTGAATTTTATTTTATTTATTTTTTTTATACAGCAGGTTCTTATTAGTTATCCATTTTATATACATCAGTGTATACATGTCAATCCCAATTGCTCACACCACCATCCCCATACCCCCGTGGCTTTCCCCCCGTGGTGTCCATATTTTGTTCTCTACATCTGTGTCTCAATTTCTGCCCTGCAAACCGGTTCAACTGTACCATTTTTCTAGGTTCCACATATACGCATCCATATACGATATTTGTTTTTCTCTTTCTGACTTACGTCACTCTGTATGACAGTCTCTAGATACATCCACGTCTCTACAAATGACCCAATTTCATTCCTTTTTATGGCTGAGTAATATTCCATTGTATATATGTACCACGCCTTCTTTATCCATTTGTCTGTCGATGGGCATTTTGGTTGCGTCCGTGACCTGGGTATTGTAAATAGTGATGCAGTGAACACTGCGGTGCATGTGTCTTATTGAATTATGGTTTTCTACGGGTATATGCCCAGTAGTGGGATTGCTGGGTCATATGTTAATTCTATTTTTAGTTTTTTAAGGAACCTCCATACTGTTCTCCATAGTGGCTGTATCAATTTACATTCCCACCAACAGTGCAAGAGGGTTCCCTTTTCTCCACACCCTCTCCAGCATTTGTTGCTTGTAGATTTTCTCATGATGCCCATTCTAACTGGTGTTAGGTGATACCTCATTGTAGTTTTGATTTGCATTTCTCTAATAATTAGTGATGTTGAACAGCTTTTCATGTGCCTCTTGGCCATCTGTATGTCCTCTTTGGAGAAATGTCTATTTAGGTCTTCTGCCCATTTTTTGATTGGGTTGTTTGTCTTTTTAATATTGAGCTGCATGAGCTGTTTATATATTTTGGAGATGATTCCTTTGTCTGTTGATTCAATTGCAAATATTTTCTCACATTCTGAGGGTTGTCTTTTCATCTTGTTTGTAGTTTCCTTTGCTGTGCAAAAACTTTTAAGTTTCATTAGGTCGCATTTGTTTATTTTTGTTTTTATTTCCATTACTCTAGGAGGTGGATCAAAAAAGATCTTGCTGAGATTTATGTCAGGGAGTGTTCTTCCTATGTTTTTCTCTAAGAGTTATATAATGTCCAGTCTTACATTTAGGTCTCTAATCTATTATGAGTTTATTTTTGTGTGTGGTGTTAAGGAGTGTTCTAATTTCATTGTTTAAAATGTAGCTGTCCAGTTTTCTCAGAACCACTTATTGAAGAGACTGTCTTTTCTCCATTGTATATGCTTGCCTCCTTTGTCATAGATTGGTTGACCATAGGTGTGTGGGCTTACCTCTGGACTTTCTATCCTGTTCCATTGATCTGTATTTCTGTTTTTTGTGCCAGTACCATACTGTCTTGATTACTGTAGCTTTGTAGTATACTCTGAAGCCAGGGAGTCTGATTCCTCCAGCTCAGTTTTCTCCCCTCAAGACTGCTTTGGCTATTCGGGGTCTTTTGTGTCTCCATACAAATTTTAAGATTTTTTTGTTCTAGTTCTGTAAAAAATGTCATTGGTAGTTTGATAGGGATAGCACTGAATTTGTAGATTGCTTTGGGTAGTATAGTCATTTTCACAATATTAATTCTTCCAATCCAAGAACATGGTATATCTCTCCATCTGTTTGTGTCATCTTTAATTTCTTTCATTGGTGTCTTATAGTTTTCTGCATACAGGTCTTTTCTCTCCCTAGGTAGGTTTATTCCTAGGTATTTTATTCTTTTTGTTGCAATGGTAAATGGGAGTGTTTTCTTGATTTCACTTTCATATTTTTCATCATTAGTGTATAGGAATGCTAGAGATTTCTGTGCATTAATTTTGTATCCTGCTACTTTACCAAATTCGTTTATTAGCTCTAATAGTTTTCTGGTAGAATCTTTAGGATTCTCTAAACATAGTATCATGTCATCTGCAATTAGTGACAGCTTTCCTTCTTCTTTTCCGATTTGGATTCCTTTTATTTTCTTTTCTTCTCTGATTGCTGTGACTAAAACTTCCAAAACTATGTTGAATAAGAGTGGTGAGAGTGGGCAACCTTGTCTTGTTCCTGATCTTAGTGGAAATGCTTTCAGTTTTTCACCATTGAGGACGATGTTGGCTGTGGGCTTGTCATATATGGCCTTTATTATGTGGAGGAAAGTTCCCTCTATGCCTGCTTTCTTCAGGGTTTTTATCATAAATGGGTGTTGAATTTTGTAGAAAGCTTTCTCTTCATCTATTGAGATGATCATATGGTTTTTCTCCTTCAATTTGTTAATATGGTTTATCACATTGATTGATTTGAGTATATTGAAGAATCCTTGCAATCCTGGAATAAACCCCACTTGATCATGGTGTATGATCCTGCTGTTGGATTCTGTTTGCTAGTATTTTATTGTGGATTTTTCCATCTATGTTCATCAGTGATATTGGCCTTTAGGTTTCTTTCATTGTGACATCCTTGTCTGGTTTTGGTATCAGGGTGATGGTGGCCTCTTAGAATGAGTTTGGGAGTGTTCCTCCCTCTGATATATTTTGGAAGAGTTTGAGAAGGATCGATGTTAGCTCTTCTCTAAATATTTGATTGAATTCGCCTGTGAAGCCATCTGGTCCTGGGCTTTTGTTTGTTTTAAGATTTTTAATCACAGTTTCAATTTCAGTGCTTGTGATTGGTCTGTTCATATTTTCTATTTTTTCCTGATTCAGCCTTGGCAGGTTGTGCATTTCTAAGAATTTGTCCATTTTTTCCAGGTTGTCCATTTTATTGGCATAGAGCTCCTTGTAGTAATCTCTCATGATCTTTTGTATTTTTGCAGTGTCAGTTGTTACTTCTCCTTTTTCATTTGTAATTCTCTTGATTTGAGTCTTCTCCCTTTTTTTCTTGATGAGTCTAGCTATTGGTTTATCAATTTTGTTTATCTTCTCAAAGAACCAGCTTTTAGTTTTATTGATCTTTGCTATCGTTTCCTTCATTTCTTTTTCATTTATTTCTGATCAGATCTGTATGATTTCTTTCCTTCTGCTAACTTTGGGGTGTTTTTGTTCTTCTTTCTCTAATTGCTTTAGGTGCAAGGTTAGGTTGTTTATTCGAGATGTTTCCTGTTTCTTAAGGTAGCATTGTATTGCTATAAACTTCCCTCTTAGAACTACTTTTGCTGCATCCCATAGGTTTTGGGTTGTCGTGTCTCCATTGTCATTTGTTTCTAGGTATTTTCTGATTTCCTCTTCAATTTCTTCAGTGATCACTTCGTTATTAAGTAGTGTATTGTTTAGCCTCCATGTGTTTGTATTTTTTACAGATCTTTTCCTCTAATTGATATCTAGTCTCATAGCGTTGTGGTCGGAAAAGATACTTGATACAATTTCAGTTTTCTTAAATTTACCAAGGCTTGATTTGTGACCCAACATATGATGTATCCTGGAGAATGTTCCATGAGCACTTGAGAAAAATGCGTATTCTGTTGTTTTTGGATGGAATGTTCTATAAATATCAATTAAGTCCATCTTGTTTGATGAATCATTTAAAGCTTGTGTTTCCTTATGTATTTTCATTTTGAATGATCTGTCCATTGTTGAAAGTGGGGTGTTAAAGTCTCCTACTATGAATGTGTTACTGTCGATTTCCCCTTTTATGGCTGTTTGTATTTGCCTTATGTATTGAGGTGCTCCTATGTTGGCTGCATAAATATTTACAATTGTTATATCTTCTTCTTGGATCAATCCCTTGATCATTATGTAGTGTCCTTCTTTGTCTCTTGTAATAGTCTTTATTTTAAAGTCTATTTTGTCTGATATGAGAATTGCTCCTCCAGCTTTCTTTTGGTTTCCATTTGCATGGAATTTCTTTTTCCATCCCCTTACTTTCAGTCTGTATGTGTGTCTAAGTCAGAAGTGGGTCACTTGTAGACAGCATATTTATGGGTCTTGTTTTTGTATCCATTCAGCCAGTCTGTGTCTTTTGGTGGGAGCATTTAATCCATTTACATTTAAGGTAATTATCAATATGTATATTCCTATTCCCATTTTCTTAATTGTTTTGGTTTGTTATTATAGGTCTTTTTCTTCTCTTGTGTTTCTTGCCTAGAGAAGATCCTCTAGCATTTGTTGTAAAGCTGGTTTGGTAGTGCTGAACTCTCTCAGCTTTTGCTTGTCTGTAACGGTTTTAATTTCTCCATCAAATCTGAATGAGATCCTTGCTGGGTAGAGTAATCTTGGTTGTAGGCTTTTCCCTTTCATCACTTTAAATATGTCCTGCCACTCCCTTCTGGCTTGCAGAGTTTCTGCTGAAAGATCAGCTGTTAACCTTATGGGGATTCCCTTGTGTGTTATTTGTTGTTTTTTCCTTGCTGCTTTTAATATGTTTTCTTTGTATTTAATTTTTGACAGTTTGATTAATATGTGTCTTGGAGTGATTCTCCTTGGATTTATCCTGTATGGGACTCTCTTTTCTTCCTGGACTTGATTAACTATTTCCTTTCCCATATTAGGGAAGTTTTCAACTATAATCTCTTCAAATATTTTCTCAGTCCCTTTCTTTTTCTCTTCTTCTTCTGGAACCCCTATAATTCGAATGTTGGTGCATTTAATGTTGTCCCAGAGGTCTCTGAGACTGTCCTCAGTTCTTTCCTCCTTGGATTTATCCTGTATAGGACTCTCTACATGTCCTTGAGTTGACTGACTATTTCCTTTCCCAGATTAGGGAAGTTTTCAACTATAATCTCATCAAATATTTTCTCATTCCCTTTTCTTTCTCTTCTTCTTCTGGGACTCCTATAATTCTAATGTTTGTGTGTTTAATGTTGTGTCAGGGGTCTCTGAGACTGTTCTCAATTCTTTTCTTTTTTTTTTCTTTATTCTGCTCTGTAGTACTTATTTCCACTATCTTATCTTCCAGGTCACTTATCCATTCTGCTGCCGAAGTTATTCTGCTATTGATTCCTTCTAGAGAATTTTTTTTTTTTGCGGTACGCGGGCCTCTCACTGTTGTGGCTTCTTCCGTTTGTGGAGCACAGCCTCCGGAAGCGCAGGCTCAGCGGCCATGGCTCACGGGCCCAGCCGCTCTGTGGCATGTGGGATCTTCCTGGACTGGGGCACGAGACCGTGTCCTCTGCATCGGCAGGTCGACTCTCAACCACTGCGCCACCAGGGAAGCCCCCTTCTAGAGAATTTTAAATTTCATTTATGTGTTGTTCATCATTATTTTTTTGCTCTTTATTTCTTCTAGGTCCTTGTTAAATGTTTCTTGTATTTTCTCCATTCTATTTCCAATATTTGGATATCTTTACTATCATTATTCTGAATTCTTTTTCAGGTAGACTGCCTACTTCCTCTTCATTTATTTGGTCTGGTGCGTTTTTACTTTGCTCCTTCATCTGTTGTATATTTCTCTGTCTTCTCATTTTGTTTAACTTACTGTGTTTGGGGTCTCCTTTTCACAGGCTGCAAGTTCGTAGTTCCCGTTGTTTTTGGTGTCTGCTCCCAGTGGGTAAGGTTGGTTCAGTGGGTTGTGTAGGCTTCCTGGTGGAGTGGACTGGTGCCTGTGTTCTGGTGGATGAGGCTGGATCTTGTCTTTCTGCTGGCAGGATTGTGTCTGGTTATGTGTTTTCGGGTGTCTGTGAACTTAGTATGATTTTAGGCAGCCTCTCTGCTAATGGGTGTGGTTGTGTTCCTGTCTTGCTAGTTGTTTGGCATGGGGTGTCCAGCACTGGAGCTTGCTGGTTGTTGAGTGGAGCTGGGTCTTAGCATTGAGATTGAGATAGCTAGGAGAGGTCTCGCTGATTGATATTATGTGGGGCTGGGAGGTCTCTGGTGGCCCAGTGTCCTGAACTCAGTTCTCCCACCTCAAAAGCTCAGGCCTCACACCAGGCCAGAGCACGAAGACCCTGTCAGCCACACAGCTCAGAAGAAAAGGGAGAAAAAAAAGAAAGAAAGAAAAATAAAATATAAAAAAATAAAAAAGTTATTAAATTAAAAAAAGTAATTAAATAAAAGAAGAGAGCAACCAAACCATTAAAGGAATCTAATGATAACAAGCACTAAAAACTATACTAAGATAAATAGAAAAATCAGAAACTAATAAGTTGCATACAGCAAACCCCAAGTCTACAATTGCTCCTAAAGTCCACTGCCTCAATTTTGGGATGATTTGCTGTCTCTTCAGGTATTCCACAGATGCAGGGTACATCAAGTTGATTGTGGAGATTTAATCTGCTGCTCCTGAGGCTGCTGGGAGAGATTTCCCTTTCTCTTCTTTGTTCGCACAGCTCCTGGGGCTCAGCTTTGGATTTGGCTCCGCCTCTGCATGTAGGTCGCCTGAAGACATCTGTTCCCTGCCCAGACAGGATGGGGTTAAAGGAGCAGCTGATTAGGGGACTCTGGCTCACTCAGGCCTGGGGAAGGGAGGGGTACAGAACACAGGGTGAGCCTGCAGCAGCAGAGGTCGGCGTGACGTTGCAACAGCTTGAGGTGTGCCGTGTGTTCTCCCAGGGAAGTTGTCCCTGGATCATGGGACCCTGGCAGGGGCGGGCTGCACAGGCTCACAGGAGGGGTGGTGTGGATCGTGACCTGTGCTTCTTGGTTGCTTCTTGGTGGCTGCAGCAGCAGCCTTAGAGTTCCTTGTGGCTTCTTGGTGGCTGTAGCAGCAGCCTTAGAATTTCATGCCCATCTCTGGTGTCCATGCTGATAGCTGCAGCTTGTGCCCATCTCTGGAGCTTGTTTAGGTGGTCTTCTGAATCCCCTCTCCTCATGCACCCCGAAACAACAGTCTCTTGCCTCTTTGGCAAGTCCAGACTTTTTCTCGGTCTCCCTCCTGGGTAGCTGTGGCGCACTAGACCCCTTCAGGCTGTGTTCATGCAGCCAACCCCAGTCCTCTCCCTGGGATCTAACCTCAGAAGCCTGAGCCGCAGCTCCCAGACCCCACCTGCCCCAGTGGGTGAGCAGAAAAGCCTCTTGGGCTGGTGAGTGCTGGTCGGCACAGATCCTCTGTGTGGGGATCTCTCCGCTTTTCCCTCTGTACCCCTGTTGCTGCGCTGTCCTCCGTGGCTCTGAAGCTTCCCCCCTGCCATCCCCCTGTCTACACCAGTGAAGGGGCTTCCTAGTGTGTGCAAACCTTTCCTCCTTCACAGCTCCCTCCCACTGGTGCAGGTCCTGTCCCTATTCTTTTGTCTCTGTTTTTTCTTTTGCCCTACCCATGTATGTGGGGATTTTCTTGCCTTTTGGGAAGTCTGAGGTCTTCTGCCAGCCTTCAGTAGGTGTTCTGTAGGAGTTGTTCCACATGTAGATGTATTTCTGGTGTATTTGTGGGGAGGAAGGTGATCTCCACGTCTTACTCCTCTGCCATCTTGAAGGTCCTCCCAGACTGATTTTAATGTCTGAAGTCTTCATTCATTTTTTTTTTTTCCGTTTCTAAAGGGACACTTCATTTATCATCTTTGTGTCATTCTTGCTTTTGTTAATGGATGGTGTTACTCTTTGATTGCTGACTGATCTTTCATAACTTCTGTGCTGTGAGGCGTGAAACATTTCACATCACAAAACATGGCATTCTCACTATGGAGTAACTAAATATTTATTTCCTTGGAAATGTTCAGCAGGGTCTGGGTTGTTTTGTTTTTCCAACTTTTCCCCTTTTGTTGATTTCGTTATTACTGTCAACATATTGTCATAAAGTTTTTTTCTTGAAAATCACACGTAAAACTAATTCAATGTTTTTCATCAAGGCTACTGCCTTCTCTATTCCCTGTGGAATGAGTGTCCTATTGTTAGATGGACTTATAGGTACTCAGAACAGATAAGAAGCCCTTGATATTGAAACTTCTCAACGTTTGACATTCGTTCTGCATTTACTGCTCTTTAATTACCTATGTCCATCCTAACAAGGACAGGCCATAAACATAAGTTCATACTTTAATTATTGCTGTATTATGCAAACAGTATTTTAAAATAATAGATGACTTCCATTAGCAATGCAGGTCATGCAGTTTGAAAACTGTTTTCATTTATGTAGCAAGTATTGATAGCCTCCGATATTACACATTCCAGGCACTGTTTTAGAGCTAAGGAAACACTGATGAGTAAAAGATGCAGCCCTGCTCTCCTATGGACTAGTTGGGGAAATAGGTATTAGCCAAATGAGAATGCAAAAGAATGTATGACTACAAATGAAGATACGTGGTTGGAAGGAAGGGAAGGAAGGGAAGCAAGGGAAGGAAAAGAAGGAAGGGAAGGAAGGGGGGAGGGGAAGGAGAGAGGAAGGGAGAGAGGAAGGGAAGGAGGGAGGAACTTTCTATGTAACGAAGGAACCTGGCCTAGAATGAGAATGTGAGGAGGTAAGGGAAAGCATCCAGTGTTCATATGAGGCAGTGGGATGAAGAGGAGCTTTATAGACAGAATGGTAAGATCAAAGGCCTGGCATTTGCAAAGAAAGTGGAGAATTCAAAAATTGAGAGAAGACAGTTTGGCCTGAGCTCATAGACTGAGTGAGAGAGTGATGATTAATGAGACTAGGGAGGTAAGCAAGGGGCAGGCCCAGTGAACACTGAATCAGTGCTATGGATGTAGTTGTTTAGTTTAATAGTGACGGGAAGCTACTGCAGGGTTTTAAGCTTGGGGGTAACATGATTGATTGGCTTTGCATTTTGAAAAGATTCCTTTCTGCTCCTGGCAGACTCCTGGGAACTCAATTATCAATTTTGTTCTCTAGTGTCCAATTACTGTTAAGATTTAATGGGAGAGAAAAATGAAGAATATATATGCTATAATATATATGCTATATGCCATAATGCTAATCAGGGAATTTATTTCTGCTCTTTCTTTCTCCCCTCCCTCCTTCCCTCCCTTCTTTCCTCCCTTCTTTCTCTCTTTCTTTTTCTTTCTTCCTTTCTTCTTTCCTCCCTCTCTCCCTCCGTCTCCTTTTTTCTCTTTCTTTCTTTCCTCCTTCCTTCCTTTCTTCCTTCCTTTTTCTCTTTCTTTCTTTCTTCCTTTTTCTTTAATTATTACTATCAAAGCTGGCTTATTCAAATAGAAAAAATCTACTTAGAATAGGCATCACTAAGCTTCACTTATAAAGATGTATAGAAAATTTTGAATTCCCATACAGAATGTGAAGAAAGACTGATTAAATAATAATCAGTGGCCAAATACAGATTTATAAGCTAGGAGCAAATTTCTTTCTCATGTGACTATAATGTTGTACAGGGAGATGTGATATGCTTCCTTATTTACAAAAGTATTTTAGTCATCTTTAGAATGTTCTTCTAAGAAACGTGACTGTTTTATAGGAATATGAAATCTCTTTACCCAGAGAGAAGTACATGAAACACACTGGACAGATGTTTATAAGATTTCTCTTAGTGTGAAAAGAGGCCCATATTTGATTGACTGATTCATTCACTTATTAAACACATTTTTATGGATGTCAACCCTGTGTCAAGTACTGGTTCTAGAGATATAGTAGAGAACTAGAGATAGTTTCTGTTCTTATGAGGCTTATATTTTGGGTAGGGTAAATATTAAATAGTCAAGTAAATATATAGTATGTTAGATGGTATAAACAAAGGGGGATAGGATTTCATGACTGTGATTGAAGGGTGTTTGTATATGTGTATACATTACCAGTAAGGTTTTCTCTCAGTAAGCACATACATACACATATGTATATGTACATATACTTGTATATGTACATATGTATATTGAGAGAAAAATCTCACTGACGAGGTGGCACTTGAGCAGGTCAACATGCTGACACCCTAAATCAAAGAAAATCAGAGAAAGCACTTTCAGAATTTTCTCTCCACCAATTGGTGAAAGACACACAGAGTCGCCTTAATTGTTATTTTTTTTTTAACATCATGCTGAAATGGTTTTTTGGTGTTTGATATTGAGAGATTATACCACTGCAACCTCACCTCCAACTGCCACCCCGTCTTCTGCTTTATTCTTAATTCCTTATGGCTGATCTACTTCTGGCTCTGTCTGGAGCGCCTGCTATTTGATGATTATGGATGCTATGAGTAGCATGTTTGGGAAAAGATCCACTTCATTTGCAACACAGTTGCAACAGTTTAATTATAAAAGAAGTTTTTAAACTAATGTTTGCTTGCTAATTCCTTTCTCAAACTTGGTCTCTCTCTTTTGTTTAGCAGATGTGTTTTCATTACACACCCATTTGGCAATTTCAAAACAAGTTCTCAACAGACCCCATTTTCTAAACAAATCTACACAAATATGCAAACTATGAACTTAACATTCAGCTTTACAGCTGCAACAATTGAAGGATAAAGAGTTTTGTGGTGAATTACCATCATGAAATGGAAGATTAAAATTCACTTTCAGGGCAGCATCGTCAAACACTATTACTTGTCTTGATATCTGGAAACAAAATTATATCATATTTATTTGTAATAGCAGTGATTTCAAAGTATTTAAGAATCTGTTTCTTCAATAGTATGAAAATATGTCAAGTCTAAGCACATTTTAAAAATCACTTTCATGTAAACACTTTAAAGTCGTAAGTCTGTCATTGGCTATAATATCTCATAATTTTTTTTTTAAATGGATCAAATTTCTGAAAGCACACATATGGGGTTGTATTACAAGCTGTATCTGCTATGTTAATAAATGAACTCAGTGATAAAAGCAATGTGACTGAAATACTAATCTGTATTTTCCACGTAGAGTATCAGAATAAGGAAGAAAAATTACAAAAAAGAATGTGGCAAGACACATACACAACTGGCATTCAAGTCTTCTGGTTGGGTACAAGCAAGTACTCAAGAAACTGACATCACAGGGGCCCCAATTTGCCTTGAAGACCCTTAAGATTCACAAACACAAGCAAATAAATTGCCCACCTCGGGCTTGCCTAACTTTCAATAACGTTTGGTACACTAGGCAATATATTAAGGAAAATCAAAGTTGACATCTCACCATGGTGGTGATATTTATTTATCACCTGAAATTTTATTCTTTTATTTTAAAAAGAGCATATGGAAGTTTTACAATATTTATTAATTTATTTTTTGGACCAGCATAGAATTATCTGAGGGACAATTAAAGAACCTACATGAACTTTTTGGTATGATTTAAATACTTTTTTTCTTTTGTGGAATTCTGAATAGCATGATATAGAAAGTTTGATTCAAAAACAGTTGTTATACCACGAAAGTGATCACTGTATTTTTTTCCAAGAATAACATGCAGGATTTAAAAAAAAAAAAAAAAAAGCAGTTGTTAAACATGGTCTGACTTAGAGTCATGACTAAAAGTAAATTTCCTCAAGGATTTATGAAAGATAAATTATGAAAGATAATTCACACATACAAAGGTAATTCACACATACAGATTTTTTCCCCTGTCCTTCTATAACCTAGAAGTGAAAGGTAAGGTTACATTACAAATATTACTGTTACCCAGAGACTAAGGAAGTGTGAGAAAAGTACCAAATTTAGTTTCTGAGTTATATTTAAAATTACATAGGTGTTTGACTCTTGGAAAGTCACTTTCTCTCCTCATTAATAGGGCCCATAATAATGTTATAACTTGCCCTTAAATGTCTGTTAAATAGCAATTAATGATTAATTACTAGGTTTTCCGAAATTTTTAATGGTTCGCTATAGGAGATAGCAAACACTAACTTAGCCCCTGGTCATGTTTTCTTTTCATATTAAATTACATTAAGATTTAATTCTATCTCAGCTGAAATGAATCATGCACTTGAATGTGATATCTTGCTCAGAGATTAAAAAAGTCTCAAAACATAAAACACCTACCATATACAATTCAATTAAATGTGATTGAGAAAAATCTAAGTGATATCAATTCAGGACCCTCTAGTGAGTTAACCTTTTTCAGTTTGATCAGGGACCTTTAAGTTCTTTTAGGTGGATAAGAATGCCATCCTACCAAATTCTCTGTGTGTATGCATTAAACCTTAACCAACATTCATTAGCAATAGGCACATACTTTCATACCATCTCTTCTTTAAGCTCTGTGTTCTTTTAGGGGCTCAATTTATATAAATAATCAATCATCAGTTTGTATAAATTATCACTCACAGCAGGCCAAGAGCAGACCCAAGAAGACAGCTGGATACTCATACTACTTCTGCATTCCTATTGCCATATGTTGCTTTGGTTGTAGTATATAAAAGGAATCTGCCTTCACACAGATATGTCATTGGAAAAAGGAGGAGCATTTTAATAGCCTTTCCTATTGTGAATATTATTCTTTGATACTATTACCAATACTTGGTGATTTCTTTAAGATCAGTTGCAGTGTAGAATTTGAAATCATATCAATGAGCTGTTTTATAGTTTGTAATATTAAAATCCATAGGTTTGTCTAGCATTTTGAATAGATCTGTTACACATGTATGACTGATTTTGTAACATCATACATTGGTCACCTGTAAACTATTGGTTTATTGAGTTATATACATTTTGAAAAATTTTTCACTTTACAATGTTAAAAAATCACATTCATTAATATCCCTACCAATCCTTTCAGAAATGTCTGTAAGTTTAGGGACACTTTCAAGTTCACCATAGTGGATACAGTTTTTCAAAACAAATTTCCACTTGGAAGTCATATTTTATCACTTGCAACAAATATTGGAAGTTGTTTTTCCTGAACTGACAGATTCACTTAATTCACTTTTGAAAAAACATATGCCAAATACTCAAGTCTGTATAACCATAATTTTTCTTCAGTCATTCTTTCAAGGAAAAGTGGTATTCTGCAAAAAAAGAAAAGAAAAAAATAGAAATTGCGTAGGTGCTTTTCCTGGAGAACAGTCATACTATATACTTCTATGTGCAGTAAAAATGCTTTATGTGTATTTCATATTGAGTTGCACAGAATGTTAAAAAGATGTTCACTCAAGAGCAGAACCTTAAAAAATGAAATTCATTTTATTTATCAAGGACCTTAAGTAAAACTGACTTTCTTATTTTTTTAAACTGGGATTACATACAGGTAAAGAATACACTGACCATGAGTAAAGTTTGGTGCTGCTGCCCTGATTTATGCCAACACATCTGTAAGTTTATCTACAATTGCTTTTGCAACATCAGTGCACATATCAACACAATGAAAATAAAAATAACATTGTAGTATTATAGAAATAGCTTTTACCTCTCAGATACCCTGGAATAGTCTGGGGGACTAAGGACTCCACAGAACACACTTTGAGAACTACTTACTGTTCTATATCAATGAATTTTATCTTTGTTTTGAGAGTAAAAACAAATAACACTGTAATATTGAGAAATTGATTTAAAAAATTACTGTGATAGTAAGAACTGCCATCTGTTTAGAGCATCTAATGTGGCAAGTATATACTAAATATCTTAGACACATTATCTTATATAATCTGTACTGGAAAACAGTGAGAGACGTATTATTGTAAAGGAGGACTAAATGAGGATATTGATAATCTTAAAAGGTTAAGTAGTTTTCCAAGATCGTGTAGCTTGTAATTTGCAGAATTGAGACTAGAAAGCTGGAATTTCTGATATAAACCCTAGCTACTCTTAACCACTGTGTTAATTTATTTTTCAATAGATATACATATTCGAATATAAATTTAAGGTGATTCGGGGACCCAGAGAAGTCAAATTATATAAACAATTATTGTTCTGGAATCTAGATCACTTATAAACATTCCAAGGAAGACTTCCTAAGATGGTTTCCATAGAACAACTTCATTTACACTTTTTCCTGTAGAAAACTCCAATTTTTGTCTCATCCATTGATTCCTATTTGTACATCACTTTCCACTCTTTGAAAATTTAGTCTCCCATTCAATGGAGCTTTACGTTTAAAATTTTGGTGGAGAACATTGATCATGTCCCTTTTAAGGCCTAAGCCCTCTTTGAAACTGATGGAATTTCAGTAGTTCATGCTCACTTGAGACCCTCATATCCCTCCAGATTAATCAGGCACAACTAACTTCCTTTTCCAGAAGTGTGTTTTCTTTCAGACGCTAAGCCTATGGGAACAGGAACTTGTTTCATCCCTCTATTGTCTCCTGTGTGACATAATTGGTGCTACTGCTGATTAGTTAAGACAGGGTGATAATGGGGTGTCCCCTGCCAGGGACTGATAACCCAGCAAAGTCTGTTCATTTCCTAGTTGAGTTGATTCTTCCCTCTCAGATAACAGGCCTTGGAATCTGTGGGAACTATTCTCCAAGAGTGGTAACCAGGAGCAGAGTGAATCACTGACATCTAGGCTGAGAGAGTTTGGCGGTCACTAGATGTAGCAGATGCCACATTTTCCCAGCACTTATTTCCCAGGGACTTATTGCAGGCACAGTGTTAGAAGCCAGGAAGCAACAGTGAACAGGACAGCAGGTTCCTGCCCTCAGAAGCCTTGCCGTCTTTGGGAGAAGTCAAATAGTCAATATATAATTAGACAATAGTTATTATTTACAAGCAAACATTTTAGTGAAGTTCTTACCCTTGCTTGGTTATAGGAAAAAATTATCTCAGCAAAGAGGAAAATCTTCCTTTTGGGTCAGGACCTGCTGAAGCCACCTGTCTGGTCTCATCCCTGGCTTCTGCTATGAGTACCAAGTTGCCCGCACACAAAACCTCTTCCTGACCATTTCATGCCTTCCTTTGCTTGGAATAACTTTGCCCTCAGGCTCTTCTTTCTTCAACTTTCCAGACAGAGCAAACTAGCCCCTCTGTTGTGTTCCCCGAGCATTGAGGAAGCCGGAAAGTGCACGCTTCCCTTCCAAGGAGTCAGAATCCAGAATGCTTGGGTTTGAAGGCCAGCTCTGCTCTGTCTTACTGTGTGATATTGGACTAGTTGGGTAAACTCTCCAAGCTTCAAGTTCCTCAACTATACTATAGGATAGGTGGACTGAGCACATTTCTGAAATAACCTGGCACAGAGTAAGCACTCAGAGCTTATTAGCCAATATGTCAGTGAGTGCTTTCATCCACTGACGGAGCTTTGTGAATCTGTGCGTGAACACTTAAAAGCCTAAGTTACAGCACTTCTCAATCTGCTCTAACTTCTACCGTGGCTCCCCTCTTACTCAGAGTAAAAGTGAAAGTCATTCCAATGACCTAGAACAGGGCTCTAGGTAATCTAGCTTCTGTTATATCTCTGTCCTCGCCTCCTACCACTCTTTCTCTCCCTCACTCTCCTCCAGCCATACAGGCTTCTGTGTTGTTTTACACTTCAGTGGTTTCTGCCTTCGAGCCTGCGCTTTCCCTGGAATGACCTTCCCTCCTGGATTCTTCCTTTATCTCCTCCACCATCTTTTCAATGAAGAACCACCAGCCCCAGTCACCTACCATTGCTCTACTCCTCCTGACGTTACTCCTTAGCCCATTTTCTTGCTTTATGTTTCTTTATAGCTTTCTTTTTCTTTCTTTCTTTCTTTTTTTTTTTTTGGCTGCACCATGAGTGGCTTGCAGGATCCTAGTTCCCGGGCCAGGGATTGAACTCAGGCCCCAGAAGTGAAAGCGCCGAGTCCTAACCACTGGACTGCCAGGGAATTCCCTTTATTTTTCCTTATAGCACTTGTTATGGCTGTGCATCTTGTTTATTGTCTATTCCCTGTACTAGAGTAGACCTTATGATGTAGACATTTGTGTCTTTCATTCACCACCCGAATCCTGAGCACCTAGAACAGTGCCTGCATCTAGTATGTGCTCAGGAATTATCACTGAAAGAAAAAAGAAATGGTTTTCCTCCTTCCCCTGAATCCCTTCATAGTTTCATTTACAGGAGATATTCAGCAAATACCAGTTTAATTTATGTAAATACCTTGCAGTGAGTGAACTGAATTAAAAGGTTACCTAATCAGTTTTTATCTTTAAAAATGACTTTGAAAGATGTTTTCCTGTGTGAACAAGTCTTTCTACTCTATGGAACTATGGTTTTTCACTGCTCATACCAGGATCATTTTCAGAAACCCCCATGAAGGTATTTATTACTTAATGCTTCCCCCTCCCCACACCCATAACAGTCTACAGCTCAAAAGTGTAGAAGATATTATTTATTTGACATTCAGTTGTTTGTTTGAGTCTGGAGGCTTGAAAGAAGGTAGAACTTACCTTCGCAGTTGTGAAATTTTTATTTGGGCTTCTGATCATAAGAATTTTTCATCAAAATGTTTGAATCACCCATGACCAGTTTTCACTCCAAGAAGCATTGTCATATTTACATGGGCTTTGAACAAGTAATTAATTCTAATGCAGCATCAGGTTGCAGCCAGCCTTTACAGGAGTTGGCTCTCCCATCACTCCATTGTTATTACCGTTCAAGAATTAAATCTATAGCCAGGTTGCTGTTTCATTCTTTCTCATTTGCTCAGTATTTTAAAATACAGTATAAATTATGTAATACTATTTTAAAAATATTCACTCTCAATTGTATCCATTCAGAACATATCTTTCAGTCTTAAAAACATCAATTTGTATCTTAATTCTATTACTGGAAGTCTTTTGCTCAGAATACAGGTGATGTGCATATACACTGTACAGAACTCCAAAAATACAAATACATAGCTAGAAAAGATGAATACGTAAGGGTAGAATATAAGACTCTTTGATAGCAGGGGAAGTGAATAAGGAGAATGCTAGTGGTCCTTAGACAACAGTTACTCTAAAAATACATATTATAAGTCTCTAATACTTAATTACTAAAGTGGCTACAGAGATTAGTGGTAAGAGAACTTGGGAAGAAACCAGATTGATTTTCTATTGTGTTTTGTTGTCATTATGAATTTTTGTTTTATCACTGAAGAAGAAAAAAATAGTTCTTTTACTGATTCAGTAATTTAACACCAAATGTAAAATGAGTTATTAAAAATAAGTTATAAGTACATGGGCAAGAAATTGCAAAATTCAAATGACTACAATCTTGGAGGGAAAAGCAAGAAGTACAGAAATGAGCCTCAGTTGGTTTGGGAAATTTGCAAACGTGGATGCTCTGAACTCACTTGCAAGTCTCTCTTCTTTGGTGCTCTTTCCTTCCTACTGACCCTTTGGCAGCAGAAATGGTCCATTACTTTCTGAAAAGCAGCTCTCCAGCCAAGCTCTGTCTGCTCAGCCTGAAAGGGAACTTTAAGGGTGGTATATGAAGGCTGACTTTCTCATCAGGGCTGAGGTTAGGTCTGTGGGCTCCAACTAGTTAGGTGTGTCAAGAAGGATTGAATATGTCTTGTGTATGCCAGCTTTAGTTTTGTTTATCTGGTTCATTCTATAGTTATTGTCATTCCTGTTACCTAATTACACTTGAGCAATTGTATACAGGACTTTGTTTCATATTAGAAAACCAGAGACTAGCAAGGGTGAGCCTTACATGTATATTTTGTTTTCTCAACATAATTTTATCCTCTGTTGGAGACAAGAAAACGTATTCCAGGGAAAATGGCCATCCACTTTACCAGTTGTGAAACCATGTACAAACTACTCTCTCTGGGTCTCAGTTTTCTCATTTGTAAAATGGGAAATATTAAGGTGATTGTGAAGATTAAATGATTTCATAAGTGGAAAACACTTAGAATTATGCCTGGCTTACAGTGTGTGCTCAGTGAGCATTATCAATTTTAGTGTTGGAGTGGCTGTAATTTTCTGTTTAATGAACTTGCTCTAAATATAACGTCACAGGTAATAACACTGCCATTGGCCAAACGCTGCAAGTGAACAATTTTTTGGAGATAAAATTGTCTCCAGGGCTTCCCTGGTGGCGCAGTGGTTGAGAGTCCGCCTGCCGATGCAGGGGACGCGGGTTCCTGCCCCAGTCCGGGAAGATCCCACATGCCGCGGAGCGGCTGGGCCCGTGAGCCATGGCCGCTGAGCCTGCGCGTCCGGAGCCTGTGCTCCGCAATGGGAGAGGCCACAACAGTGAGAGGCCCGCGTACCGCAAAAAAAAAAAAAAAAAAAAAAAAAAAAATTATGTCTCTGCTACTCTACCCAAATCCAGTTCTTTACCTTTATCTCTGGTAATACATTTTAGTGAACACATCTAGAATCCAAGGCATACTTCATTATTCACTGGAAGAACTTCAGGTATTTCTTATAGATAAGTGGATCTCAAACTTCAGTATACATCAAGATCATGTGGAATACTTGTTAAAACACCGATCGTTGAGCCCTATCCCCAGAGTTTCTGATAACATTCGCCTGGCTTAATGCCCAAGAATTTCCCTTCCTAACAAGTTCCCAGGTGGTGCTGATACTATTGATACATGGACCACACTTTGAGAACCAAAATGAAGTGGTGCATTTGTTTAGGTGTCTTATAATTCCCTTTGTATTCACCCCCCCCCCCAATCTGTGTGTTTGTCTTTACTTATTTATATCTAGAGCTCTTGATTTCAGGTTTCAGATTAGAAACTAGTGAAGGCTAGGTCCTAGGAAGCACTGAAAGAGAAGCAAGAACAGAAGATCACAAAAGACAACAGAAATTTTGACAAAATGGCATTCTTTACACTTCTAATATTGCGCTTTAAAAATCACATTACATTTTCTTTCCATTTTATAGCTGCTTTAAAAATCTTACAGAGATTTCCTCTTATATCTGTCTTGTGGGTTACGTGGCCACCATTTCTAGCCCTGGGGAGTGGCACAAAATATAAGTAATAAAAATGATTCACTCTGCATATTCCTTTCTAAAAAGGTTAAAGAATGTTTTATTAATCTTTCTTTTGCTTTACTAAAATTTGAGAATCCACATTGCCTAGCAAATCAGGTTTAGAATCTAATGTGATATAGTACATATTAGACCCAATATGTGAGCGGCAATTCTATTTTTCATCGCTATTTTCTAAGCTTTTGTGGCGTATAAGAACATTATTAAGAGGAATGGCAACATCTCAGTTCTAACAGTACTTCTTTAAAAAATTCAGCACTGGTTGAGTACTTCTCAGGTTGAATATGGCAATCTCAATATAAGTCACAATGTTCTCATTTTTTGAAAATAAAAAAAGAACCCTCCAGTTGATGAAGTTCAATAAACGTTGGGCCATTTGAAATGAGCAATTGATGGATGACAGAGGATCTATTCAGCTAATCATAGGCAATATCTAGAGACTGTCTCTTCTTACAAGTAATTTGCTATTTGGCAATCTTTTAAGAAGTGGCTATCAATACAAACTACAAAGCCCTTTCAAGTCCAAAAATAAACTTACTCACTTAACATTATAGACTTACCCAATAAGGGTATGTACAGTTTCCATCACACCTGTAACTCAATTTGACCTTGTATTGGAAACACTTCACCTTGTTGGGTATACACATTTTTAAAAAACACTCATTTAAATTTGAAACATCTAATTTGTTAAATTTAACCCCACGTTAATACTCAGGAGATCCTCTCCCAAACACCCCAATCAGGAGGCCATTTGTAAGACATCCAAAGACAAATGACCACAGGCATGAGGCCTGGGAAGGGAGTTTGAAATAGCAGCCCAAAGAAAACTGTATCCTGTTAAATAGGCATGTTATTTAGAAACAAAGTTGCCCTTTTGAGAAGTGTACTTTTGGAATGTTTCCAACATTGGGGTGACACTAAGCAAAATAAGAGTTAAAATGGAGTCCTTCAACCTTGTTGTCTCATGATTTTGGAAGTTAGGCATCAGGCTGTCCACCGGAGGTGCCATTTTAGGACTGGAGCAGGGAAGCAGCTGAAAGGAAAGCAAAGCAGTTTGCTGAGACAGGATGTGCCTGTGTGCTAGCTCTCCACAGCTGCGTCCTCAAAGAGGATAAATGAGGGCATATTCATTTATTAATCAACCAAGAGGATCACACACACAGAAAAAGGCTCCAATCGAGTTGCTCGGATGTTCTGGTCTTTAAGCGCAATCACTAATTGCCTGGAAATGTGCCTGCAATTCTTAGAGTTGGCCCTGGGCCTCTCTCATTGTGAGTCCAGTCCGAATAGCAAGAACTAGCTCCCAAAATCCTGTCTACAGCTGGAGCCTCAGATCTTGACACACTCAGCTGCTCTTACTGAATTTGCCAGAAAGTGGCAACCAGCTTTCAAGTGGCTGGAGAGATGGGGCTGGGAATGAAGTGGTGGGACGTCCTATCTCTTTCAGAAGAGTCTTAATCACTTAGTTTGGTTCCTCTCTGGTTTTTGTTTGTTTTACATCCCATGTAGCTTTCATTCCTACATGAGAGAGGTTGAAGACGCCACGTTTAATGCATGTCAATGAGACAGTGCAAGTCCGCTTGCAGCTGAGTTCCGTATGAGCCTGAGAGAAGAGCTATTTCCAGTTTGGAGTGAGTTGTAAGATGAAGCTGTGCTGTGAGACCCAGGCAACAATTCTTCACAGCAAGACTTTATTATTTAAAGACAAACTCAGAGATGCTTTGATTTGCTATGCTGTAAGGGGCCCTAGATTCGTTCTCTGATCTCATTTGTTGTTTTCCCTAAGAGGAAAGGAGGCCAGAGAGGGGCAAAATCACTTACAGAGGTTACTCAGTAGTGGATCCAAGTCTAGTTCCCAAGGGCTGTGGTTCTCAACTATAGCACTTCAGTTCGAAGTGAAGTGAATTTCCAAATCATTCGTATTCAAACCTGAGAAACAAAATACATTCTGAAGTGAAAGATAAAGGATTTTCCCCAGAACACTTGCTTGCTTTGTCTTCATTAGGAATAGTCAAGTATTAATTATTATTTGCAGTGTGTATTTTAAAAAGGGAAGAGGGAATGATTAAGGCAAATGTATACCTATCCTGTAGGTATAATGGAGAAGTAACATTTTAGAAACACTTTTAAAAGAAATTTAGAATACCTTAATTAATACTCTGAATTTTATGGCGTGGTTAGGCAAGATGTGGGAAGGTAGGTTTGGTTGGGGATTGAGAAAAGGCAAGCCTTTATTATTAAAATTCTCTTACCTTTTTGCATGCATGTGTTTCCCTTCAGCTCTCTAAACATCACAAAGGTTTTTTTTTTTAAATTTTTATTTTATATTGGGGTATAGTTGATTTACAATGTTGTGCTAGTTTCAGGTGTACAGCAAAGTGATTCAGTTATACATATACATATATCTACTCTTTTTCAGATTCTTTTCCCATACAGGTTCTTACAAAGGTGTTCTTCCATCCTCTAAGCCATATGGGCAAGGGCGTGAGGTAGGGTTGAGTCTCCAAGCTTTGGACGAACTGCGTAAGCGTCTACTCAGGCATATGTGTTTTGCTGAGACTTACAAAGACCTTTCCTGGGAGGAAGGCAGCCCCAAAACTTAAACATCAAGACGATAACAAACATACAGATGTTAACACACTTTTAAAAGAGACACTGTATATAACAGAAAAGACAGGAGAGATTCTGCCTTTGTAAATTCTAATGTGACAGGTAGGTTTTCCTCAATAGATTTTTGACACCATGGAGTAGAGTTTTAATGTTCATATATGAGTTTTGTTTTGGAAGTTTCTATAACTTGTACCTTCTTAGCAACCATAATTTTTCTTCAAGAATGTAATCTTTATTATTTGAGGAATTACTATATATTGAACCCAGATTTACTAGTGCCTCAAAAGAAAGACAGCATGAACCATAAAACACACAAAAACCATTTCAAGGCTATTCTCATCAATAGAGCTCAATAGATGACTACTGGGGTGAAGGGGCTAAAGGATTGTCATTGGCAATTTAGCTCCATTCCACTCCACCTCTTCAGATTTCCCTCTCCTTTACTGTCAGCCATGTTTGCTTTGCAAAGATAGGATTTTTGAGACTTTAGGATGGCATTGCTGGTGGTAAAGTTTGGGGCTAAGAATAAGCATGGTAGGTAGTTATGGCAGGAAGCACATAAGTTCTGGGGTGGGCTAGAGTAGAGCTGGAATATACTATGAGGAAGGGAGAGAAGTGAGCAGGAGGGGCCAGGGCTGACTCAGAAGTTACCACTCAACTCAGCAAGCGGGTATTGCACCAAACTGGATTGGGAGAGAAAAGAGTGTCTTTATAAATTCTCATTTTTTATGCCTCCCTGTAATAATTTAGTAGTAATAACCTTTGACTATATTTAAAAATTAAAGTAGATATTTCTTTTGTTTAAAAATAAACACATGATCATCATAAAACACGGTTACATCTTAAAGTCTTCCTGCCTATTTGTTGTATGAATACATTTTCAGAACCATGCCCAGGTGGAGACTGATGGGAGAGACCGCCCAGGATTCAGGCTATCAGGGATCCATTGTCTGTGGAGAATTTAAGAGCAATATTAAAACCTTTAGTGTATCTGCTTTTTATTAACACCATTTGCCTACAATTCCAAAGAATGTCAGTAATAGAATATTCCTCCTCTCCAAAGAGGCCCACTACCACTGTCTTGTCCTTGCTACACTACTGTTTTTCCTTTGATGAAATTGGATCATTCTATAAATATTTTTTCAATGTTCAATGAATCTTGAACATTTTCTTTTATCACTAATCCGTATGCTTCTATATTATACATTTTGTATTTGCCTATCATGTCATCATTTATTTACACATCCCCTGTTTTTGGTTAATTTAGACTGCTTCTAATTTTTCTTTTATATTTAATTAGTTGTATTTTAAAGGTGGAACTATTGTTGAGTCAAACTGTATGGGAAAAATTTAAGACTTTTAATACTGAGAAAATTTCACTGTAGACAGTTATTACTATTGACAATCCCACCAGCAGTGTAAGAGAACAGGCATTTCCCAACAGCTGTGCCAACACTAGAATTTATCTTACAACAAAACAACATAAAAACCTAAATAAAAATTGGTCAATTTGATAGACTGGAGATTGTATTTGATTGTTGTTGTAATTTACATTACTTTGACTAGTTGTCGGGCTGATCATTTTGGTGTGTCTGTTATTTTTAATTCTGCTCTTATAGTCCACTATTAGTGTCTTTTAATGATCTCTGGATGTGTATATATGTTCACACATTCATAAAATCTGTGTATGTTAAGAGTGTTACCTTCTGTTCATTGTATATGTTGCAGATATTCCTACAAAATTTATCAGTTGCCTACTGATTTTGCTTCTGAAACTTTGGGTTAACCAAATTTTTTAAAATTTAATACTATTCTATCTTTAATATTTTCCACAATCAGCAGTGGGATCATATACCCTCAGTATTTCTTCTAGCATTTTTCTTCTTTAAATTTAATGTTATACCCCATTGGGAATGTATTTTGGAGTATAGTATGTTGAATCAGTTAAGATGCTTTATGGAATAATCATTCCATCCTCTCCCCTCAGATATATAAAGACACACTATATACACTGTATGTGTAATGTATATACACAGTTGGATTTGAGGGCTTTGTTTTATATTCTATACATTCTATACTTATGATGGTGTCACTCTTTCCTAGTTGTTGCTCTTGCATATGTTCCTGTGTTAAGTGCAGTATGTTCCCCTCATTAATATGCTTATAAAATATTTTCTTGAGTTTGTCTATCATTTATTCTTTAAGATGTACTGGAAAATCATATCAAGAAATTCAAAAAATAATTTTTATTAGGCTTTGTATTGGAATTATACTAGTTTCTAATTTAATTGTATGATAATTTTATGACATTGAAAGATGTGTATTTTTTTAATTTAATGAGGTTTCCCCTATAAATACTTCATGAATACTTAGAAGAATATGGGGGTTTTTTTGGTAGAATTATTACTGTTAATTCTGTTTTACAAATTTCTGTATTTTCCCTCTGCTCTCCCTTACCACTTCTTAGTTTATTATTAGCAGTCACTTTTATGTTTGTTATTTTGATTCCTATTCATCCCTTTGTGAGTTGGAACACATTATCAATAAGTCTTCTATTTTTTAAAAATGCCAGAGAGAAGTATATAAGATATATTGGTCTTTTATTATTTATAAATTTCTTGTATTTCTGACAGTTTAATTCCATTTATGTTGCTATTTTATTAAGTGACATCTAAATGTCAATGATTATTGTATATTTGTTGAGAACTATTAGCAATATAAAATAGTGAATTTCTATCTCATTTAATATTTGTCCTTGAATTTGTTTCTTTTGTAGGCTATTTATATCACTGCTTTCTGTTTATTTACATTTTCCTGATAAGTCTGTGCTCACTCTTTTATTTTGAATCTTTTACTTAATTTTAGGTACTTCTCATGTAAAAAGTCTTTTTATAACAGAGGAATATAGTTAATTTAAAATCCAAATAGACTAAAACAGCAACTGTCTTGAGGAACCAAGGGAGGATATGGGAACGGGTGATGGACTAATTTATATTCGGGGGGAAAGGAAAATCTTTAACTCCCTTGCATTTACATGGGAACAGGGAAAATGGGTAGTGAAATTTCAAAGCCCATTCTTCTGGATTGCTAAAAGGCAAGACCTAGAGTAAAAGGGCTGTTTGAGTAGTGATATTAATAAGACTTTGGAAAAAGAAAGGCAGGATAAAAGACTATTTGTGGTTCAGAACTAGATAAACTGCCCCGTTTAATGAAGGGAGGATAGCTGAGATTTCTGTAAGAACAATAATGAGGGGTTCTTGGAAATCCGAGGGGCCTGGAGATATGCAGGGAGTCTTCAGAACAAAAGAACATGAAAGAAATAGGTGTGTCGTGATCTTGCCATGGTCCCAAAGCTTCAGTGTTGTCTGCAAGCCACACCATTGCTTGTCTAGGGAGTTGGGGTGAGGGAAACCCACCTCAGAGCATTGATCTTCCTGTAAAATGTGAGATAATACAATAAGTGTTTGATTTCATCTCATCAGAGAATATGACCTCACCTGACACCTAGATTGCATATGTTTAAAATTTTTGTTTAACCTAGCCTGGCCATCTTTGCCTTTTAATAGGAAGCATAATCTACTTATGTTAATCATCATGTCTGATATATTTGTACTTGTTACCATCACATCATTCTATGCCATTTTAATCCGTATTTGTTTTTCCATCCTACCTTTCCATTCATACAAATTGCGCCTAGTTTTTTTTTCAATCTAAAATATCAAATAGTTTTCAGAATGGGTACATGGGTGGATACATATTTTTTAACCACTTGACTGACCGAAAATGTCTTTTTATAGCTTTTTCACATGAACAGAATCAAGGATGGATAAATAAATCTTGGGTTCAATTTTTTGTTGTTGTTTACTTTTCAAAACTCCACAAACATTGCTTGATTGGCATTAGTGTTGGGAAGGAGATCTCTAAATTCAATTTGAATTTTGTTCTTTTGTAGATTATCTGCTTTCCTATATCATAGTTGAATGTCTCCCACCCCTCTATTCTATAACAATAATATCTCTTTTCATTATTTGTATCTTATATTTGTTCAATTTTTTAGATAAAGACTCAGTCTTTCTTCAGCTTAAACATGTTTTTTTAAATTTCATCTGTTACTGATTTTGTGATTTCTTAAAAATGGTTTTTCTTTTTCCTGGGATGTCTCTTATAGGTTAGATTCTCTGACTCTTTCCTCCATAACTAACATATTTTCTGGCGTTATTTTCATCTTTTTGTCTTTATTTTCTGGATTCAGGGTTGATTTCTTGGGTTCGTCTTCTACTACATTAAAATAAATATGCAAAACCCAATCTACTGTTCACTCTCATTATCAAGACTCAGAATGCAGGTAAATAGGAAGTATGTTTTCTGTAGACTTAAAAAACAATAATATAAGACAGGAATAAAGACACAGACCTACTGGAGAACGGACTTGAGGATATGGGGAGGGGGAAGGGTGAGCTGTGATAAAGCGAGAAAGAGGCATGGATATATATACACTAACAAACGTAAGGTAGATAGCTAGTGGGAAGCAGCCACATAGCACGGGGATATCAGCTTGGTGCTTTGTGACCACCTGGAGGGGTGGGATAGGGAGGGTGGGAGGGAGGGAGACGCAGGAGGGAAGAGATATGGGAACATATGTATATGTATAACTGATTCACTTTGTTATAAAGCAGAAACTAACACACCATTGTAAAGCAATTATACCCCAATAAAGATGTTAAAAAAAAAACAAAGAAAAAAAAACAAAAAAAATAATAAAACCAACTAAAAGTTACTTTGCTTTTTCTTATCACCATGTGGTAGGAACTATAATAATGCTGGCTTAGGGTACAGATTATGTCTTCAATCCTAGTAGGACTACATATTTCTGCACTAAAACAGTGAGTATAAAAATTAACAAATAGACTTTTAGTTATGTCAAATCTTTCTTTCTACATGGCCAATGGAGTTGTTATTTGTGTCTAGAATTTAAAGCAGTGAAACAGAGTGTGAACTACAGGTGTGATATTTTTGTTGGTAAGTGAAAATTTTAGCTTATACATAAGACAGTTTATTGCATTTAGATAATATTAAAAAATAAAATCTATTCTTCTAAAGGATAATTTTTAAAAAATCAGTAAAATAATGATTATTACTCATACTACATGATTGTGGTTTTTGTCATATAGAGGAAGGAGATATAAATCTGCTTTGGTTGTCAAATATTCTAGTCATGCCACCACCAACCATGATGATAGTTAGCTTTTTGCAGCTGCTCACTCCATGAGGAAGTTTGATCAATTAGGTTTTCTCTTTGGGACAGAGATCTGTTCTTCAAAGAAGTCCCCATTTACTGATATTTTTTCCTTCTGGCTGTTTAGTCTGGGATAAAACCCTATTAACATTGACATCCTGCTTGGTGTGGCCATCTGGTCTACCCTGCCTGATCTCCTTTCTCTGCCTGCACCCTGATCCTGTGTAAATGGAACTATGTGGGATCTTTTATTTTTATTTACTTATTTATTTTTAAATTAATTAATTAATTAATTTTTGGCCGCATTGGGTCTTTGTTGCTGTGTGCAGGCTTTGTCTAGTTGCGTCTAGCGAGGGCTACTCTTCATTGCAGTGCATGGGCTTCTCACTGGGGTGGTTTCTCTTGTTGTGCGGCACGGGCTCTAGGTGCGCAGGCTTCAGTAGTTGTGGCATGTGGGCTCAGTAGTTGTGGCTCGCAGGCTCTAGAGCGCAGGCTCAGTAGTTGTGGTGCACGGGCTTCGTTGCTCTGCGGCATGTGGGATCTTCCTGGACCAGGGATCGAACCCATGTCCCCTGCATTGGCTGGTGGATTCTTAACCACTGTGCTACCAGGGAAGTCCGTATGTGGGATCTTTTTAAAGTCTCATACCCTTATTTCCCAGACAAACTGATTTTTGCAGGTCTCTACTCCTCTTTTAGTACAGTCCTATCTGCACTCCCTCTTGAAGAAATTCATCAAAGCTTTCAAGTTTCGATGGCACCCTTTCTAATTTCCAACTGGGTAGAGGTTTTCCTCTATTTTATTTTATTTTTTATTTCCATACACATCAATGAAGGTGGTGTGGAGCCATCTATGCTCATGTCATTATCTTTCCCTCAATTCTCTGCTTTTTATTGATTTAAATTCCCTTAACTCTTACTCTCATTAAATGCATATCTAGAAGAAGTGTTAATAAGCAAGAAGTGTGTGTGTGCACGCAAGTGTGTTCAATGGTGTGCATATACGTGTGTGTGGATTAATTTTAAAGACTTGCAGCTGTTAGAAGGAAGCTCTTGAGTAACCCTGTAATTTCAGGGTACCGAATAGTTTAATGAATTCCTGCAGTTTTATTTTTCTTTCTTTTAAAGGAGTTAATGTAAGAATCTGAATAAATGTACTGTTATAACAGTTTCTTGACAGAATTTTTAAAGTTTATACATGCTTGCATTTATAAAAGAGGAGACCCAGAAAACCGCTTTGACCAGTGCAGGAAATATAGCCTTTATGTTCCCAAGGAGAACACCCACAGCAATGTGTAGAGGTAGTAGAGCAGCTTAAGAATTATGGTTTTGAAGCTGAAAGTTCAGAATCAGTTTAGGGAATTGTGGCATACCTAAGACTTTAAAACTCTTTATTTCGATCATATATTTCAGAGCTTATATTTTTCTCCTCTTAGATTTATCCAGTATAATGTACCTTTGATAAAACTGATTCTACAGAATGTGACTGAATCCCTGGCTTCTGAGGGAGTACTAGCAAGTTCATAATATTGGCTGCAAGTACAGAAAGGATATAAAACTCCTGGAAAACATCAGTGGGATTTAAACAATTCAGTACTAAACTGGGGGTCTGGGATTAATAGGTAAAATCCTGTTACTGAGATAGTATTATTTGCCAAGTTCAATAGTTCATTTAATTGGAAATTAATATCTATGATGTTTAAGAGGTAAGTCCATAAAGAATGGAGAAGGAAAGCTATTTCATCGTGGCAAATTTTTAAATGAGAATAATAGCCTAGGGTGCAAAAGCAAAGTATTTGTGTGGGAGGGGGAAAAGAAGACGTTTCAAATTTTGGTTCCTTGTGGGGTCTCTCTGGTTTACCTTCTGAGAGTAAGTCTCTCATTCCTCTCATATCAGGCCACCACCTCATATGTATATCCTATGATCTATCTCCAATGAGCTGTGGATCATTTCCTGAACACACGTTTCTTTTCATAGCACTCCTCCTTTGTATATGCTAATCCCTCTCTTGGAATGCTTTTCCCATTCTTGCCTGCCTGAAAAACCCCTCCTCATGTATCAGAGCCCAGTTCACATGTCCCCTCTTCCGTTAAATTTTCTTACCGATTGTAAGTAAACAGTAGAAGTTGCTATGATCTCTGTGCCTACGCCCCTCCATCACCTTCACCAAGCCCACCAGTGCCTACCACATTGTTTACAATGTTTGTCTTTTTCATGTCTGTCCCTACCAAACTGCATGTTCCTTGAGGACTGAACTGCATCTTATTCAGCTTTGCATCTCCAGTACCTTAAATAGTGCTTGGTCTGTAGTAGAAGCTCATATATGTTAAATGAATGAAGGAGTGAAGAAAACAATCCTATAATGTTAGATTTACCTCCATAACATAGAGTTAAATTAACTTGTCTAAGATAGGTGGACATATAACTGCATTTGTTTTATTCAGAAATAAAGAAACTTTGAGTGCTGCGCTGCTTCCTTTGGGAGATGGGCTTTCTAGAACAATGGAAAATTAGAGTTACAGATATTGTTCAAGGGTACTTGGGTACTTGACAATACTTTCTCCTTATAGATGAGAAATCCCTGTTTTATGCTGTTTGTATCAGGAACAGGATATTTGTATATAGTCCCTTCTAAAGAAGAATATAAATCATTTGTGTACGTTTTTCTGGATTGGATATGAAAAAAGACTGAGGACACTGACATAACTATTTTGCTTCGTTAACACTTACCGGAGCCTAAAAGGCTAACCTGGAAGCTCCAAAGGGGAGACAGAAAAACCACACTAAGAGTACTACTCCTGGGCTTCCCTGGTGGCGCAGTGGTTGAGAGTCCGCCTGCCGATGCAGGGGACACGGGTTCGCGCCCCGATCCGGGAGGATCCCACATGCCGCAGAGCGGCTGGGCCCGTGAGCCATGACCGCTGAGCCTGCGCGTCCGGAGCCTGTGCTCCGCAACGGGAGAGGCCACAACAGTGAGAGGCCGGCGTACCGCAAGAGTACTCCTGCAGCATCTTCTATAATGCTACGTAAAAGTGCTGCATAAATTAAGAATTCATAGTATGTGTACATGTATGGTCTTTCCCTGCCATCTGTGATCCACCTGCAGTGCTGCAAAGTATTTATACTGAATGCATTGATCACTCTCATCCATACTGCGCTTATCAAAATCATCCATACAACGAGGAATGTCCTTGATTTCACAGAAAAACTCTTCGGGTCTCCAGTTAAGTATTAATGGAAATGAACTTAATATGCACTTAATGTGTATCTGTAAATGAGCGTCCACTTCTGAGGTATTCACAAACATGTCTGTGGGCTGATTAAGAGGCTATTCTGAGTCAAAATAACACAGTTAACCCATGACCTAATTGATCTATCTGCTCACGAACTCATCCTCTTCACTGTTTCGCCCGTCCTTCTTTGTATGCTAGCTTCTCTTTCTAAAATTGGTTGCAATTTAAATGGAATGTTTCAGAATCTGCCTCTGCCTTGGAAAACTCTATCTATAGTAGCTAGTTATAGAGAATTATGTCAGCGCTTCTCAACTATTGTGCTAAGAAACATTTGTGTGTCTACAATTCCATGGTGTTATGCTGAGGTACTGATTTCTTCAATCCCCAGCGTAGCCAGAAAAAAACCCCTGGGCTGGTACCTCTGGCCACAAGCAATCCCAGACTTATATTCCAATCTGCTGTTTAAATGTGATCTTTTTTTTTTTTTTTTTTTTTCTGGCCATCATGTGAAAAAATTCAAGAAGCATTGAATTATAGCATGTTGGTATAAAAATCCATGAGGCATACGTGCAAGAGAACTACAAAGAAGCTGAGAGTGTCATAGTATAGTGGCTGGGAGCCTGGACTTGATGTGCTGAGTGTGAGTTTGAATCCTTAGTCTGTTCTTTACTAGCTGTGTGGCAGTAGACAAATTACTTAGCTTCTCTATGCTTTACTTTTCTTATCTGCAAAATGGAGATAATAATGGAACCTAGCCTATTGGACTGAGAAGGTAAATTAATATAGCCAGAGTGCTTAGAACATGCCTGATATACAGTCAAGGCGATGAAAGTATTTACTATTATAATTTATTTTCTTGTTGAGAAATAAGCTCAATTATTGTAGAATTGGAAAGAAAGTTTGTCTCTAACACTTAGTATGCTATCATTAAGATGCATTCATCTCCAATACACTGTAAGCAAGTACAAATATTTATAGTTATTTATAAATAAGTACAATATATTTACAGTTATTCACGTAAAATCCATAGCGCTAAGGACTTCCCTTAAAAGTCTCATACTCTCATTGACATCACTGTGTAAGCAGAAATTGCTTATTCTGGATGAGTATTATAAAAGTTCAAAAAATTTTTTCTTGGGCCAGACTTATAACTAGATACATGGTAGAGAGGAAGAAACGCTGGTGAATAGCAACAGTCTGTTGGCTAGATAACTCAGCTCACCAGAGTGTTTTAGTGGAAAAAATTGGGGGAGCAAACAGGACACTGGAAGCTCCATCATTCCTACAAGGGCAGTCAGGTTGATGGATCAGAGCATTTGCTTGGGAAAAGAACATGGACTTTTATTTGATAGGTTAGTACAAGGTAGAGGTCCCAAACAGAGCTGAATTTGTGATTTAATTGACTCAAACTATAAAGTTTCATACCTAAAAATTGGCAAAATGTGATGGTTATAAGATTCTTTTTTAAACTATAGGTGGCGCATGTGTAGTTATTTTGATTTGTAGTTAAAATTGACAAGGATTTAATACTTCAATAGCATCTTCATTAGTAGTACCCAAAGAATTGCTGTATAGTTTGATACAGTTCAGGGATCTTTCTATCTATGCGATTATATGTTTGAGGAATACTAACAAAGATTTTTTTTCATTTCATACTATCAACTCAATGCTTCAGTTCACTTCTATCCAACACACATCCGATAACTGCTTCTTCCCTGAAAATTAAGTCTACCTATTAACTAACATTGTGATCAAACCATAAATTAATCATGCAGTTTATTCACAGCCCCCCCCCCCCCCCGCAGTCATCCACCAGTAGCAACTTGGATGCCTCTGAGAGTGTGTTGACTATGGAAGTGCACAAAATGGCATCTTAATGACCTGAAAGAGCTAATACCCTTCTGTAAGTACCTTGCTAAATATCACAGAGTGACTTGGACGCTGGGGAAAGCTTGGCTTATTATTCCAACCTGCTGAGCTAAATCATTTGGGTTCTCTTTACTTGCTGTCGGCCTTTCTCTTTTCCTCCTGCTGCTCATGCATAAAGGATATTGATTTAAATAAAAGATACTGTAAACATTCACTTTGTTAGGGAAATCTGACTATGCAAGTATAATTTCAAAGGTCAGAGTTCTAGCAATGCTTGATTTACATTAATTTGTGCTTGAGGAAGATGCCTACTTGACTAAAAATAAATAAATAAAAAGAGAGAATTTGATTCACATATTGCTCCATGTTTTTCTATCATGTTCTCCCAGAGCTGATCAAAGAACAAAATCATATTTATCGGAAAATCTCACACTTGGGATCACTCAATGTAGTACAATAGATTAAACCTCTGGGAAAAATATATAGTCTGAATTTAAGTCTGAAAGAATTTGGGACCTCCATCCTGAAATGATTGCCATAGTGAAGTAAACGATCTGTATTTTTAAAGATTATTTTACAGCTTCTTCTATGACAACATACCTGTTTAATTACGTAAAGGTATATTCCATAAAGGTGTATCTTTACTGACACAGAAAAACTGAGAAAAACATTTTTAAAAGATGATTATATGCTCCATGTATTGCAAAAATGACAAATAATTTAACTCTTTTTCATACTCCAGTAGCAAATCTGCCTTTAAATGCCCTTACCTTTTATACATAAATTCACCTTTTAGTGCTGATTTGCTTATATTAAAATGTATTTCTATTAATAAGGTTAACAAATATTTTCTTAGAGTGCTGCTCTTCTTAAAGTATTTTCAGAATTGTTTATTTACCATTTGTTACTTTATTCTGTGTAGTCAAAAGATAAAAATGAATTAAAACTATGTAAGTTAATGACAAAATGCAGTTGACAATAGTGTCATAAGCATAAAATCCCACTATGTAATATCATGTATTTTTTTTTTTAACTTGGGATTTTTTTTTTTTGGCCAGATTTGGTTCCAATTTGCAGATTTACCTCTTACTAGCTGAACTGTGAAAGGGAGGTAACAAGTACTACCTTATACATTGTTGAAGAAATTGCTGATAATAAAAATGATCATTTACTGATCATTTTATTGTGCTCACTCTCCCTGCAGGGTGTTAAGGATCATACTGTTCCTTTTCGTTCTTATGACAAACCTTTAAGGTAGGTAGCTAGGTTGTTAAATTTATTGATGAAGCACTGGAAGTTAAGAGAAGTTACGTAATATTCAAGATCACATACCTAACAAATTGCAGAAACAGGATTGGAATCTTGGTAGTCTGACTTACACACACAGAAAAAGCTGAACCACTGAAGTGCATTGTTCCTACCTATAGGGATATAGAAAATTATCTGGAATCTGATAGATTAATAGTTGATTACTTAAATATCATTATTGCTTTGATATTCAATAAAAGACATTTGAATGATCAGAATTCAAAATTAATACTGGAGGGGCTTCCCTGGTGGCGCAGTGGTTGGGAGTCCACCTGCCGATGCAGGGGACGCGGGTTCGTGCCCCAGTCCGGGGGGGATCCCGCATGCCGCGGAGCGGCTGGGCCCGTGGGCCATGGCCGCTGGACCTGCGAGTCCGGAGCCTGTCCTCCGCGGCTGGAGAGGCCACAGCGGTGAGAGGCCCGCGGACCGCAAAAAAAAAAAAAAAAAAAAAAATTAATACTGGAGTTAATGAGTTTTTACTTGTCTTGGTGGTTGAAATTCTAGACCTACAATTGGCGTTGTTTATTGTTACATTGATTATCTTTGATGGCATGTACTTTTCTGTGCTTGAATTCTGACTTTAAGCCCAATACTTCCCTTCATTGTCAAATCCTCTGGAATTATACATCCTTTTGACAGATTTATAATCTTTCAATTATCAGATGCTAATACAGTATATAGAATCAATTTTATTTCTGTTTGAGGTATATGTGGGTCATTTATCCTTCCATGCCCCATAAGATTTCCTTAGGCTTCCTGTGCCTAGTTCATGAAACCTTCCATTCATTTGTATTATTCCCCACCCCAATTTACATCTCCACACTCTGCTGCTTCTTTTTCATTGACTCCATACTCCTTTCCCCCCATAAAACCCTTAGAGTACAGAATATACATAATATAATTTTTATATTGCTGTAATATTACTTTAGTATTTGCCTCTGTCTCCACATTTTGCTAAAATCCTCAATAACTTTTCCCACGGGAGGATATTAGAGCCCAGATAGTTCATATAAAATGTTTCCTGAATATTCTTAGTCATTATTCAGGTATTTGTAGTCATTTTGTTCCAAGGTGAGCATAACCTTTTGTTGTCTCATGTTATGGCTCATTTTTTCTTTATAAATGCCCAGTGTATTGTGCGCAGATATGGAATCATGATGAGGTTTTGTGAACTTGAGGTGTGGGTTGTTTTCAAAAGAGTGAAAGCTATTTTGTCCTAGGGATATTCCTGGTTATCCTTGTAAGAGTGAAATGAATGCTCATTGCTAGTTTTAGTGCTCCTTAAATTATTATACCTTGAATTTTTTCTGGAATAGAGGGGGCGAACAAAGGTCAAAAGACTACTTGTTTAATCTCTGTAATGACATATTCTGTTTGTATCCATTACACACTGAAAGTTTATTCATTAAAACACACACGTTTAAGAAACATAATTGGAACAAAATTTACTATATGTATCGATATATATCTGTCTGGGGTTATAAATACTTGTGTATACATAAACATACATTATATACATTTTCATATATATGTGTATATATATATATATATACAATCACATAAATTCTACAGGAATTATATTACTGTGTATTTTATATAAGAGAAAATATATTGTATATAATTCAGTTGAGTAGTTCCTTTCATTTAAAAGAACTAGATAGTTAACTATATTTTTATTTGGCTTCAATTATGTGGCTAATAGCTCTAGTTTTCCATTTCCCTGTGTGCATTTGTGTATATGAGCATCTGTGGAGTCAATTTATTTATGCAATAAAGCCTAATCATAAATAGCTTTTCTGTATCACCTTTTCAATTATATCAATGCAACAGAATATATTTTGAGGGTTCATTATGATACTGGGTAGTTCTCTCTCATTTTAAAAGCAAGAACCTGAAAAACGGATCTATGTCCCTCAGTATCACATATTTCTTAATTACTTACATTGAGCATTTGGGCTTAACTTTATCATTATCCCCATAGTTTAAAAATTATAACAAAGGCCCAAACAGAGTCACTGAACTCTAGAGTTGCAGTGAACCCTACGGGTTGTTAAATCCAGATTCTTCATTTTATATATTTTAAAAGGAACTTTGTGTATATATATATATATATTTTTTATATAAAAATATAAAAAATTAGAACAAAATGCTTGACACTAAAGTGTTAGATTTTTTTAACTTTCAGAATTTTCTGTGACATTTTAAGGAGAAAGGAAAAATTATCTATTACTTAGTTTTAAGTTCCTCTTTACAATTTTATAACAGCATCACTCCTTGGGAAAGAATCTTCTAAAATGGCCTCAAGTAACCTCTACGGGATAATGGTTTATAAATACATTTTAGTTGGTTCAGTGGTAATTAGTGACACATGAGTGAAGAAGCATATTTTAAGTTCATGGATACTGAGCTTAGTGAATGATGTTTTGCTTTATAAGCGTCTGTTGGGGGCTGTTACGAATAATAATGAGGAAAGAACATATATTTGCATCTACAGTGAATGCCCCCCGGGGAAGCAAGGCCTTGAGAATCCACAGTGTCCAGGTACCACTGCCTGAGTGACATCTCAGACTACGCCCCCAGCACAGCAAATCTGCAATCAGTGTGTTGCTGCAGGGATCATTACCTTTTTGACACCACTTTCATTGCTTCTTTCATTCTAAATTTCTCTGAGAATGAGTTTTATTCATTCTATAAGTATACTACAACTAGTCTTGACACTTTTTTGTCAGTAATTACAAAAGAATCAGTAGACTGGAATTTGGAGCAATTCAGATATTGTCTAACTCAAGTGTAACTCTAGCTTTTGGAGAGCTTCCTATATGAAATAGGACAAGCACACTTTCCTGCCTTATACAGTAAGGACCAGAGAGAGCATCTGCTCCAAATCCCCTCATTTAGACAACCTTTGGACACCGTTTCTAAACCAACACCTTTCCCATCCTTCTCTATGTTCTTTCCCTGCTTATGTTCCTTCTAGCACACATCACTCCCTAACATACTATTTAATTATTAATACTCTCTCTCTATCATTTTCCAGTGGAATGTAAGCTTTATGAAAATAAGATTTTGTCTGTTTTATTTACCTTTGTATCTTTAGTACTAGAACACTGGCTGACACATTATTGTCGGATGAATGAAGAATGATGAGATTATAAGTACTTTGAAGCTGCTTATATATATTCTCTTACAGGTTGACAATTCCAGGGCAGTGGATTTCAGCAGTTATCCCACTCTATGTGCTAGGCATTAGGATAAGTGAAGATGAATTAGAATTCCTGCCCACACAGAACTTACCAACTCATAGGACATTCTGTTAATCTGATTTTCTGGGGATGGGTTTTAAGACTGCATAACTAGAAGAGGTTCCTTTACCTACAGAGTAAGAGGCTGAATTTGGATGTCATGAAAGATACTTACCACAAATCCCATAAGAGAAGTACTTTTACGAGTTAAGCCATTGTTTGTATCAGCTGTTGTTGAATGCAAACATGTTAGCAAGGGGTGGTAATTTACTAATGCAATGGCACTTAATAATAACACATTTTCATTAAAATTTTTTTATTGAACCTACTCACTTAGAAGAGGCACAGGAGAAGATCAGGTTTGTGGAAGGCAGAGGCTAAGGGCTGAGAGAAGTCTAGGTGGAGCATAGTGTTTTGTTAGGAGTCTCAGTCTTACCAAGGAGGAGGACCTGGGTTAAGCAGCAGAAAACATGAGCCCAGAGCACCTGGTAGGCAGGCATTAAAGGGAAGGGGAAGTCAGATAAAGAAGTGAGGTTTGCCAAAGAGTAATATTTATGATTTAGGACTTTCCATAGAACTGTATGGTAAATTCAGATATTAGAAATCATCTAGGTCAACCCTGCATCTATTTTTTTTTTTTTTTTTTTTTTGGCTGTGTTGGGTCTTCATTGCTGCGTGTGGGCTTTCTCTCCTTGTGGGCTACTCTTCATTGTGGTGCGTGGGCTTCTCATTGTGGTGGCTTCTCTTGTTGTGGAGCACGGTCTCTAGGCATGCGGGCTTCAGTAGTTGTAGCACGTAGGCTTAGTAGTTGCCAGCACGCAGGCCCTTGAGCGTGTGAGCTTCAGTAGTTGCAGTGCACGGGCTCTAGGGTGCATGGGCTTCAGTAGTTGTGGCTCACAGGCTTCGTTGCTCTGCGGCATGTGGGATCTTCCTGGATCAGGGATCAAACCTGTGTCCCCTGAATTGGCAGGTGGATTCTTTTTTTTTTTTTTTTTTTTTTTTTTTTGCGGTACGTGGGCCTGTCACTGTTGGGGCCTCTCCCGTTGCGGAGCACAGGCTCTGGACACACAGGCTCAGCGGCCATGGCTCACGGGCCCAGGAGCTCCGCAGCATGTGGGATCTTCCCGGACTGGGGCACGAATCCGTGTCCCCTGCATCGGCAGGCGGACTCTCAACCACTGCGCCACCAGGGAAGCCCAAGCAGGTGGATTCTTAACCACTGTGCCACCAGGGAAGTCCCTCTATTTTTAAATTTATTTTTTTTTTATTGAATGAAAGGTTCTTTACATTCTATAGTGTTTTACAATTTTCAAAAGTTTCACACACATGATTTCATATAATCCCGTAATAACCCTTTTTTATCCCCTACTCCTATATTGCCCCTGCCCCTTCCCTTTCCACACTTTTAACCACTAGTTTGTTCTCTGTATCCGTGGGTCTGCTGTTTTGTTTTATTCACTAATTTGTTGTATATTTTTAGACTCCACATATAAGTGATATCATACAGGATTTGTCTTTCTCTGTCTGACTTCTTAATTCGACTTGGCAAAATTTCGTTCTTTTTTATAGCTGAGTAGTATCTCATTGTTTGTGTGTGTGTGTGTGTGTGTATGTGTGTGTATACACCACACCACCTCTTCTTTATCCAGTCATCTGTTGATGGCCACTTTCGTTGCTTCCTTACCTTGGCAACTGTAAATAATGCTACTATGAACATTGAGGTGCAGGTATCTTTTTGAATTAAGGTTGCTGTTTTTGTCAGATATATATCCAGTACTGGAATTGGTGGGTTATATGGTAGTTCTATTTTTAGTTTTTTGAGAAACCGCCGTACTGTTTTTCATAGTGGCTGCACCAATTTACATTCCCACCAACAGTGTAGGAGGATTCCCTTTTCTCCACATCCTCGCCAACATTTGTTATTTGTGTTCTTTTTGATGATAGCCATTCTGACAGGTGTGAGGTGATATGTCATTGTGGTTTTGATTTGCATTTCCCTGATGATTAACAATGTTGAGCATCTTTTCATGTGCCTGTTGGCCATCTGCATTTCCTCTTGGGAAAAATATCTATTCAGTTCTTCTGTCTATTTTTTTTTTTAATCATACTGCATGGCGAATTTATTTTTATCTTGGCAAATTGTATTTTCAAAAATCCAAGTATATGCTGTATATTGAAATACACCTAAAATATAAAGACACAGAAAGGTTGAAAGTAAAAAGACAGAAAAAATATATACCCAGGAAATACAACCCCCCAAAAACTGGTGCCACAATATTAGTATCAGGCAAAGTACACTTTAAGATAAACACTATTAGGCACAATATGGTCACTACATTATGATGATATGAACAATCCATTAAGAAAGTATAAAAATTCTTAACCTGTATATATCTAATTATATTATCATTAAAAAGGTAAAAATGGAGAAAATTACAATAAGGGTAAATACATTCAAATAGGAGAGATGTAAACATACTTCTCTTCATATTTAAGATACTATGCAGACAAGAAATTAATAAAGCATAAAAAATGTGAAAGCACAATTAATAGTCTTTCTCTACTGGTTCTGTCCATTTTTTAATCGAGTTGTTTTTTTTTTTATTTTGAGTTGTATTATTTGTTTATATTTGTTGGATATTAACCCTTTATCAGTCATAATCATTTGAAAGTATCTTCTCTCATTCAGTAAGTTGTCTTTTCATTTTGGTGATGGTTTCCTTTGCTGTGTACAAGCTTGTAAGTTTAGTTTGGTCCCATTTGTTTATTCTTGCTTTTGTTTCCATTACTCTAGGAGATGGATCCAAAAACCTATTTCTGCAATTTATGTCAAGGAGTGTTCTGCGTATGTTTTTCTCTAGCAGTTTTATAGTATCTGATCTTCCATTTAGGTCTTTAATCCATTTTGAGTTTATTTTTGTATATGATGTTAGAAAATGTTTTATTTTCATTCTTTTACAAGTAGCTGTCCAGTTTTCCCAGCACCACTTATTAAAGAGACTGTCTTTTCTCCATTCTTGCCTTCTTTGTCATAGATTAATTAACCAAATGTGTGGGTTTATTTCTGGGCTTTCTATCCTGCTCCATTGAACTATGTGTCTGTTTTTGTGCCAGTACTGTTTTGATTACTGTAGCTTTGTAGTATAGTCTGAAGCCAGGGAATATGATTCCTCCAGCTCTGTTAGTTTGGCTATTTGGGGTCTTTTGTGTTTCCATACAAATTTTAAAATTATTTGTTCTACTTCTATGAAAAATGCCATTGGTAATTTGATAGGGATTACACTGCATCTGTAGATTGCCTTGGATGTTATGGTCATTTTGACAGTATTAATTCTTCCAATCCAAGAACACAGTATATCTTTCCATCTGTTTGTGTCATCTTCATTTTCTTTCATTATTGTCTTATAGTTTTCTAAGTGCAGGTCTTTATCCTCCTTAGGTAGGTTATTCCTAGGTATATTATTCTTTTTGATGGGATGGTAAATGGGATTGTTTCAACCCTGCATCTTAAATATGAAGAAAATAAGGTCTAGAGAAATATTTGGTGACTTACCTATGGTCAGTTGCTAGAACTGTGAGTATTTAATTGCTACGGTTTTATGACTGTTCAACAGCCACTTTTTTCTTTTGGTAGCAAACCCTGAGTTTGCTTAGGGATCTGCCTTCCTTATATCCCCAGCTCTTGTGGAATAGTGAGCCTCATTCCCAGATTCCAGGGGTGGAGTATGAGATGTCAGCCTAACCCAATCAGAATAAGCTATCTCCCTGGACACATTGAGGTCTCACTGTGACTCACACTATGTGACTCAAGTGACACATTGCTACTCCAAGTCTTTTCCTGGTCCCATGAGGAAGTGTTCTTTATTTCTAGTTGACTCAAACTTGAAAGATGAAAGACTAAAGCTGCTTCAGCCATCTTGTTGCCCCCAGGTAGAGCCTATCTGTGACTGGAGCCAAGGTTGAGGGCTTGGAGTTCAGGAGGAGGGAGGACTCAGAGCCTGGTGTCATTGTTGGAACCTCTGTACCAGGCAGTGCCTGGAACACAGCAATGCCTCCTGGACTTCCCAGTTTCCTGAGCCATTAAGCTCCTTTTTTTCCCCCCTTCTTTTTATACATGCTTGGACTAAAGGTTGGGTTTGTTTGTTTTTGCAATGCAAATGTCCTCACTGATACACTGGTGGATTTCCAGTTCAGTTCTTACTTGTTTGGTGTTTGAATGTGTTTCTTGAACCCTGACATAAGGGCAGTCACATAGGTGAGTGTGTCTGTTTGGTATAATTTGGTGGAACTAGTTTTAGTTCTAATGATACGACCCACAAAATTTAGTATAGTACAGAGGTTAATAATACCAAGTTTAGAGTAGAAAACCAGGAACTCAAATCCCCTTTCTACTTCTAGGATCTTCAGTAATTTCCTGAAACTCACTTCTTTCTAGCTCTTTCAGACACACAGTAAAGATGATATTTATCCTTGCCTGGTGCGATCCTTGTGAAGATTAAGTGAGATTACATGCCTATAGCATGTAACAGAGCACAGCACATGGTAAACAGTCAGAAGTATGCTATGGTGATTAATATTATGTTAACAATTGTTTAGTCATTGCTAGCTAAATGACAAGTTGAAAGATTGTTTTTATTTGGGATCAGGGGCTTCCCTGGTGGTGCAGTGGATAAGAATCTGCCTGCCAGTGCAGGGGACACAGTTTGATCCCTGGTCTGGGAAGATCCCACATGCCGTGGAGCCACTAAGCCCGTGTGCCACAACTACTGAGCCTGCACTCTAGAGCCTGTGAGCCACATGTGCCACTACGGAGCCCATGTGCTGCAACTACTGAAGCCCGTGCACCTAGAGCCCGTGCTCCGCAGCAAGAGAAACCACTGCTATAAGAAGCCCACGCACTGCAACAAAGAGTAGCTCCCGCTCTCCACAACTAAAGCCCATGCACAGTGATGAAGACCCAGCACAGCCATAAATAAAATCAATCAATCAATTAATTAAAAATTGGGATTAGAAGAATTGACTTTATTCTCTCCTTCAAAGATTTTATTTCTTAATTCTCATTCTGGTCCTTCTCCAATGTTGTAACCTTTATTTAGGCAATTTTTTTTAGGCTCTCATTTTCTCATATTGTTCTCAAAAGACCCTTTTGGGATTTTATGTCCATCCTTGATTTCCTTCTGCATGGCCAGGCTATTTAATGGACAGCCTGCCTGCTAATAAAACATGCTCAGAGAAACTGTGTCTATTCCATCTATTTTTATTTCCAACTTGTTCTTATACAATCTCTAACGATGCTACTTGCAAGTTTTATTTTCAGAGATCCCAATAATTGTTTTTTTTGCCTAATAAATACCATTTTATGCTTCTGAAATATATGTTAGAACAGGTAGAAAAATAGATCTCTACTGTGTTTTCAGTTATGTTATCTTCACAAGGTAAAGTTAAAACTCCTTTTGCGTTGATAGAACAATTTCATATATATATTTTTTGTATTTAAGGTTTATCCTCATTTTTTGGTAATTATATATTCGGGGGTTTGGAATTCTCTGGTTATGTGTTAACTATCTCTCATCACTTTGTGTTAGCATGTACCAAAAGCATGATTTTAAGTTAGAATGGACCACATGCTGAGGAGAATGGGATAACCTAGGCAGTGAGAATTTAATAAGTAGAGTAACCTGGGACTCTCCTTTATTCTCCTTACTGGGTGATTAATGAGAATCTGTGTATATAAGGTAATCCTAAGGCAAGATTTTCCAATTACTTTTCTTTTGTTCTACATAATAAAATTTTGTGTGTGTAACTGACGTTTTTTCATATCCCACCAAAACTCCAATAATGAAGAATTATTTTTTTATTTTTATTTTTTTATAAATTTATTTTATTTATTTTTGGTTGTGTTTGGGTCTTCATTGCTGCGTGCAGGCTTTCTCTAGTTGTGGCGAGCAGGGGGTACTCTTAGTGGTGGCACGCACGGGCTTCTCATCACGGTGGCTTCTCTTGTTGCGGAGCATGGGCTCTAGGCGAGCAGGCTCAGTAGTTGTGGCTCCCAGACTCTAGAGCACAGGCTCAGTAGTTGTGGCACACGGGCTTAGTTGCTCCGCGACATGTGAGATCTTCGCAGACCAGGACTCGAACCCGTGTCCCCTGCAGTGGCAGGCAGATTCTTAACCACTGTGCCACCAGGGAAACCTTGTAGAATTATTTTGAAGAAAATTATATTTATAGGTCTTCAAACAGAACAGCTTCTACTGTACTCTAGGGAGCTCCTAGGACCTAAACAAAAGCCTACAACTGATTTAGAATTCAAGAATATTTTTTAGAGCATAGGCAAACTAGTGGACCCGACAGCACTTCTATCAACCAGAGTCTTGAGTGGGCCACTTGGGTAAAAGCCCATTAAATGTTTTTGTCAGTGATACATGGAAACATAATTTTTTAGGATAAAAAATTCTCTGAATCAATGTGATCCAGTAGCTTGAATGACAGATTTTTATGAATTTAGTGCAATCTAGTTTGGGAATTAAAATGGTGACATCCATAGTTGTACAGATTTATCCTCTAGTAAATTTCTCATTAGCATAAATGGAATGTCTGAAAGGGGAAAGTATACTTAAGTAGTCTGGTTTCTTCCCACAACCAGAGTAAGTTTATCAGTCAGGGTCTTAGATGCAGAAAATAAAATCCATTCTAGATGGTTTAAAATCAAGGGATTATTATGACTCATATAATCATTTGTAGACCTGTTGAAAGAGACACTGGGAGTTTACAGGAATAGATTCCCAAACCGTACAGCAGAGCTGGACTGCAAAGGGAGCAGACAACTCTTCAGGAACCCAGGAAGCTATTGCCACAACTGTCGACTCCAGCCCCCTGTACTTCTGCCACTATCTGTACCAGAGAACTGTATGCCGTATACCCTCCTCCTCTCCTCCTATGAAACTCAGCTTAGATTCAGAGTCTCCTGGGATTACATCTGATTGACAGGACCTAAATTGTTTGGAATGTTAGCTGCAAAGGAATCTGGGAAATCTAGCCCTTGGCCTTCAAGCCACTGCAGATGGGAAGGCAGGTAGAAGCGGGTTGGAATGACTGCTGAGTGAGCCAGCTACAGCGTCTGCCACGTTGGCCTGGAGGTGCACATATTTTAATAATTTAAGAATCTGATGTGTGACATCCTTAGGAGCAGATAATTCAGATTAAATTCCTGATGTGTGGGTAGTAAATATCTGATGATTTGGCTGAGGTGCATAGAGGCAAGGGAGACAGATGGGAAGGAACAGGAAGGGATTAACAGAAGCCATGATCCTAAGATCAGACAGATTCATGTTGGTGAGATCTTTAGATTCTTCAGTTTCCTTATATCCCTATTTCTGCCCTGCTTTCTTCATGAGCAGTCGCTTACATAAAACATCTTCTTGACTTTATCTCTTTATCTTGCTCATTCAACCTCTTAGCAGAGGACAGAAGCCACTTACCTCCTTGGACAAGACAGAAAGCTTTTGTCTGTGAGTGAGGAATAGTTATCTCTGTGGCCCTTTCATTTTCTATATAACTAGCATCAATTGCACCATTAAATACATTGCCATCACCACTACACAAGAAGAGGGTTAAACTGGTTCCTTACCAGAGGTGTGCACTTCATGCATTTGGAGCTTTCTTTGCAGAGATTCGTGCTACTACCAGGAATGTCTGCTTGGGGAATGCTCAAAAACTGGTGGGATTTGGCATTGGTTCAACTACAGGGACCGGAATGTGAGATTTTAGCAAACATCTTATGGCCCTGCACCAAGCTCTTAGTTCCCCAGCCCTGCTGAATTAGCTGCTTCTTTCCTCTGCTCTAGTGGCAGCATCTGGACAGGGTCTTCAAGATGAGGAGCATCTGTTCCCACCCTTGAATTTTTAGTTTCTCCCTAAAACTCAGACCCAAAGCCTAGTGCACAGCTGAGCCCATCAGCAAGCTGTGTGTTTGAATGGCAAATTGGGGTATGAGTACCCACTTTCTGAGCTGTTTTTTCAGCCTCTCTCCTAGTCATGTTGCACACTTGGTCCATTGTCTGTGTCTCCATAAGACTGGCTCTCTGCAGGCAGGGAAGCATTTTGAAAGTACTGAGTTCTTTTAGAGCTTTCTTTCGATGCTCTTTTGATTCTAATTATCTTTAAGTATGAGAAACCGAGATATCATGATCAAGATTGGAAAAGCCACCCTCGTCCCCCTCCCAACACTGCAAGTATTGGGAGACATATTTTTAGGCTTCATTGGAGTGTTTGGAACAAGTATTTTCAAAGAAATATCTAGTAGCCCTTAGTAGAGGGCTTCTGAGCATTTTTGTTTCCCTTATAAAATAGACAAACTAATAGGAAAGCTATGTCAATTGTTACTTCAAAAATTCTGAATCCTCTGTGATTTTTTTTTTTGTAAGATACCAGGCATTATCAAAGGTCTACAAAATAGGCTGTTACCTCACCCACACGGATGACCTTGTCCTTTTAAACAATTCAGCACAGTTGGCTGGGTGAGCCAATCCTATTAATGTCTGCTATCTGGTAGAAAGTAAATGGTCATTTCAGTCTAGTAAAGGACAATAGTTATCTTCTAATAGGAACAGGCAATATTAAATGTTGGCTTTAACTGTGGAAGTGTCAACTGTATGTCAATTGGACAAATGCTTTTCCAAGTGAAAGGAAAATTCAGATGGTTAGAAATGTTTCCTTTTTCAGAATCATTGTCCTCAAGTTAATAAAATTTAAATTCAATAAATAGATTTTCACATGAATGTAATGCTGAAAATGTTTGTCTAACACTTGACCATTATCAACTTTAATGGCATTTATAACAAATATGCATTAATTAAAATGTTATGCAACAATAATTTTTTTGTGTCTATTAGTGTTAACTGAATTTCTTTGAAATAAATAGCCTTCGTAGAGGAAGGTTGGAGGTTTTATTTACTGTAGTAGGATGCCATCAGTGTAGTAAAAAGCCTACAGATTTTGAAATTCTGAATCCTATTATTTGGGGAAATTTGGGCAAACATTCTGCATCTGTTTCATCATAGGTAATATGAGGATAATTATTCTGAAATTAAAAATTTATTGGGGAATTAAATACAGTCATTGATTTACTCAGTAACAACTTTTTGGGTACCTACTTAGTGCCAGGCACTAAGCTATTATTCTGAAACAAGACTCATTATTGCCATTAAGAAGCTGTAATCTAGAGTATGAAAAAGCACTTTGGATGTATAAAAGATGTTAATCAAATACATGTAGTTACTACTAAAAATGTAAAGATGAAGTAGTTATCTATTTTATCTTTGAGATAAAATATTCAGTGCTCTAGTCTTAGTCTTAAAAATACCTTAAAGAGCACCTTGTCAATGTTAGACCAGTTTGGACAGTATCTGCCCTCAAAGAAAATCTCTACTTTTCAGAGAATCTATCAAAAATAACTACAATAATAGTATCTGTCTAATCCTAACTGTCACGTGATTCAAGCAAAGCCTTTACTGTCTCACCAATAACTAATTTCCAACAAGGCAACTCACTAGTTTTGCTAGTCATAGCCTGATTCAGCTTTTGTAGTGCCTGAAGCATATGCAAACGTGGGAGTCTCTTTAAGAAAGCGAATCCAGTATCAAAAATACAAAATTAGGTTCAAATGTAACATAGATTTAGAATAAAATAATAAATCAAATGACAAATGTTTAAAAAGGCATCAGATACCACAAACATCACAAAATTCAAAAATAATGCTTTATTAATTAATTTTCTCTAAAAGTTAGGATTTTTTTCTATAATTTTGGCAGCCTACTCCTTGATCACCTCTCCATATGGCAATAATTTTTTAATATCACTTTCTATAGAGACAGTAGAATTCAATCTTTTGTCAAACATGGCTAATTGAAACCTGCTTTTTTTTTTTTTTTTTTTTTTTTTTTTGCGGTATGCGGACCCCTCACTGTTGTGGCCTCTCCTGTTGTGGAGCCCAGGCTCCGGATGCGCAGGCTCAGGGGCCCAGCCGCTCCGCGGAATGTGGGATCTTCCCGGACCGGGGCAGGAACCCGTGTCTCCCCTGCATCGGCAGGTGGACTCTCAACCACTGTGCCACCAGGGAAGCCCGAAAACTGCTTTTTGTTAATTTAGAAATGTTTCTTTCAACTTCATAGCTCTCTACTGAGGTTGTCATATACATTTTTAGGATTCCTATCAAATTGGGGAAACTTCTATCAAGTGTCTTTGATACACGAATTATACAGTTTGGAAGAATTTTCTCTGGTCCAGTCCATTTCAAACCACCTTTCTCTTCAACTGCTCGTACCGTCCAGCCACTAGAATAGAAGTTGATATTCTGATCCAATCTCAGGTCCTGGGCCTACGTGTCATGGAGCTGGATGAGCTGGCAGAACTAGGGGTAAATGTGTTCCTGAAACCATTCCTACACTGGATGGTCAGCGATAACTTAACCGTATGGATAAATAACTGAAACTATATATCTCATTAAACCCAAATCCCCATGTACTCCCCAAATCCCCATGACCTCCCACATGAATGGAAGGGAAGCATAATACAAGTAAGAGTAGAATGAGATACATAGTTATGTGTACAGCATCCCATGTTTTTTGTTTTTTTGTTTTTGTTTTTTGTGGTACGCGGGCCTCTCACTGTCTTGGCCTCTCCCGTTGCGGAGCACAGGCTCCGGACGCGCAGGCTCAGCGGCCATGACTCACGGGCCCAGCCGCTCCACGGCATGTGGGATCTTCCCGGATCGGGGCACGAACCCGTGTCCCCTGCATCGGCAGGTGGACTCTCAACCACTGTGCCACCAGGGAAGCCCGTATCCTATGTTTTTAAATATAAAAAAATCCAGTGACCTTGTGAACGTACTGCTGGAACTCTCCAAGAACTGTGGAAGCGGCCTCTGCAAGTGAGAAGGGCCTGATTATGCTTCAATATTTCACGGTGAAGTTGCCTTTGGACCTAACATAGCTCTTTCCTTATACAGCAGAATATTTATCGGATGGGTGTTATCCTTGCAACAGTATTATAAAATGGTAGTATTTTAATGGGAGAGTCATATGGTTCCATTTCCCTGAATAGGCCCTTTATCTATTTCAAATATTGTCTTTATCAGCTACTAATTTGTTTTGAATCATTGGTTCTTAATTTATTCATGCAGATAACCAACGAATGTCACCTATGCAAGATAGTGTGCTAACCCTGCAGAGGATGAGAGGTGGAGAAGAGTTATTTGCTGCCCTTCAGGGGTTGTGGGCCGGTTTTTAATAGAGAGTGCAGAATTAGTAAATTGATGTTCCTTGGAATTCCAGCTTTTATCTGATATTTTACAAAATAATGCAGAAAAATCTCTGCTTTCTCAAATGTCTCTTAGTATTTTTCTTTCTCAAAGTTGCAGTGGTACAGTTCTGATATTCCCCAACACTCTAACATTCTCTATATTTAAGGGCTAAGCCACTTCCTACCACCAGTATGCAGATTCCAGAGGTTGTCTCTCTCTGTTCCATGTAGCTTTATAGTTAGATGCTTATAGTCATGTCCCTTGGCAGAGATTGATGAAGAACAAAAATCTTTGAACATTGCCAATGGTCTTGAAAGGCTGTCTCATTACTAGATACATGAGATTATCAAAGCACCTCATTTCCTTGAGTTGTTTCTTTTCTAGCATTCTCCCCATGGTGAAGATATTTCCTTTCACATTCGTTTTAGATGTAATGGTAATCATTCTGTGTCTTCTGGCATGTGAGTTGGTGAAACAGAGATGCTGACTGATAAAGCGTTGATAATTTCTATCAAGTATCACTGTATTTCATTTCTGAGATCCCGTTCCTGCAGAGGGGCTATTTTGATTTTGTTAATTTAGTGATTTGTGTGGAATGGGGTCATGATATATGTGGCATACATTTTCTCTTTCTTTTAATTAATTAATTATTTATTTTAAAAAATTTTATTTGTATTGGAGTATAGTTGATTAACTATGTTGTGTTAGTTTCAGGTGTATAGCGAAGAGTACTTCAGTTAAGAATTACGCTATTCATCTGAGGAACTAGCATTGTAAGAATGAAAAGAATCCCTCTGCACTAAGAAAATCAGAGGCCTGGGATGAACTTGGGAGGAACCCATGGTATTGGGCATGTTTATCTTCTAATTAATCAAGATAAATTAAAAACAGTATTTTTGTGTTTAAAGAAAGCATCAGAACAATTTTCCTAGTTACCCATTCCAGTTTTTAACAATTCTCGCTCTCAGGCTGTTGTTTCATTTGTAATAAAATGGCCCAATAGTGAGTTTTGGAAAGTAATGTAGGTGGCTCATAACAAGAGTTCTCCAAAGTGTACCATGAATTAAAACAATGATATTGAGGCTTGGAGTTTTGAAAGCCTCCAATAGCTAACAGGGGAAATGAGGTGAAGAACTCAGCTTTGTAAAGAATTCCTATTAAGGCCCTGGAAACTCACAAATTTGTGAAAATTCATTGAGTCTCTCTAATATCAGGGGCAACTATAATTCTATGTCTCAGAAGTGCTTTCTTCCTCATTCAAGTCTCTCTGCTACCCTTTGATGAAATGTTTTATTTTGTAGGCACTTATTTTTTCATTCAACATACTTTTTCATTGTCCCTAACAATGTCCAAGATAAAATACTAAGGATCCAGAGATGAGCAAAGATTCACAGTCCCTGGCCTAGAGGAACCCAGTCTAGGAAATGATAAGCATGAGAATATGTGGTGAAATTACGCCCATACTGGGTGAAGCGAATCAAAAGGTATCACTAAATAAGGGAGAAATGCAGGCGTTTTACCCACTCTTACTGTAATGGCACTTTTAAGCAGCTTTTCACATTACAAAATAGAATACCAAACCTCCCAAGGAAGTACATTCCATTAGATTACATCTCCAAAGTCTAGAGCAACCCAAATCCAATAAATGGATACCTGAATGGGAAGACTCATGAAAGTTATTCCTTCTAGCTAAAGTTTCTTTCAAAGTCAGATTTCCCACTTTTACTAATTGACTTATAGGAAGTAAATTCTTGGTAGTGTTATAATGAATTGTCCCTCTTTTCTTCCATTTATCAACACTTCAGAAATAATGAGATCCAGTCTCAAAGTCTTGCACGCTTATCTGTGCAAGCAGGAACAATTAATTATTCAAAATGTAAAGTCTGGAATCCATTTAAAATTGTAATCTGGTCAGTAGGTAATGAATAGCAGTAGAAATTTCAAAAGTGTTTTCAGGCATTCTGAATGAGACTGGACCAGACTTGAGAATTGTGTATAGAATGGTGATTCTCGCTCTTTTCACAATATATCATAGGCAAAGTGTGGATCCTCTTAGAAGAATGCACACACACAGTTTTAGGGGTTTCACTGAAACCTTTGAATGGAGTCTCCATCAGTTTTTTGGACCCTTTCCTTGTCTTGGACTAACTTGGACTAGTGCTTCTTTCCTCAAGAATCCACATGGCACATAATTACTGTAGGAATACAAGGAACACTTGAGAGTAACGGAATCACATAAGCTAAATATTTCTGAGTTTCCTAAAGCTTTGGGGTTTGGCCTTAATAAAATCAACTCCTACAGTTCCAGTGCCACTCTCTTCCCATGGCCTGGTCAAGGCTTGCCTTGGCTATCTGAATAGCCTGTTAGCTATTTAATCTGTCACTATTCCCATATCTCCCACCCCTCTGCCATACTAGATGCCAGAGTGGTTGGACTAAAACATGCATCTCATGATTGAAAACCTTCATTGGCTCCTGAAACCCATATGTTCAAGCCCTGCATCATGGAATTGAATACCTTAATCATTTTGCCGCTGGATATCTCTCCAACCTCATGTCCCCAAGCTCCATCTTCTACTTCTTTAACAGACGCTCAATTGTTACATTCCATTATGGCAGGACACAAAAAAAACATCATGGTTTATATCTCCATTCTTTACCTTTTTGCTTGGAATATACTTTTATCTCTTGCTCTCCTTGTGAACTGTTTCTCATTCTATAAAATTCGATGCAGAGGTCAATTCCCCCAAGAAGCTCTCCCAGACAGCACCAATTACTTTTCCTCTGATTCATGGTATCTTGAATGGAATTCTATTGATGCTTTTATTATATCATATTTAAATCTTATTGTTCACTTACTTGAATCACCAACTAGATTCCTGTGAGCATTAATTTTTTGGTTTTATAGCCCAGTACCATGGCACGCTGTGCAAGGTAGTTGAATTGAGAAGTGCAGTGTCATTCTGTTGCAATTTTTTAAAAATCCATTTTATTTTTAGTAATAACTATTTTGTCTGCAGAAGAAAGGATGAGTAGTATTTTAATGAGTTGTCTGTTACGGCGTTTAAGTAGTAATATAGCAATAGTTTTAAAATCATCCAAAGCCAGTGTTATGAAGTGAGTCCTGAGAAGAGAAGATCAGGGATAAAGTAATGGTAGAGCCAGCCCTAAAATATTGGCAGAAAGAGTAGGAAAAACACGTAACATATAGGTGAGCACCTTGGTGCAGTAAATTGACAAATATTTCTAAATATCATCTGGAGGCTGACCTCAGACTCCCAAGATCAATTTGAAGTGCAGAAAGTTAGAGAACAAATGGCATGACTTTTATCCCAAAGATTTGACCTACTGGAGCTGACAATATCATTTCAAAATAATCTTTGAGGCATTTTCGTAATTTAGTTGTTCTAATTAGTAACTATCTACATGTAGAATTAGATCAGCATTATTACTCTAATTTTAAAAGCTCTCCTTTGTCTTCTAAGTATTTCTCATTTATTTATTCATCCTGTATCATTGATTTCAAGAGGTATTTTTTCCTTGAAACGTAGCAGTTACTTAAAAAAAAACTTTCCTCTTGTAAAAAAAGTCATACTTGATATTGCTGAGTAAATATCTTTCTAATGTTATAATTATAGGACAGATACTACTTTATTTTGTAGTTAATTAAACCTTTATTTTGACCTTTTCATGTTTCCTTGGGATATTTTTCTTTACACATTGTTATTTTAAGGATAGCAATATACCAGTTTATTAAAAATTTTAGTCCAAATCAGAAAACAACCAGAGCAGAAGAAGAAATGTGATGATGGTGTGTTAGAAAGGCACTTGTTTCTATTCAATATTTTGTTTTTAATAATAATCTTGTTATGTTTTCTCAGTATTATGTTATTATTTGACTCAACAACTGCATAAATATATCACTACATATAGAAGTAGAATTTATACTCTCTAAAATTTGACTTGGATAAACCTATTATTTTCAATTGGAAATAAGGTTAGTAATGACAAATAAAATATGATTATAGAATAAATATGAGGGAAGTGAAAGAATAAGACTTGTGGAGGTTCTGCTGACTAGGAGAGCAGGTTAACTTTTGGAATGGGGCATCAAAATGATTATTAGCTTAGACGATTTGAGCATGTGTGTATACAGATGTATGTATATAGGAATATGTATGTATATGTGTGATTATACATAATTTTATATGTACAAATAATATATATTATACATAAATATTTATATAACATAACACATAAATTATCTATTTTATATGGTAAATAATATACATTAATATCAGCATGTTATACATATTTTATATAGTATATATATAAAAAACAAATATAACAATAAAATATCTTTTTTTGAATTTTATTTTGTTATCCAGCAGTTTCTTATTACTTATCTATTTTATACATATTAGTGTATATATGTCAATCCCAGTCTCCCAATTCATCCCACCACCACCTCCCCACCCTGCTTTCCCCCCTTGGTGTCCATATGTTTGTTCTCTACATTGTGTCTCTATATCTGCCTTGCAGACCGGTTCATCTGTACCAGTTTTCTAGATTCCACATATATGCGTTAATATACGATATTTGTTTTTCTCTTTCTGACTCTGTATGACTGTCTCTATGTAAAATAAATGTGTGTATATATTTATTTATTTCCAGGAACATAACTAGTGTAGTCATTAAGCTTTATGTGCGTGGAAGCTATTTTTAAAAAATTAAAGAAATCAAAGCATGCATTATGTCTTTAAATAATGCACTTGAACTGTAGTTACTTGATTCATCAGTTTAAGTAGTGCTTATTGATCCCTTGCTATAAAATGTGGGCGAATCAGGGCACTAAACCTTTTTCCCACCTTCTTTCTACCACTCCATATCCCATTTTTTGTTAGTTAAGTTATTTCTGCATCTCAAAATTTCTAAGGTTACGCTTTGATTTGCCCGTGGAAACATGGCCCAAAGCAAAAGCTATTTTACTTTATACGAGTGTTTTTCTCATACTATACAATATTTTCTTCCAGAGCAGAAGAAAATCTATTGCTTATAGCAAAAACAGGTAAAAGTCATGAAACAAAATACATGAAAATAATCACTTTATAATACCAGGGCGTCAAACATGGTAACAGCTTCATAAAAAGCCAGGTTCTTAGAGGCCTCTGGAAATATTAGTGTTACTGACCTGTAAAGTATTTATTTACCCCATGAATGGCAGCGGGTCCTTTGTCCTCTGAGGGTGGGTTGTCAACCAATATATCTTTGAATCAATACCATTTTGAAGGAGTCACCAAGCTCATTTATCCTTTGTGTTCTCCATACAGATTGCCAGCTAGGCAGACAGCAAGAGTGTAATCCCATGTTTCTTAAAGTGAAATAGTTTGTAGAGAATTCTAGGTCACTCTAATTACTATCACTCTAACTTAAACGTAATGGCAGATTGCCTTTAATTCGGAGTCAGATGATGTAAAGCGATTTGAAAAACGAAACAAGATTTTAATCCAGTGTGTTCGCAGAAGGTTGAATTGACAGTCACATGGGCAGAAGCAGGGGCAAACTTTGAGTAAAACTGATAGAAATAATATATCTTAATTTCCATTTTCCCATAATTGTGATTGTCATGCTGATTAATCATAGACCATGTCATGAGTATCTCAAGATTAGGGACAGGTAAAATTAGAATAATGCCTTTGATCAAAAACTGTGTGTTAATGGCTGTACATGGAATCGATCCTCTTAGACCATCTCTTGTCACACAGGAAGAAGGTTCACGCTTGATCCTCTTGAGCCCTGTTTTGTTGAAGCATCTACTTCCATTGGCTCTGACAGGAGCGCTTTCCTAATGGAATTTCACTTTCCCTTTTTCCCTTCTAATTATTATTCAGAATGTTTCCATCCTTCTCTTAGCTACCTGCATTGGAGCAGAGCTGTGTTCAGTGATTTCTCCAGAGACAAAGCTCAGCTGGCAACTGACAATAGTCAACACAGATGTGACAAGAAGTTATCTAAGAATTTGAAACTATAAACAAGAAGAAATGTATACCCAAGCAGCTTAAGCAAAGAGGTTATCCATGTAAATAACTTTCCTGATGCTTCAAAGACCTCCCAGAGAAGGAGCTTTTATTATCTTGAACACACTGGGTGCTTAAACTTTGCATCTTGATACTACTAATGATTGTTGTAGCTCTGCCTCTTTAAAAGGAAATACAATGTAGTAATTGTAGTCATCTAGCTGCTGAATTGCGTGGCCTTGCAAATTTTCTTAGCTGGTTATTCAGTGTTCCTTAATGTTAGCTGCACATAGAATAACATGGGGAGTTTTGTTGTGTTTTTTTTTTTTGCGGTACGCGGGCCTCTCACTGTTGTGTCCTCTCCCGTTGCGGAGCACAGGCTCCGGACGCGCAGGCTCAGCGGCCATGGCTCACGGGCCCAGCCGCTCCGCGGCATGTGGGATCTTCCCGGACCGGGGCACGAACCCATGTCCCCTGCATCGGCAGGCGGATTCTCAACCAGTGCGCCACCAGGGAAGCCCAACATGGGGAGTTTTGAAATATTGATGCCTGGATCCCATCATCAGAAATTCTAATTTACGTAGGCCAGTGTGTATCCTGAGCCTTGGGATTTTTAAAACCGCCCAGGTGATACGTACCTGCAGCCAAGGTTGAAAATCATTGTCTAAATTGTGTTAGCTGGCATATACTGAGTGCTTGTTTTGTTCCAACCCTGTGCTAAATGCATTACACATGGCATCTTGTTTGCTCAGCAAAACAACTCTCTGAAGTTGCAAATATGTAGTACCTCCATTTTACAGATGGGAACACTAAACTCAGGCTAAGTGAATTTCTCAAAGTTACATACATGTATGGTGAGTAGCAGAGAAAGGATTTGAACCATGGCTGCCCACAGTCCTGTACTGTTGACCATCCTCACTGGTGGAAGTTTTGAGGCCAAGAAAGAAGAAATGGCTTATTACAGGTTAAGTATGTGGTAAGGGCAGTTTCCTCACAGGGCAGGAGATTGAGCTGGCCAATGTTTTCCACACCCTCTCCAGCATTTATTGTTTGTGGACTTTTTGATGATGGACATTCTGACCGGTGTGAGGTGGTACTTCATTGTAGTTTCCATTTGTTTTCTCTAATAATTAGTGATGTTGAGCATCTTTTCATGTGCTTTTTGGCCATCTATATGTCTTCTTTGGAGAAATGTCTATTTAGGTCTTCTGACCATTTTTTTTTATCCTCCAGCCCATTTTTAAACATTTAGCAGCACACCACTGCTTAAGCATCCAAAGCTACTTACACAGGGTATTAATATTTCTGCCTGAAAAAGTCAAACCTTCACTTAAGATTTACTTTCCAATATTTTTCAGACTTTCAGTTTTGGTAAGATTTTACTTTAAAAATATTCAAATGTAGGAGATGAGTGCCCGAAGTTTGAAAGATAGAATGCAATGCTATTTCTTCCTGATAAGTTTTAAGTGATGGTGAATTTGGTGGAACAAAAGGAAATGATGTCTGTATTTTACATCTCACATGTCTAAAGAGAAGTAGGAAAATTTGAAATGACATCGGTATTTTACAGCTCACATATCTAAAGAGAAGTAGGTAAATTTGATCTAAAACATTCTGTAGAAGCCCGACCTAGGCTCAACGTAAACCTCTAGGTACTAATGTGTTATAATGCATTCATTTTTTTATGAAGTGCTTACCCAAATAGAAGTTTCACTGCAATCCATGATGGAAATTTGTTTCATGTTTACTTCATTAGAGTTTAGTATTTCTAAATTTCTATCTTGGAGACTTTATGACATAATCAAATATTTTAAGGGTTTTAGAAAGAGTTTCTATTTAAAACAGAAAAAAATACCTGCCAATTATAAAAGCCATGTTACATGTGAAATCAGGGTGAACTTAGCTAAATCAAACTCCTCTGGCCATTTCTGGACTTCCCTGGTGGAGCAGTGGTTAAGAATCTGCCTGCCAATGCAGGGGACATGAAACTCAATCCCTGGCCTGGGAAGATCCCACATGCCACGGAGCAACTAAGCCCGTGCACCACAACTGCTGAGCCCGCGTGCCACAACTACTGAAGCCCATGCATCTAGAGCCCATGCTCCACAACAAGAGAAGCCACCACAATGAGAAGCCCATGCACCGCAAGGAAGAGTAGCCTCTGCTCGCTGCAGCTAGAGAAAGACCACGGGCAGCAAAGAAGACCCAATGCAGCCATAAAGAAAGAGAGCGAGAGAGAGAGAGAGAGAGAGAGAGAGAGAGAGGGAGGGAGGGAGGGAGGGAGAGAGGGAGGGAAGGAGGGAGGGAGGAAGAGAGAGAGAGAGAGAGAGAAAGAAAGAGAAAGAAAAGGACGGAAGAAAGAAAGGAAGGAAGAAAGGATGAAAGAAAGAAAGAAAGAAAAAGAAAGAGAAAGAAAGAAAGAAAGAAAGAAAAGAAAGAAAAGAAAGACTAGGTCATTTCTACTCTCTGCACCCGCCAAACTATTCATTTGGCACTTAACAGAACACCAAGAGACCTGTCTGTGCAAGGTTGTTTTTCAGGTTTCTTAAGATAGCTTCTGTCTTGTTACAAATCTCTTGCTTTGATATTCATCTTATCATGCATGTTGTTTTCTTTTTCTTACACACACTTCTTAGAATCTCCAATTCCATAGTATCTTCTGTTTTGAAGAGATTGTAAAGGTCTCCTTTCAACACCTATTAGATGATATCTCCTCATGAAGTTTCCTCCTTGGAACTACGTAGTCTTTGAGCCCGAGTTGACTTCAAGGGTGTGTGACCTGTGTGGTTAGATGGGGCTCCGTGTTCAGAAGGACCTCACACTTTGTTTAATGCTCTGCTGTTGTCTCTTGAAATTCTTCATAATTTTTGGACACTGGGCCCTGAATTTTATTTGGTGCTGGGCCTGTAAAGTAGGGAACCAGTTCTGCATCCAGCTGTTGTTCCCTGGAGAACACTGACTGACTCTTCCCTTTCTGTATAATAGTCCATTGCTCAACCTGTAATTATTGCTTCTTAGTTATTTTCTGATTGTGTGAAAAAGATTCCCCACTGATCCTTGTTGATACCACCCAGGAAGATAGAGTGTAGGGATGTGTCCAATCTCTATGAATGTAGAAATTTCACAGTGGTAATGGCTTTTATTGTGGAATTAAATGGTTTGATGTTAGACATAGAAAAGGAGACTTTTCAGGTAAATAAACATGTTACATTATCTGACCAGGTAACTAACATTAAAGACAATTTTTATAACACTAAAAGTTAATGTTTTAGGCTTTGTGCGTAATGTTGGTAATAATAATTTACACTAAAAATACATAATAACATCAGGAAAAATCCATTTATTTTTGGATAAAATGAGACAAGAAAATGAGATTTCTTGTCTCATTTTCACTTAAGCCTGAAGGTATTAAAAACACCAGTTGGCAAATGTAGGTTTCAGGGTTTCCCTGGTGGCGCAGTGGTTGAGAGTCCGCCTGCCAATGCAGGGGACACAGGTTCGTGCCCCGGTCCGGGAAGATCCCACGTGCTGCAGAGCGGCTGGGCCTGTGAGCCATGGCCACTGAGCCTGCACGTCTGGAGCCTGTTGCTCCACAATGGGAGAGGCCACAACGGTGAGAGGTCCACGTAATGCCAAAAAAAAAAAAAAAAAAAAATGTAGGTTTCAAATAATCAATTAGCAAAGCCTAAACCATTCCTTAATGTTTTGTTAAAATTAAGAAAAAAAAAAAAGGAAAAGATTTTTACCAGAGACTCAGACTGAACTTGTACTGCTCAGTGGGAAACTTTAATCAGTTCATTATTGTGTTATGTTATTTTCCTTCATTAGGTAAATGAATATAGAAGAATAAAATAATGAACAAGAAAGTGGTCTTAGGTCTGTACCTTGAAAACCCAACAAAAGATCCACCAGCCATTTAAATGCAGACTCTAATAAAATTGGAGCTTTTGATTATTGTATTTTGATGTTTGGATGTAGAAGCAGTGAGCATGCATGATGAAAAGAGAAATGCTTACTGCTGTTTAAGGTACTTCCTCAAATACTGAGGTATTATCCAAGCAGTTTTACTTATGCCATATACATATTAATAAAACACGTCTCACTTTTATGATGGAGAGTTGCATAATTGAATGAAAGGAAATACTTAATCATATGTAATATTGTTGTAATAGTGTATTGACTTCCTAATGTGGGTAATAATACTGTTTTATGTTTAGAGAATGAACAAACTAAAAATCTTTGATATCTACTGATTTAATTTAGCCTGCCCTGAAATCATATAATTGAAGGAAATTAGACTGCATTATATTTTAAAGACGGAGGCTATATATACATAATTGTAAACACTGTAGGGACAAAAAAGGCATTACATTAGCAACCATTATAGTAATATTGAAAACTTACCTTTTCTGACTGTGCAGGTAGTTTTCTACTCAAAATCCAGGTTATGAAACTGTGGGTCAGAATCTCCCTTTGTCATTTTTATCTATTCAAGTTCCATGCTGAGAAATATTACAGGGTAAGTGTTCAACAGTAAGCATTATACTGATGATTTCTACCTAGATGTGTACTTTGTCTAAAACGAAACCATTTATTGGGCTCTGAAAAATCTGAGATTTTAAGAATTAGATTGGATGCATCACTCCTGTCGTTAAGTGGATTGAAAGAGGCAGCGCTCTGAATTTTTAAAAGTTAAGGAAAAATTATAAGCTAATTTTTGGTTTAAACGTGAGAGAGCTCTCATATAGAGACATGTAAAATGTACTGAAAAATAGTGACTTTACAAATAAGTTAGTTGACAGTTCCCCCCCACCCCAAATACTGCATTCTGTTTTAAATACTTAGGATTCATATATACATCCATTTCTTTGGTAGACTGTAACTCCTAGTGGCAGGGCTAACGTCTGTACAATTTTTGCATATAATACATTTGCTAAAAATACGTTTGTGAAAGGAATTGTTGAATTATATTTTTCATATTCTTTTCCATGGTTTATTACAGGATATTGAATATAGTTCCCTGTGCTCTACAGTAGTAGGACCTAGTTGTTTATGCATTCTATATATAATAGATTGCATCTACTAATCGCAAACTCCTAATCCATGTCTCCCCTTTGGCAACCACAAGTCTGTTCTCTATGTCTGTGAGCCTGTTTCTGTTTCTTAGATAACTTCATTTGTGTCATATTTAAGATTCCACATATAAGTGATATCATGTGGTATTTTGTCCTCTTTTTGGCTTACTTCACTTGGCATGGTAATCTCTAGGTCCATCCATGTTGCTACAAATGGCATTATGTCATTCTTTTTTGGTTTCTTTAGGTTTTTTTTTTAACATCTTTATTAGAGTATAATTGCTTTACAATGGTGTGTCAGTTTCTACTTTATAACAAAGTAAATAAGTTATACATATACATATGTTCCCATATCTCTTCCCTCTTGTGTCTCCTTCCCTTCCACCCTCCCTATCCCACCCCTCTAGGTGGTCACAAAGCATTGAACTGATCTCCCTGTGCTATGCAGATGTTTCCCACTAGCTATCTATTTTACATTTGGTAGTGTGTAAATGTCCATACCACTCTCTCACTTCGTCCCAGCTTACCCTTCCCCCTCCCCATATCCTCAAGTCCATTCTCTAGTAGATCTGTGGTCTGCATCTTTATTCCCGTCTTGCCCCTAGGTTCTTCTGACCATTTTCTTTTTCTTTATTTTAGATTCCATATATATCCAAATAGCATACGGTATTTGTTTTTCTCTTTCTGCTTACTGCACTCTGTGTGACAGTCTCTAGGTCCATCCAGCTCACTACAAATAACTCAGTTTCATTCCTTTTTATGGCTGAGTAATATTCATTGTATATATGTGCCACATCTTCTTTATCCATTCATCTGTTGATAGACACTTAGGTTGCTTCCATGTCCTGGCTATTGTAAATAGAGCTGCAATGAACATTTTAGTACATGATTCTTTTTGAATTAGGTTTTTCTCAGGGTATATGTCCAGTAGTGGGATTGCTGGGTCATATGGTAGTTCTAACTTTAGTTTTTTAAGGAACGTCCTTACTGTTCTCCATAGTGGCTGTATCAATTTACATTCCCACCAACAGTGCAAGAGTGTTCCCTTTTCTCCACACCCTCTCCAGCATTTATTGTTTGTAGATTTTTTGATGATGGCCATTCTGACCGGTGTGAGATGATATCTCATTGTAGTTTTGATTTGCATTTCTCTAATGTTTAATGATGTTGAGCATTCTTTGATATGTTTGTTCGCAATCTGTATATCTTCTTTGGAAAAATGTCTATTTAGGTTTTCTGCCCATTTTTGGATTGGGTTGTGTGATTTTTTGATATTGAGTTGCACGAGTTGCTTGTATGTTTTGGAGATTAATCCTTTGTCAGTTGATTCATTTGCAAATATTTTTTCCCATTCTGAGGGTTGTCTTTTGGTCTTGTTTATGGTTTCCTTTGCTGTGCAAAAACTTTTAAGTTTCATTAGGTCTCGTTTGTTTATTTTTGTTTTTTTTTTTTCCATTTCTCTAGGAGGTGGGTCAAAAAGGATTTTGCTGTGATTTATGTCATAGAGTGTTCTGCCTATGTTTTCCTCTAAGAGTTTGATGGTGTCTGGCCTTATATTTAGGTCTTTAATCCATTTTGAGATTATTTTTGTGTATGGTGTTAGGGAGTGTTCTAATCTCATACTTCTACATGTTGCTTTCCAGTTTTCCCAGCACCACTTATTGAAGAGGCTGTCTTCTCTCCACTGTATATTCTTGCCTCCTTTATCAAAGATAAGGTGACCATATGTGCATGGGTTTATCTCTGGGCTTTCTGTCCTGTTCCATTGATCTATATTTCTATATTTGTGCCAGTACTATACTGTCTTGGTTACTGTAGCTTTGTAGTATAGTCTGAAGTCTGGCAGCTTGATTCCTTGAGCTCTGTTTTTCTTTGTCAAGATTGCTTTGGCTATTCAGGGTCTTTTGTGTTTCCATACAAATTGTGAAATTTTTTGTTCTAGTTCTGTGAAAAATGCCAGTGGTAGTTTGATAGGGATTGCAATGAATCTGTAGATTGCTTTGGGTAGTAGAGTCATTTTCACAATGTTGATTCTTCCAATCCAAGAACATGGTATATCTCTCCATCTATTTGTATCATCTTTAATTTCTTTCATCGGTGTCTTATAATTTTCTGCATACAGGTTTTTTGTCTCCTTAGGTAGGTTTATTCCTAGATATTTTATTCCTTTTGTTGCAATGGTAAATGGGAGTGTTTTCTTAATTTCACTTTCAGATTTTTCATCATTAGTGTATAGGAATGCAGGAGATTTCTGTGCATTAAGTTTGTATCCTGCTACTTTACCAAATTCATTGATTAGCTCTAATAATTTTCTGGTAGAATCTTTAGGATTATCTATGCATAGTATCATGTCATCTGCAAACAGTGACAGCTTTACTTCTTTTCCAATTTGGATTCCTTTTACTTCTTTTTCTTCTCTGATTGCTGTGGCTAAAACTTCCAAAACTATGTTGAATAAGAGTGGTGAGAGTGGGCAACGTTGTCTTATTCCTGATCTTAGTAGAAATGCTTTCAGTTTTTCACCATTGAGGACGATGTTGGCTGTGGGTTTGTCATATATGGCCTTTATTATATTGAGGAAAGTTCCCTCTATGCCTACTTTCTGGAGGGGTTTTTTCATAAATGGGTGTTGAATTTTGTCGAAAGCTTTCTCTGCTTCTATTGCGATGATCATATGGTTTTCCTCCTTCAATTTTTTAATATGGTGTATCACGTTGATTGATTTCCGTATATTGAAGAATCCTTGCATTCATGGGATAAACCCCACTTGATCATATTGTATGATCCTTTTAATGTGCTGTTGGATTCTGTTTGCTAGTATTTTGTTGAGGATTTTTACATCTATGTTCATCAGTGATATTGGCCTGTAGTTTTCTTTCTTTGTGACATCTTAGTCTGGTTTTGGTATCAGGGTGATGGTGGCCTCGTAGAATGAGCTTGAGAGTGTTCCTCTGCTATATTTTGAAAGAGTTTGAGAAGGACAGGTGTTAGCTCTTCTCTAAATGTTTGATAGAATTCACCTGTGAAGCCATCTGGTCCTGGGCTTTTGTTTGTTGGAAGATTTTTAATCACAGTTTCAATTTCAGTGCTTGTGATTGGTCTGGTCATATTTTATATTTCTTCCTGGTTCAGTCTCGTAAGGTTGTGCATTTCTAAGAATTTGTCCATTTCTCCCAGGTTGTCCATTTTATTGGCATATAGTTGCTTGTAGTAATCTCTCATGATCCTTTGTATTTCTGCAGTGTCAGTTGTTACTTCTCCTTTTTCATTTGTAATTCTATTGATTTGAGTCTTCTCCCTTTTTTTCTTGATAAGTCTGGCTAATGGTTTATCAATTTTGTTTATCTTCTCAAGCAACCAGCTTTTAGTTTTATTGATCTTTGCTATTGTTCCCTTCATTTCTTTTTCATTTATTTCTGATCTGATCGGTATGATTTCTTTCCTTCGGCTAACTGTGGGGTTTTTTTGTTCTTCTTTCTCTAATTGCTTTAGGTGTAAGGTTAGGTTGTTTATTTGAGATGTTTCTCGTTTCTTAAGTTAGGCTTGTATAGCTATAAACTTCCCTCTTAGAACTGCTTTGCTGCATCCCATAGGTTTTGTGTCATTGTGTTTTCATTGTCGTTTGTTTCTAGGTATTTTTTGATTTCCTCAGTGATCTCTTGGTTATTAAGTAGTGTGTTGTTTAGCCTCCAAGTGTTTGTATTTCTTACAGTTTTTTTTCCTGTAATTGATATCTAGTCTCATAGCGCTGTGGTCAGAAAAGATACGATTTCAATTTCCTTAAATTTACTCAGGCTTGATTTGTGACCCAAGATACGATCTATCCTGGAGAATGTTCCATGAGCACTTGAGAAAAATGTGTATTCTGTTGTTTTTGAATGGAATGTCCTATAAATATCAATTAAGTCCATCTTGTTTAATGTATAATTTAAAGCTGGTGTTTCCTTATTTATTTTCATTTTGAATGATCTGTCCATTGGTGAAAGTGGGGTGTTAAAGTCCCCTACTATGAATGTGTTACTGTCGATTTCCCCTTTTATGGCTGTTAGTATTTGCCTTATGTATTGAGGTGCTCCTATGTTGGGTGCATAAATATTTACAATTGTTATATCTTCTTCTTGGATCAATCCCTTGATCATTATGTAGTGTCCTTCTTTGTTTCTTGTAATAGTCTTTATTTTAAAGTCTATTTTGTCTGATATGAGTATTGCTACTCCAGCTTTCTTTTGGTTTCCATTTGCATGGAATATCTTTTTCCATCCCCTCACTTTCAGTCTGTATGTGTCTCTAGGTCTGAAGGGGGTCTCTTGTAGACAGCATATATATGGGTCTTGTTTTTGAATCCATTCAGCCAGTCTGTATCTTTTAGTAGGAGCATTTAATCCATTTACATTTAAGGTAATTATCAATATGCATATTCCTATTCCCATTTTCTTAATTGTTTTGGATTGGTTATTGTAGGTGTTTTCCTTCTCTTGTGTTTCTTGCCTAGAGAAGCTCCTTTAGCATTTGTTGTAAAACTGGTTTGGCGGTGCTGAACTCTCTCAGCTTTTGCTTGTCTGTAAAGGTTTTAATTTCTCCATCAAATCTGAATGAGATCCTTGCTGGGTAGAGTAATCTTGGTTGTAGGCTTTTCTCCTTCATCACTTTAAATATGTCCAGCCACTCCCTTCTGGCTTGCAGAGTTTCTGCTGAAAGATCAGCTGTTAACTTTATGGGGATTCCCTTGTGTGTTATTTGTTGTTTTTCCCTTGCTGCTTTTAATATGTTTTCTTTGTATTTATTTTTTGATAATTTGATTAATATGTGTCTTGGAGTGATTCCCCTTGGATTTATCCTGTATGGGACTCTCTGTGCTTCCTGGACTTGGTTAACTATTTCCTTTCCCATATTAGGGAAGTTTTCAACTATAATCTCTTCAAATGTTTTCTCAGTCCCTTTCTTTTTCTCTTCTTCTTCTGGGACCCCTATAATTCAAATGTTGGTGTGTTTAATGATGTCCCAGAGGTCTCTGAAACTGTCCTCAGTTCTTTTCATTCTTTTTTCTTTTTTCTTCTCTGCAGTAGTTATTGCCACTATTTTATCTTCCAGGTCACTTATTCGTTCTTCTGCCTCAGTTATTGTGCTATTGAGCCCTTCTAGAGAATTTTTAATTTCATTTATTGTGTTGTTCATCTCTGTTTGTTTGCTCTTTAGTTCTTCTATGTCCTTGTTAAACGTTTCTTGTATTTTCTACATTCTGTTTCCAAGATTTTGGATCATCTTTACTATCATTATTCTGAATGCTTTTCCAGGTAGACTGCCTATTTCCTCTTCATTTCTTAGGTCTGGTGGGTTTTTGCCTTGCTCCTTCATTTGCTGTGTGTTTCTCTGTCTTCTCATTTTGCTTAACTTAGTGTATTTGGGGTCTCCTTTTCGCAGGCTGCACTTTTGTAGTTTCTGTTGTTTTTGGTGTCTGTCCCCAGTGGCTAAGTTTGGTTCAGTGGGTTGTGTAGGCTTCCTGGTGGAGGGGACTAGTGCCTGTGTTCTGGTGGATGAGGCTGGATCTTGTCTTTCTGGTGGCCAGGTCCATGTCTGGTGGTATGTTTTGGTGTGTCTTTGGCCTTATTATTATTTTAGGCAGCCTGTGTGCTAATGGATGGTGTTGTGTTCCTGTCTTTCTAGTTGTTTGGCATAGGACGTCCTTCACTGTAGCTTGCTGATCGTTGAGTGAAGCTGGGTTCTTGGCATTGAGTTGGAGGTCTCTGGGAGATTTTCATCGTTTGATATTATGTGGAGCTGGGAGGTCTCTTGTGGACTAGTGTCCTGAACTTGGCTCCCTCACCTCAGTGGCACATCCCTGACCCCTGGCTGGAGTACCAAGAGCCTGTCCTCCACACGGAAAAGGAGAAAAAGGGGAAAAAAAAAATATATCCTTGCTCTCAAAGTCCACCTCCTCAATTTGGGATGATTTGTTGTCTATTCAGGTATTCCACAGATGCAGGGTACATCAAGTTGATTGTGGAGCTTTTATCCGCTGCTCCTGAGCCTGCTGGGAGAGATTTCCCTTTCTTTTCTTTGTTCGCACAGCTCACGGGGTTCAGCTTTGGATTTGGATCTGCCTCTGCATGTAGGTCGCCTGAGGGCATCTGTTCTTTGCTCAGACGGGACGGGGTTAAAGGAAGCAGCTGATTCGGGGGCTCTGGCTCACTCAGGCCGGGGGGGAGGGAGGGGCATGGAGTGCGGGGAGAGCCTGTGGCGGCAGAGGCCGGCGTGACGTTGCACCAGCCTGAGGCGCACCGTGAGTTCTCCTGGGGAAGTTGTCCCTGGATCCCGGGACCCTGGCAGTAGCGCGGTGCACAGGGTCCCCGGAAGGGAGGTGCGGAGAGCGACCTGTGCTCGCACACAGGCTTCTTGGTGGCGGCAGCAGCAGCCTTAGCATCCCATGCCTGTCTCTGGTGTCCGCCCTGATAGCCGTGGCTCACACCCATTTCTGGAGCTCCTTTAAAAGGCGCTCTTAATCCCATCTCCTCGCGCACCAGGAAACAAAGCGGCAAGAAAGTCTCGTGCGGGTCCCATCCCTATTCTTTTGTCTCTGTTTTTCCTTTTTTTCTTTTGCCCTACCCAGGTACGTGGGGAGTTTCTTGCCTTTTGGGAGGTCTGAGGTCTGCCAGCGTTCAGTAGGTGTTCTGTAGGAGTTGCTCCACATGTAGACGTATTTCTGATATATTTGTGGGGAGGAAGGTGATCTCCACGTCTTACTCCTCCACCAATTTGAAGCTCTTCCCTATTTCATACTTTTTTATGGCTGAAGGAATTGTTGAATTATTATAGGTGTGATAAAAACTGATAACCTGATAAAGCAACCACACAAATCAGCCAGGTGAAAAATCAAAACCATTGGCAATGTGTGAAACAGATGTGAACAGAAACGCTGAAATGTTCATTTTGGCCTTCTATAGACACATTATTATATGAAATACAATAAATGAAACTTCGTTGCATTTCACTGTTTCACTGAGAAGTTGTTCTGTTTGTTTGTTTGTTTTTAAATAGAATCCCCAAACTTCTCCTTGTTAGGAAACTAACAAGAGACTAGCTCCTTCAGTAAATCTAATCCCTTGGACCACATGTCCAACCTAACCTGCATGTCAAGCATGCTTTTCCATAGTCATACATCTGCAATTTATATCCTCTGAATATTTTGCTTGGAAGTCCATAGGATGTTTAATGTCAAATCCTGTCTGTAATATCTACATTTAATTTCTGGAAGTCACACAAAATTAGGCTCAAAAGTAATAGAATGGCTGCTTGAGTGGGAATCTTGCTAATTCGCAGGGAAAGCTGATGCCTGCTAAGGCAGAAGTAGAAGCCAGGCAGGTACCTGCCAGGCAGGTACCAGGGCAGGGCTCACTTCCTGCCGGGCTCAGGGATAAGCTATCTCACCCTGCAGAGCAAGAAAGGAAGAAACCTGAAGGCCAGATATTTGGAAATGTTACATGAAATTTGAAAACAGACTTCCCATGAAATGTAACATTTTCTCATTAAACTAATGATTGGTTAAACAGCTGTTGACTTTAGTTCAGTGAGCTTTGGGGCTTTCTCTTATTCCATCTTTCATAATATGCAAGTGTCAGTGGAAGGATAAAGTCTGGGGCAGTTGCAGTTAGGTGACCTGAATTCAGTTCCCTTTCCAACAATAAAAGGCTCTATGATCTTCATCAAGACTTTCCCCTGTCATGCTTCATTGCCACTTATGAAATAGAGACAGTAATAAGCTGCCTTTTAGAATTTTTAAAATTTTTACTATTATATTGAAAGGGAAACAGATCTAATACTTTTATTAGATAACTTCTTGTCTTTTTCTTCTGATTCTTTCTCTATCTCAAGATGTGTACACACACACACACACATCTTGTGGCTAAGTGGAAAATATTTGTGGCTAACCCTCTAGGCAAAAGTACCTCAGTGGTTAACATCTAAAATGTCTTTGTGTAAGTCTTCATGCAAGTTTCTTTCTGTCACAGTGAGTTTATTTTATTTTGCAGTTCATATTCCTTACTCTGTATTTATAGGTATATACTGCACACACCCTGTGGTTAAAATCTCAGTTTACAGATTATTTTTGCTCACGTCAGAGGTTCTATTAATTTGCTTTGGTTCATAAAAGTCTGCATTTAGTTCACAGAAAATATTTAAAGAATGTGACCTTTAGAATTAAAATTTTCTCTGAGCAAAAGGTAGTGTGTCAACAGATTCTTTTCCTGTAGTTACACAATGATTGTCTTTTATGAATAAATTGGACTATTTAATGCAAGTGATTTAATGATTTTAAACAGCATACATTTTATTTGTTTGTGATAAAACAGTATGTGAAAGAACCTGGATACCCCATGATTTTTATTTATTTTATTTATTAAACCCAATTTGCATTCAAAATGATATGGTGACTTGGAGGAACGCCTCAGAATTCATATTTTACAGAAGATAAATATGGAGGGTCTTTAAGTTGCCTGGTTATGGGATTTAAAGTCAGATCTCCTGACTAACTTAAGCTGTTTCTATTCAAAAGAGCTCAATGAACTCTATTATTCCAAATACTTGGTTTCTTCTTGTTGTGGTATAAATAATCTTATTCCATTTTCTTGAGATTCACAAAATTTAGTGCAGTGTTGAGATAGTAAGTGCATTTATCCAACTACATAACTTTCAAGTTGAAAAAAAAAGGTTGGAGTAAGACCAAAACTACTGTGAAATAATGGAATCTATTATCAAAAGGTAGGATGTGGCATTGGGCCAGTGCTTATGGAAGTCACTGGTCTTATCATGTCCCTGACATCCTGAAGCAGCTGGTTTAGTAGAATGGTGGAATGGCGTTTTGAAGACTCAGTTTAAACACCAGCTAGGTGGAAATACCTTGCAGAACAGGGGCCAGGTTCTCTAGAAGGCTGTATATGCTCTGAGTCAGCATCCAATATCTGGTGCTGTTTCTCCCATAGCCAGGATTCACAGGTCTAGGAATCAAGGGGTGGAAATGGAGGTGGTACCATTCACTATTACCCTTAGTGACACACTACCAACATTATTGCTTCCTGTTTCTGTAAGCTTATGCTCTGCTTGCCTACAGATCTTAGTTCCAAAAGGAGGAATGCTTCCACCAGGAGACACAACAATAATTCCATTGAATTAGAATTTATGACTGTCTTCTGGCCACTTTGGGCTTCTCATTCCTTTGAATCAACAGTCAAAGAAAGGAGTTACTCTGTTGGCTAGAGTGATTGATCATGACTACCAAAGGGAAACTGGAGTACTACTCTACAGTGGAAGTAAGAAAGAGTAAGTGTGGAATACAGGAGATCCTTTAGAGTATTTCTTGGTAGTACTGTGGCTTGTGATTAAAATCAATGAACAACTATAACTCAATTCAGGCAGGATTACTAATGTCCTAGACCCTTCAAGAATGAAAGTTTGGGGCTTCCCTGGTGGCGCAGTGGTTGAGAGTCCGCCTGCCGATGCAGGGGACGTGGGTTTGTGCCCCGGTCCGGGAAGATCCCACATGCCGCGGAGCGGCTGGGCCCGTGAGCCATGGATGCTGAGCCTGCGTGTCCGGAGCCTGTGCTCCGCAACGGGAGAGGCCACAACAGTGAGAGGCCCGCATACCGCAAAAAAAAAAAAAAAAAAGAATGAAAGTTTGGGTCATCACACCAGGAGAGAATTACACCATCTGATGTACTTGCTGAGGGCAAAGGGAATACAGATTGAGTAGTGGAAGGTTGTTATAAATAGCATTTATGACCACTTGACCAGTTACAGAAATGAGGAGTGTAATTTTCATGAGAATTTATTCCTTATTTTGTTGTGAATATGTTTGTATATACACACACACACAGATTAAGCAAATACATCTATCTTCTTCCTTTTTAAATTTCTTTACCATGTAACAAGATGTATTAGCTTTATATCATAGTATTTAAGTATTATTAGTTTTACATCATAGTATTTAAGTTATGAGATACCAAGGAGAGAGTAAACATTACCCAAGTGCTTTACCTCCTCTTCTGAGGAAAAGTTCAGTGTGTTTTCAGTTGTATGAGGGATACTTGTATCATGTTAGGTGGAAGTATGATGACCTTGTCTTTATTTGAAGATTAAGTGTGGTTTAAGGATATGTGTTTAGATGCCAAGTTGACAAGAGGTGAAATTGTGATGGTTAAATTTATGGATCAACCTGGCTAAGCCACAGTACCCATATATTTGTTCAAACATTATTCTGTATATTTCTGTGAAGATTTTTTTAGATGAGATTAACATTTAAGTCAATAGATTTTGAATAAGCCTTCATAATGTGGGTTGGACCTCATCCAAACACTTGAAGGTCTTAATAGAAAAAGACTGGAGGCAGAGTCAAGATGGTGGTGTGGGAAGTTGTGGAGTTAGTGTCTCTCCACAACCAGGGTGCCTGCCAGCCACTGGTAGGGGACTCTGACACCCAAGGAGACAGGATGAACCCCAAAGTGAACCGGTAGGACATAGAGGGACTGAGGAGGGAGGAGAAGTTGAGGCCAGACAGGATCAGTGCCCCTGAGGCCGGGGAGATCAGGAGAGGCAGGTGGGAGGAGCAGGAGAGGAGAGGAGGGTGATTGCTCCGCCCACTCAGGCCCAGGGATCCTGCTGAGCTCCCAGGCTGATCCCCTGCCCTCCAAAACCCCCACCAGGTTGCATGGGTCCTTGGAAACATAGGAGGGAGGCCAGATAGATCTGGAGAAGCAGGCGGGAGGGGCCTTCCCAGATCAGAGGAGCAGGAGAGGAGAGGAGGGCGTTTGCACTGCCCACTTGAGCCTAGGAAGCCTGCTGGGCTCCCAGGTGAGGTCCCCTGTCCTCTGAGACCAGGGGTGGGGGGCACACCTGGGCCCCTTCTGTTCCTTGAGCCTAAGGCCCACCCCCCACAGCCCCCAGGGCCTTCTCCAGCCCTGTGGGTCCTAAGTGTAGGCCCACCCACCACCCAAACCACACCCTTGCTTAGGCCCTAACCTACACAGCCAAGGCCTTTCCCCCCCTTTCTTTTTCTCTTTTCTCTCCTCCTCTTTTTTACTATTGTGGCACTGATGTACCTTCCAGTTGTTGATTCATCTATATTTTTATTTTTATATTCTTTCTAACATATCTGTTAGTTTCCTAGCCTAATTTTATTTTTTACTTTGTTATTGTTCTCTTTTTTTTTTTTTTGCCACCCCACACAGCTTGCGGCATCTTGGTTCATGAGCCAGGGGTCGGGTCAAAGCTCCTGCAGTGGGAGCTCTGAGTCCGAATCACTGGACTAACAGAGAACCTCAGACCCCAGGGAATATTCAAAGGAGTGAGGTCTCATGGAGTTCCTCATCTCAGCACCAAGACTCAGCTCTACCCAATAGCCTACAAACTCCAGTGTTGGAAGCTTCAGGTCAAACAACCAGTAAAACAGGAACACATCCCACAGATGAAGGAGCAAGGTAAAAACCTACAAGACCAAATAAATGAAGAGGAAATAGGCAATCTACCTGAAAAAGAATTCAGAGTAATGATAGTAAAGATGATCCAGAATCTCAGAAATAGAATGGAGGCATGGATTGAGAAAATACCAGAAATATTTAACAAAGATATAGAACTAAAGAACAAACAAACAGAGATGAACAACACAATAACTGAAATGAAAAATACACTAGAAGGAATCAATAACAGAATAACTGAGGCAGAAGAATGAATAAGTGAGCTGGAAGACAAAATGGTGGAAATAACTGTTGAGCAGAATAAAGAAAAAAGAATGAAAAGAATTGAAGACAATCTCAGAGACTTCTGGGACAACACTAAACACACCAACAGTCGAATTATAGGGGTCCCAGGAGAAGAAGAGAAAAAGAAAGGGTCTGAGAAAATATTTGAAGAGATTATAGTTGAAAATTTCCCTAACATGGGAAAGGAAATAGTCACCCAAGTCCAGGAAGCACAGAGTGTCCCATATAAGATAAACCCGAGGAAAAACACACCAAGACACATGTTAATCAGACTAACAAAAATTAAATTCAAAGAAAAAATATTAAAAGCATTAAGGGAAAAACAAAAAATAGCATACAAATGAATCCCCATTGGGTTATCAGCTGATTTTTCAAAGGAAACTCTGCAGACCAGAAGGGGGTGACAGGGTATACTAAAAATGATGAAAGAAAAAAACCTACAACCAAGATTACTCTACCCAGCAAGGATCTCATTCAGATTTGACACAGAAATTTAAAACTTTACACACAAGCAAAAGCTAAGAGAATTCAGCACCCACCACCAAAACAGCTTTACAACAAATGCTAAAGGAACTTCTGTATGTAGGAAACACAAGAGAAGAAAAAGACCCACAAAACCAAACCCAAAACAATTAAGAAAATGGTAATAGGAACATACATATCAGTAATAACCTGGAATGCAAATGAATTAAATGCCCCAACCAAAAGGCACAGACTGACTGAATGGATATATAAACAAGACCCATATATATGCTGTCTACAAGAGACCCACTTCAGACCTTGGGACACATACAGACTGAAAGTGAAGGGATGGAAAATGATATTCCATGCAAATGGAAATCAAAAGAAAGCTGGAGTAGCAATACTCATATCAGACAAAATAGACATTAAAATAAAGACTGTTACAAGAGATAAGGAGGGACACTACATAATGATGAAAGGATCAATCCATGAAGAAGATATAAAAATTATCAATGTTTATGCACCCAACACCAGAGCACCTCAATACATAAGGCAAGTGCTAACAACCATGAAAGGAGAAATCGACAGTAACACAATAATAGTAGGGAACTTTAACACCCCACTTACATCAATGGACAGATCATCCAAACAGAAAATAAATAAGGAAACACAAGCTTTATATGACACAAGAGACCAGATAGATTTAATGGATATTTACAGAGCATTCCACCCAAAAGTGGCAGAGTACACTTTTTTCTCAAGTGTACACAGAACATTCTCCATGATAGATCACATCTTGGGTCACAAATCAAGCCTCAGAAAATTTTAAGAAAATTGAAATCGTATCAAGCATCTTTTCTGACCACAACACTATGAGATTGGAAATCAATTACAGGAAAAAAAACTGTAAAAAACACAAATACATGGAGGCTAAACAGTGCACTACTACTAAACAACCAAGAGATCACTGAGGAAATCAAAGAAGAAATAAAAAACACAAAGAAACAAATGACAACAAAAACATGATGACCCAAAACCTATGGGACACAGCAAAAGCAGTTCTAAGAGGGAAGTTTATAGCAATTCAATCTCACCTCAAGAAACAAGAAAAATCTCGAATAAACAATCTAACCCTACATTTAAAACAGCTAGAGAAAGAAGAACAAGGAAACCCAAAGTCAGTAGAAGGAAAGAAATCATAAAGATCAGAACAGAAATAAATGAAATAGAAATGAAGAAAACTATAGCAAAGATCAGTAAAACTAAAATCTGGTTCTTTGAGAAGATAAACAAAATTGATAAACCCTTGGCTAGACTCATCAAGAACAAAAGGGAGAGGACGCAAATCAATAAAATTAGAAATGAAAAATGAGAAATCACAACAGACACTGCAGAAATACAAAGGATTATAAGAGACTACTACAAACAATTGTATACCAATAAAATGGACAACTGTGAAGAAGTGGACAAATTCTTGGAAAGGTACAATTTTCCAAGACTGAATCAGGAAGAATTAGAAAATATAAACAGACAAATCACAAGTAATGAAATTGAAACCATAATTAAAAATCTTCAGACAAACAAAAGTCCAGGACCAGATGGCTTCACAGGTGAATTCTATCAAACATTTAGAGAAGAGCTAACACCCATCCTCCTCAAAGTCTTCCAAAAAATTGCAGAGGGAGAAACACTCCCAAATTCATTCTAGGAAGCCACCATCACTCTGATACCAAAACCAGAAAAAGATACCACAAAAAAAAAGAAAAGTATACACCAGTATCACTGATGAACATAGATGTAAAAATCCTGAACAAAATACTAGCAAACAGAATCCAACAGCACATAGTTTTGGAAGTCCTAGCCACAGCAACCAGAGAGGAAAAAGAAATAAAATTAATACAAATTGGAAAAGAAGAAGTAAAACTGTCACTATTTGCAGATGACATGATACTATACATAGAGAATCCTAAAGATGCCACCAGAAAACTACTAGAACTAATCAATGAATTTGGTAAGGTTGCAGGATATAAAATTAATGCACAGAAATCTCTGGCATTCCCGTACACCGACAACGAAAAATCAGAAAAAGAAATTAAGGAAACACTCCCATTCACCACAGCAACAGAAAGAATAAAATACCTAGGAATAAACCTGCCTAAGGAGGCAAAAGACTTGTACTCAGAAAATTATAAAACACTGATGAAAGAAATCAAAGATGGCATAAACAGATGGAGAAATATACCACGTTCTTGGATTGGAAGAATCAATATTGTGAAAATGAGTATACTACCCAAATGAATCTACATATTCAGTGCACTCCCTATCAAACTACCAATGGCATTCTTCACTGAATTAGAACAAAAACGTTTACACTTTGTATGAAAACACAAAAGACCCTGAATAGCCAAAGCAATCTTTTTTTCTTTTTTTTGGCTGCGTTGGGTCTTCGTTGCTGTGCACAGGCTTTCTCTAGTTGTGGTGAGTGGGGGCTACTCTTCGTTGAGGTGCGCAGGCTTCTCATTGTGGTGGCTTCTCTCATTGTGGAGCACGGGCTCTATGCACTCAGGCTTCAGTAGTTGTGGCATGAGGGCTCAGTAGTTGTGGCTCGCGGGCTCTAGAGCGTAGGCTCAGTAGTTGTGGTGCAAGGGCTTAGTTGCTCCACAGCATGTGGGATCTTCTTGGACCAGGGACCAGGGCTCGAACCTGTGTCTCCTGCATTGGCAGGCAGATTCTTAACCGCTGAGCAACCATGGAAGTCTGCCAAAGCAAGCTTGAGAAAGAAAAATGGAGTTGGAGGAATCAGTCTCCCTAACTTCAAACTATACCACAAAGCTACAGTAATCAAGACAGTATGGTACTGGCACAAAAACAGAAATATAGATCAATGGTGCAGGATAGAATGCCCAGAGATAACTCCATGCACATATGGGCACCTAATTTATGACAAAGGAGGCAAGAACATACAATGGAGAAAAGACAGCCTCTTCAATAAATGGTTCTGGGAAAAGTGGACAGCTACATGTAAAAGAATGAAATTAGAACACTACCTAACACCATACACAAAAATAAACTCCAAATGGATTAAGGAGTTAAATGTAAGACCAGACACTATAAAACTCTTAGAGGAATGCATAGGAAAAACACTCTGACATAAACCACAGCAAGATCTTTTTGGACCCACCTCCTAGAATAACGGAAATAAAAACAAAAATAAACAAATGGGACTTAATTAAACTTAAAAGCTTTCACACAGCAAAGGAAACTATAAACAAGACAAAAAGACAACCCTCAGAATGGGAGAAGATATCTGCAAATGAAACAACAGACAAAGGATTAATCTCCAAAATATACAAACAGCTCATGGAGCTCAATATCAAAAAAAAACAAACAATCCAGTTAAAAAATGGGTGGAAGACCTAAATAGACATTTTACCAAGGAAGGCATACAGGTGGTCATGAGGCACATGAAAAGGTGCTCAACATCACTAATCATTAGAGAAATGCAAATCAAAACTACAATGAGGTATCACCTCACATCAGTTAGAATGGCCATTATCAAAATATCTACAAACAATAAATGCTGGAAAGGGTGTGGTGAAAAGGGAACCCTCTTGCACTGTTGGTGGGAATGTAAATTGATGCAGCCACTATGGGGGACAATATGGAGGTTCCTTAAAAAACTAAAAATAGAACTACCATATGACCCAGCAATCCTACTACTGGGCATATACCCTGAGAAAACCATCATTCAAAAAGAGACATATACCACAGTGTTCATAGCAGCACTATTTACAATAGCCAGGACATGGAAGCAACCTAAGTGTCAATTGACAGATGAATGGATAAAGAAGATATGGAACATATATACAATGGAATATTACTCAGCCATAAAAAGAAACGAAATTGAGTTATTTGTAGTGAGGTGGATGGACCTAGAGTCAGTCATACAGAGTGAAGTAAGTCAGAAAGGGAAAAACAAATACCATATGCTAACACATATATATGGAATCTAAAAAAGAAAAAACAATGGTACTGATGAACCTAGTTGCAGGGCAGGAATAAAGAGGTAGACATAGAGAATGGACTTGAGGACATGGGGTGGGAGAAGGAAGGTGAAGCAAAGTGAGAGTAGCATCAACATATATACACTACTGAATGTCAAATAGTTGGATGGTGGGAAGCAGCAGCATAGCACAGGAAGATCGGCTCAGTGATTTGCAGTGACCTAGAGGGGTGGGATAGGGAGGATGGGAGGGAGGCCTAAGAGGGAAGGGATATGGGGACGCATGTATGCATATGGTTGATTCGCTTTGCAGTGCAACAGAAACTAACACAATATTGTGAGGAATTATACTCCAATAAAGATCTATTAAAATAAAAAAAAAGGAGAAATCGAAGACATAATGAAAGAAATAAAGGGGGGAAAAAAAAGACTGGCTTCCCTGCAAGAAGAGAAAATTCATCCAGAAGAATGAACCTGAACTGCAACATTGACTCTTCCCTGCCCTAAAGCCTGCCCATCTAATCTGCAGATTTGGGACTTGCCAAGTCCCCACAATTACGTGAGCCAATTCCTTAAAATAAATCTCTCTATATACACACTTCCTGTTAGTTCTGTTTCTTTGGAGAACCCTGACTAATATAGACAAGTCTCCAAAACAACTTAAAAACCAATAGTAACAACTTGCTGTCAGTAATATAATGGAATTCCACTAGATTTAAGCCCAATGAAGGCAGGGGGTCTCTTTTTATTATTTTTTTTAACTTTTTTTTGAATGAAGGATTCTTTAAATTCTATAGTGCTTACAGTTTCCCAAAGTGTCTCACACATGATTTCATATAATCCCATAATAACCCTTTTTTAAAAATCCCCTACTCCTATATTGGCTCTCTCCACTTCCCTCTTCCTACTGGTAACCACTAGTTTGTTCTCTATATCTGTGAGTCTGCTTCTTTTTTGTTTTATTCACTAGTCTGTTGTATTTTTTAGTTTCCACATATAAGTGATGTTATACAGTATTTGTCTTTCTCTTATTTCACCTAACATAATGCCCTCTAAGTCCATCTATGTTGCTGCAAATGGCAAAATTTCATTCTTTTTTTATAACTGGGTAGTATTCCATTGTGTGTATATATACCACCTCTTCTTTATCCATTCATCTGTTGATGGTCACTTTTGCTGCTTCCTTACCTTGGGAACTGTAAAAAATGCTTCTATGAACATTGGGGTGCATGTATCTTTTCGAATTAGTGTTTCTGTTTTTGTTGGATATATACTCAGGAGTGGAATTGCTGGGTCATATGGTAGTTCTATTTTTAAGTTTTTTTTTTATTTTTAATTTTTAGTTTTTTGAGAAACCTCCATACTGTTTTCCACAGTGGCTGCACCAATTTACATTCCTACCAACAGTGTAGGAGGGTTCCCTTTTCTCTACATCCTCGCCAACATTTGTTATTTGTGTTCTTTTTGACGATAGCCATTCTGACAGGTGTGAGGTGATATCTAATTGTGGTTTTGATTTGCATTTCCCTGGTGATTAGTAATGTTGAGCATCTTTTCATGTACCTGTTGGCTGTCTGCATTTCCTTTTTGGAAAAATGTCTATTCCATTCTTCTGCCCATTTTTTTAATCTAGCTGTTTGTTTTTGTGATGATGAGTTGTATTAGCTATTTATATATGTTGGATATTAACCCCTTATCAGTCATATTATTTGAAAATATCATCTCTTATCCAGTAGGTTGTCTTTTCATTTTGTCAGTGGTTTCCTTTGCTGTGCAAAATCTTGTCAGTTTAATTAGGTCCCATTTGTTTATTTTTGCTTTTCTTTCAATTACTCTAGGAGATGTATTGAAAAAAATTATTGCTATAATTTATGTCAAAGAGTGTTCTGCCTATGTTTTCCTCTAGGAATTTTATAGTATCCAGCCTTATATTTAGGTCTTTAATCCATTTTGAGTTTCTGTTTCTATGTAGTATTAGAGAATGTTCTAATTTCATTCTTTTACAAGTAGCTGTCCAGTTTTCCCAGCACCACTTATTGAAAGACTGTCTTTTCTCCATTTTATATTCTTGCCTCCTTTGTTGTAGATTAATTGACCATAAGTGTGTGGGTTTGTTTCTGGGTTTCTATCCTGTTCCATTGATTTATGTGTCTGTTTTTGTGCCAGTACCATACTGTTTTGATTACTGTACCTTTGTAATATAGTCTGAAGCCAGGGAGTGTGATTCCTCCAGCTCTGTTCTTCCTTCTCAAGATTGTTTTTGTATTCGGGGTCTTTTGTGTTTTCATACAAATTTTAAAATGTTTTGTTTTACTTCTGTGAAAAATGCCATTGGTATTTTGATAGAGATCACACTGAATCTGTAGATTGCCTTAGGTAGTATGGTCATTTTAACAATATTGATTCTTCCAATCCAAGAACGTGGTATGTCTTTCCATCTGTTTGTGTCATCTTCAGTTTCTTTCATCAATGTCTTATGACTTTCAGAGTATAGGTTTTTGTCTCCTTAGGTAGGTTTACTCCTAGGTATTTTATTCTTTTTGATGCCATGGTAAATGAGAATGTTTCTTTACTTTCTCTTTCTGATATTTCATTGTTAGTGTATAGAAATGGAACAGATTTCTGTATACTATACTATTTCTGTATACTATTTTCTGTATACTATCCTGCAAATTTGCTGAATTCATTGATGAGCTCTAGTAGTTTTCTTGTGGCATTTTTAGGATTTTCTATGTATAGTATCATGTCTTCTGCAAACAGTGACAGTTTTACTTCTTCCTTTCCAATGTGGATTTCTTCTATTTCGTTTTCTTCTCTGACTGCGGTGGCAAAGTCTTGCAAAACTATATTGAATAAAAATGGCGAAAGTGGGCATCCTTTTCTTATTCCTGATCTTAGAGGAAATGCTTTCAATTTTTCACCATTGAGTATGATGTTATCTGTGGGTTTTTCATATATGGACTTTATTATGTTGAGAAATGTTCCTTCTATGCCCACATACTGGGAAGTTTTTATCATTAATGGATGTTGAACTTTATCAAAGGCTTTTTCTGCATCTATTTAGATGATCATAGGGTTTTTATTCTTCAGTTTGTTAATGCGTGTTCACATTGATTGATTTATGGATTTTGAAAAATCCTTGCATCCCAAGGCAGGGGTCTCTTGATCACTGCTCTGTCCACCATCCAAAATATTGCCCAGGCAGTCAATAGATACTTGTTTAATTAGTGAATTATAATCTTTCAGAGGAATAATCATTTGGTAAATGAAAATCTATGTACAAAGTTTATGACAGGATTAGTCAAACCTGCTAAATATTTAAAGTTTGGATTTGATAATGATTGACAGTCATTGATAGAGGGATGGTCATAGATAGAGGAATGGTAGAGACAGAGCCCAGTTTAATGTTGATGTAGGACTCAGTTGAGAAATAGATATACGTGTATATCTTTCAAAGAATTTGGTAATAAAAGTTCTTTCTCTGTATCTCTCTATCTCTCTCTCTCTCTCTCACACACACACAAATGTCTTTTCAGTTTACAGTGCCAAGAATTTTAAGATCAGGAGAGATAAAGAAAAGGAGTGATAGAGGGACAAAGAGGAATGCAGGTGAGTTTGATGTCTATATGTTTAGAACAGAGAAGGAAGGGCTGGTTTTGGCCAATAGCAGTGCTGCTTCTGAGAGTGAAAGGGAGGGAGGCTGCCGTGTGCTGGGCTCAGATGGAGCTGGGTGAGGGAGCTGTCATAACCTTGATCTTCTCTGTTCTGAGTGAGGGGCCCTTGATGGGGCTGAAGGACAGAGGAAAGTGATAATGGTTTAGATTTAGATCACTACTGTGGGGCACAGGAAAGGGAGCTGGCCAATGAGAGGCAAAGAGATTACTGTACAACACCGCGTTATGAGTCCACAGGGAATTGGAGATGGAGAATTTGTCATAGCAGCAAACTGTATAGCACTGTCACATCCCTCTGGGGTGACGTCAATCCATATACAGGCTCTGAAGAGGAAATGTTTGGGCTTGGTTGAAGGTTAGATACTTGCAGGATCAGTATGCTGGAAGCATGTGGTAAAACAGGAGGAAAGAATAATTTTTCAGTCTTATTTCTATCTACTACGTGCCAGGCACTCAATAAATATTTGTTTTGGGAGTCAAGAATGCTGGGCAGGTAAGATCTAGATTAGTGAGGATGAACCCCCTCAGTATAGGGAAGGAAGGTTTGAAAGAGAATAGACAGCAATTGTAGGAGGGTGAGGCGGTAAGAGATCCTGACAAGTGGGAGATTGTGGCGAGAGAGTGAGATTTTAAAGCTTAAAATATCTTGTTGCTGACAGGTCTTGAAAATTGAGGAGCTATCTTTAATGACGTGAAGGAAATAGTAGACAAGAGGAATTCAAAGAACAGTGAGGTTAGAAATTATATTTGCTCCATCCTCCTGGACCTTCAATCTGCCGGACATAAAGATAAGGTGACTGCTATGGACTAAATATTTGTGTCACCTCAGAATTCATACGTTGACATCCTAACTACTAATACGATGGTATTAGGAGTTGGGGCCTGTGAGAAGTAGGTAATAAGGTCATGAGAATGGAGCCCTCATGAATGGGATGCGTGCCCTCATAAGAAGAGACCCAAGGGAATGTGTTCCCTCCGTCTCTGCTCTCGGTTGTATGAGGATACGAGAGACATCTGCAATGTCTGTTGAGGACCCTCTTCCTCACCAGACACTACAAGTGCCAGCATCTTCATCTTGGACTTTCTGGCCTCCAGAACTGTGAGAAATGTTTATTGTTTAAGGTACCCAGTGTATGGTATATTTGTTATGGCAGCCTTAGCTGACTAAGACTGTGACATTATAGGGTAAGCCTTTAAGGATGAGTAGGATGCTTCCTGATTTAAAAAAAAAAAAATTGAGGAAGGATATGCTAGTCATAGGGGACAGATTCAATAGAAAATCAGAGATACGAAAGCCTTTTGAGCCAAACTAGCCCAGCTACTGCCTTAAAAATAGTGGCAACAGGAACCGTTCACACAGCGATGAGAGGCATTAAGCTCTACACGAGGCAGAAGTCCTCTCTGAGTGTCAGCTTCTCAATATATTTAGTAATATTTGATGTTTGAATAAGATCAATTTCTGTTTGCGGTGTCAAAATAACTTAATTGTGAATGTAAACACATTGGTTATAAAAATGCACACTAAGTGTGTGAAAAGTTATGTGAAAGTGTATAACCCCTTTAATATAACTATGTTCTAAATCCTGATGTTCATGCACACATAGAGGGCGAAAGAAATCCTGACTTCTGGTCAAATAACATTAACGGTGAAACATGAATGAACGTGCTTAATTGAGATCTTAGGAACCATCAGATGAAGGTTGTGCTTTCCTCTCTATCCACCCAAGAACGTGAACAACGGGCTTTATCAGTTCATAATCCACAGTGTGTTGTACCGTCAGTTTGAAAAATAACGGTTCGGCTCGAATCACTCTGTAGAGTGAAGAGTCCCAAAGGCAATGGAAATCCTACCACTAATTACTGCCTCGGTTCAACCTGCTCATCAAGCAAGCCCGAGCCCCACATGCTGCTCTAGGCTCAGGAGGGCACCGTGATACTGAGCACAGAGGACAGCCAGTGGGCTCCCGGTGACCAAAGAGAATGTCAGTTACCATGGGATCACAAAAGAGGATTTGCCTGAAGTGGCTGCTGCTCAGTGGAGCAATTCAGTAAAGCAGACAGAAGCCGTGCTTTTGGCAACACTGGCCTTGATCCTGGATATGCCAGCTGCCGAGTCTCTCTGATGTCTGGCCTGCATCGTTGTCTTCCTCGTTGCTGTTTCTACCGTCACTGCTTTAATTAAATTCATCAGCCCACATCTACACTGTGTGATGTTCTTCTAATGGATCTCCTCCTGCCCTCCAGACACTCTACTCACTTGTTAAAAGGATGTTTCTCAAACACAGTTTCAATCATTTCATTCTTCGTACGGTGAGGTTGCTATTTAGCTGAAGAATCCATTTCCCTGCTGCCCTGGTAGTTAGGTCCAGCCATGTGACTAGATTCTGTCCAAGGGGACATGGATTGATGGGTGAAAGTTCCAGTTTATGGACTTAAAAAGGAAAGGATTATGTCCTCTTCTGCCCCTTTCTCCTTTCCCTGCTGGGATGCAGATGTGACCATGGGGGCTGGATCAAGCATTTTAGGATACCTGTTCAGGATGTCAGTGCAACAGGATACAAGAGGTCTGGAATTCCCAAAGCATGATTCTACTCTATCAGCACTGGGTTACTTATGCTTGGAACTCTGTTTAAGAGAGAAATAAACTTTCGTATTATTTAAGACACTATTATTTTGGCCTTAATTGTGGCAGTAAAACCTATATTCTCAGACACTTTGTTTAAAAGTCTTCATTGGCTCTCCATGGCTTGAAGATAAGTCCGGATCTGTAAGGAGGGCATTTAGGATTCTTTCAAATCTAGGTTCAGTCCACCTTTGCAACTTAATTCCCTGTCACTTGCCCTATGTCACACTCCTCTAGCCAAATTAGTCCTCCCTTTCTACCAAACATGCCTTCACTTGGTGATTTTACATATGCTGTTCCCTCTTCTCCCCATTTAGAAAAAAACTTCCCATTCACCCTTCAAGGTCTGAAGGTCTGGCTCTGATGTCACCACCTCTGTTCTGCTTTCCTGGACTTGCAACAATGTTCCCTGGCAGACTTAATTTCTCTTCCTCAGGTCTTCTAGAGTACTGGGTGGTACATGTGTGTTTGTGTGTGTAAGAAAAAGAGAGACACTCACATTCATTTCCTATAGTTTCTTGCATTATTTGTATTTATCTCCCTCATTAGGGATTATTCCATTACAATGTTATTGGCCAGAAGCAGACCACACTGCAGCCCTCCACCTTTAGTCTTGTCCCAGGCAAAGTAAACAGTGAGTAATCAGGATGGACACAAAACTGAGGAATCTGTCTTTCATGAGGAGTGGAACCATGAATGAAATTGACATTCTGTTTGCAAAGAGAAATGGAATGAAGGTTTGAAGGTACTTTGTTTTTTTTTTTTCTACTGGTATGCCTTTGATGATGGTAAGGAGACTGGGAAATCAAACAGCATGGGTCAGATGCCTTTGATTACTGGATTCAAGCTGGAAAAACAGTCCCTGACGGGCTACGGTCATTACTGTGTATTTCTGGAACTTTGAAAGATAAGGAGGAAATCTGCAGAGTAGCCCCATAAGGGATAGGAAGGGAATTGGACCATTGTAGTCCCTGAAAACAGGCTTGTCTTATTTCACTGGATGTGGAGATGTCTTCCTTTGCATCTGACATCAACAGCTGCCCTTTGACACTGCTGTTCTGGCATGTCTGACTATGACAGTCCCACTTGGTGTGGAGTGCAAGAAATCACAGCCAATGCATTTGGTTTAATCTGCTTTATCCCATGCTCAGCCTTAAACAAAGAACTGTTTCATCTCCTCAGTCTTCAACGTTTGTCAATGAAGAATCTATACCTCTTGGCGTCTTTAATTTCCATGGAAAACACTCCGCTCTCAGGTATACCCCAGGTATCTAAGCCCTGTGAGAAGGGTCTGTGGACTAGACTTTAATGAAATTTAGTTATATGAAAGCAGGAGATATTGGGGAAAATAATGCACGCATCTAAAGTTACAAACTGATTTTGAAAATAAACTTTGAAATGAAAACCAATGATATAATTTTTGTTCCTGTCTTTTTTCCGCCAATGTCTGAATAAGCTTAGTAGAGTAGAAGAAGCAGAATATTGAAAGAATGAATGGAAGATTGTCACTTAAACATAATGGTTGAGAACATGAGCTCTGAGGTCAGAGTGAATGGATGGATGGCCTGGTTTCATTCTACAATAGCAGAGGCTACTTCAACCTGCTGTACTTTAGCTTCCTCATATTTGACCTGGAGATGATGTTACTGTCACCTCATAGGCCTCCTTTAAGAAATAAATGAGTTAAATATAAGATCTTCCTTTAGTCTGGCACATAAAAAGTACAATAAATGTTAGAGCTATCCGTGACTATTTTATGTAACATTCATTTGTCAATTAATATTCCTTTTCCTTGACCTCCTAACGGACTGTTTCAAAAATCATATCCTATTGCCGGCACTGGGGACCTTATAAAAAGAGAATGTCAAGAAATTAATATCTTCGGGACTTCCTGGTGGCGCAGTGGTTAAGAATCCGCCTGCCAATGCAGGGGACACAGGTTCAAGCCTGGTCTGGGAAGATCCCACATGCCGTGGAATAACTAAGCCCGTGAGCCACAACTACTGAGCCCACGAGCCACAACTACTGAGCCCACGTGCCTCAACTACTGAAGCCCACACGCCTAGAGCCCGTGCTCTGCAACAAGAGAAGCCACCGCAGTAAGAAGCCCGCGCACTGCAACGCAGAGTAGCCCCCGCTCGCCGCAACTAAACAAAGCCCGTGCTCAGCAACAAAGACCCAATGTAGCCAAAAATAAATAACTAAACTTATTTAAAAAAGAATTCAATATCTTCTTTTGTAGCATGCTAACACATGAGTTGGTAGAATGTAAGCTGATGTCTCAGTAATGGCTCCAGGTTGGATTTAGAAAAAGAGAGGTTCTGTGATGTTGGTTCTTGTGAAAGTGTGGATTGGACTGCCTATGATGGAATTTTGTAGGTAGATTTTTGAAGGTGGTAGTGGATAGATGTCAAATATAGTGGAGGAGAAGGGCTCTTAAAATTAACCCACACAGCATTTTTGGCACAGATCTTTCTGTTGGCCACCCCTGAGACAGTGCGAGGGTTTGAAGTGGATTTATGCCCAAATTCTTCACTGCATAATTTAAAAGATTTTAAGCAAAATGTGCTGCCACAAAGAACACACACTCTGTGCTTTATGAATGGCCTGTTTATTGCTGTGGTTCTGTACAACTAGAACGAACTGGTCTAAACTAGTCAAATTCATGCAGAGTCACGGGGTTGTGCTTTAAATCGGTCCCTCACATTTAAATCCACTTTCAGCTACTGTAATATATAGATATTGCAATGAAATATACTGGCTTGTGCACCTTTTGAACGACTCCGTGTCTGTCACTATTTAACGTGGCGCCTAAAGGAATTTCTGATTCCCAGGCTTCAGTGTGTTCTTCCAGCCTGTGTGGGTCTGGCTGCAGGAAATAGCAGCTCAATCTTTGAAGCAAAGACTCTTCCTCTGCGTCTCAGAGTAAATAACCCAAGAGAGTGTCCTCACTCCAAGGAAGTCGAGATAAGTGCATGATAGGAAGGGAGAAGGCTATCTTTGTGTCTGTCAGAATGGCACCCGAAGGAAGGCAGCTGGCTCTGCTGAGTGATAAGGTTAAGGTTACACAGGCAGAGATAAAAAGCCCGCTTGGTCAAAATGCATTACAAACCAAAAGATTACCAACAGGAGTTTTGAGCATTCCACCCCCCAGCCTTCCTCTGAACAAAATGACGGTCTGTTCAGATTTTTTTTTTGAGGGGATTTAAGAAGTATCCTTCACTAAGCGGAACGAATGTAGGACACCACCCCCACCCCCCGCCCAGGCAGACGCACATGCACACGCACAGAGTACTTGTTTTACTAGCTGTAGGCGGCTGACTCCTTCCCCAGTGGAACACTTTAAGAGGAGAAATCACTGCAAAGGACTAGAATAGACAGGACAGAGGATTTTATTACTTGAAGCAGGAACTTCTACTGCAGGCGCTGGTGCTGGTGGTGCAGGTAGTAGAATTAGAAGTCAGGGAGTTCCAGGAATAAAACACCTACACGTAAGAGCTGTGGAAAACCTCACTAACTCAATACCGTAGTTGGTGTGTCTCAAACATTTTAAGCTCTCCTCGGAGTTGGATAACCATGCACTTCTCAGGGACACCCTTTCCCTCCTCATGTTGGGGTGTTTCCCTCCCCTTCACAGCTCCCTCTGTGCCACCCCAATAGTGTCTGCACAGTGAGGATTTCATGGGGGCTTATTTTCCTCAGTTTCTCCCCCCCCCCCAGATTAGTTTCCCCTACCTGCATAATAGGAAATTATATTGTCTTGGTGACCTGGCTCCTTTCATACTGTGTGGAGAACAGTGCCTCATACCCCACGGATGGGGTTACCACCCTTCTTCACCCACATGTATTCTCTGAACCTTTTCCTAAAAAATTTTTTAAGACTTACAAGCTTCTTGACAGAATCCCCCAAACTAAAGCACTGGAATAACTAGTGAAATGACTAACCGTGCCTAAAAGAGACTTGACAAAATATGTGTTATAATACAGGGGTCTTAAAGGGAAATACTACTTTCAATTTTTTTTTTTTTGCGGTATGCGGGCCTCTCACTGTTGTGGCCCCTCCCGTTGCGGAGCACAGGCTCCAGACGCGCAGGCTCAGCGGCCACGGCTCACGGGCGCAGCCGCTCCGCGGCACGTGGGATCCTCCCGCACCGGGGCACGAACTCGTGTCTTCTGCATCGGCAGGCGGACTCTCAACCACTGCGCCACCAGGGAAGCCCATTACTTTCAATTTTTAACAAGCAGATAGACCTTCTCTCTCTTGCTGGTTTCTTTGAGATGTTATTTCAACCTCTATGTTTTTTCCATGCCTCCAAGCAACAAGCTATAGTGGAGCAAGAATTCCTGAATAAGAGCTTGTACTTTGTTTACCCACTGCCAAGTCAGATCTGTCTTACTGAGCAAGGTCGTCAGGGGGAGCTCTTTGAGTGAGCTTCTGTGAGGTCTGGGAGAAAGACAAGGTAAGACTTGTACAAGGTAGTAGAGTTGCAGGTCAAATACTTTCTGCATGCAGGGACCACAGAGACCACCTTCCCTCCAGGTTTGCCAGGTAGGAAAAGAAGTGGCCCAACAGAAGTAAGGAACGGGTCAACGTTTAAAAGGAGATGAGTATAGGGGCAATGCTTGATGGTTAGATGGGGAGATCTTTGAGTACGGAATAGTTGGCATTCCTGTTATCTCCAGGCATAGTTTTTAGGAATCTAGACCTATGAACATGGATGAGAGAGCCCCAGCAAAGACAGTAGCCTCATGGGTAGAGTCAGCACCCAGTGGCAGCCTACTGATGGATTAGGTAAGGGAGGTGATTAAGAAGCAAAGGATCTTTGTGTTGACTCCAGTACAGGGTTCGTTGGGTCAGAGTCAAAAAGCAGCTGCAATGATACTACTGTAGAAGACCAGGTTAACTGGTTTTCGGAATGATGGAGGAAGTGGCAGATGCCACAAGATGATAGAAAAGCAAAAAAAAAAAAAGCATACATGAGCCCTTCCATAGACCTCCGTAAGCCAGAAAGCAGAGATCTAAAGAGACCAGAGGCTCCAGAGATTTTGCTCACAGTGAGTGAGTCAGATTTACTGTTCTGATGCTGGATTAAAATCCGATCATCTAGGATGACTTGGGAAAGTGTATTAAATATTTTGTTTGCACACACACCCATGTAATGGTATCTATCCATCCCTTCACAAAGACATTTAGAGCTTCAAATATAACTTTCCATTTCCAAATTGTGTCCAAATTATGATTCCCCGCCGTCCCCCAACATAAACCGTGTTTTCTTTAGTAAAACAAGAGTGAGAGAGCAGGAGAAAAATACAAGGTGTAGCTTTTTTTCCCTCTCAGATTCTGGGGAGAGAATTCCACCACAAATGCCATCACATTTACCTGTCACCGCACTATAGTAACACTGTCTACAGTCTCCCATGAAAAATGGTTTCTTGAGAACCTTTCCATGAGGCTAAGGTGGTGGCCTATAAAAATGACAATCATTTGTTTTGGTGAATATAAAAAGCTTCTCACAGCTTTTGCTTGCAGAAAATAATTACTAAGAATTTTCATATATATTTTGAACTGCTTAATCTTACATATAGCTACTAAATATAGGATTCCTGCCAATTTCATTTAAAGTCTTCAAATAAAGGAAGGGGAATACATATTGTCATAATTCATTGTGCTTTAATTTAATAAAGTTTCCTGAGTGTGAGGGCTTTACCTGTCTGCAAGTTACTCAGCTTCTTCATTTTACTGATACGGAGACTGAAGTCAGAGAGGTTTAATATATTTTTGTTTATGCACGTGGCTGAGTGATATAGAAAGTATTAACTGATGTGTCCCTTCCTCAGAGGCCTTCATACCTTCAATCATTGTCTTCTCCCAATTCTTTAATTTCAAGTAAAAGCAGAAAAGTCAGAGTCCAAGTGTCACACACAAACATTTTGGGGACAGCCCCTGCTGAATGCATTACTTCCCCTACACCTGAGACTCGCCAAGCCCCTCCAAGCTTGGGAGGGAGGGAGCGGATGGAAGAATGGCCCTTCTGCATTGGAGCAGGGCTTGCAGGATCTGTCTCCCCCTGAGGTAGTGTGATCAGGAGTAGAAGGGACCTGTGACTCCCTGTCACTCCGGAATTCTGGGAGTTGGTGGCCTCACAGATGTGCTTATGCCACACTGTCTTAGGTGCCTAGAGTAGAGGCAGCTGAGTCAGAGTGCAGGGCTGCTTTGAGGGCAGCTCCATGTCTTCCTCTTTAAAGAGAACCTCAGGAGAAGTATTATTCATTCATTCATTCAACAAATTTCTACAGAGAATAGAAGTCTGTGTAAGACTGAGATTCAGCAGCACGAAAAAGCCCTCATGGAGCCTGTATTCTAGTGAATCATCTCAGTCACCCTAAGAAGGGCCCCGTGTCAGCTCAGGCAGAGAACAGTGGTTTGAGAGGTCATGGTAAAGAGCAGTAGCTTCTGATGGCAAGATGGAGCAGCAAGTGGACCAGTGGAGAATGGCCACCCCCATGGATGGCAACAGAGATGCCATCAACAAGATAGGATGATTCTGTATATCCCACCAGGTGCCAGATAAAAAGGAGACCTGGGTGTCTCCTGTCCCACTCATTCACATGGCCTTCTAAATACCCTGAAGCTTAGGCTTCACTTCAGGTTGAAAGACTAGCAGGAGAAAATTAGTGAATTTGTGGAGAAATTAGTAAATTCATAAAATAACTTAGAAATCACTGAAGTAACTGAGTTTTCTTGGGAATGACTAACTTACTTTTTTTTGTTTTTTTTGGAGGGGGAGGCATTAGATGAAATGCAAAGAATAACATTTTTGTACACCTGAGTTTTGTGATGTGTGAAACGTAAGCCTGCCACAGTGACAAAAACAAAAGTCACATCAAAAACCTGAAATTTACTGAGCAACTATATGATATATATATATATTTCCAGAGGAAAAAACTTTCCAGAGGAAAAACTCCTAGAAAGCTGCCCAGAGAGGATCTGATATTTGAACTCAGGGCTGTCTGATTCCCAAACTTGAGATTTCTGTTTTTTGGTAGGGGAAAACTTAGGTTCATTAACTGACAATACTAATGATACTAATTATTTGCATACATAGGTACCTTGGGTTTATCAATCTAAAGAAGGTATAGCCACCAAATGGAAGAATTTAGCACTCGTCAACAGATGCTGCAGAATCCTGTAGGATGTCTGGTGCACTCCCTAGGGATAGATTGGAAGATTTAGGTTTGTAAATAGAATTTACAATTTAAAACACCAAACTTACAGTGTGCTAATGATGTTAAAGTGTGTATATTTGTATTCTTTGAATAATGTCAATGTTTGAGCCTATGATTAACTTTTTTTTTTGGAAATGAAATAGGTAGCAGAGGTAAGAATACAACTCTCAAGTAGATTAGTATTTTTATTAAAGGTTAACTCATAAAACTGAAACCATTCCTTTGGAATGAATCTATTCTGATAAATGTTCTCTAAAGTAAATTTCTGCTGAACCAGATTTATTATTTCAGGGCTTGATTTTGTGATAGGGGTCAATTACTTTTTTATTTAGGCAGTGTTACATAAATTCTGAAAACACCAAAGGATTTGCCAATAGAAAGAAATATGACTTGTATAGGGAAACCATTGCTTTTATTTTCCTGTTATTGTGAGGAGTAAGTTTACTTAAACCAGAAGCTAACTTACGAGACATGTGTTTTTAGTATTTTAAGAATCCCTTTAGAATATAAATCAGTGACTCTCATCCCCTATTAATTACGGAAGTTTTCTAAGGAAAGTTTTCAGGGAATCACCTAGCAATTCAAGTTTGCAAAAACACAACACTTTGCCTTTCATTCCATGTTTCTCTGTAATATGCAATGTAGACCATAAACTGTAATACAAATGTATAAATATTCAGTTTCATTTGCATTGTCAAATAAATTTTTGATTAAGATATTCCAATAAACATGCTTTGAAGGAAAAAGTAACTGAAATATTTTGTAGGTAGGATGACAAGGTAAATCTTGGAAGATTCAACATTTTACCAGCTACAAATGTATTCTCCATGAAGGGTCAGTAATAAAGGTCTCAGGCACTTAATCAAAGGTGTCAATGCAGTAAAAGAGCTTTTTCATATGGGGGGATGCAATTAACATCAGTTCCTTATTCTGCCTTTGGTGCCCCAAATTATACCATCATTATTAGCAAGCTCTCTCAGTTCAGGTAGAATGTCAACTTGGTTATATGGGTCTTCAAGTCCAAGACATACTGAGTAGACACTTAACAGTAACTTTATTGAATCAATGAAGAAGATTCTAGAATTTTTGTTTTCATTTTTCTGTCCAATATGACTCACCTGATACATCTATCCTTATTGTAACTATTCTAGCCTTTATTTTTAGTATATTTATTTTATTGAAGTGCAGTTGATTTACAATGTTGTGTTTCAGGTGTATAGAAAAGTTATTCATATACATATACAGTGGTCCTTGTTGGTTATCTGTTTTATATATAGTAGTATGTATATGTTACTCCCAAACTCCTAATTTATCCCTCCTGCTTTTTCCCTTTGGTAACCATAATTTTGTTTTCTATGTCTGTGAGTCTATTTCTGTTTTGTAAATAAGTTCATTTGTATCATTTTTTTAGATTCCACATATAAGTGATACCATATATTTGTCTTTCTCTGCCTGACTGACTTCACTTACTTAGTCGTGATAAGCTCTAGGTCCACCCATGTTGCCTCAAATGGCATTATTTCATTCTTTTTTATGGCTGGGTAATATTGCATTATATATGTGATATATATATATATCACATCTTCTTTATCCATTCATCGGTCAGTGGACATTTAGGTTGCTTCCATGTCTTAGCTATTGTAAATAGCTGCTGTGAACCCTGGATTGCATGTATCTTTTTGATACATGCCCAGGATATATGCCCAGGGATTGCTGGATCATATGGTAACTATTTTTAGTTTTTTAAGGAACCTTCATACTGTTCTCCATAGTGGCTGTACCAATTTGCATTCCCACCAACAGTGTAGAGGGGTTCCCTTTTCTCCACACCCTCTCCAGCATTTATTATTTGTAGAGTTTCTGATGATGGTCATTCTAACTGGTGTGAGGTGGTGCCTCACTGTAGTTTTGATTTGCATTTCTCTAATAATTAGCGATGTGGAGCATATTTTCATGTGCCTATTAGCCATCTTTATGTCTTCTTTGGAGAAATGTCTATTTAGGTCGTCTGCCCATTTTTTTTGGAGGGGGGGTGTGATTTGTTTTTTTCATACTGAGCTGTAAGAGCTGTTTGTATATTTTGGAAATTAACCCCTTCTTGGTTGTATCATTTTCAAATATTTTCTCCCATTCCATAGGTTGTATTTTCATTTTGTTTATGGCTTCCTTTGCTGTGCAAAAGCTTTTAAGTTTAATTAGGTCTCATTTGTTTATTTTTCCATTTATTTCCATTACTCTAGGAAAGGGCTCCAAAAAACTATTGCTGTAATTTATGTCAAAGAGTGTTCTGCCCATGTTTTTCTCTAGGAATTTTATAGTATCTTATCTTACATTTAGGTCTTTAATCCATTTTGAGTTCACTTTTATAGATGGTTTTAGAGAATGTTCTAATTTTATTCATTTACATGTAGCTGCCTGCTTTCCCCAGCACCACTTATTGAAGAGACTGTCCTTTCTCCATTGTATATTATTCCCTCCTTTGTTGTAGATTAATTGGCCATAATTGACCACAAGTGTGTGGTTTATTTCTGGGCTTTCTGTCCTGCTCCATTGATCTATGTGTCTGTTTTTTTTGTTTGTTTGTTTTTACCAGTATCATATTTTTTGATCACTGTAGCTTTATAGTATAGTCTGAACTCAGTGAGTCTGATTCCTCCAGCTCCGTTTTTCTTTCTCCGTGTTGCTTTAGCTATTCAGGGTCTTTTGTGTTTTCATACAAATTTTAAAATTTTATGTTCTAGCTCTGTGAAAAATGCCATCAGTAATTTCATAGGGATTGCATTGAATGTATAGATTGCCTTGGGTAGTATAGTCATTTTGACAATATTGATTCTTCCAATCCAAGAACATGATATCTTTCCATCTGTTTGTGTCTTCTTTGATTTCTTTCATCAGTGTCTATACTTTTCAGAGTACAGGTCTTTTACCTCCTTAGGTAGGTTTATTCCTAGGTATTTTATTCTTTTTGATGCGATGGTAAGTGGGATTTTTTAAAATTTCTCTGTTTGCTATTTCGTTGTTAGTGTATAGAAATGCAACAGGTTTCTGTATATTAATTTTGTATCCTACAACTTTACTGAATTCATTAATGAGCTCTAGTAGTCTTCTTGTGGCATCTTTAGGATTTTCTATGTATAGTATGTCATCTGCAAACATTGATACTTTTACTTCTTCCTTTCCAATTTGGATTTCTTTTCTTTCTTTTTCTTCTCTGATTGCCATGGTTAGGACTTCCAAAACTATGTTGAATAAAAGTGGCAAGAGTAGGCATCAGCTTTTCACCATTGAGTATGATGTTAGCTGTGGGTTTGTCATATATGGCCTTTATTATGTTCTCTCTGTGCCCACTTTCTGGAGAGTTTTTATCATAAATGTATGGTGCATTTTATCAAAAGCTTTTTCTGCATCTATTGAGATGATCATATGGTTTTTATTCTTCAATTTGTTAGTGTGATATATCACACTGATTGATTTGTGGATATTGTAAATCCTTGCATCCCTGGGATAAATTTCACTTGATCATGGTGTATGATCCTTTTAATGTATTGTTAGATTCAGTTTGCTAGTACTTTGTTGAGAATTTTTACATCTATATTTATCAGTCATATTGGCCTGTAATTTTCTTTTTTTGTGTTATGCTTCCTCTGGTTTTAGTATCAGGGTGATGGTGGCCTCATAGAATGAGTTTGGAAGTGTTCTTTTCTCTGTAATTTGTTGGAATAGTTTGAGAAGGATAGGTGTTAACTCTTCTCCAAGTGTTTGGTAGGATTCATCTGTGAAGCCATCTGGTCCTGGACTTCTGCTTCTTGGGAATTTTTTTTTTTTTTGGGAGTTTTTAAATTACTGATTCAATGTCAGTACTGATAATTGGTCTTTTCATATTTTCTATTTTTTCCTGGTTCAGTCTTGGGAGACTGTACCTTTCTAATAATTTCTTCTAGGTTGTCCATTTTATTGGTGTATAGTTGTTAATAGTACTCTCTTATGATCCTTTTATTTCTGTGGTGTTGGTTGTAACTTCTCCTTTTTAAGTTCTGATTTTATTAGTTTGGGTCTTCTCCCTTTTTTTCTTGATGAGTTTGGCTAAATGTTTATCAAATTTGTTTATTTTTTCAAAGAACCAGCTTTTAGTTTTATTGATCTTTTCTAGTGTTTTTTTTTTTTTTTTTAGGCTCTATTTCACTTATTTCTGCTCTGATCTTTATGATTTCTTTCCTTCTACTAACTTTGGGTTGTGTTTGTTCTTCTTTCTCTAGTTGCTTTAGATGTAAGTTTAGGTTGTTTGTGTTTTTCTTGTTTCATGAGGTAAGCTTGTATTGCCATAAATTTCCCTCTCAGAACTGATTTTGTTGCCTCCCATACATTTTGGATCATTGGGTTTTTGTGTTCATTTGTCTCTAGTTATTTTTTGATTTCCTCTTCAATTTCTTCAGTGATCAACTTGTTGTTTAGTAGCATATTGTTTAGCCTCCACGTGTTTGTGTTTTTTTTGCAGTTTTTTCTTGTAATTTTTTTTTTTTTTTTTTGTGGTACGCGGGCCTCTCACTGTTGTGGCCTCTTCTGTTGTGGAGCACAGGCTCTGGACGTGCAGGCTCAGCAGCCATGGCTCACGGGCCCAGCCGCTCCGTGGCATGTGGGATCTTCCCAGACTGGGGCATGAACCCGTGTCCCCTGCATCAGCAGGCGGACTCTCAACCACTGCGCCACCAGGGAAGCCCTCTTGTAGTTGATTTCTAATCTCATAGCATTGTGGTCGGAAAAGAGGCTTGATATGATTTCACATTTCTTAAACTCACTGAGGCGTGTTTTGTGGCCTAGCATGTGATTTATCCTGGAGAATGTTCCATGTGCATTTGAGAAGAATGTGTATTCTGCAGCTTTTGAATGGCATGCTCTTTAAATATCAATTAAGTCCATCTGGTCTAATGTGTCATTTAAGGCCTGTGTTTCCTTATTGATTTTCTCTCTGGATAATCTGTCCATTGATGTAAGTGGGGTGTTAAAGTCCCCCACTGTTATTGTGTTACTATTGATTTTCCTTTTATGGCTGTTCATATTTGCCTTATATATTGAGGTGCTTCTATGTTGGGTGCATATATATTTACAATTGCCACATCTTTTTCTGGGATTGATCCCTTGATCATTATGTAGTGTCTTTTGTCTCTTGTAAACTTCTTTATTTTAAAGTCTATTTGTCTGATATAAGTATTGCTACTCCAGCTTTCTTTTGATTTCCATTTGTATGAGATACCTTTTTCTCTCTCCTCACTTTCAGTCTGTATGTGTCTCTAGATCTGAACTGAGTCTCTTGTGGGAAGTTTAGATACAGCTCTTGTTTTCATAACCAGTCAGCCTCTGTGTGTCTTTTGGTTGGAGCATTTCATCCATTTCCATTTAGGTAATTATTGATATATATGTTCTTATTGCCATTTTGTTAATCGTTGTGGATTGGTTTTTGTAGGTCTTTTCTTCCCCCTTTCTTCTTTTGTTCTCTTCTCTTGTGATTTGATGACTATCAGTGTTATGTTTGGATTCCTTTTTCTTTTTTTGTGTGTGTATAGCTATTATAGATTTTTGATTTGCAGTTATCATGAGGTATTTGTATAGCTCTCTATACATATACGTGATTTTTTTAAGTTGCTGATCTCTTAATTTAAATTGCATTTTAAAACACTGCATTTGTATTTTCTTTTCTCACAATTACTGTGGGGTTTTTTTTGGTTGTTTTTGTTTCTTTGTTTGTTTGTTTTGACCATGATGAGTGGCATGCAGGATCTTAGTTCCCCAACCAGGGATTGATCCCATGCCCCTTGCTTTGGGAGCGCAGTCTTAACCACTGGACCGCCAGGGAAGTCCCACGATTACTGTTTTTGATATCATAATTTACATCTGAATGTTTTGTGTATCCCTTAAGCGCTTATTTTGGTTACAGAAGATTTTACTACTTTTGTCTTTAAACCTCCCTACTGGCTTTGTCTGTGGATGATTTCTTACCTTTGATGTATGTTTGCCTTTACCAGTGAGCTTTTTCATTTTGTAATTTTCCTGTTTCTAGTTTCAGTCTTTTCTTTCTCCTAGAGAATTTCCTTTGACAATTGTAAAGCTGGTTTGGTGGTGCTGAATTCTTTTAGCTTTTGCTTGTCTGTAAAGCTTTTGATTTCTCCATCAAATCTGAATGAGAGCCTTGGTGGGTACAGCATTCTTTGTTGTAGGTTTTTCCCTTTCATCACTTTAAATATATGGTGCCACTCCCTTCTGGCCTACAGAGTTTCTGTTGGAAAATCAGCTGATAGGCTTATGGGAGTTCCCTTGTTTGTTATTTGTTGCTTTTCCTTTGCTGCTTTTAATATTCTTTCTTTAATTTTTGTCATTTTGATTACCGTGTGTCTTGGTGTGTTCCCCTTTGGGTTAATCCTGCATGGGTCTCTCTGTGCTTCCTGGACTTGGGTGACTGTTTCCTTTTCCATACTGGGGAGGTTTTCAACTATTATCTCTTTAAATATCTTCTCAGGCTCTTTCTCTCTATTGTCTCCTTCTGGGATCCCTATAATGTGAATATTATAGTGTGCTTGATGTTTTCACAGAGGTCTCTTAAATTGTTTTCATTTCATTCTTTTTTCTGTTCAGTGGCAGTGATTTCCACTACTCTGTCTTCCAGCTCACTGATGCGTTCTTCTGAATCCTTAGTCTACTATTGATTCCTCTAGTGTATTTTTCATTTCGATTATTGTATTCTTCATCTCTGGTGGTTATTTATATTTTCTAATACTTTGTTAAAAACTTCTAACTTCTTGCTCTGTGCATCCATTCTCCAGAGTTCTTTGATCATCTTTATGATCATTACTTTGAACTCTTTCTTGGGTACACTGCCTATCTCCACGTCAGTTAATTGTTCCAGGGTTTTATCTTGTTCCGTTATCTGAAATATTTTCCTCTGCTGCCTCATTTTATCTAAGTTGCTATTTGTATTTTTATGTGGTAGTTTAGTTATATTTCTCAACTTTGGAGAAGTGGCCTTGTGTAAGAGATGTCCTATGCATCCCAGCAGTTCACTCCCCTTACTCCCCAAGCAGTATACTCTAGGGGTTCCCCCTAAGAGGGTTGCATGGGTCCTTCTGATGTGATGGGCTGACCATGTGGGTGGTCTGGTAGGTTTGGTTGGTTCCTAGTCCAGTTGGTTGCCAGGCCCTACCTTGTATGGATGCTGCTGCCTGCTGTTTAGTGTGTCCTGGTCATGAGATAGCTGGTTGCAGAACCCTACAGGGCTCTGGGGCTAGTGCTGGCTCACTGGTGGGTGGTAAGAGTTCCTAAGACTCTGGGGCTATTGCCCACCCACTGACAGATGAAGGTAGATCCTGGGGATTTTGCCAGACTCCTGGCAGGCAGAGCTGGTACCTGGAGTCTGGCTGCAGGGCCCACGGATCTCAGAGCTCATTTCAGATTGTTGGTTGAGGGGGGGGTTCTTCACACAGTTGGCTTTGGGTTCTGGGGTGTCCCAAAGGTTTTGTTGGCCTGCTGGTGGGCAGGGCCAGGGCCCAGTTGGTCCCAGGATAGGGTCTGGCAGGCTGTGGGATCATAATTTTTATGCTTCTGGTGTCTGCCCCCTGGAGGATGATGTTGGTCTATTGGCCTGTGCAGGTTTCCTGTTGGGAAGGGCTGGTGCCTGCTCATTGGAGAGTGGAGCTGGGCCTTGGCCCTGTCTGGTGGGCAGGACCGTGTCTAGGGGCATGTCGTCTTTAGGAAGCCTGTCTGCTTCCTGTTTGGCCTGAGGCATCCCAGCACAGGTTGTTGGGTGGGGTCACATCTTGGTCTGATGAGCCAAGATGGCAGCTGCCAATAGCCGTGTTCATGTGTTTGAATGTTCCCCAATATGTCTGCCACCATTGTATAAGTACCTAGGGCGAGCCACAGCTGCCTCAACCCCCCAACCCCCATCTCACCAGGAGACTCTCCTAGATCAGCAGGTAGGTCTGGCCCAGGCTCCTATCAAATTGCTGCTTTTTTGCTGGGATCTGGTGCATGTGGATTTTGCATGTACCCTTTAAGAGTGAAGTCTCTCTTTTCCCCAGTCCAATGAGGCTCCTTCAGTTAAGCCCCACTAGCCTTCAAAGCTGAATGTTCTGGAGGCTTGTCTTCCCTGTGCTGGGCCCCTGGGCTGGGGATCCTGATATGGGGCTCAGAACTCTCACTCCTGTGGGAGAACCTCTGCAATATAATTATTCTCCAGTTTGTGGGTCACCCACCAGGAGGGTATGGCATTTGATTATATCACAAGTCTGTCCCTCCTACCCATCTCCTTGTAGTTCCTTCTTTATGTCTTTAGTTGTAGAAAATCTTTTCTGGTAGTTTCTAGTCTTTTTCATCAATGTTTGTTCTGCAGATAGTTGCAATTTTCATTTGCTCATGAAAGGAGGTGAATTCAGGGTCTTTCTACTCTGCCATTGTGGCCACTCCCCTATTCTAGCCATTTTTAAAGGCAGGAGTAAGGGGTGGAAAAAGAGGACCTCCATACCCATTTTAGGTGCAACTTGTAATCTGTAGTACCATCAGTGGAGGGGAGATTGAAGCAAAACCTTGAATTTTCATTTTTATGCTTAAGGTTATAGTAGGGTAGGAAATATTTAGAATATGCTAAATATATTACAAAAATGTAAAATAATAATAGTCTCCTATACTGGAAGATTGGCTTAATAAAAGTGGTAGTTGGGCATTGAAACTAATCAAGCCTCTATCCCCAGAATATAAGATGCTAATTAAAATTAGCAAAAGTGCCTCTTGTGGGAATATGATACACACAAAGTCACTTTCTGTGGACAGATCTTCCTCAGGGTTTGAGCTTGCCAAATGGAAAAGAGGCTAGACTTCAGGCTTCACTCACATCCCTTGGCCTGTCTCCTTTGTGCATGGCACAATCTATTTGACCGTACACAGATGCCATGGACATAAATTTCACCCTTGATATTTTCATGAGTCTTTTTGTTTTGCCTTTAGTAGACTCAAATTATTTCTTAGATGAGAGAGTGCCTGCAGCACAGGTTTCAAATCATTATTTACCATGAAAATGTTTTTTAAAAAAGAAATAGGAATGCATATATGACAATGTGCTTAATAAGGAAAAGAATATTGGCCCAAACCAAGACCTAGAATAAGTTAATGTGCAGAAATGCATTAGAGATAAATCAGGTACTCATATTAGACTACAGACTGAACATCTTTCAAGCTTATAGGTGCTACTGTAAAATAAGCCTACTAAAAAGATAAACAAGATAAGGATCATAAATGATCTTTTCACTGTATTCAATGTGCCTTATCCAGTTTGGGGCCTTATATTTTCAGAAGATTATCTAAAATATTGAGTAGATTTAAAAAACACTAACGAGAACTGAGAGGGCAAAAACAGAGTAATCACAAAAAGACCGTAACTACCAGTTTTCTGATTTTAGTGAAATATATGATTTCAGCTTTATCAAGGATATAATTCAAATATTAGGGGTAAGATTCATTGGTCATTAGAAATACCAAAGACTTACTTAGGTTATACTACCTTTTCTTGAACACATTTAGATATTGGATGAATGCAACCTAGGGAATTAAACATTTAAACAAATGCATCCCAGAGTTGATGGTCCCTTAATTCTAGTTGTCTAAGATTCTTTCAGCTTATTCTGGTTCACTGATGAATCATTGACAGAGAATTGACTATTTAAATCAAGCTATAGAAATTTCATTTACTGATTTCATGAGGTTGCACAGGGTTATTAGTCACTGGTTAAGCTCCTAATTCTACTAATTGAAAAGTCACCAGGGGATGAAAAAGATAATGCCAACTATTTATTGTTAAGAAGTTGATTCCTTAAATTGTGTTAGTACACATGCTTGATTTCCTAAGATATTGTGCACTACTCAGCTACTCTTCTAGTCAAGAGTATGTTAACTCATAAATATGGGGTACTAGAACTCAGGAAGAGGTGGTTTTATGTTTTTTTGTGTGTTACTTGGAATTCTTTTTAAAAAATTGAAGATACCTGTGGTTTCTCTTATCTATTGAATGCTATTCTCAAAATTTTCTTAAATATAAATGTTTTGATTATTACATTAACCTTCTCATGCTGTACACATGAGGATAGGCTATTTACTGTGTCTTGGGATAGTAGATACTTTGACATTTGGGGTTTATTATTCTCCTTTTAAAAAATCGATGCTATGAAATATCTTACAGTAGTCATTAGCTGTTCATCATTTGAGGATCTTTCCTCATATATTCGTGTGATGAGCAACACCTCACCCAGTAATGAGTTATTTCAAAAACTACGTTAGGGCTTCACTGGTGGCGCAGTGGTTTTGAGTCCGCCTGCCGATTCAGGGGACACGGGTTCGTTCCCTGATCCGGGAAGATCCCACATGCCGCGGAGCGGCTAGGCCTGTGAGCCATGGCTGCTGAGCCTGCGCGTCCGGAGCCTGTGTTCCGCAACGGGAGAGGCCACAACAGTTAGAGGCCCGCGTACCACAGGAAAAAAAAAAAAAAGAAAGGTACTGGTGTATTCAATTATTTAGGATAATATGCAAAGTTGCAAAATAAACAATAACTGCTCGTTTGGAGGCAAATCATTCCTGTTAAGTACCAGTATGTAACGAAACACATTTTCAGCAGCCTTTGACTTAAAAAAAGGAAAAGGGTATTGCAGTAGGATATCAACAGATCTAGGTACAGATCAGCGCCCTATATCTTGGGCAAATCTCCTAACCTCTTTTAGCTTTTCTTTCTCCTCTTCCAAAGAGGAAATGTTAATCAGTTCTTCCTAGAGTTGTCATGAATAGTAAATTGGAGGTTTCAGGGGTCACGAGTATTAATTTAGACAGTTTTGATGTCATTTCAGATGTCCCCTCCCCCAGGGTGCTTTGCCTGACCTACTTCATTTACTGGTGTGAGTCCTTGTGTTCTCTTTGCACTTCGAGCATATTTTTGTCACAGCACCCAATATGATTATTGGCTTCCTTGTCTCCCCCCACCCCCACTCCCACCCTCCAGACTGTGATCTCCTGAAGGTCAGAGTCTTTGCATCTTTGTATTTCCAGAACCTTGCATAGTTCTTAAATTTTCCTCAAAGAAGGATTTTTTTTTCCCATGGAACTTGCTATTACAAGATTTTATTCAAATAGATAGTTTAGAAGGATTTAGGTATGTTAAACACAATTTATATCGAAATTTCAATGTCTGCAATTCAGAACAGTTAAAACACCAAACAAGTAAATAAAACACAAATGACTTCAGCTTCCAGGGAATATATATATATATTTTAGGATGTGCAGGAAATTTCCCTTAAGTAATGTTTTATTGCTATTCTTATTGATGGGTTTTAACTATTACCTTCAAAAATAGTGCTGCTGAATAAAAGGCAGAAACAATGTACTATGAATTAATTGATTTTTTCCCCATTTTACACTATTTATTTAAAAATTTTTATTGGGGTATAGTTGATTTACAATGTTGTGTTAGTTTCAGGTATACACCAAAGTTAATCAGTTATACAGATATGTATATCCACTCTTTTTTTAGATTCTTTTCCCATATAGGCCATTACAGATTATTGAGTAGAGTTCCCTGTGCTATACAGTAGGTTCTTATTAGTTAGCTATTTTATATATAGTAGTGTGTATATTTCAATTCCAATCTCCCAATTTATCCCTGCCTCCCCTTATCCCCTGGTAACCATAAGTTTGTTTTCTACATCTGTGACTCTATTTCTGTTTTGTAACTAAGTTCATTTATACACTTTTTTTTAGATTCCACATATAAGCAATATCAGATGATATTTGTCTTTCTGTGTCTGACTTACTTCACTCAGTATGACCATCTCTAGGTCTACCCATTATTTCATTCTTTTTTATGGCTGAGTAATATTCCATTGTATATATGTACCACATCTTCTTTATCCATTCATCTGTTGATGGACATTAAGGTTGCTTCCACATTCTGGCTATTGTAAATAGTGCATTGGGGTGCATGTATCTCTTTGAATTATGGTTTTCTCCAGGTATATGTCTATGAGTGGGATTGTTGGGTCATATGGTAATTCTATTTTTAGTTTATTAAGGAACCTCCATACTGTTCTCCACAGTGGCTGTACCACTTTACATTCCCATCAACAGTGTAGGAGGGTTCCCTTTTCTCCACACCATCTCCAGCACTTATTGCTTGTAGAGTTTTTGATGATGGCCATTCTGACCGGTGTGAGGTGATGCCTCATTATAGTTTTGATTTGCATTTCTCTGATAATTAGTGATGTTGAGCATCTTTTCATGTGATTTTTAGACATCTGTATATCTTCTTTGGAAAAATGTCTATTTAGATCTTCCACCCATGGTTTGATTGGGTTGTTTATTTTTTGATATTGAGCTTTATGAGCTGTTTGTATATTTTGGAGATTAATCCCTTGTCAGTTGCATTGTTTGCAAATATTTTCTCCCATTCTGGGGGGTGTCTTATTGCTTTGTTTACGGTTTCCTTTTCTGTGCCAAAGCTTTTAAGTTTAATTAGATCCCATTTGTTTATTTTTATTTTCATTACTCTAGGAGGTGGATGAAAAAAGATCTTGCTGTGATTTATGTCCGAGTGTTCTGCCTATGTTTTTCTCTAAGAGTTTTACAGTGTCTGGCCTTACATTTAGGTCTTTAACCCATTTTGAGTTTATTTTTGTGTATGACGTTAGGGAGTGTTTTAATTTCATATTTTTTTACATGTAGCTGTCCAGTATTCCCAGCACCACTTACTGAAGAGGCTCTCTTTTCTCCATTGTATATTCTTGCCTCCTTTGTAATAGATTAGGTGACCATAGTTGTGTGGGTTTATCTCTGGACTTTCTATCCTGTTCCACTGCTGTGTATTTCTGTTTTTGTGCCAGTACCATAGTGTCTTGATGACTGTAGCTTTGTAGTATAGTTTATAGTCAGGGTGCCTGATTCCTCCAGCTTCGTTTTTCTTTCTCAAGATTGATTTGGCTATTCAGGGTCTTTTGTGTTTCATACAAGTTGTAAAATTTTTTTGTTCTAATTCTGTGAAAAATGCTGTTGGTAATTTGAAAGGGATTGCACTGAATCCATAGATTGCTTTGGATAGTATAGTCATTTTGACAATATTTATTCTTCCAATCCAAGAACATGGTATATCTCTCCATCTGTCTGCATCACCATTGATTTCTTTCATCAGTGTCTTATAGTTTTCTGAGTACAGGTCTTTTGCCTCCTTATGTAGGTTTATTCCTAGGTATTTTATTCTTTTTGATGCAATGGTAAATGGGAGTGTTTCCTTAATTTCTCTTTCTGATCTTTCATTGTTGGTTTATGGGAATGCAACAGGTTTCTGTATATTAACTTTGTATCCTCCAACTTTACTAAATTCATTCATTAGCTCTAGTAGTTTTCTGGTGGCATCTTTAGGATTTTCTATGTATAGTATCATGTCATCTGCAAACAGTGACAGTTTTACTTCTTCTTTTCCACGTTGTATTCCTTTTATTTCTTTTTCTTCTCTGATTGCCATGGTTAGGACTTCCAAAACTATGTTGAATAAAAGTGGTGAGAGTGGACATCCTTTTCTTCTTCTTGATCTTCAGGGAAATGCTTTCAGTTTTCCCCCCCGAGTATGATGTTAGCTGTGGATTTTTCATATATGACCTTTATTATATTGAGGTAGGTTCCCTCTGTGCCCACTTTCTGGAGAGTTTTTATCATAAATGCATATTCAATTTTGTCAAAAGCTTTTTCTGCATCTATTTAGATGATCATATGGTTTTTATTCTTCCGTTTGTTAATGTGGTGTATCACTTTTGTGTATATTGAAGAATCCTTGCATCCCTGGGATAAATCCCACTTGATCATGGTGTATAATCCTTTTAATGTGTTGTTGGATTCTGTTTGCTAGTATTTTGTTGAGGACTTTTGCATCTATGTTCATCACTGATATTTGCCTGTAATTTTCTTTTTCTGGTGATATCTTTGTCTGGTTTTGGTATCAGGGTGACGGTGGCCTCGTAGAATGGGTTTGGGAGTGGTCCTGCCTCTGTTATTTTTTGGAGGAGTTTAAGAAGGATAGGTGTTAGATCTTCTCTAAATGTTTGAATTCGCCTGTGAAGCCATCTGGTCCTGGACTTTCATTTGTTGGAAGATTTTAATCAGTTTCAATTTCATTACTTGTGATTGGTCTGTTCATATTTTCTTTCTTCCTGGTTCAGTCTTGAGGGACTGTACCTTTCTGAGAATTTGTCCATTTTTTCCAGGTTGTCCATTTTATTGGCATATAGTTGCTTGTAGTAGTCTCTTATGATTCTTTGTATTTCTATGGTGTCAGTTATAACATCTCCTTTTTCATTTCTAATTTTATTGATTTGAGTCCTCTTCCATTTTTTCTTGATGAGTCTGGCTAAAGGTTTATCAACTTTGTTTATCTTCTCAAAGAACTAGCTAATAGTTTTATTGATGTTTTCTATTGTTTTCTTTGTCTCTATTTCATTGATTTCTGCTCTGATCTTTATGGTTTCTTTCCTTCTACTAACTTTGGGTTTCATTTATTCTTCTTTCTCTGATTGCTTTAGGTGTAAGTTAGGTTGTTTATTTGAGATTTTTCTTGTTTCTTGAGGTATGATTGTATTCAAAGAAGGATTTTTAAAAGAGGTTGGTTAATCTTAATCTTCTCTTAATATTAATTTAGTAGTTTCTACAGTGTTATTTATGAAAGAATTTAGCTTTTATATCTCCAGTGAAAGGGAAAACATTTCAATATTTTACAGGTCATGAAATACAGTCTAATGCTATCATTTGGAGTTATAGGTATTTGTGATATTAGGTTTAGGTAGGAAAACTCAAGCATGGAATTAGTAGTATGAGTTTCTGAAAGGCTTAAAAGTTTAGATTCATGGTGTGGTGGGAATCAGATTATGGACTTCTAAACTAGAAGTGACTGTAGAAAAATCCATTAAAAAAAAAGCATCAATGTCTATTCAAAAGAACAAACTAATATATAAATCTGCAGTTTATTTAATCCCCCAAGTGCCAGGTCCCCACAGGCAGCCTCTGCTCATGCTACAAACCCACCTTCGGGCTGTATTCAACACCTGGGTGCATCTTCCCTAACAATGAAATGGAAGAGGAAAAAACTTATTTTATTAGAATATTTTAAGGGGAAAAGGACAAAGGGCTTTTCCCACCACAAAGAAAAACTTCACACAATTCTCTGTATAGTATCTTTATTTGTTTTCTTAAAGTCTCTTAGACCTCCAACACCACATGCCTCCTCTGTCCCTATCCAGCCTCTAAAAGCCTCCTATTAACAGGATCCCTCCAATTCTGGCTCTAAACTCACATTGGGCCACCAGCATACCTGTCAGCCAAGAGGTACCATATGTTTAGAAAACTGTTCAGGGACCCTACTGCAGTGGCTTTCAAACTTTTAATGGCTGTTTCAGAGTAAGAACAATAATTAGCATGGTGATCAAGAATACATATATACACAGGAATATAAGTGAAATAAAAATGTTTCATGAAAGAACCTTTACAGTGGACTTATTCCTCCCTTCCCTTCCCCTCTGCTCTTCTCCTTGCCTAATGTATTTAATTAAACAAAGAAATATTAGTCCTTACCCACCAATTTCTCTCCACTGGAAATTTGAAAAACATTTTACTATTGTTTATAGGTCCACATCCCGAGCAACTTATCAAGGTATTTATACCACTAAAAACAGATTCCTTTCTGAGATGTGTCTTAGTCTATTAGGGCTGCTATTACTAAATACTATAGGCAGGCTAACTTATAAACAACAGAAACTCATGGCTCACAGTTTTCGAAGCTGTGAAGTCGAAGTTCAAGATACCAGCATGGTTGCTTTCTGGTGAGGGTCAGCTTGCAGGTTCATAGCTAATGTTTTACTGGGTAGAAGGGGATGAGGAGCTCTAAGGGGGCTCTGTTATGAGAGCACTAATTCCATTCATGAGGGTTTCACTCTCACGAACTAATCCCCTACACCATAGTCCCAACCTACTATACCATCACATTTGGGGGTTAGGATTTCAACATATGAATTTGTGGGAGGACATAACTTCAGATCATAGCAGGATGCTTCTATTGTTAAAAAAATAAAAAATCCCTATCATTACCTAAAACTTGAGAACTGAGGAAGTTAAACTCTTAAAGTTGATTATTTAGTGCTTCCTTTGTGATATACTGTTTAATTCTTTCCCAGGTCCAGGTGGAAAATGCCATTGGCCTTGAGAAATGCTGTACTAATTATCTCTTCCAGAGCTGCTGGCCCACTATGGTTCTCTTCCTGAAAGGCAAGTCCTTTTCATTATTTTTTTTCTTTACATTTATAAAAGTGGGAATATTATAAAATATGTATAAATCTATGTTTAATTTGTCATTTAAGTCATTTATCGCTGAAAATATTCCTTCTGTGTCATATGCATGAAGCCTACTTCCAGTAGTCTTCTGGTTAATCTTCTACAGTGTTTTGGCCTGATGCCTAGGGAAGTTCTCTCAAAGCTGTTTCCACACTGGTCGTGGGGGATGTATTGTTTGAATGCACCATCAGTCTCACTACCACTACTTTTTTCCCAGGTGGCAGCAGGTTGAGCTTATGTCACCATTCATCATCATTATTAACATATATTTATGTGGGCATATGAATGGTACTATGGGGATTTTACATAAATATGGAAAATATGGAAGAGTGTGGTTCATGCCCTTGAGGATGTTAAAATTAAATTAGAGGCAGTCACCTATGCAATGCTTAATCATGTCATGTGATGACCATTTGTTGATGCTCCTATGCCATATTTCCACAGCATTAGTGCTTTCAAAATGGCTCAGTCAACTCCTGCCAAGATATGCAAAAACAACTAAATGAGGTTTTTTCCAAAAATTTTTTCCTATTTCTGCTACCAAATTCATCTAACAGAAATAAGTCTTTGAGTAAGTGCCATTTGCCTACTGTGGAAAATACTTTATTTGGTGGCAATGTTGAAATATCCACTAGGGATCATAGCTACTTACTGCAGTAGAATCAAGGAATCCTGTTTCCCCCTTCAAAACCAATGGAAAAGTTGCTACTTACCCTAGGTATTCTTTCTTTGTAAGGACAATGACAATGCATTCTCTTTCAGGGTAGTTCAGCTATTTCTCCATCAGCAAAGTGGTTTAATCCTCCACTTTAACTGCTCAGGTGAGAGGGTCCTTTTGCATCTCAAAGAAACCTTTGTGGCAATATTTTTCACAAATAAGTAACACACTAACTCTATTGTTAATATTGTTTTAAACTAGTCTTTGGGAAGAGAGAGAGCAAGGCGCTTCTAACAGTAAAAATTAATGTTTATTTATCAAAATCTCCACTTAAAATCATGTACTCAAAGCTGAAGTGCTGTATGTTTTAAAATTTTCGGTTATAGAGAGAATATTTTCCATTCATGAAGTTACCTTTAGTAGATTTTTAAAGTCCAACTTCCACAGGATCAGACTTTCCTCCTTGGAAATGTTCTTGAACCAGTAATTTTACAAGTCTCATAGTTGAAAATTTTCTGTTGAATAATTATTCTGTTATCATCACAATGACTTTTTATCCTATATAGATGTTGTCATAATTCTTTATTGGCCTTATTGAAAAAAGATATATATAATTGCTTGTATTTAATATAAACACATTTGTGTGTGCTTGTGTGTGAAAATTAGGCAAACAATGGAACCCTGTTGAACGATTCACATTAAAATGCAGTTAAATAGGAACATGTATGAATACATAAACATATATGTTAATATGAGAACTATCAGAGATTCACTGAAGCACAACTGAGTCAACATTTAATATCTCATTTTTTTCCCTAAATGTTTTGAATCTTAAGAAAATATCTTAAAAGTAGGAAGTACTCAGACTCAATATTTTACCAGTGACTTTCAGAGAGGCTGAAACAGGGTTTATGAAGAAGCCAAGTGTTATGATTGATTGTCTTTAAGCAGCAGCTAAAGTTACATGGATAAATATACTATTAGTGTTTGTGTTATTGCTTACTATTGACTAGGTCTCTTCATTATACTCCTGAGAATCATGTACTTAAACAATAGAAATAACAGCAATAGCATCTGTTTACCAATAGGCAGATCAATCCTGGAGCACAAGACTTTAAATATGCATGAGACAAAAAAATGACTGACTGGGTTATTAGTATTCCAATAAAATGTCCACAGCTAAAAGCAGGAGAAATGCACACATTTTAATAAGTTTTGAGAGGCCAATTTGGCTGATATCAATGTACATTTGAAGGCTATTGTGAGTTCCTTTTTTTTTTCTGTGCTTGTTTCATTTTTCTGTATAAAGAAAAAGTAAACCAGCATGTAGTTAAGAGGAGTAGTGGGTATTGACATTCAGACAATTTGTGTGTTCTTACAAATGTGTTTGATTACAACTGCTTCAAAAGTAAAGTATCCCAGATTTTCAAAAGTTTATTTTAACTTTGAAGACTAGACAAGGTCATACTGATTTTACAACATCCTACATGATTTAAGTATATATACAAAGAAAAAAACCAACATTAGAGTATTACACAGCTTGAAAGTTTGCAAAGGTTGTGTCTTTGTTATTTCTGTACTTACTGACACATCAGATGCCAGCAGTGAATATTATATTTCATAATTTGTTGACTAGTACCTTAAGTCTTCAAAATTCACATAAACCCTTATGAAGCCATTCAGAAAGAGAAAGTCAACCCTAAAATTAGAATTAGTGATTATGATAAATGCTTTTAATAAGACATAGATAAACTGGATATGTTTAAAATTGTAATTTCATAGATTATAAAATTAGCATATTATAGTTACTTAATATGGTGAAGGCTAGGTGATTCTTCTGTGCCTTGTTCTTATGAGAGTTTCCTTGTTTTACTGTGAATTTAAATAAATTTGCTTCACTTTGTCATTGATACAAATGACACAAAAGCTACATACTATTTCACAATAATTATTAACATTTCCACATGTGGGAATCCCTTTGTTGTCATTAATTTGGGGCATCATGGGATAAAGAGATATCCCACGATATGTCATGTTGGTGAAAAACATATAGAGCAGAGAGAAAATGCACAAGCAACAGAAAGCCATTTGTATGTATTTCTAAAAGGTAACAAAATTTTAACAAACTCCCTTTGAAAAATTTTTTTTAAAAAAACTACCAGTAAAATAAAATTAAAACAAACATCATAAGAATCCATGAATAATTTTGAGAAAGTAAATCATTACAAAAAATTACTCATAATTTTAAGGACTCTGAAAAGAATCAAGAATTGTACATAACCTGCAAGAGAAAATGGCTAGAAATTTGGTGGGACAGTAAATCTTTAAAGAAATAAGGGCCATTGGCTACATAGTGAGTGTGTGTATAGCTTGGGACCTAAGCAATTATTTGTAACATGACCTTAAAATTTAGCAAATTAAAAATACTTACTTAAATTCCTAATTTAAAGTTATCTTAAAAAGATGATATTGATGGCATGGCAATTTTGTTTTTGAAAGAAAGATGCTAAAAACTGATCACCATTTCAGATGCTTCAAATCAACAATTTTATAATAAGAGCCTGAAGTAGAAAGCATGTGGGCATAGGACAAATACGTGGCCAGCCAGTCCTAATTTTGCTCTTATTAAAAATGCCATTATGATTGATTGACTTTCTCTTTAAATTCACTATGATTGAAGACCACTCCATATATACATCATCAAGAAATGCTGTTAACACATGGACAGACAAGACAGTAACAACATTCTAGTGGCTTCTGTTATGCAGCACAAATAATAAGGAAAAAAGAACTTAGCAGTGTTGCACAGGACGTCAATGTTTTGTACACATACCATACTTTCTTTTTCAGGACACAATTTAAAACCCCAGTAATTCTGTGTCTAAGCCTTATAAAACAAATACTTGTAAAGCTTATAAATTAGATGTTGAGGACTTTCATGGAGGCAGTGTGAGCCTTAATTTGAGAGAATGGCAATGAAACCTCATTATCAATAACAAATCATTATGATAATTGCTTATTATTTTTTCAGGACCTTTGAAGCAAAATAGATAGAAATCAATTTTTACCCTGAAAATGGTTTTTGTCATTAGTAAACACTTCTCTTCTCACAAATGTCTATGCACTGTGCTTTCCTGAGAAACCACCACTAATTTCAAACCTCAATGAAATTCTAGTTTCACAGGAAGTACAGAGATGAACAAAGAAATGATGAATATGCTTGGCCAAGTTATGCAGCACTATGTCAATATTTGCTAAAAAAAAAAGTAGACAAACAATTTTTCTATTATTTTAAAGTAAAGGCTATGGAAATACCATCAAAACAAAGATTTAAATTTTGTCTTAAAGAAACAATGTGATTTTGTTGTTAATTTTGCAAAATGGTAGTATTGAGGTCTTTATAAAGGAAATATTTGGAGATTACATAGTTATAGCTTCCTTCAAAAACAAGAGAATTGCAGATTCAATCTACTGATACTAAATATGCTCAATCTACTGATAATCATGTTTCATATATATGTGTATATATATGTGCGTGTGTATATACACACACACACACACAAACATGATACTTCTTTTAGGCAAGTAATAGGACAAAAGTCAATTGGGAAAAGTATGGACTTACTTATTCAGGCAATATATAATATATAGAATAGCACTAAGAGAAAGATCACATAATCTCTGATTAGAGAAGTAAGATGAGAATTATAATTTCAGTTAGTATTGCATGTTACAGATTCTTCTTCAAATTTTGGTTATAAACTCTGACAGTGTTTGTCAGGCACAGGGAAATAATTAGGATAATATAGATTCATTACAGAAGGGAAAAAAAACTTATTGCTAACATTGCAGTATTCTTTTTATAGGAATAAGTTGAGTATTGATTATGAAAGCTCTAACAACTCTTGCTTTTATTTGATAACTATGAGATTTTTTTTACCCTTGCTATCAAGAGTGCTACTTTCTTTGCCTAATATATTTCAACCAGTATGAAGAAGTCAGAAAACAATGCGAAAAGTAATTCACAGCTAATGTGATGTTGCTTAAGAAATTTAAATGATAAAAATCAAATTAAACCTTTGAAAAGGCAGGCTTAGACCTCCTTAAGAAGACAGTTAATGGCCTACCGTAATTTCATGAAAAATTCCATTCAGTTTCCGATAGACTTTGCAGAGTTCATTCCGTGGAGATACTTTTAGGGAAATAGGGAGGAGGGTTGTGGGCTGTGGGATCTCCTCACTCCTCCTCTGTGCAGCCCAGCAGCTCAGACCGCAGCGTGATCCTCCCATACCAGGACCAAGGAAGGATCCTTATGTGCCGTGCATAGATAGGAGGGTCGATGACGTTTTTTCTGTGGGTATCATTGTCAAAATTGCCCTGGAAAACCTAGTAAAGATGAACAGACTATCAATCATATGGCCTTTTTTGGGGGAATTATTTTTATTATTTTCTTGTTTGGATCATTTTTCTCATACGTGAGATCTGATAACTAATCATGTTATATTTTTCGAGACATAATGCAGCTTCTTTTTAATGATCATTTTTAAATTGACTAGCCAATGAATGTTTAAAGACTTAAATAAGTTGAAAATGTATTTCAACTGTCTGAGGCAGGAATACATAGATTTATCATTTTTATGGTTTTTTTTTAAAAGGTCAGGTTTTTTCTTTTTTTAATGCAACAGATATTTATTTTTTGCTTCTGTCACAGGCTGCTGTTGGTTAGCTTGCTGAAGGTTGTCTCTTCTAAGGAGTGATTCAGAGATCCAGGCTGTTGCAAATTACCACCAGTATCTGAAAAACGTGGCATCCACACTCACAAGGGGCAACGAGAGAGAAAGCTGTTAGATTACACAGGATGTTTGAAAAAACAGGTATGGAAGCAGCTTCAATCATTTCTGGATACATCTCATTGACATTAACTAATTATATGACCTCAGCCCAACTGCAAAGGAGGCTGGGAAATGGAGAGGAGCATAACGGTCTCTATCACAATGTCTTTGGCTTACTTCTCACATAGAGAACAAAATTAACCCATTATCAAGAGAGACAACCACAATCAATGCTAGTAACTACTTTTTTCTTGCCTTGTCTATTAATTCCTGGATCCATACAATACTCTTGTGACCATTGTGACCTATAATATTCTGACATGTTGGCATCCCATGACTTCTTCATACTTCTTTTGTTTCAATGCTTTTTTTGAGGTGTTTGTTTATGTCCATTCTTCTCCCAAGAGGCTTTTACAGTAAACTTTGAGAAGTGCTTGCTTTAGAAAAAAATAAAACAAAATCGGCAGTTGGCTGTTGGCACAGTGTGGAGTAGTGGCGCGTGGTCTGAATGACTGAGTTTTTCATATGTGCTTACTTTTGCTGTGAGCACTTGGACTGCACCTAGACCCAGACTAAAAGGTACACCATCTCCCCTCCTTCAAAGAATCATCATCCAAGGACCTACCAGAGACCACAAGAAAACATGGGGAGAAGCTATCAGCATACATATGACAAAAATTGAAGTTAATAAGGATGGAGACAAGATGGCAGAGTAGAAGGATGTGAGCTCACCTCTTCTTATGAAAACACCAAAATCACAGCTAACTAAACAACAACTGACAAAAAACAAACAAACAAAAAACCTGCTGGAACCTACCAAAATGGATATTCTACATCCAAAGACAAAGAAGAAGCCACAATGTGAGGAGGAGCCTGTGAGAATCTGGTTTTGAAGGCCAGCAGGATTTGACTGCAGGAATTCCATAGAACTGGGAGAAACAGAAACTCCACTCTTGGAGGATGCACACAAGGTCTCGTGCACACAAGGACTCAGGAGAAAGGAGTGACCTCCAAAGAGACTGGGCCAGACCTACCTGCTAGTATTGGAGGGTCTCCTGTGGAGGCAGAGGGCGACTGTGGCTCATTGCCAGGACAAAGACACTGGCAGTGGCAGCTCTGATGAGTACTCATTGTGTGAGCCCTCCTGGAGGCTGCCATTTCCTCCTCACACCTAGCCTTACCCAACAGCCTGTAGGCTCCAGTGCTGGGTCTCCTCAGGCCAAACAACCACCAGGGTGGAAACACAGCTCCACCCATCAGCAGACAGTTTGCTTAAAGTCTTCCTGAGCACAGCCCTGCCCACCCACCAGTGGTCAGGATCCAGTCCCTTACACCAGGAAGCCTGCACAAGCCTCTTAGACAGCCTCATCCACCAGGGAGCAGAGAGCAGAAGCAAGAAGAATTACAACCTTGCAGCCTGCAGAATGGAAAATGCAATCAAAGGAAATTAGACAAAATGAGATGGCAGAGGGATATGTCCCAGATGAAGGAACAAGATAAAACCCCAGAAGAACAACTAAGTGAAATGCAGATAGGCAATCTACCCAAAAAAGAATTCAGAGAAATGATAGTAAAGATGATCCAAGATGTTGGAAAAAGAATGGAGGTACAGATAAAAAAGATGCAAGAAATGTTTAACAAAGACCTAGAAACAAACAGAGATGAATAATAGAATAACTGAAATGAAGAATATACTAGAAGGAATCAATAGCAGAATAACTGAAGCAGAAGGAATCAATAGCAGAATAACTGAAGCAGAAGAATGGATAAGTGAGCTGATAGACAGAATGGTGGAAATCACTGCTGCAGAACAGAATAAAGAAAAAAGAATGAAAAGAAATGAAACAGCCTGAGAGACCTCTGGGACAACATAAACACACCAACATTCACATTATAAGGGTCCTAGAAGGAGAAGAGAGAGAGAAAGGACCTGAGAAAATATTTGAAGAGATAATAGCTGAAAAATTCCCTGACATGGGAAAGGAAATAGTCACCCAAGTCCAGGAAGCACAGAGAGTCCCAGGCAGGCTACACCTAAGGAGGAACACACCGACACATAGTAATCAAATTGACAAAAATTAAAGACAAAGAAAAAAAATAATGAAAGCAACAGATAACACAAGAGAATTCTCGTAAGGTAATCAGCTGATCTCTCAGCAAAAACTCTACAAGCTAGAAGGGAGTGGCACTATATATATAAAGTGAGGAAAGGGAAGAACCTACAACCAAGAATACTCTTAACCAGCAGGGCTCTCATTCAGGTTCAACAGAGAAGTCAAAAGCTTTACAGACAAGCAAAGCTAAGATTTTTTAGCACCACCAGACCAGCTTTGCAACAAATGCTAAAGGAACTTCTCTAGGTGGAAAAGAAAAGGCCACAACTACAAATGAGAAAATTATAAATGGAAAAGCTCAGAGGTAAAGGCAAACATACAGTAGAAGTAGGAAATCATCCACACACAAATATATCAAAGCCAGCATTCGTGAGGAGAGTACAAATGCAGGATACTGGAAATGTACTTGAAATGAAAAGACCAGCAACTTAAAACAATCTTGTTTGTTTATATACAGACTGCCTTTATCAAAACCTCATGGTCACTGCAAACTGAAAATTCACAATAGGTACACACACACAAAAGAAAAATGAATCTAAACACAACACTAAAGTCAGTCATCAGATGACAAAGGAAGAGAACAAGCGAGGAAGGGAAGAAAAAAGACCTACAAAAAGAAATCTAAAACAATTGACCAAATGGCAGTAAGAACATACATATCAATAATTACCTTAAGCATAAACAGATCAAATGCTCCAACTAAAAGACATAGACTGGCTGAATGGATATAAAAGCAAGACCCATATATATGCTGTCTAAAAGAGACCCACTTCAGAACTAGGGACACATACAGACTGACAGGAGATGGAAAAAGGTATTCCATGCAAATGGCAATCAAACGAAAGATGGAGCAGCAATACTCGTATCAGACAAAATAGACTTTAAAATAAAGACTGTTACAAGTGACAAAGAAGGACGCTACATAATGATCAAGGAATCCAAGAAGAAGATATAATAATTGTAAATACATGTGCCCCAAACATAGGAGCACCTCAATATATTCAATATATAAGGCAAATGGTAAAATCTATAAAAGGAGATTTAACACCCCACTTTCATCAATGGACAGATCATCCAGATAGAAAAATCAATAAGGAAACAGAAGCCTTAAGTGACACATTAGAACAGATAGACTTAATTATAGGACATTCCATCTGAAAGCAGCAGAATACACTTTCTTCTCAAATGTACATGGAACATTCTCCAGGATAGATCACATACTAGGAAACAAATAAAGCATTGGTAGATTTAAGAAAATTGAAATCATATCAAGCATCTTTTCCAACTACAAAGCTATGAGATTAGAAATCAATTACAGGAAAAAAACACGAACACCTGGAGGTTAAATTTGGTAAAGTTACAGGATACAAAATTAATACACAGAAATCTGTTGTATTTCTGTACACTAACAATGAAAGATCAGAAACAAGAATTAAGGAAATAATACCATTTACTATTGCTTCAAAAAGAATAAAATACCTAGGAATAAACCTACCTAAGGAGGCAAGAGACCTGTATTCCAAAAACAATAAGATGCTGATGAAAGAAACAGAAGATGACAGAAACAGATGGAAAGATATACCATGTTCTAGGATTGGAAGAATCAATATTGTGAATATGACTACACTACCCAAGGCAATCTATAGATTCACTGCAGTCCCTATCAAATTCCTAATGGTATTTTTCACAGAACTAGAACAAACAATTAAAAAATATGTATGGAAACATAAAAGACCCTGAATAGGCAAAGCAATTTTGAGAAAGAAAAACAGAGCTGGAGGAATGAGGCTCCCTAACTTCAGACTATACTACGAAGGTACAGTTATCAAAGCAATATGGTACTGGCATAAAAAACAGAAATATAGTCAATGGAATAGAATAGAAAGCCCAGAAATAAACCCATGCACCTATGGTCAATTAATCTATGACAAAGTAGGCAAGAATATACAGTGCAGTGGAGAAAAGACAGTCTCTTCAATAAATGGTGCTGGGATAAATGGACAGCTACAAGTAAAAAAATGAAATTAGAACATTCTTTAACACCATGCATAAAAATAAACTCAAAATGGATTAAGGACCTAAATGTAAGACTGGATACTATAGTACTCTTAGGGGAGAACCTAGGCAGAACACACTTTGACATAAATCGCAGCCGTATCTTTTTTAATCCATCTCCTAGCATAATGAAAATAAAAACAAAAATAAACAACTGGGACCTAATTAATTTTAAAAGCTTTTGCGCAGAAAAGGAAACCATAAACAAAATGAAAATATAACCCACGGAATGGGAAAAAATATTTGCAAATGCTGTGACAGAAAAGGGATTGATCTCCAAAATTTACAAAGAGCTCATGTAGCTCGATGTCAAAAAAACAATCGGAAGATGGCGGAAGAGTAAGACGCAGAGATCACCTTCCTCCCCACAGATACATCAGAAATACATCTACATGTGGAACAACTCCTACAGAACACCTGCTGAACGCTGGCAGAAGACCTCAGACCTCCCAAAAGGCAAGAAAGTCCCCACGTACCTGGGTAGGGCAAAAGAAAAAAAGAATAAACAGAGACAAAAGAATCGGGACGGAACCTGCACCAGTGGGAGGGAACTGTGAAGGAGGAAAGGTTTCCACACACAAGGAAGCCCCTTCGCGGGCAGAGACTGGATGTGGCGGAGGGGGGAAGCTTCGGAGCTGAGGAGGACAGCGCAGCAACAAGGGTGCGGAGGGCAAAGCGGAGAGATTCCCGCACAGAGGATCAGTGCCGACTGGCATTCACCAGCCCGAGAGGCTTGTCTGCTCACCCGCCAGGGCCGGCGTGGGTGGGAGTGCAGGGAGAGGCATGGCAGCATGAACACAGCCTGCAGGGGGTTAGTGCACCATGGCTAGCCGGGAAGGAGTCCAGGGAAAAGTCTAGACCTGCCAAAGAGGCAAGAGACTTTTTCTTACCTCTGTTTCCTGGTGCGCAAGGAGACGGGATTAAGAGTGCTGCTTAAAGGAGCTCCAGAGATGGGCGCGAGCTGCGGCTAAAAGCGCGGACCCCAGAGACGGGCATGAGATGCTAAGGCTGCTACTGCCACCACCAAGAAGCCTATGTGCCAGCACAGGTCACTCTCCACACCTCCCTTCTGGGAAGCCTGTGCAGCCCGCCACTGCCAGGGTCCCGGAATCCAGGGACAACGTCCCAGAGAGAACGCACAGTGCGCCTCAGGCTGATGCAATGTCCCACTGGCCTCTGCCACTGCAGGCTTGCCCTGCATCTTGCCCCTCCCTACCCCAGGCCTGAGTGAGCCAGAGCCCCCGAATCAGCGGCTCCTTTAACCCCGTCCTGTCTGAGCGAAGAACAGACGCCCTCCAGTGACCTACATGGAGAGGTGGGGCCAAATCCAAAGCTGAGCCCTGGGAGCTGTGAGAACAAAGAAGAGAAAGGGAAATCTCTCCCAGCAGCCTCAGGGGCAGCGGATTAAATCTCCACAATCAACTTGATGTACCTGCATCTGTGGAATACCTGAATAGATAATGAATCATCCCAAATTGAGGAGGTGGACTTTGAGAGCAAGATTTATTATATTTTCCCCTTTTCCTCTTTTTCTGAGTGTGTATGTGTATGCTTCTGTTTGAGATTTTGTCTGTATAGCTTTGCTTTCACCATTTGTCCCAGGGTTCTATCCGTCCTTTTTTTTCTTAATAAATAACTTTATTTTATTTTATCTTACTTTATTTTCTTTTCTTTTATCCTCTATTTCTTTCTACTTTTTCTCCCTTTTATTCTGTGCCACATGGATGAAGCTCTTGGTGCTGCAGCCAGGAGTCAGTGCTGTGCCTCTGAGGTGGGAGAGCCAACTTCAGGACACTGGTCCACAAGAGACCTCCCAGCTCCACGTAATATCAAATGGCGAAACTCTCCCAGAGATCTCCATCTCAACACCAACACCCAGCTTCACTCAACGACCAGCAAGCTACAGAGCAGGACACCCTATGCCAAACAACTAGCAAGACAGTAACACAACCCCACCCATTAGCAGAGAGGCTGCCTAAAATCATCAGTCCACAGACACCCCAAAACACACCACCAGACGTGGACCTGGCCACCAGAAAGACAAGATCCAGCCTAATCCACCAGAACACAGGCACTAGTCCCCTCCACCAGGAAGCCTACAAAACCCACTGAAACAACTTTAGCCACTAGGGACAGACACCAAAAACAACGGGAACTACGAACCCGCAGCCTGCAAAAAGACGCCAAACACAGTAATATAAGCAAAATGAGAAGACAGAAAAACACACAGCAGATGAAGGAACAAGGTAAAAACCCACCAGACCTAAGAAATGAAGAGGAAATAGGCAGTTTACCTGAAAAAGAATTCAGAATAATGATAGTAAAGGTGATCCAAAATCTTGGAAATAGAATAGACAAAATGCAAGAAACATTTAACAAGGACCTAGAAGAACTAAAGATGAAACAGGCAATAATGATCAATATGATAAATGAAATTCAAAATACTGTAGAAGGGATCAATAGCAGAAAAACTGAGGCAGAAGAACAGATAAGTGACCTGGAAGATAAACTAGTGGAAATAACTACTGCAGAGCAGAATAAAGAAAAAAGAATGAAAAGAACTGAGGACAGTCTCAGAGACCTCTGGGACAACATTAAACACACCAACATTCGAATTATAGGGGTTCCAGAAGAAGAAGAGAAAAAGAAAGGGGCTGAGAAAATATTTGAAGAGATTATAGTTGAAAACATCCCTAATATGGGAAAGGAAATAGTTAATCAAGTCCAGGAAGCACAGAGTCCCATACAGGATAAATCCAAGGAGAAACACGCCAAGACACATATTAATCAAACTGTCAAAAATTTAATACAAAGAAAACATATTAAAAGCAGCAAGGAAAAAACAACAAATAACACACAAGGGAATCCCCATAAGGTTAACAGCTGATCTTTCAGCAGAAACTCTGCAAGCCAGAAGGGACTGGCAGGACATATTTAAAGTGATGAAAGGGAAAAACCTACAACCAAGATTACTCTACCAAGCAAGGATCTCATTCAGATTTGATGGAGAAATTAAAACCTTTACAGACAAGCAAAAGCTGAGAGAGTTCAGCACCACCAAAACAGCTTTACAACAAATGCTAAAGGATCTTCTCTAGGCAAGAAACACAAGAGAAGGAAAAGACCTATAATAACAAACCAAAACAATTAAGAAAATGGGAATAGGAACATACATATTGATAATTACCTTAAATGTAAATGGATTAAATGCTCCTACTAAAAGATACAGACTGGCTGAATGGATTCAAAAACAAGACCCATATATATGCTGTCTACAAGAGACCCACCTCAGACCTAGAGACACATACAGACTGAAAGTAAGGGGATGGAAAAAGATATTCCATGCAAATGGAAACCAAAAGAAAGCTGGAGTAGCAATTCTCATATCAGACAAAATAGACTTTAAAGAGACAAAGAAGGACACTACATAATGATCAAGGGATCGATCCAAGAAGAAGATATAACAATTGTAAATATTTATGAACCCAACAAAGGAGCACCTCAATACATAAGGCAAATACAAACAGCCATAAAATGGGAAATCGACAGTAACACATTCATAGTAGGGGACTTTAACACCCCACTTTCACCAATGGACAGATCATCCAAAATGAAAATAAATAAGAAAACACCAGCTTTAAATTATACATTAAACAAGATGGACTTAATTGATATTTATAGGACATTCCATCCAAAAACAACAGAATACGCATTTTTCTCAAGTGCTCATGGAACATTCTCCAGGATACATGATATGTTGGGTCACAAATCAAGCCTTGGTAAATTTAAGAAAATTGAAATTGTATCAAGTATCTTTTCCACAACAATGCTATGAGACTAGATATCAATTACAGGAAAAGATCTATAAAAAAATACAAACACATGGAGGCTAAACAATTCACTACTCAGTAACGAAGTAGTCACTGAAGAAATCAAAGAGTAATCAAAAAATACCTAGAAACAAATGACAATGGAGACACGATGACCCAAAACCTATGGGATGCAGCAAAAGCAGTTCTAAGAGGGAAGTTTATAGCACTACAATCCTACCTTAAGAAACAGGAAACATCTCGAATAAACAACCTAACCTTGCACCTAAAGCAATTAGAGAAATAACAAAAACACCCCAAAGTTAGCAGACAGAAAGAAATCATAAAGATCAGATCAGAATAAATGAAAAGTAAATGAAGGAAATGATAGCAAAGATCACTAAAACTAAAAGCTGGTTCTTTGAGACGATAAACAAAATTGATAAACCATTAGCCAGACTCATCAAGAAAAAAAGGGAGAAGACTCAAATCAATAGAATTAGAAATGAAAAAGGAGAAGTAACAACTGACACTGCAGAAATACAAAAGATCATGAGAGATTACTACAAGCAACTCTATGCCAATAAAATGGACAACCTGGAAGAAATGGACAAATTCTTAGTAATGCACAACCTGCTAAGACTGAATCAGGAAGAAATAGAATATATGAACAGACCAATCACAAGCACTGAAATTGAAACTGTGATTAAAAATTAAAAATCTTCCAACAAACAAACGCCCAGGACCAGATGGCTTCACAGGCGAATTCTATCAAACATTTAGAGAAGAGCTAACACCTATCCTTCTCAAACTCTTCCAAAATATAGCAGAGGGAGGAACACTCCCAAACTCATTCTACGAGGCCACCATCACCCTGATACCAAAACCAGACTAAAATGTCACAAAGAAAGAAAACTACATGTCAATTATCACTGATGCACATAGATGCAGAAATCCTCAACAAAATACTAGCAAACAGAAAGCAACAGCACATTAAAAGGATCATACACCATGATCAAGTGGAGTTTATCCCAGGAATGCAAGGATTCTTCAATATACGCAAATCAATCAATGTGATACACCATATTAACAAAATGAAGGAGAAAAGCCATATGGTCATCTCAACAGAAGCAGAGAAAGCTTTTGACAAAATTCAACACCCATTTATGATAAAAACCCTCCAGAAAGTAGGCACAGAGGGAACTTTCCTCCACATAATAAAGACCATATATGACAAACCCACAGCCAACATCATCCTCAATGGTGAAAACCTGAAAGCATTTCCACTAAGATCAGGAAAAAGACAAGGTTGCCCACTCTCACCACTCTTATTCAACATAATTTTGGAAGTTTTAGCAACAGCAATCTGAGAAGAAAAGGAAATAAAAGGAATCCAAATCAGAAAAGAAGTAAAGCTGTCACTGTTTGCAGATGACATGATACTATACATATAGAATCCTAAAGATTCTACCAGAAAACTACTAGAGCTAATCAATAAATTTGGTAAAGTAGCAGGATACAAAATTAATGCACAGAAATTTCTGGCATTCCTATACACTAATGATGAAAAATCTGAAAGTGAAGTGAAGAAAACACTCCCATTTACCACTGCAACAAAAAGAATAAAATATCTAGAAATAAACCTACCTAAGGAGACAAAAGACCTGTATGCAGAAAATTATAAGATACTGATAAAAGAAATTAAAGATGATACAAATAGATGGAGAGATATACCATATTCTTGGATTGGAAGAATCAACATTGTGAAAATGACTCCACTACCCAAAGCAATCTACAGATTCAATGCAATCCCTATCAAACTACCCTTGGCATTTTTCACAGACATAGAACAAAAAATTTCACAATTTGTATGGAAACAGAAAAGATCCCGATTAGCCAAAGCAATCTTAAGAACTAAAAATGGAGCTGCAGGAATCAGGCTCTGTGACTTCAGACTATACTACAGAGCTAATCAAGACAGTATGGTACTGGCACAAAAACAGAAATATAGATCAATGGAACAGGATAGAAAGCCCAGTGATAAACCCACACACATATGGTCACCTTATCTTTGATAAAGGAGGCAGGAATGTACAGTGGAGAAAGGACAGCCTCTTCAATAAGTGGTGCTGGGAAAACTGGACAGCTACATGAAAAAGTAAGAGACTAGATCACTCCCTAAAACCATACAAAAAATAAGCTCAAAATGGATTAAAGACCTAAATGGAAGGCCAGAAACTATCAAACTCTTAGAGGAAAACATAGGCAGAACACTCTATGACATAAATCACATCAAGATCCTTTTTCTCCCACCTCCTAGAGAAATGGAAATAAAAGCAAAAATAAACAAATGGGACCTAATGAAACTTAAAAGCTTTTGCACAGCAAAGGAAACCATAAACAAGACGAAAAGACAACCCTCTGAATGGGGGAAAATATTTGCAAATGAAGCAACTGACAAAGGATTCATCTCCAAAATTTACAAGCAGCGCATGCAGCTCAATAACAAAACAACAAATAACCCAATCCAAAAATGGGCAGAAGACCTAAATAGACATTTTTCTAAAGAAGATATACAGACTGCCAACAAACACATGAAAGAATGCTCAACATCATTAATCATTAGAGAAATGCAAATCAAAACTACAATGAGATATCATCTCACACCAGTCAGAATGGCCATCATCAAAAAATCTACAAACAATAAATGTTGGAGAGGTTGTGGAGAAAAGGGAACACTCTTGCACTGCTGGTGGGAATGTGAATTGGTACAGCCACTATGGAGAACAGTACGGAGGTTCCTTAAAAAACTCCAAATACAACTACCATATAATCCCACAATCCCACTACTGGGCATATACCCTGAGAAAACCATAATTCAAAAAGGGTCATGTACCAAAATGTTCATTGCAGCTCTATTTACAATAGCCAGGTGATGGAAACAATCTAAGTGTCCATCATCAGATGAATGGATAAAGATGATGTGGCACATATATACAATGGAATATTACTCAGCCATAGAAAGAAATGGAGTTATTTGTAGTGAGGTGGATGGACCTAGAGTCTGTCATACGGAGTGAAGTAAGTCAGAAAGAGAAAGACAAATACTGTATGCTAACACATATATGTGGAATCTAAGAAAAAAAAATGTCATGAAGAACCTAGGGGTAAGACAGGAATAAAGACACAGACCTACTAGAGGATATACTTGAGGATATGGCGAGGGGGAAGAGTAAGCTGTGACAAAGTGAGAGAGTGGCATGGACCTATACACACTACCAAACGTAAAATAGATAGCTAGTCGGAAGCAGCCGCATAGCACAGGGAGATCAGCTCGGTGCTTTGTGACCACCTAGAGGGGTGGGATAGGGAACATGGGAGCTAGGGAAACGCAAGAGGGAAGAGATATGGGAACATATGTATATGTATAACTGATTCACTTTTTTATAAAGCAGAAAGTAACATCATTGTAAAGCAATTATACTCCAATAAATATGTAACAACAACAACAACAACAACAACAACAACAAACAACCTATTCAAAAAATGGGCAGAAGGCTTAAACAGACATTTCTCCAAAGAAGGCATACAGGTGACCAAGAAGCACATGAAAAGATGCTCAACATCACTAAGTATTAGAGAAATGCCAATCAAATCTACAATGAGATATCACCTCACACCAGTCAGAATGGCCATCATCAATGTCTGCAAACAATAAATGCTGGAGAGGGTGTGGAGAAAAGGGAACCCTCCTACACTGCTGGTGGGAATGTAAACTGTCACAGCCACTACAGAGAACAGTATGGAGGTTCCTTAGAAAAACTAAAAATAGAGCTACCACGTGATCCAGCAATCTCACTCCTGGGCTTATATCCAGAGAAAACCATGGTTTGAAAGGATACATGCACCCCAATATTCACTGCAGCACTGTTTACAATCACCACAACATGGAAGCAACCTAAATGTCCATTGACAAGGAATGGAACAAGAAGCTGTGGTACATATATACAATGGAATATTACTTAGCTATGAAAAAGAATGAAATAATGCCATTTGCAGCAACATAGATGGACCTGGAGATTATCATAGTAAGTGAAGTAAGTCAGATAGAGAAAGACAAATATCATATGATATTACTTATATATTACTTATATATGGAATCCAAAATAAAATGTTACAAATGAACTTATTTACAACACACAGACTCACAGACTTAGAGAATGAACTTACTTATGGTTACCAGGGGGAAGGGATAAATTGGGAGTTTGGGATTGACATATACACATGGCTATATTTTAAATAGATAATCAACAAGGACCTACTGTATAGCACTGGAAACTTTGCTCATTATTCTGTAATAACCTAAATGGGAAAAGAACTTGAAGAAGAATAAATACATGTATATGTGTAACTAAATCACTTTGCTGTACACCTGAAACTAACACAACATTGTATACTCCAATATAAAATTAAAAAACTGAAGCTAGTAAATGTAAGCATATAAGGTATGGTAAAAAGGAAGAAAAAAAAAAGAAACAAAACCAGAACACTGGGATCCTGATAGGAATGGCATTAAATTTTAAATTACTTTAAGAGAAATTAATGTATTTATAATATTTAAACTTGAACATTTTACCATTTTTAGCCTATAGATTCTAAACATTTATTATTCTATTTTATATTTATATTTTTTCTTTGTTCAACTAGTATAGTGAAAATTTCTTCAAAGTTTTCTCTTTTAACTTTATGAGGCATCTTACAATTGGAAGATAATTTTTAGCTTGCTTGAGATCGAAACATGCCTACATAGTCAAAGAGAAACCTGAAAATTAAATTCCCCAAAGGGGAAAAAAGAAAAGAAACTCCATTATCTCATGACAGAATATTTAACCGATATCATTGAACATTCTGAAATTAAGGGGAATGTTTTAAAAATGGCCTTCTTCAGTTGGTTCAGTCTCACATGATCACAAAAGGTCCCCTGGAAAGACAAAAATAAAGATATTCTTCTCTAAAGCTCTAGAGAGTAAGAGAGTATGACACATTAACAGACACAACAGACAAGAATGCGGTAATCTTTCTGCTGGTTCCATGGAAAGATTATGAGCCATTGAGGGTGAATGCAAAGTGCCATCCCCATCTTGTGGGGGAATAATTTTTCAACTTGACACAAAATATATCTCAAAGGCTGTTTCTGAATAAATATTTGAAGAAGGGAATACTGAACTGTGCCAAGTCTAGAATTCATCATCCTGGCATAACTGAACCTATGTTCTTTTAATACGAATTTTACCGTCAGCAATGTTCTGGCTTGCCCTGACCAAAAAGGAACTAGTTTTGGACTGAAATGTGTTAGTAAATAACAATGTCTCTGTTAGCAAAAGCTCACATGTATAGGATATACCATGCAAACACTCACCAAAAATCTTGAGAGATGTTGTCATTGCAACAGCAGAAAATAAGAGAGTACATTGTATGGTTTCCAGACAATCTCTCTGACGTATGGGTTCAAATGCTTCACTGAGACTGGTGTTAACAACTTAATAGAGAATCTAAAATCCAATTTCATAGCCTGGCTAGAGAACTTAATGTATATGTTTGGCATAATAGAGTTTAAATTCATTAACTTTCATTGCAAATCTGCAACAGTTCAAAATATAGTGTTTTCCCACTTTTGGGGAAGGAAATACAGGAAGAAATAATTTTCTTTTAAATCACTGGTCTTCAGCACAAGTTTCAATACGGAACTATCAATCCCCAAAGCAGTAGTTGAATTATTAGTTATACCTATCTCTTTACACATAATGGAGAATACACAGAGGGAAAGAACAGCAGCTCTGAAACTACATACAGCTATGACATTTCTGATTTAATGTGTGAAAGTTATAGATATTTGAGTGCTCATTAAAAAAATTAAATGAAGTTTCATAAAACAGGATAATTAAAAAACCAAAAATACCCATAGAAGGACAGCCTAAATCTGTATTGGAATCAATCAAACTAGGCTCTAAAAGTACTAAAACTATACTTTCATTTTTGGAGGTCTCTCAGTGATGATACAGCAGAGAACACAAGGCACACATTTGCAACTTCTAGCATGACATCTTGTGCTTGCTGTGCAAACATGTGGCACATGTGCTGTTTCTTGTCTTCAACACTAGGAAGATCCTGCTAAAGTATGCTATTTCAATGCTTTACCTGGCAAAGGAGTGCAAACTCAGTATTTTTAGTTAACTTTATATAAAATCTATAAAAATTCTGGAAAAGTGCTTTCACATACACATTTTAGAGATTTAAGCACCTAGATTGAATTCAAAGTCTGAAAAGACTGATGGAGAACATTAAATCTCCATATAGAAGGGAAAACAGTGAACCTGAGAAAGAGTTGGGGAGTTTTTAGAAAGAGTATACCCCTGTTTACAATAGCAAAGACATGGAAGCTACCTAAATGTCCACTGACAGAGGAATGGATAAAGAAGATGTGGTACATGTATACAATGGAATAGTACCCAGCCATAAAAAGAATGAAATAATGCCATTTGCATCAACATGGATGGACCTGGTGATTATCATACTAAGAGAAGTAAGTCAGAGAAAGACAAATATCATATGATATCGCTTATATGCAGAATCTAAAAAAAAAGATATAAATGAACTTATTTACAAAACAGAAACAGACTCACAGACACAGGAAACAAACTTATGGTTACCAAAGGGGAAAGGAGGAGGGAAGAGGGATAAATTAGGCATTTTGTATTAACATATACATACTACTATATATAAAATAGATAACCAACAAGGACCTACCATATAGCAGAAGAAACTATACTCAATATCTTGTAATAATCTATAAGGGAAAAGAATCTGAAAAAAAGTTTTATATATATGTATGACTGACTCACTTTGCTGTACCCCAGAAACTAACACATTATAACTCAACTATATTTCAATTAAAAAAAAAAGAGTATGCATAAGTTTCAGTTTTAGGAGGAGGCTTAGCTAATTAGCTGGTAACAAGTTTGCTGAGATACTCAAACATGATATGCTTAGGAGTCTCTCAGGTTTTTCCCAACACATGGGACCTGGACAAAAAGGAACTCAAGGTACTTTGGAGAGGCTTCTATAGTTACAAACCAGGAGAAAAGAGAGAATAATGAAACTGCGTCAATGTGATTGAGATCTTGGATTTGGTTTTCTTATGTCAACTCTCCTGTGATACTAGATAAAATTCAAATCAGATTGTAGTGAGGATTCAGATCTCAACACAGAGAAACTATCAGATAAAATAAAACAATTAAACGTTGCTAGAAGCAATATTTTTTGTAAGATGAAGCTCGTCATTCTTTGGTAGGGACAATGGTCTGTTCAGGCCAGAGTAGCCATTATCAGTAGCAAGCTCCCAAGCATCACGGAGGAAGTCAAGGTTATCCTCCATGACTCAGTCAGCGGGCTGGGGCACATCCCCCATTCTTTTAGCAGTCATGTGCTATGACTCTGCCTTTCACAAGTACTGAGAAATCCTTCGGGGATTTCTTGCACATACTACTTATTTACTAAGTCATCAGGTTTGTAAAGATGTACTTCTTTCTAATATTTGTCTTAAACTTAACTCATTAAAATTTTTTTTAAATTTATTTATTTTTGGCTGCATTGGGTCTTCGTTGCTGCATGCGGGCTTTCTCTAGTTGTGGCGAGAAGGGGTTACTATTCATTGTGGTGCACGGGCTTCTCATTGCGGTGGTTTCTCTTGTTGCGGAGTACGGGCTCTAGGCACGTGGGCTCAGTAGTTGTGGCTTGCAGGCTCTAGAGTACAGGCTCAGTAGTTGTGGCACACAGGCTTTGTGGCTCCGTGGCATGTGGAATCTTTCTGGACCAGGGCTCGAACCCGTGTCCCCTGAATTGGCAGGCGGATTCTTAACCACCATGCCACCAGGGAAGCCCCTCATTAAAAATTTTAAAGAGATTCACATTGTTCTAACCTTTTGGATTTTATGTTCACATCATCCAAATAGGCAAGTGGTTTTAAGCATTTTTTTATAGTCTCCCTGAGCTCTTCAAGGCTAACAGGTCATTATTTTAGCAAGGTCTCAGGTGACATCGCTTTATCCCTGTGGCCTTCTGGTTGTCCCCTTCTAGATTTCATTATTTCTCTTCTGATATGTAGAGACTAGAACCATATTTGGGATTCCAGATATTGTGGAAATAAAAGGGTTGAATCAAGCTATCTCAAGTTTCCTCTATTACTTGCATTTGCATTGTTAATGGTGTCAAACATAGCACTGGCTTTATTGAGTATACCTGTACACAGACCTGAGGTCCTTAACAGAGAAAGGACAGAGATAACCCATTTCCCTAGGGCAACATGTGTGTGTGTACTGGGAGGGGGTGCAAAAGCTAAGAATTCTTTACTTAGCGTATATAATTTCAATTATTTGTCCTTTCATCCAGAGTGCATATAAAGAAGTTCGAAAAGAAAGTCTTTTCTAGCTCTCATCCGTGAAACACTTTTTATGGAATTCTGTCCATACAATGGAAGAATCTGAGACTTGGAAGAGAAGGCATAGATCTGCTAGTGCCAACTTCCCTCTCTAACATTTCTGACATGGAACTTTCAGCTTATCTGTGGCAAGCCTCAGTATAACAAAGCAGGTATGTATTTAGACACTTTGAAATACTGCCTTCTTATTAGGCTGAAATATGCCTCTTTCTAACGTCCATCTATCAATCTAGAGCTTTATTCTCAACAAGCATAGAAGTCTAGCTATCAAAAGAAAAACACCACTGACATATTTAACAATAACACAAACCTTTCAAACTCAAATTCAACGCTTTAGGCTAATCATTCACGGCTCCTTAAGAAAGTCCACAAGTTAGGTGATTTTCAGACTTATCTTGATTTCATTCCATTGGATACCCTCTGGTTTAACTGTGGTTCTATTAAAGTGTGGTATTTGCTTGGACATAGTACCTAGTTATTATACCAACGGCTCAAAAAATAAAGCATACCTTTGCTGTAGATACAATGCTTCTATCAAAACAGTCTAAGATTTAAAACTATTATATTACATTTTGGGTCATGGTGGATTGATTTATGGTCAAATAAATGCTGAATTTTTTCATAACATTTTTCTAAAGCCAGAATTTCCCAAATTTCTTGCTTGTAAAATGGATTTATAGGGCATGTAGAAATTTACATTTATCCCAAATTCATGTAATTGAATTCATGGCATTTTAAAATTAGCAATTCCTAGTTAAAATTATGATCTATTTTAAAAATAGTAGAAATTTGGTAGATATTAGGATTTAAGTATCTATTTCATAAAGTAACCATTTATATATTATGTGAGCATGAAATCTGATTTTTGTGGGTGACATAGAGGACTTATACTTACTAGTTTATGGTTCTGCATCATAAAACTCATTTTTATATACTTCAACATTACTTGAAGTTTTTGGACTGTTAAAAATTTCAGAGTTACAACTTGAATCAATGTGCTGATTTAAAGTCTTATGAAAAATTTCACAGAATTAATATGCACAAATGACGTTAAACATATATTTATCCATATGGATAGTGTTTATAAGAGGCTTCATTTGCTTCTGATGCTATGACTAGATTACTAATATGCTTTAGGCTAAGCTGCATTTTAAGTTATATCCTGCTTTGCCTTATATTGGAGCATTCCAAAAATCAAAACTTTTCATTAAAAAAGCAAAATAAAAATTGTTTTAAAATGTATAGAAAATTGCTTTGTAAAAGTTTCAGTGAGTGGTGTAAATCTGCATCACGTTTAAAAAAATCTTATTGGAAGTTTTGCACTTTGTGAAACTTCTCTTAGTGACTGGATATAAAAAGTTTGAACAAAGTTTGATTCTTGTATCTGACATAGACTCTAGCTATTATTCAGTGAATTCAATTTTCTAGGAAAATTTACCAGTACCCTGAAACCATTTCATGATTGAATGGCTGGTATATCATTCTTGATGGTTTTCTCTGCGATCAATTCCACTAAACCAATGAAAATCTGTAACAAAATTAGCCTAAATATAAGTACATTCTTTCAGATTTAATAAGGAAACAAGAAACAAGTATCCAGGTAAATTCCAATATTCTAGGAAACGTTCCTTGGAAAATAGTGTATATTGAGAATCACTTTCTAAAAAGTACACCAAAGCGGGGGAAAAGGCTTTTGTTGGAAAGAGTAGATTGTTAACAAGAGTCTACATTGATTATCAGTCTGCAGAAGAATAAGCTGGGGGATGAGTCCTCACGATAGTACATCCCAACAGTGCTGCAGCAAAAATCCTCATTGGCAGAAAGGAATAGGAAGCTGTCAAAATGTCTTCTAACCCAAAGCATCTTGAATAAAACGATTGCCCTCCAAAAGTGCAGATGAGGTAAGGCCATAGCCAACAGAAACAGTTTGTCAGCAGGCAAATATTCTGTAGTTCAGGATTGTTGAATCTAGTATAGTCACAGTGTTTGCACATACACATCATTCCAGTAAGGGTTGTACAGTTCATACAACTTTGTGTAATATAAGTGTGCAGTGAAAGATTAACTTTATCCAAGGTGGCGGGGTGGGGGGTGGGGGTTTAATCTTTGCCCTCAACTCCTGGGATGATAATCTCTATAAATCCTTGGAAAATCCTGCATGATAAGAGTGTCTTTGTGTACATGGGGGTCTTGGGTCACACAAGATAGCCCATGATAACAATGTGATGTATGGTGGGGGCTATAAGCCACCCTGACCCACTGGAGGGCTGGAGACTAAACTTAGCCTTGCAGGTGGTCAACCATGTCTATATGATTAAGCGTCAATAAAAACTCTGACCATCAAGGCTGAGGTGAGCTTCCCTGGTTGGCGATACATGATTGCTGAGAGGAGTTACCACTGTCCAAGCCTCCACCGAGAGAGCAACTGAAAGCTCATGTTTGGAATTCTCCCGGATTTTGCCCCAAATGCCTCTTCTCTTGGCTGACTTTTATCTGTATCCTTTCACTGCCATAAACTTAACTACGAATATAATAGCTTTAAGTGAATTCGGTGAGTCTGTATAGTGAATTATCACATCGGAGGTGGTCTTGGAGATCTCGCAACTCTCAACTGATGTCAGGAGCGAGGGTGGATTGGAAACTCGCAACTTTGCACTGAGTAATTGATGTTGAAATGTTATAGGTTCCACAGGGCTTTTTGATATTTGCAACATTCGTTTGTCTGAAAGAATTGTGTCCAACACTTCCTCTACATCATATGCCAGGCCTGCGACAGATACTCAGGCTTCAAAATTAATTGTGAACTTTTTTTTCTGATTCTTTGAATAAATCCTGACATAACAAGCTATTAAAATGTATTTATCGTGGTCCTGCGTACACTTTCTAAATCCTCCACTCTTAGTTTCTACTCTCTATTTTACTCACTTTTCTTAATTTCTAGATGATATTTAATTCTTATGGACATAATATTATAAACACAGCAAACAACTGCATTTCTTTAATATTGTTTCTCCAAAGGTTTATACGTTCTTTGGAGAACATTACTTTGGCCTTCTATGGGGATTAATTTGAAATCCCCTGAGAAACTACAGTCCGGTTTTCTGAAAGCTACAGAGCATGGTGACATATATAATTCTGTACCATATTTCATACTGGCTACTAATTTTTATCTCTTTCAAAATATTGTTTTGTTCCATAAGACCTTTTAAAAATCTGGTTTGAGATTTCTTTGCTTCCTAAAGTCCTCAATGAAATTATGTGAGGCTTTCAAACTGCCTAACTAAAGACTTGACTTTAAAGGTCCCATTATAGAACACTTTTGTTTGATATGGGGGAAGTGAAAAGAAAAACGTGGGGACAAGTTCCATGTCTTTCTTCCACCAGTGCATGAATCATTTTAAACCATTAAAATGAATATATGCATTCTCTGAGAAAATTATTTCCACCCCATGGTTGCTCTCAGGAGATTTCCTGTGGCTCTGAAGCTTGCTCTCTTTTGTAATTATGTTCTAGTAGGTCTTTGGCTTCAAGGAATGCTACATTCCACTGAACCAATCCTGCTTTGCTTCATGCTCCTGGTATATGTAGCTCTCTGATTATATCCCAAGAAATTATTTACTAAACCACTTAGAATTTGATGTTCACCTTAGAATGCTTGCTGCATTATATGCCATCTATTGTTCTTTCTGTTAGGCATTTTTTTCAAAATGCACCAATGTGAGATTCTAATAATAATTGCCTCAAAATGCAAGTATGTTGTCTTTTTTTCCCCTACCCTGGCAGTAAAGGGCCTTTTATTGCTTTTCAAATTGTTATACATTCTCCTTCACTTTTCTGTAATTGATGTGAACGCTGGTTGGCTGATATTTAATTCTTGATTGGGAAAGAGAGCTGTGATATCTTTCTAAAATTCCTTGTTTCCTGCGTACTCTGGGGGTTGCAAGTGTCGGGAAAGAAGAGGAAATGGCACAACTTTGGGAGTATTTTTGAGAACATTTAACTGCTGGCCTGTCATAGATGCACTCAAATGACCCAAATTGGCATGAGATTAAGGGATGTAACACTCCACTGTACCATCAACCTCTCTATAACTGACAAGCAAGCATAGGTTATCCTGTGATTCCCTAGTCCACTATGAGAATGACAAGTTGAGCTAAAGAACTGCTTAGAAAATAAACAAATGGGACCGAACCAAATTCAAAAGCTTTTGCACAGCAAAGGAAACCATAAACAAAATGAAAAGACAACCTATGGAATGGGAGCAAATATTTGCAAGTGATGCCACCAACAAGGGATTAATTTTCAAAATATACAAACAGCTCATACAGCTCAATATCAAAAACCCCCCAAACAACCCAATAAAAAATGGGCAGAAGACCTATATTTAGGACATTTCTCCAAAGAAGACATACAGATGGCCAACAGGCACATGAAAAGATGCTCAACATTGCTACTTATTAGAGAAAACAAATCAAAACTACAATGAGGTACCACCTCACATCGGTCAGAATGGCCATCACCAAAAGTCTACAAACAATGGTTGACAGAGTATGGAGAAAAGGCAACACTCCTATGCTGTTGGTGGGAATATAAATTAGTGCAGCCACTATGGAGGACAGTATGGAGGCTCCTTAAAAAACTAAAAATACAGCTGCCATATGACCCATCAATCCCACTCCTGGGCATATATCCAGACAAAACTCTAATTCAAAAAGATACATGCACCTCAATGTTCATAGCAGCGCTATTTACAATAGCCAAGACATGGAAGCAACCTAAATGTCCATCAACAGAGGAATGGATAAAAAACATGTGATGTATATATACAATGGAATATTAGCCATAAAAAAAGAATGAAATAATGCCATTCACAGCAACATGGATGGATCTAGAGATTATCATACTAAATGAAGTAAGTCACACAGAGAAAGGCAAATATCATATGATATCACTTATATGTGGAATCTAAAAAACTGATACAAATGAACTTAGTTACAAAACAGAAACAGACTCACAGACATAGAAAACAAATTGATGGTTACCAAAGGAGGGAGGTGGGGGAGGGATAAATTAGGAGTTTGGGTACACACTACTATATACAAAATAGATAACCAACAAGATCCTACTGTATACCACAGGGAGCCATACTCAATATCTTGTAATTAACTATAATGGAAAAGAAAAAGGAGCTGCTAAGATTCAACCCAACCAGAGGAGAGGGGGAAGGGGACTGGGGACCGAGTTCCACCTCCATTCCTTCTGTGGTTTTCTAGCATAACCTTTGCACCAAGTAGCTGGAGACCTGGCAGCTTGAAAAGAGCCAGAAGAACTCCTCTGAGAAATTCATATGACTTTTGTTAATAGGTCTTGACCCTGGAAAAAGCCCCAGAGAAAAATCAAAGCAAAAGTTTCAAACTCTGTCGACTGGTATCTTCCTTCCCTGCAACTTGCTGGTATTTTGTATGCTCACTCTAAAAGTCAGTAGGTAGGACACACTACCATATTTAAATTCTTTTATGATGAAAGTCTCCTTAAGTAACAAGAATATCCTAGGAAATATATCACATAGGATGATTGTCTATAAAGATTTATGAAACATAAAATATGCCATTCTAAACTGTGGCTATATATTTAAACTATCTGCTTTCTAGCCACTCAGATTTTGACTGCCATAAGAAGTATTCCCACAGAATAAATAGAACTGGAAAAAAATCTCTGCTTTTCAAAGATATCTCCAGGAGGTATTACCAAGAGCAGTCAGAGGGTAAGGCCATCTAATTTTTTTTTATTCTAACATCAGAAATGTGGAAATGTCTTTCCCTTTTTCTATAAAAGTACAGAACATTCTCCTTCTCTATTGAAGCTCAATGCTCATCTTTCAGAATTTCCTAAATCATACCAGGCATTTTGCATTTTATCAGAAGAATATGTGGTGTGACTTTAACCCCTTTATAGTAGCCATCTAAATGACGTGGCAGTAGAGAAACTGGTATCTGATAATTTCCACCCCACATTAGGAACCTCTTCATCACTGTGTCTCTTTGAAAAACTTCACCCTATCTTGGTCAGAAATGACTTAGTACAGAGCTGTATGTATGAGCACAGCAGTGATTTAAGCATTCAGCCACGTGTCTTCTAAGATAAAATGGTACTGAGGAGAAAGGAGTGTTAGGGAGTGGGAGAAGATAATCCTGGAGATGCATGATGAGGTGGCAGAGGGGAAACTCAGAGCCGAAGCAGTGTGTGTGTGTGTGTGTGTGTGTGTGTGTGTGTGTGTGTGTGTCTAGGCACAGAAATAAGGCATTTTCCTTTCTCCTCTTCCCTGTGCATTCTCAGGAGACCAGCTGATCCAGCTGGGAAATTGGGGAGATCTTTAATGGAGATAGGGCTGTAAGATATAAGGTATGGGATATACATATACTGAAACAATTCACTGTTCATCTGAAATTCTAATTAACAGGTGTCCTATATTTTATTTGCTAAATCTGGCAACCCTATGTGAAGAGCACAGGGAATCCTGGCCCTGAGCTGAGCAGGTGCAAACTCTGCTTTGGTCTGAGCTGAATCCTGAGTCTTGTTGTCTCAATGAGCTAAGGGTATACTGATTATTAAAATACACTTGATATCAGGAGGGAAAAGTCAACTTTGCTGTTACTTATAGATATTGATGAACTACCAAAAAGAAGAAGAAGAAAAAAATACAATATTGTATGTAAGGGCTTCCCTGGTGGCGCAGTGGTTGAGAGTCCACCTGCCGATGCAGGGGACACGGGTTCGTGCCCCAGTCCGGGAAGATCCCACATGCCGCGGAGTGGCTGGGCCCATGAGCCATGACCACTGAGCCTGCACGTCCAGAGCCTGTGCTCTGCAACAGGAGGAGCCACAGCAGTGAGAGGCCCACGTACCACAAAAAAAAACCCCAAAACCCCCCAAAAAACCAAAAAACAATATTGTATGTAAAAGTAACATTTTCACTCACTCAGGAGGAATGCCTCCCTTTATTATTAATGTTTCATTTATCTGTACAAAATTAATTTTGTTTCTAGTTTTATTGGAAAGTAGGAAATTAATTTCTATGTTCGGTCTTCTGGGGTTTGGTAATCTGTTCACAGTTGCAGAAAAACTGTGAGGAATGCCCTTTCATGCAGGTATAATTTCTGTATTCATCTTTTATTTTTTAAAGTTATCTTTTAATCAGCTTTGTGTTTCAAATTACACCAGAAGCTTTATAATGATGAGAAATGCGTTGCCTCTTTAATAAGGGTCCCAGGAGGTTTTTGTACAGATGTGTGTCTCAAGAGTGCACCATACATATTAATATGTTTTTTCTTTGAGTTCTAACAAAAGGAAGTACATGAGAATCACTGCCAAATGGGTCATTTTATAGGGTGGGACAGATTCAGAAATCCTTTTATGGTTTCCAGTAAACATGGAACTGTGACAGGTATCTTTTGTTCTTTTTCAGATTTAAACTATGAAAGAGTAGATATGAATATTAATTCTTTTTTTTAATTAAAGTGAGTCTTTATTATCTCCTTAAAGGAAAAAAACATGCATATGTGTGTATAAAATCTCAATAGAGAATATACGTAAAAAGATATCACTTTGGCTGAAGTTAATGAGGGCAAATATCTTTCCTTGTTTTAAAACTTTGGTATTTTACTCTTTCATTTTAAAAGTATTAAACTAAAGACTTAATTGCTCACGTATTGCAGCTGATAGTGTGATGGTGGATAGGAAAATTGGCACGTGTACCATGGATGATGTCCTTGAAGAGTTTTTTACCTTCAAAATATATTAAACAGTCAAAATATTCATTGCTTGGTAATTATTTAGAAATGAAATGGATTCATATTTTTGCTGTATTCTAGTCAAAAGTCAGTGCATAGTTCCAACAACCAAAAAAATGACATGGTTTCTATCTTAGACTGATTAAGTACTCATTTTCATAGTAGGAATGATAACTACCAGATTCACATTAAATAATACCTTGTAATTCTTCTAGTAAAAATAATAAAAATTTTTCTCAGCTAAGTTCTCCTGCTTTAATCAGCTTCATCACTGCCTTTTAATGAATAATAACATATTTGAATTTTCAACAACTTATTCAAGTTCGATAGCCTTGACCATTCTACTGGGGGCCTATCACCATTCAATATATATATATATTTTTACTTTTGTGGAAACTTTTGTAAATTCACAGCACTCAAAAGTTGGCCTTTTGCCTCTCCTCCAAACAATACTTTTTATATCTTATAAATAACAGTGAAAACACAGCCATACAAAATCTACAGGGTGCAGCAAAAGCAGTTTCTTAGAGGGAAGTTCACAGAAATACAGGCCTTCCTCAAAAAACAAGAAAAATCTCAAATAAACAACCTAATATACCACCTAAAAGAATTAGAAAAAGAACAAACAAAATCTAAAGTCAGCATAAAGAAGGAAATAATAAAGATCAGAGAGGAAATAAACAAAATAAAGATTTAAAAAACAATAGAAAAAAATCAATAAAATCAAGAGCTGGTTCCTTGAAAGGGTAAACGAAATTGACAAACCTCTGGTCAGGCTCACCAAGAAGAAACAAAAGGATCCAGATAAACAAAATAAGAAATGAAAAAGGAGAAATAACAACTGATACCACAGAAATGCAAAAAAAAAAAAAAACCCAAAAGAATACAATGAACAATTTATATGCCAACAAATTCAACAACCTAGAAGAAATGGACAAGTTTCTAGAAACATACAGCCCATCAAAATTGAATCAAGAAGAAATAGATAATTTGAACAGACTGATAACTAGAAGTAAAATAGAATCTGTAATTAAACATCTTCCTACAAAAAAAAGTTCAGGACCAGATGGCTTCACAGGCAAATTCTACCAAACATACAAATAAGAACTTATACTGATCCTTCTCAAAAGTCTTCCAAAAGACCAAAGAGGAGGGAACACTCCCAAAGACATTCTATGAAGCCACCATCGCCCTGATACCAAAACCAGACAAAGACACTACCAAAAAAGAAAATTACATGCCAATACCTTTCTTTAATGAATATAGATGCAAAAATTCTCAACAAAATATTAGCAAACTGAATCCAACAACACATGAAAAGATCATACACCATGACCAAGTTGGATTGATCCCAGGTTCACAAGGATGGTTCAACATATACAAATCAATTAATGTGATATACCACATCAACAAAAGAAAAAACAAAAAAACACATGATCATCCCAATAGACACAGAAAAAGCATGATAAAATTCAACATCCATTCATTATAAAAACTCATACCAGAGTGGGTATAGAGGGAACATATCTCATAATAAAAGCTATTTATGACAAGCCCATGGCCAATATAATACTCAACAGTGAAAAGCTGAAAGCCTTCCTGCTAAAATCTTGAACAGGACAAGGATGCTCACTCTCACCACTTCTATTCAACACAGTATTGGAAGTCCTAGCCACAGCAATCAGGCAACAAAAAGAAATAAAGGATCTAAATTGGAAGGGAAGAGGTAAAAGTGTCATTATATGCAGATGACATGATACTACATATAGAAAACCCTAAAGACTCCACACAAAAACTACTAGAATTGATAAATGAACTCAGCAAGGGAGCAGGATACAAGATTAACATACAGCAATCAGTTGCATTTCTTTACACTAATGAGAAAGGGTATGTAGAGAAACAATCCCTTTTAAAAATCATATGCAAAAAAATAAAATCCTTAGGAATAAACCTGACCAAGGAGGTGAAAGACTTATATGACGAGAAATATAAAACATTAATAAAGGAAACTGAAGATGATTCAAAGAAATGGAAAGATATCCTATGCTCTTGAATTGGAAGAATTAATTTTGTTAAAATGGCTGTACTATCCAAAACTATCTACAAATTTAATGTGATCCCTATAAAATTACCCATGACATTTTTCACAGAACTAGAACAAATAATCCTAAAATATATATGGAACCAATAAAAGACCCAGAATTGCCAAAGCAATCCTGAGGAAACAGAACAAAGCAGAAGGCATAACCCTCCCAGACTTCAGACAATACTCAATGCTACAGTAATCAAAACAGCATGGTGTTTACACAAAAACTAACATATGGGTCAATGGAACAGAATAGAGAGCCCAGAATTAAACCCACACACCCTCTTCAACAAAGGAGGCAATAATATACAGTAGAGAAAAGACATGTCTTCAGCAAGTGGTTTTGGGAAAGTTGGATAGCCGCATGTAAATCAATGAAGTT